>NC_047076.1:1180237-1806487 GCF_902459465.1 Asterias rubens
TATAAAACATTGTGAGAAACGGCTCCCTCTGAAGTAACGTAGTTTTCGAGAAAGAAGTAATTTTCCACGAATTTGATTTCGAGACCTCAAGTTTAGAATGCTAAACGGTTAGTCATTTTATGCATATGTTGAGATACACCAAATGTGAAGGCTAGTCTTTGACAATTACCAATAGTGTCCACTGCCTTTAACATAGATGGCGTGCACAGCAGTAACAGACGCGGCTTGAGTGGCCTGAATATCTGACCTCACACTTCGAGGCTCGTGAACAACGCCAGAGACCGGTGTCGCATGCAATTGTGTCCTCTATGCAATGCTATCCGGAAGACAATATTGCATATGCAATAATGTCCGCCGGACGGTTTTGCACATGCAATCGTGTCCGCCCGGACGCTGCTGAATTATGCAATCGTGTCCGCCCGGACGCTGCTGCATAATGCAATTGTGTCCGCCCGGACACATTTGCATATGCAGTTGTGTCCGCCCGTGCCAAACCGTTGCAGTAAATTATACGCCCTTGGTTGACGGAACACGTTCGCCATTTTTGTGTACAAGGGCATGTCATGAATGACATGGGAAATGTTCGGCCGTTGGGTATTCGCTGCAATCATAAAATACATGAATAATCATGTTGCATAATACGTAGGTTCAGTGCATGCACGCTCGCTTACGCGCGCACATATAATTGTACAGTCATGTCCGCCGGACGGTTTTTGCATAGCCCCGGACACGATTGCATGTGCAAAAGTGTCGGAGCGGACAGTATTGCATGGGGACACAATTGCATCTGACACCGGCATTCCAGCCGGCGTGTAGATTGACCTTTGACTTGCCCTCATTTCACGAAGAGATACGCAGTCAAATTATATTGCGGACGTGACAGCATTGACGCTTGGGCATCGTATGTCACTGCACGTTTATATTGATATCATTGTATCCAATGGAATCACTGGATCTAGCGGCAAGGATCTGTCTTTATCCTTGCGGATAAAGACAAGGGCAGTCTAGGGCTTGAGATGCACTACTTATTTTTCTTCAGCGAAGGACCATTGTGGTGGGCTTATATACCAAAATGCACCAGGTTTAATGTCAACGACTGAAGGGGCACAGTATATTGGACCATGTTGTAAACTTTCTATAAAGCCACTATGTTCAAATATTACTGTAAAAGCGTTTAGACTTTATTAATGAGACTCAATGCATCTTTCTTTTTAGTGTAGCGCATCCCTGGACATGTCTCAATCAACAGAGGGCGCCATATCTAAAACACACCCACTTCAGTTCTCAACCACAATTCTCCACTTTTGCAGGTTGTGGGAGGCTCTACTATTGGGTGTAATAATTAACACAAGGCCTATATTATTTTAAAAGAGAAATAACGAGTTACATTTATCTTAATCGTGAGGATTTGAAAATCATCTTCTGTTGGAAAAATCTCCCATAAGCTTTCTCAGAATTGTAGTCATGGATATCGTTATTGGAGTGAAAGAGTGTCTCCCGAATGTGACTATATATCAGACCATACGGACTTTTGATTTATCAATTATTTGTAGTATAACAAATGCATAAATTTGTTGTGTACCGTATCAAGTTTAAACGCGATAAAACCATTGTTTCTTGTTGGAATAATATGAACAAAAACTCAGTTTGTGAGCAGAACAGAAATGCCGCGAGATTAGTGTCTCTTTTCGGCACGTGGTATTGCGACCTCTTTTGACGAAACTAAGTGAGGATAATCTCACCCCGAGAGGGCGGTTGTTTTTAGAAAAGGCTCAGCCTAAAATAAGCCATATCCAAGTTGGCTACACCTATACATGGCTACAAATGTTGCTGACATTGTTGCTAGTGACGTCATATATAGGCCTAATGCTTTAATGCATGGTGACGCAGCGACCCAGCCGTAGCCGTAGTGTGGCGATGTCATAATGAACAGTCTGTCATTGAAGACTAGGGATAGGACGAGGGTGTGTTGGTATACTTTAACAACAGAGGACAATTGAGTCCACAGTTCGGGCAAGGTCCACAGTTGGAAAACGTACAAAACCAATTTTATTGCCAAAAGAGTATCAACCAAAGGGGGGGGGGCTATAGGAGGTATACGGTTGCAGGCGTATGCCTTGTGCGTGTTTATCTGGAGAGGGTGCGTCCATGGCAGGGCCCAGAGGTAGACGGGTACGGGACGTGATCCCAAAATAACAGTGGGTGTTGCAATTTCACTCCTTGAGTTTTATCAAATATTGTCGACGTAGATCATTGATTTCACGATTTAGGTTTCCAATATAACCATGGTGATAGGATAATGACACCACATTGTGCTAAGCAACTCATTATTAGACTTACTTATCGATGAATCTTGGTGAGTTGTGAAATCGTGCTCTGACTTCCAAATGGCCCATGCAGGCCCATACTACCTTGGTCGGGGTCGATTTGTTGGTGTGTTTTCTTGTTGCTGCTGATGCCGATTTTGTTGCTGCTGATTTTTGCTGCGAATTTATTTTGTTGTTTGGATGTTGGTGTAATTTTTTTCTCTTTTCTTTGGCTGTTTTTTTAACTAGAATTTATTCTCATTAAAAAGTTTTCTGCTGGCAGTTTTATAAGGGTGCGTAAATTAATTACAGTTGAAATTGTATATAGGCTCGTGGCAAATGCGTTCCCGAAAAGAGTGCAAAGTTTATATAGCAAGATTAAATTTGTTCGAGAAAAACAAATTCGCCCATAAACTTTAAGATTTCCAACACAAGTTATCCTTGTGATATTTAATTATCTGTGGCTGCCGTGAGCACAAATATCTTTCTCATCATAAAACAAGACCATAATTCCGTAGAATCACTCGCTTTAGTGTACAATTTATTAGTGACTCTGTTTTCCAATTATTTTCACGGTCAAATCGTTAAAGAGTTTGATAGAAAGTGATTTATCATTATGTGATGTTTTTCTCTAAACAACTTCAATTTAGGGTGGTGCTTATGTCCCTATCGTATGCAACATAATACCCTCACTTCCCGACGCTTCCTGCTCTTTGATTAGACCTATCATTCAATGCAGTCAATTTGCAATAAACGTCAGGGTGATATACCGCCCCATTGCGGTCGACTAAGCAGATTAACTAAGTGGCGTTAAAAGCTGTAAGATGAAACTTTAAAAGTATTTTTTTGAATATTCGATCCTCCTCTACCACATCATAACAATTATCCATTTTCATACGTATCAGATTAGCGTGCTATAAGTCGACCTACTTCGTCACTGGTCCACAAACAATCGTTCTTTGATAACGGTCTTTTACTTCACAAAGTGTCTTCAGAAAGTGGGAAAGATGAGAGCAGTTTCTGTCCAACAAGTCATGTTTTGAGATCGGTCAAATCCACCTCCGGCCCGGATTTTATCTGTTGTTAGAATCACCTGTCGTCTTATACTGTTTTAAAGAAACTACTGAGATATGTATCTTAGAGACTCAAGCGAGGTGCGGTAATGCATTATGCAGCACTGTCAGTAAAGTATCACCAAACACGCAATCTTGCCAATGTCATGTCAATACTGTTTAGGTAAAAAAAGATAAACTGCTTTTGCCATCTGACAATTCTATTTTCGCATCGTTCTATAAGTAGTTGGTTTTACCAGTATTTTGTGTAGCTTTGTACATTTAAGAAACTTGTATAAAATTCCCGCCAATTAACTGTTGTAAACAACTTATAAACCAAAATGACATATGGTTTAAAATGAAGGGAACATTTTTAATGGCCGATGTTTCGACCATAGCAGTCTTTATCGGATGCTTTACAAGAAAGAGAAAACTTCCAGTAGACTCTATGGGGTCAAAACGTCAGTATAACAATCGCTGAGGTAATGCACTCAGGTATTAAACTTAGACGAGATTTACAGACCTTAGGTAATTGTCAAAGACAAGTTTTCTCACTTGGTGTATCTCAATATAATGCACAAACAAACCTGTGAAAACTTGCACTCAATTGGTCGTCGAAGTGTGAGATAGTAGTGGAAGAAAAACACCCTTGTCACACAAGCTGAGTGCTTTCAGATGCTTGATTTCGAGACCTTCTATTTTATTCCGTTGTAAGCCACTTCAAATTTTCTGCCTTATTTGAAACACTAACTTGCCATAGTACGAAATAACATCCCTTTTCCGTTTTTTTTTTTGCGTGTGAGTGCTTTATGTTTTTTGTTCACGTCTTGTTGGTACATGCCTAGCTTAACGCTGTTTCGTTCCGCTCTCCTGATTGGTTGCTGGAAGCAAGATGCAGTCACGTGATAACGGTATCTATGGCTACAGTTTGAGTAGTGGTTTCGAGTGGTCGTGTCTGATTAAAGGTGGTTACCTGATGTCATGCACTCCGTCAAGTGCGCCAAGAACAGGCACCTTGGATGGCATCAGGTTCAAATACCACTTCCAAACTGCGATCGGAGACAGTTCCAACATTAATCCACGGTGGCAAGTAAGTGATGAAAGACTCCCGGCTTATTAGGTGGTTTTAACGGCGCAATCATTTCCTGATCTCTCGCTTCTGGCAGGTTTAGTCTCGTAGTTTTCTGCTTTGTGCCGTTCAAAATAGCACTCGGAAGTTTTTATTCTGTTTTAAAGTGGATGTAAGATTTGTCTCAACATTTTGGCATGGGATGCTTTTGATGACGTAGTCATGGTGGGTTCTTAGTGTTTTCAACTTCATTTCGAGAAAATTATGACCGTCATTTCGCAGGTAAGACTAAATGTATTTTACGTTATTTGTAAAAACAAATTATTTATTTATTCATCTGTTGGGAAGACCGGTGTTTTAGTGTTAAAGGCAATGGACACCTTTGGTAATTACTCATAATTATTAGCATAAAAACTTACTTGGTAACAAGCAATGGAGAGCTCTTGATAGTATAAGACTTTGTGAGAAACGGTTCCCTCTGAGGTGACATAGTTTTTGAGAAAAGTAATTTCTCACTTAAATAATAAAAGACTTCAGCTGAAGCCTCTTATTATGCTGAATACAAACAAAGTATTGCAACAAGGGTGTATTTTCTTTAAATATATTCTTGCAAATTCGAAGACCAAATTGAGTAAAATATTTCACAGATTTGTTATGTTATGCGTGTGTTAGAATACACCAAGTGAGGATACTGGTCTGAGACATTTACAATAGGTGTTCAGTGCCTTCAACTCAAGATTGAGGTAGTCAAAGGCAAGTCAATATGTCTGCCGTCAAGTCTAGAAAACAAAAAAAGAATGTTGAGGCGATAGCGTTTTTTTATTAACTTTATTTCAATTACGTGAAATGTGAATTGTTTCGTAACTTGACACATAAGGTATTTATTATGTATCACATTCATTGTACTTATTGAACTCCATGAATTTCATTTTAATCAATGAAATGAAACGTAAATCGTTTCGTAACTCGACACTGAGAAATGACCATCAAAGATATTGACAAAATAGGGAGTCTGCCAACATTTTACAAAGGGCTGGATAGCTCAGTTGGTAGTGCCGGAACGTTAATCGGGGAGGTCGTTGGTTCCAATCACACTTTTTAGTAAATGTTCTCTGTTCAACCCCCAAAATCCAATTTTTAATTTATTACATTTATTGTTTACAGAAACGTATTGCTACCACATGAATAACAAAATACGTACATAATAAGTTTGGACTTATCCTGTACGTACAAGATAAGAGGACTTTTTAAAATCGTGCATACGCTTCCGTTTCTATAAATTAAAAATGAAAAATTAATCTCTGAATTGTTGTTTTTGTTGAACGTTGTCGTCAATGAAGTGATATATTTTGAAAATGGTTTTAGGCTGCATGTGCTATTGACACACTGTACACTGATGAATACATGATTAATCACTTTTTCTGTTGATCTTAGATCATAAAGTACAATTTACAAGTCTAACGATGGCTAGAGCAAGCTAGTCGAAACGTTGAGACCAATTCAAGAACTGACTCCGCGGTAATACAGTTACGATCCTATAAGCTTAAGGACTACTATAGTCCAGCCAATTGTCTCCCTTCCGCCCAGGAAGTTATAAGCAGGACATTACATTAGAGAAGTCTCCCGAACATCTGATAAAACTACTCCGCGGTAGTAGAATAAAGCAAGACAATTCTCAAAGAACAAAATCTACCTATCAAGTAGATACACACATGCTGTTACAGCAAACCAAATACATATTAATTTCTAAGTGCTGACGAGAAACTTGAAAAACCCATAAACCACCCACCTAAAATTATAATGTTGTGCTTTGCTGGAAATTAAGAAGTAACGAAACGCTTCCAAAACGTCCATCAAGTTGTTTTTAATACCGTCACGAACCATTAATGTCTACAAGGATATTGAAAGACGTCATAATGACATGCAGACTAGCGTCATTGTAGTTATTAAGTGAGCATTTAGGAAACCTTCATTCTTATTCTCTGTTAATTTCTAAATGAAGCTCACAAGGAGATCATTTTGAAGTAATAGCATCCAAGACTCAATTTCGTCTAGCTCTTAATGATGTCTAATACAATGTGGGAAAAAAAAGCTTTCAACGTGATGAGGTTATTTGTTCCGCTAAATTGCTTGTCTGGCGTCGTTGTTTAAACTTCTTTACCACACAATGAAACCATGAAGTTGATAGTGAACATTTTGTTCACGTGGCTTTTAAAACGGTTTGTATCTTGTATTTCGTTTCCTATTTCAAAAGCTTTTATTTAATTTTATTAAGAAATGTATATTTAACTGGGTTGTTTTTACTTATTCTGAAGACATGTCCAAGGAGTATATTTATTGATAAATTCTTCTAAAAAAAAGGTTCTACATTATCATTTTATTTAGCTTTCGACTGATCATACAAAAAGATTATAAATATATTTAAGAAAGCTGCGTCATTAAAGTCGTTCTCGTCGCAAGCTCAGAAAACATTTTAGTGAATCTATTTTATTTCGTTTCATTTCATTTCATTTCGTTTCATTTATTAATTTCACAGGCAAAAATTCAAGCACAGACAATAAGAACAGAAGAAAACAAAAACAAGAACATACAATACAATAACAAAAAAGCAGCACCCCTGAAGGATTTTAAAAAAGTAAACTAAATTACTATCGAAGTTAATCTGCTGATGCCACAAAAAATTTACGAAGAGACAAAAAGGGACATTACAGATGGACATTATTAAAACATGGCATACAGTATAAAAATATAGAACTATACAAGCAGTTAAAACTATAAAAGCACTAATGGGCATTAAAAATACAAAATCGTTACAAGATAGATTCTAGTTAATTATGCAAAAGGCACTATAAATTTGAGAACTAAAAAACAGCAGCAAGGTATTTGAATGGGCAAGGCAACTATAAAGTTAAACTGTTTTGGTCAAGGGGACCTCCTCGCCAGGGACTAATAAATGATTCCTGAGGGAATTTGTGAAGGAGGATAAACTATGGATAATTGTATCTTTAATGCAGGCCGGTAGTTCGTCCCATAATCTAGGGAATCTGTGAAAAAGAGAATGATGGGCAGCATTGGAACGAGCCCGATGATGGACAAATTAAACCGGACTTCAATACCTAAAAGCATCAACCCTTGGTTTAACATGATGACAAGTATAAGCCAATCAGAGTGTCGAGAATTGACTTTTAAAACATTTAAAACACAATACATAAATTGAATGCTTTTGGTATAGTCAAAAGTTTGCATAAAATGATAGATTTATCATTGTCTTCTGCTTTTCAAAGAAAACAGTCCAAGTATTATTTCCGATTGTCTTCATTGACTGTTCTTTATAGGTGTATTGTAGATTCATTCTTGTTGCCTTCCATTGGACTGATTCGAAAAAAATCTCTCTTTTTTTGAGACGGTACACCCACCAAGCTAGAGAGCCGTAATCGTAGAGTTTGATGACCCGAGTCTTGAATGTGCATAATTACACCCATATACACCGATGTAATAAAGACATAGCGCTTAATGCAATAGCCTCTTACTTTAGTGCATAACAATTAAATATACACAGAGTGAAAGATAGATTACAAGTAAGCAGATTACAAATAAGCAGTTTCAAACAAATGAGTTTTTAAACAGAGACTTGAAACGGTGTAAAGAACTAGCTTTGCGAATACAGGAAGACTATTCCAATGATAGAGCATGAGTAAGAGAATAAAGCAACTTCCTTAGATGCTTCCCTCGAGACAAGACGAATTTGAAGTCATCCACCTTGCGATCCCCAAGACAAATTGCTTTGAAAATAACATCCCTATCAGTTTTATGGACTCCATACACAATAAGATATTCCCAGAGAGCTGGAAGATTGGGCTTGTGGAAATGTTTCCTTTTTCTGAATAGACTAATCTCGGCAATACTGGATTAAGTTTTGATGGGACACGTTGCTTAAGTCGAGTGATGTCCTCGAATCACGATGGTTCCCCAAGCCTTTCTGTCCCCCATTGATGACTTGAAATCTGCTGATTCAAGTCCTGTGTCTATTTTGAGAATGTTTTTTTAATGGGACACTTAAAGCTGTCAATGGTTGGCGTAAAAACAACTAACAGTGGGCCGATGATGGACCCCTGGGGTACACCTGAAGAAACAGGGAGCCAGTCAGAAAGTTTAAATTATACATAAACAAACTGTTGTTTGCGAATCCTAAAAACGGGAGATCATTATCCATGTTATTGCAGCAGAGCGAATATTGTAACATTGACTTAGTGTTGAAATTACCTTTCCTTTAACTATTGAAGGCAGCGTGTACATTCTACCGTTCGTTCGTTTGTTATAACATGAATGTAGTTATAATAGATATTAATGTTAATGTAATGAATGTAGTTCATATGGGCGGTCACGATTTGAGATAGTAGGGACTTTTCGTTTTCGACGACGGATGGTTCTGCGACGGTTGTTCAGCTAAACGTTGTCGTTTTCAGCACAACGAAGATTCATCCCAAGTACTGCCGTAGAAATTGAGGGACGACCGTCCTCAAAGCCGACGCATGCGCAGATGACGCCAAATGTCATCTTTACCGTCGCAGAACCATCCGTCGTCGAAAACGAAAAGTCCCTATTGCCGAAAATGCGGAGCGAATAATGTCCACGCAGGAAGAAAAATCCTTACCATCTGACAAGCGTTACCACGGTATCACTTCTTATATAAAATTTTTGAAGGACAAAGAGTAGTATATTTTTCCATAACCGCAGTTAACTTCGGAGTAAAATGTTTCTCAAATTGCATTATACCATAAAAAAACTGCAGTGTTCTTACAACAACGTTGTTTGTATTGCCTTTAATTTCCAGAGCCATTACCTCGAAAAGGAAAAGCACACGTTTTCGTTTTAATATTGAAAGAACCGATGTTTAATAGATGTAGACAATCCTGCCTATTAACCACGAGGAACAACACTAAATTAATAAAACAAAAGTTAATAATTAATCAACGTGAAATTGTAATAATTGCTTATCAGTCAATGACAAGAGTTGTCATCCAATGACTGAAATGTCTTTAATAGATGGACTTCTTAATTCAATGAATTTCCTTTTACCGTTCTTCTCTTATTTTATACTTGCGTTTCTGTTAGGAGTGAAGTGTATAGACCAGACTGATATATAAGATTATAATTTAATTTGGGGTGAAAAATGACTTTATATGTAGTTCCCTTCTTCCACGTGTCTTGCTTTCCTTTCTAAAATGGCGTTGTAAGGAGTGGGGTTTTGTGTATCTTAGGGGGACAAATGAAGAAGGGGAGAAAGTTATATAAAAAGAGAGATATTGAGGAAGTCGAAAAGGACGTTTCCCCAAACTGATTCCGCTAGCCCTACATAGCCATAGTATGCTTTGAAGGCTGTGGACACTATTGGTAATTACTCAAAATAATTATTAGCATAAAACCCTATTTGGCAACGAGTAATGGGGAGAGGTTGATGGTATAAAACATTGTGAGAAACGGATCCCTTTGAAGAGACGTATAGTTTTCGAGAAAGAAGTAATTTTCCACGAATTTGATCTCGAGACCTCAGATTTAGAATGTGAGGTCTCGAAATCAAGCATCTAAAAATACACAACGTGTGACAACGGTGATTTTTTTACATTATGATCTCGCAACTTCGACTACTGATTGAGCTAAAATTTTCACAGGTTTGTTATGTTATGCATATGTTGAGATACACCAAGTGACGAGACTGATCTTTGACAATTACCAAAGGTGTCCAGCGACTTTAATACTATAGAGGACAATTTGTGCACAGGGATGGCAATCATAATAATACAATACAAAGCTCGAAGCAAGGCTGAGATTTTTTGTTAAATCCATTTTGGAATTCAGGAACCACTCAAACGTCCGTCCCTGATGGAAGCTCTTTTTGTTTGGAAAATCCCGATATTTCATTTTGAATTTTGACTTATGTCTGCCGCCGACGTATAGGTTGTGCAGACACTATGGCATTGACTCAGTATTCCGTATATTAAAACTAATTGGACGTGCATTGCGTCTGACAGATCTGTTCTGACATTTTGACAATTTGAATTAATGATTCAAAACGAGAATATGAAAAACAATATCTATACTGTCGTGTACAACAATCTACAGATGATATACAGTTTATAATGCAATCTTCTTTGTGAGACCAAAAAGCCTATCCATTGTTTTCCAAGAAGTGGACTAGGCCTAGACAACACCCTGTATCTATATGAAAATTAATTATTAGTACTATAATATTACAAACTATGGATTGGACAAAAAGGATGTACCACAATCAAACAGTCAACTCCATAAGTGTCCGCCAGCATTTCAAAAAGGCTTATGGTACGCACGATATCACTCTGAGGTTCCTGACCTCCGGCAACCCGCTCCGGCACTCCGGCGCTCCAGCGCTCCGAGTCCAGTTTATTCACCCCTCCCACTATAGTACCATGGGACGCCGTGCTTTCTCGAAGCCCATTCGTTTTGATTGCATGTTTTGATAACGGTGCTTTGAATCCCTTGGCAAAGCGCTCAATAAATGTAGGTTATTACAACGGTTAATGGTGTCTTATGTGAGTACTGTCTTATATTCATTGAAAATCACTGGTTTGCAAATACACTTAGATGCACCGAGTCTGTTTTCAAACAGACCTGCCGTCGATTTAAATAATCAAACTAGGATTACTCTTATGGACGAGTTAAGTTCCGTAAAAATAAATGTTTTACATGCATAACTTGTCCTAATTCGCGATGGGCTTAATTCTAGCGTTTCGTGAAATCGGCTGCTGGCGCAGGAGAGATGTAAATACAATACAGATGAATATTTAAACACAAGATGTGTTTTAAAGGAACACGTTGCCTTGGATCGGTCGAGTTGGTCTTTGAAAAGCGTGTGTAACCGTTTGTTATGAACTAACACGGTCGGCCATTTATGTGAGCCGAATTTTTGACTCCCATAAATGGCCGACCGTCTTATATTAGTTCGCAAAGTAAAATGAAAACCACGCAATTTCGAAGCAAGATTGTGGGGATCATCGTATTCTACTTTTAAAACATCATCTTTCCAACCACATTGTGAAGAAGGTCATTCTATAGTGCTGGGCGAGTGTGTCAAAAGGATAATGTTCCCCATGAGTGGAGTGTAAGAAGGCGAAGATGTATCAGGCTCTGGATGTATGTTGGTGGTGTGCCCCGAAGAGATTGATACACATGAATGAGGATTTTGAAATTGATGCATTTTTTCTTACCGGGAGCCAGAGCCTTTTTGAAATGAAATTTGGAATATTTTTATAAAAATATGCTTGATTTTATATTTAGGTCCCAATTTCATAGAGCTGCTTAAGCACTAAAAGAAGCTCAGCAAAACAAACTTGTCCTAAACTAGAATATGGTTACCAGCACAATTAAATACCATTTCACTCGTACAATCTGTAACTGGTATCATGTTTATTGTGGCTAAGCAGGGATTTTTAAGCAGTTTTTTTTTCTGCTTAAGCAGCTCTATGAAGTTTGGCCCTGATATTGATATTGTAAATGGCATTGCACTTTGTCGTGACGTCATGAGAGAGTGCACAAGTCGTGACGTCACGAGAGAGCGAAAAACCTACTCTGTTGCCTCACGAGACAAAAACCTTCGAATGTGTGAGAGGTTGCTAACTTGGGATCTAACAGATTTAGCGATGTGTGATATTCTTTTTGTTAAATGTCAATTTTTTTAGTCGAAGAATTCACTCTTGCATTTGTCTGAACATTTTGTGTTGATAATTCTTTCTTGCAATAATGGAAAACCGTAATGGAGGTATTGGCCTTTTTGAGAAATGGTGGACGTACGAGATGCCTTGATTATTCGGGAGATTTTTTATATCTTTTTGTATCATTAAAAATTAAAGTACATACAATAAGTTGTAATAAGATGACATACACCCTTCTTTTATAAACCTTTATCATCCGTTTACGGATATCTTGATTTCCTCCCATTCAAACCAATGTAACCAAACTGAGGTTGAACGGACAATAGTCTGGTTCCGTTTTGTTTGGTGAGTATTTAGCATACATTACTGTTGTTGGGTACACAGGGAACATCACGAAGATGGTGGCAGTATGAAAAGGGGTTTAACGTCAACATATTTACATTAAAGGTACACAGTTTAAAGACATTGATGGTAGAAAACTTCCCTTAAAATACTACTTGTTGAGGTGCTGCAGTCTTTGAGAAATTTGTAAAACAATCTCACAAAAAAAAATGTTCGTCTCGGTTACCACGTACAACGGATTTACGCGACTCCAGTCCTGTAATTTTCACCTTTGTTTTCAAAAAACCTAACGACTAATGTAGCTGCAACTTCTGCAGGTAAATTACATTACATACATTTTCATTCACAGTCAGTAGGGATTTATGTCTTGACAAAATTTTCGCATATATAACAAGGTACCAATCTCTTTAAAAACTTGATTTAAATCGCTCAGTTCAATTTCCTTAAATTATAGCAAGATTCTCTGGGGGATTTCTGGAAAACAAGCTTTAAGGTTTAGCAGCTGGTCTTTTTTGTGATCACATGATTAATCCCCTACAGCGATAGGTGCAACCACTTTGCTGCTTGATATTTTTTGATCTGCGAAATCAATAATGCTAACGGCATTATTTTATATTTTTAGATGTAATGATTTTTCCTTTTGCATCTTTTTTTTTTGTTTTTGTTCGTGGCACATTTATTCCGTGGGCACTTATGGCCATTTAAAAACGTTGTTTTCGTTTGCAAATTTTTGACCGGACCTTTACCCAGCGCTCTTGTACTAACTACAATAACTGATTTACTTTTGTTAACTGTTGTCAAAAGAATTGTCGTTCTGTTTTTATACGTTTTATTATTAAATATTATGGCTTTCAGTGTTTTCTTAAAACTGACGGAGTTTTGTGCAACGTCAATTCAGGAAAGAGCAAAAATTTCCTCTTTATGTTTGATCACTGAGTTGAGCCAAAACTATACAAAGAACGATTCGGACAGTATACCTACATCTTCTTTTATTGAATATGCTTTTATTTGGCTTTCAATTTTTTCATCAAAGCTGGCCCAAATCGCTCAATATTAATGGAGGAAAAACGGCGCTCAAAAAGCTGCACCCTTGTTTTTATTTTCAATTAGTCGAGCAAAAGCTATACAAAGAACGTTTAGCTTCAACTATTTGTTGAAATATCGTGCTCTAATTGACTTTCAGTGTTTTCGCCGAAGCTGACGGAAGTGCGCTCAATGTAAACTCAGGAAATTGCAGCAAAATTGGCGCTCGAAAATATCTTCCCTTTAAGATCTCCTGTAGTCGAGCCAAAAACTACAAAAATTGTACAAACAATGTCCATCATCAGTTCTTGAAGTCATGTAGTTTTTTGAGAAAAGAAGTAATTTATTTATTAAAAAATTATTTTAACTGAATTCGAGACCTCAGCTGAGGTCTCGAATTCAAGACATCTGAAAGCACACAAGTACAGTGTGACACGGGTGTTTTTCTTCCATTATTCTCTCGCAACTTCGACGACCAATTGAGTTTAAATTTTCACAGGTTTGTTATTTTATGCATATGTTGAGATACACGAAGTAAGAAGATTAGGCTTTGACAACTACCAAAGGTGTTCAGTGCCTTTAAAGCAAATGTCGATTGTTTAATGGGTTTGTTTTACCTCACTAATGTACTGTTCATCAAAAAACATCAATAATCACATTCCGTGAATCGGTTTTAAAATGTTGTTCAGATGTCGACATGTTGTCCCCCTTCAGCAGGTATGACATGAGACTTCTTAAATTCAGCTGATTTCCTCTTTTGGGGTTTTGGTTATCCTCTTTTTCCCCCCTCACTTTCTGTGTACAAAAAGTATAGGAATATCCCTTTTTTCTTGACCGGTTTTCGCTTTTCCTCCTTTTTTCATGGGAACTGGGCCATGGATAGTGGCCCTTTTCGAATCCACGGCTTCGGCTCCAGATTCGACTCAAGCTAGCTTGGCCCGCAGTTGTTTTAAAAATTGCGCGTGCTTTTCGTAGGTGCTCAGGGCTTCAGGCGAGAGGACGGAGTCTGTCGCCGAATCCAAAGCCGAAGTCGTGGTTTCAAAAAGGGTCTTTATATTTTAATATGAGACCTTGTATTTGCACACATTTATTTTATTGCTGCCCTGCATGTACATATTCACATTAACCAAGTTTGTTAATTATACTCAAATTATGAGTAGTTTACAGTAATACATAACTTAGGATATGAAAACAAATAAAAGTTCACAATGATTTAGATAGTTATATATAATATAGGAAGCTTTAAGTATGACCTTTGCAGCAATTTAGCGCTGGAATAAGTTCCTTTTGTTGTCATAAAACGATCAACAGATGAATGCTCAAAGTAGGTCAGGCTTTTACCGTCCGCCGTGACTTGGTATCTTGCCTTCAACTTCTAATGTATACTTGGAACAGTCAGTTCGATGTTCAATTAAAGGCACATGGCTCTATTCGTTATTACTCAAAATATTTAAAATCATGAAATTTACTTTGTATCGATTAATGGAGAGCTGTTGATAGTATAAAACATTGTAAGAAACGGCACACTCTGAAGTAACGTAGTTTTAAAGAAAAGAGGTAATTTCTCACTCAAATAAAACAAAAAAATACTTCAGCTATAAAACTTTTGTTAGGCCTTTGCATACTGTACGCACAAAAAGTGCAATGCAAGGGTGTTTTTCTCTCATTATTCTCTTTCAAAGTCGATGACCAATTGAGCCCCCCAAAACATCTTGTGGTATGGACTTGTGATCTGCAATTATTTTGAAGGGGCTATGAACACACAGGTGAAGTTATTATCTGTCATAAAATTTGTTTTAAATCAAATATTTTATATTTAGTTCAACATGTGACAGGACACCTTTCACATTTCATTATTGAGTAAATTTAAACGTTTTTATTAATTAGGAGCACACTCGAGTGGCCGCTTGTCAATGAATTTGTACAGGTGTTTTTATTTCGTTTGTATTTAGTTTCAAGCGTCTTGCACGAATTGATAAATTGGTGCTCACTTAAATTCGAAGAAAATTGTTTTCGTGCGGTAAACCGATCATAGGTTTCTGTCTGTGTGTCTATTATAATGTGTCTTGTTCGTATATTTTTATTCACATATCGCACGAAGATTTAAAAAAAAATATATATATTTTCGTGTGGATTTTATTCCTCGGTAAAAACTTTAAAGCGTGAATAGTTGTCAGAATCCCAGCTTAACAATTTTATTGGATAAACGTCTTTGCAGTATTCCCAGCTTAGGATACGTCGATATTGATTCGTAAAATTTACATTTGAATGGGAAGAAACAATATGTCTGTTGGTGTTCAAGTGGGCTTTAAATAATGCACCTGTATCCTCCTTGGCGCCTTTGGTTATTGAAACAATCTTCGTTTACAATTCTTTTTTATTTCACTACCTTACTGCGTTGGTTTTCCCCTAGATCAATTCCCTGGGGTTTTCTCCCACATCTAAAACTGACACTTCTTTCTTTGTCTTCTCTCTGTTTGGGTTATTGGCTATTCCTTAGTCATTTACATTTTAATAGGAAGAAACAATCTGCATAAATCTTAGGTATTCAAGTTGGCTTTAAAACTGCACATAGCAGCCTGCTCGGAGCCTTTGATTGCTAAAATATTCTTCGTTCACGATTCTTTTTTTATTTCCCCTACCTTACTGCATTGGTTTCCCCCTAGATCAATTCCATGTGTGTTTCTCCAACACCTTAAACTGAAACTTCTTTCTTTGTCTTCTCTCCGTTTGGGTTATTGGATATTCCTAGTCATTTACATTTTAATAGAAAGAAACAATCTGCACAAGTCTTGGTTGGCTTTACAATTGCATCTTTTTCAGTTTGCTCGGCGTCTTTAGTTATTAAAACCAACTTCGTTTACGATTCTTGTTGATGTACCTATCTTACTGCTTGGTGTTCCCCTGGAACAATTCTCTTGGGTTTTCTCCCACATCTATAACATCTTGTCTTCTCTCCATTTGGTTCTTGGGTATAGCATTGATTCGTAGTCATTCACGTTTTATTAGAAATAAACAATCGTCATTAGTCTTTTAGGTGCTCAAGTTGGCTTTAAAAGTGCACCTAATAGCAGCCTGCTCTGAGCCTTTGGTTATTATAATATTCTTGATTTTCCTGTGTTTATTTTTTCCGAATTTCTTTTTTGATGTCCCTGTCTGACTATGCGCGAGGATGGGTTTGCCCTTGAATAATTCTCTGGGGTATTTCTCCCACAAATTCGACTGAAACCAACTTCTTCTCTCCATTGGGTTCTTGGCTAGTAGTACAGTGATTAAGAGTCTGAGTGCCCCTGGTTTCACAACCATAATAAAACTGATATTGATGGAGTAATAATTTTCAATCAAGCTTTGATGTTTCTTTTTCCTTTTTTTTAAGGGTAAGAGGTCTCCTGTTTCTCTGGATGGGTTTTCTCCCGGGATCAGTCTAATTGCTTTGTTTTCTAGACATGCCTTGAGTCATATTAGCTTAAGATGCCTCTGTGTACGTTTATTTAATGTAATAAGTGCTGAAACGTCTGCTACGCACAAGGAAAGTTGGATATTGAAGATGTGTACGATGTCTGTTACACATCGTCTTTATAATTTGTTTAACCATAATTGATGGGAGTGTAAGATGTGGCGCTTGACTTTATGTTGCATATCATCGTCTTTATTAGATTGAGTCGGTCTGTGTTAAAGACACTGGTTAGATAATTGTTAGCAAAACAACTTACTTGGTAACGAGCAAAGGGGAGCTGTTGATAGTATACAAATATTGACTGCTTCGAGTGCTATGGTTAAAACTATGACTCCCAAAGGTGATCCCCAGAGCGTTCTATGTTCCTGAGGTGCAGCCGAGGGAAAAAGGAACGGTCCGGGGATCACCGAGGGAGTCATAGTTTTTAACCATTGCACGAGTAAAAGCAGTCAATATTTGTTTTATAACACCCCAAACATTTCTAAATACTGTACTATTATTATTAAGTTACAGACCTGAATGCTACAATCCACGGACGACGCGAATACAGATTGCAAACACTTTTACTGTGCTGCATGTAGTGTCGTGCAATCCGAAATGGTTACAGACTATTAATGTATCATCCTCGTACACGCAACGGACGTCTGGGTACTGCACGCCGTGTGCTAGTCTTTGGACTAGCGCATGGCAAACCGACGCACTATCACACGGCCGTCGTCTAGCAAAACTAAGACATGTCATGTGACGCGCTCTAAACCAATGAGCAGGCAGAATACTTGCAAGGGGTGTTATAATATAAAACATTGTGAGAAACGGCTACCTCTTAAGTAATGTAGCTTTTGAGAAAGAAGTAATTTCTCACTCAAATAATAAAGACTTCAGCTGAAACCTTTGGTTGTGCATTATGAAAGCACATGAAAGCACATTACGCATTATGGGTGTTTTTTTTTTCATTATTCGCTTGCAACTTCGATGACCAATTGAGCCCAAATTTTCATAGGTTGTTATATATGCATAAAATATGATAGGAAACACCAAGTGAGAATACTGGTCTTTCACAATTACAAAATATGTCCAGCCGTCGATTTCACGAAACGCTAGGACGATCAAGTAACTCGTCCTAACTTAGGATGGGTTCAATGCGTCCTAACGTCTATTGTTACGAAACTTGACTCGTCCTAAGTCCTAAGATTATTCCTATACAAGTTAGGAAGAGTTTGGTGAAATCGACGGTAGTTCCCTTTAATCATACTTGATGACAGAGTACGCTGGACTCTATTTTACAACTTCGCCGTCTTTATTATATTCAGTCGGTCTGTATTAATAAATCCATTTCATGGAAAGAACATGATTCAATTAATACATGGTCATGACGTTAACTCTTTCTTTACATTAACTTCAAATATTCATTCTTATGATACTCGAAGTACTCGTAACAAAAAACTTTATGTCCGTTTTAACAGAACATCATTGTTTAGAAATAGTCTTGTCCAACGTGGTACTACATATTGGAATAGTCTCAGCGATTCGTTAAAATCTTCACCTACTTTGTCAAATTTTGCTAAAAAAATTAAAGCACAGTTCTTTAATTCTTAGTTTTGAATGTAAAGTTATGATATATTTTCCGGATGATGTTTTGTCTTTGTACCTACATGTATCATGTTTCTATGTAAGTCAGTGTTGTGATAGTCTGTTGGTGTGTTTATTTGTTTGTTTGTTTCTTGTCTGTCCGTAGGTACGGGAACAAAAGCTTTTGCTTCACCCTATGCCTAAATGTTGTCCTGTCTGCGATTATTTATTCAACTTCCGTGTAAATTGTTATTGTTTTTATTTTATCTCTGGTTTGTCATTATATACTCATTATCATGTATCGTAACTTTAACGATATACACAAATGTAACTTAATGCATGGCAGCATTGAAATAAATGTGAATGAATGAATGAATGACCTTGAAACAAGGCTAAGGAGTATGGCGTTGGCCGCACGATGCATATACACTTACAATGCCGATGACGTTTTGTGTAGACTCCAACTCAAGGCCGTTAGTACCGTACTTGAGATCGGCAATGGTTTCTCAAACGTAACTTCAATAGATAACAATAGGATGCGTTTTGGGAAAGTGTTGCCGTGGGAACTGTGTATTGTTTAAATGAATCCCTTTTTTTAGAATGAAGGAATTTGGAAGTATGTCAAGAGTCAATCCGCAGCCCATTCACGGTCGAAGTTGATTTATTCAATGAGTGATGCGTTTTGAGTGACATTGGAGACTGCACAATCAATAGAACAAAATTAAGAAAGGGTTTTTTTTTTTGGGGGGGGGGCGCAGAAGGAAATTTATAGGCCTAAAACTTACCAAGTTCCGTCATATTTTTTATTTAGTGGCACTTTGCCTTCTAATCCCTCAAAATATTGCTGTTTGGAATTGCTCCCTGTATTAAAACGTAATCATGCACTCAACCTTCAAGCCACAAATTTGCAATGTTGCTTGAAAATTTACTTGCAAACTATGGTTATTTCCCTCTTTTTTTAACTGCGTAAGGTTTTCTCGTGCGTCTACAGCACCTTAATTTGATAACTGACCTGCCCTAACAGTTGGTTTTTCTCTTTACGCCCCCCCCCCTCTTTTAGTGGTTGACTTTCACCCGTTCGCTCGTTCGCCCGCTCCACCCGCATGTAAATCCAATGACATGTCACAAAACAAGTATACTCTATACTATTATAAAGCTGTTGTTTTTGAACCTTCTACTTGTGTGCGTGCATTGACAAAAAAATAAGATGGACGCACAACAGTAATGGATCTGTGGTAAATAAATCAAATTAAGACTATGTAGTAACCTTTTATATGGGTCACAAGATATAGAATAGTTATTTAGGCAGTGTAATATATATACATATCACAATATATAGCCTAAAGGAATAATCAGTCAGGCGCAAGTTGGCCAAGCATGTTTTCATATTGCATGAATGGCTTACGATGTTTATTCCGACACTCTATTGGGAACCGTAAGATTGTCTATGAGATTTGTTTAATAATGAACTATCTTGTCTGCAGCGTCGTTGTTGAGTTCCAAAAGGAACTCCTCGGAGATTCTGCCACATTTGTTTATTTTTGTGTTCTGTGTAAACGCATGCTACTTATTATTTCATGGTTTGCGAGCCCCTTTAGTTCTTCAACCATAATTATGTAATCCAAAGGTCAAAATATATACTTCCCACAAAATTGTTTTTTTGAGGTATCAAGACGTTTGGTAAAGCTTCGAAGTCTTGAATCCCAGCTTTTATTTTTATTTCTTCTTTTTCGCTTCATCCATTTGTCTTTTGTTCGAAGTATGAAATAGATACATCTGGTTTGTGATATAGACATTTGAACTAAAATCTAATGACGGTTAAAAATTAAACACATTTAGTGTGTTAGCTGGCAGTAAGCAACTTGCTAAAGAAGCTTATTCTTTACTCATATATAGTTCGTAGTTCAATTTATTTCCACTCAATCATTTGAAATTACAAATAACAACTTTGCCGGGGCACAACTTAATTGAAAAGGCCTACGAATGTAGTTAAAATCCCATTCTAAAACAAAGTTTGAGGATTATATTTAAGTTTGCTTGGCCAGGGTTTACCCGCTGGATTTTTTCCAACATAGACTAGTCCGCTGTCTCAATGGTTTTCCCCATTGTCTCGTACACAAACGAGTCTAAGTCTGCCATGTAGCAACAATATAATCCTGCCGTCGATTTCACCAAACTCTTCCTAACTTAAGACTAATCTTAGGACTTAGGACGAGTCCCAAACCTGCACTGTAGCATGCAGACCTTAAGATTAATCCTAAGTTAAGACGAGTTACTCTTCCTAACTCGAGATAAGACGAGTCCTAACTCTTTGTGAAATCGACGGCTGGTCCGCCCCTTGAATGGTAAGATACAATATCTAGACCATGTTGAAGACTGTGGGATTGCTTTCAGTTTGTTCAACCCTCGGTTAGGACTAGTAAATTGAGATAATGACAAGACACTGGTATTTATGCAACCTTCCTTTACGGTATTATTATTATAATATGTTTTGTTTAATCACATTGACTGGTTAAATACAATTTTCATCGTTGCAAGTTTATCCTAGCTGCGGCCAGCAGAAATTAATTTTCTTCAAGGCATGGCAAAACAAAGTCAATGTCCACCAAGGCATTCGTAAATACATCGTTGTTTTACAAGTCATCCATGAAAATTAATAATATTCAATATGCCAAAAAATGTATCAAGAAGAATAAACTGTTCTTTATTTTTTTCTCTTCAATGGGCAGTTTTCTTTCCCCGGTTGAACAAGGTCAGAAATAATTGATAAACTCAATTTGTTTTCTGAAATGACAAGGTAGTAAAGCCTTGTTTTTATATCCTGCTTTATGATATAAAATTGCTTCCTGTTCGTTTTCGTTGAAAACTGCAATCTCAAGGTATAGTGAACGAAAATAATCAAATATTGTTTATGGTTGTTTCTCATGACAGCGTGCAAACTTTTCGACGTTTCAGTATATGCTGTGGTCTCCATGAGGATTAAACTGTAGAATACTGCCAATATTAGTTTAAAAACACTAAACACTATTGGTAATTGTCAAAGACTAGTCTACACAGTTGGAGTTGGTGTATCTCAACAAAATAATAAACCTTTGAAAATTTGAGCTCGATTGGTCGTTAGAGTTGCGAGATAAAAATGAAAGAAAAACACCCTTGTCACACGAAGCTGTGTGCGTTTAGATGGTTGATTTCGAGACCTTTAAATTCTAAATCTGAGGTCTCGAAATCAAATTCGTGGAAAGTTACATCTTTCTCAAAAAATATGGCACTTCAGAGGGAGCCGTTTCTCACAGTGTTTTATGCCATCAACCTCTCCCCATTACTCGTAATCAAGAAAGGTTTTATGCTTGTAATTATTTTGAGTAATCACCAATAGTGTCCACTGCCTTTAAAGGGTATTAAACATTGTATTATATATTGGTCAGGATAAAACAAACATTTTTTAGTCTGAAAGTTAGCTTTTACTGATTATGATGGGCATACATTATAGAGCCACCCCATCACAGATTCTGTTCTAGGAAACACTGTGATGTTTCAATTAAATTCCCGAATCCCCCGTGGAGCCTCGTGGTCCTTTTATAGCTCAGTTTGACCCGTAGTCGATTTCAAAGTTTCAAAGTGACATTTAAATCCGGGTCAGTTTTGACCCAGTGATGTTGTCGCAAGACGTCAATATCCTAGGCTGGTATAAACACCATGGATTCACACACACATAAATCGAGTATGTTTGTCCGTGAGTTAACACACATGATGTCTTATACACACGATGCGTTTTAAGTAAAATATTTACCAGCCCTAATATCACATTGCATTCATTTCCTCTTCGCCCAATCGTTGAAAAGTCAGAAAGAAAGAGTATCCAGTTGGTCAACATTATTAATTGGGCGGATAATGTAATCTTATTCACTGTCAGATATACAAACGCAGATCTTATAACAGACAGAATAGAAAGAGAGAGAGTATTAACCAGTTGGTCAACATTCTTAATTGGGGAGATAATGTAGTCTTCCATTTTATCTTATTCATTGTCAGATATAAAAACGCCGCTCTAATAACAGACAGAATAATGTAAACATGAAGCTGTCAAAACTTAGCAAAGTTTATTCGCCATAATCTGTTGAGTGAATTGCAGCTAAACCAATCTGAAACATACGTTTTACAGACCGGTGACGTCTAAGGCCAAATTAAAGACAACGGAGTATGAAATATAGGGCAACATAATTGTTCAAGTCTGTGTAATCTTAAGCGTCTTTAATGAAAGCCGTATACGTCATGTGCTCTTTGTTTGTCTGCTGTTAAATGTGTTTGTTTGGATTTATGGTTGTGCCTTCATTGTAGATTTTCATTAAATGTGTACAAATAATGTTCGACCTTCCGTCAAGATAGTAGTTAAAAAGCAGGACAGTCCTTTTCAGAGCTGACAAGTTTAGCGAATTACGGAATTGACTCTGCCGTATAGTAGAATATAAAACAAGACTGTTCTCTGAAGAACAAAATCTTATGGCAAGTAGAGACACACTATATAGGTGTAACCGAAAAACAAATACAATGTGTGCGTTCGTTTAGCTTCCCTGGGTCGACCCCGGTGTGTGGTGGTTTTTTTTTTTTCCAGGACGAACGTGGGTAATTATCTGCACACGTTCGTCCTGGGAAAAAACACCGCCACACACCGGGGTCGACCCAGGGAAGCTAAACGAACGCACCCATTGTTTCAGTGTGTGTATTCGACAAACAAATATTTTGTTTGTGCGTATTATTTTGTGATAACCTATTATCATTTATTATCATGTAAAAGGGAAATTTTGGAGGACGAGTTGTTCGATGCAGTGTGATCAAATCCAGGGCAGACTTTTAGAGGGAATAGAAATTTGATTTCTTTGAATAAATATTTGTTGCCTTTTGTGTGTCTGGAAAAACTGAGTCGGTCTAATGGACTTTATTTGTTGGTCTTTTTCTGTTATTTCTTAAGACTTTGGCCGTCAATTGTATCATTTTTTGTCCTGTGTATTATTTTAGCTTTCACATCTTAGACTAAAAGTCTCTCTTCAATATTGGGTCCTTGACCAAATGAATTTGTGGTTGCTTAATCTTAAAAATTTAAAACATTCATAGCAATAGCCCAAAGTATGTTATTCACTCCTATATTATTGATTCAATTATTCAAACCTGCAATGACCCAATAGCAAAATATCTTCTTAGAGAGCATAACTCTGACTATATGGCAAATTTCATCAAAAGCACAATTCTCAAAGTATTTTCCCTCTCTGCTTCATATCATGCATGTTAAAATTTTTGAAAGAAGAAATTGACAACTAACTAAACATGGTATTCAAATGCAATGTTCGGGACTCGAATCCGTTTTAAAATCTTGACCGTTATTTTCACCGCTGAGTTTCAGAATAGTGTCACAAGTCTTTATGCTATAGTTGAATCTACATTCCTCCCTAGTGGGTCAGTAAATGGACTTAAAATGGCCATCATTCCCGGTCAGTCGCGATCCTGCACAGATAATGTGACGATAATTGCTAGATATAAAAACCTCAACCCTCAGGTTGCGCTGACAAAAGGATAGAAATAGAAAAGTGAGCTGAAACAGTAGACACCTTTAGTCCTTTTATAATCAAGTCTCCTGAAATTTTGATCAAATTATAAGAAACGTTGCAGACTATGAGAAAGCCCACTGTAAACCAAAGTGAAAACTATTTTATTCCTTCGGGTGTAATTTGACTATTTTCTGGTAATGCTAGCCAACGGTTGCGTTATGTTATTCATAGTGACTCGCTGTAGTTGACCAGTGGCGCCCAGCACAGAGAAAGGAAAACAAAGCTAGTCTGATTACGAACGGCTATAGTTTCAGCGCTGCTCGCCTTGGGTATGAATAATTGACACGTATTTCATGGAAGTATTTTGTCTTAAACTTGACGAGGAATCCGGGCACAAGATGCTCCCCGGTCCTATGGCTTAGTTTTGATCCCGGTGTGGAAGGCGATTCTGCCCCCCCCCCCCCCCCCCCCCCAATACGACGAACTGTGTATACAAACTTCTTCCGACAGCGCTGTTTTGTATATCACCCCCTTCAGTGCATGCTTATTTCCCACTATGGGGGACATAATCTCTTGCGACAAATTTCCCTGGGACATATCATCGGTACAAAGCTTATATTCGGATGCCTGTGCCCGAATCATGTGTGTGGATCGATGCAAACGACGGAACTGCGTAGGGCAATAACTTTTAAAATGGCGTATTAAACAACAATTTGAAAACGAGTGAGATTAGTGCCGAAACGTTTAGCAATAAAAACAACACCATGTTAAGTTGTGATACATTTTGTGACTGTAATTACAACCGTTTATTGTTATTTCTTTCGCAGAATTTAAACTTTCGGTGGATTTTGTTACATGATGACGTCGGCAATGCAGTGATTGTGCTGGGTTTCTAGCTTCGCGTTTTGAAAGTTGCACCAATCGGAAGTTGATTACAAACACCGTACTACTAGCAACATAAATATGAACAAAACATTCGACATGAATTCAACATTTCACATGAACTCAACATTCCACATGAACTAAACTTTCGACATGAACTCAACTTTTGATGCGACCACACCATTCGGCATGACCACACTAGTCGACATGAACACAGCGGTCACGAACGACACCAACACAACGATGTCAACAACTTCTGCACCATCTACCGGCTGGCAATGGCAGGACATATGCAAAGTGATAGTTGGCATTGTTGGTATCATCGGTAACTCACTCGTCATCGCAGTCTACACCAGCAAAAGAAAACGAAAAAACACCACAAATGTCCTTATCCTTGCCTTGGCAATCGCCGATTTGATCAGCTCAATTTTTTTCATTCCTCTACCGGTTCCAGCATATGTACCCCAAAACGCATGGGGTGAGATTTACTGCCGGGTTATACACACTAAAGCTATACAGTGGATGTCAATAGAGGCGTCGGTGTACACATTGACTCTGCTCTCTATTGAGCGCTACATGGCCGTCGTACACCCCGTTCGTTACAGGGTGATATTTCGCGAATCACGTCCTCGACGTTTCGTCTGGGTAATCTGGCTCTTTGCTCTAATCGTCAAGTCATTTAACTTCTACAACACCATTATCGTGGATAACGTTTGCATCTATATTGAGTTCCCGAAAGGATTCAATGTTTTCCTGGGTATTGGTGTTGCTCTGGTTGAGTATTTTATACCTATCATTGTGATGATTGTAACTAACACAGTGACGATAAGAGCTTTGAGAGCCCAGGCGCGTAATCTACAACTGCATGGCTCGAACCACAACGCGAAGGAAAGAGGCCCGGCTCAGTCGGTGCTCCGAACCCGCCGGAAGATCATCCATGTGGTCCTCATTGTTATTATCTCCTTCATTGTTTGTTGGACACCAAACCAGATATCACTTCTTCTCATCAACCTCGACATCTTATCCGTTCAAACTTATTTCTTTAGCGACACCCACCAGGCGTTTATTATTCTTGCCTTCACAAACAGCTGCGCCAATCCCATCATCTACACGTTCAAAAATAAAAACTTCAGGGACTCCATGGTGCAGCTTTTTGTACGTAAAACCAACAGGGTGTCTGATGATGGTAATGATGATACGGCCGGTGGTAGCGACCCCACAGCTGGTGTCAATACTATCAGTAAAACAACGGGTACACGGGCTGGAACGCGCCAACCGCCACCGGCATTGGCAGATGATAAGTCGTACAATACTGAAGTGGTCGAATAAGGAAACAGAACTGACGTCATGGTGACGTCACACACCAAAGCCATAGGATGCACTGTAATGATCCAAGCACATTGTGTGTCTAGAACTTGTCAAAGGTCAACACTGTGATGGAATCTATTTATTCTCTTCAGTTAATGGCAGATTTTAAAGAAAATCGTATTGTATTTATTTTAGAAAAATGCAGTATTTGATTGAATTTGGATATAAAGACACTGATTTCCTTGGCCTGTTTTGGGGAGAAAGTCGACGCAACGGTGATGGAAAAACCCTGTCTGATTACATGACATTTCAGGCTAGCTTAGTCAGGGTTTGGCACCCAAGCGTCTACGGATATAAAGTTGATGGCCTTTTCTCATGTGGTAAAATCTATTTATTCTCTTCAGATATGAAGAAGATTTTAAAGAAAATCGTATTTATATTGTTTTGAAAATTGCACTTTTAGATGAATTTGGATATAAAGCCACTGACTTCCTTGGCCTGTTTTGGGGAGAAATTCGACAACAACGTTGATGGAAAACGGGTCACATGACATTTCAGGCTAGCTTAGTCAGGGTTTAACACCTAAGCGTCTTCGGGGACAAAGTTGCCGGCTTTTTCTCATAATTGGCCATAGAATAGGTGAGGTAAATTTACGGACTCCGTAAAGTGGAATATTCCGTATTTGTCGCCGTAATTCACGGACTTTCCGTAACTTCAAATATTAATTATGCTAATTAACGTAATTACAGTCAACCACAATTGCCCAAACACCTGCACATAATATAGTACATGTAAGTACATATTGTTATTTCACCCTAATTTGTGTACATATGTACCAACTCCTATTAAGGTTCTTTGTTTTCTACGGAAAGAAAAACTGTTGCCGGTATTTTTGCTGCCAGCAAAAACATAGCGTTCCGTATTCCTGCAAGTTATGTTTTCTTTTAGTACGTTGATGATGTCGTATGCTATGTAGACCTCGTTTTGAAGTCCATAATCCAGTTTACGGCTGGGTCCTCAGCCAGGTGAAGGGCTTTGATGCCACCATCAAGGTGAGAGAGTGGGCAGTCATCTATCATGTGGCGCATCGTCTGTGGTTCTCCACAATCACAAAGCGGAGATGCAAGGTAGCCCCACTTGTGTAGGCTGCTGCGGCACGGCCCTGCGTCTGTACGAAACCGGTTTAAGACGCACCAATGGCCGCGCGGGAGGTCCATTCCCGGAAGTTGGATGGTGGGGTCAGCGACCAGGAACTTTAGTACGTTGAAAAACTCTCTCACTCACTCTCACTCTAGGGTGAGGCCGTGTCCGAAACGACGACTTCGGCTACAGCTACGTCGAGATTAGCGCGTCTTCCAGTGTTGAAGAATAGGCAGACGCGCGCGATCTAGCCGTAGCTGTAGCCAAAGTCGCCGTTTCGGACACGGCCTTACTATCTAGAACTTATTGCCAGTAAATTGCCTCGTGGGAAATGGGTCTAAGACCAGCCTGGCGTTTACAGAAACGAAAGAAAATTGCAAGGTTTGGTTAGGTTATGGGCCACCTCATCAGGTGTGCCGAATAGAGTGTATCTATAGGTAATGTTCGTATGGAATAAATTGAACAAATTGAAGCAACTCTATCTTTTGCATTTAACGGCATTATATTTGTTTGTGTTTTGAACCGTTCAGTTGTTATAATTCTATAGTATAAATGTATAGATATACACAATTAAACTAACATCTGAAAATGTCATATCAAAAGTTGCGTGTTTTGAGATATCGCCGGAAATCTGGAGCGAATGTCCATGCAGGAAGAATAATCTCTAATAGGAATACACAATCTGAGTCATGTTGTTGACAGTTATGCCTACGCTTCACAGGTTCAAATTTCTGGGCTTAAATAACACATCTTTTAATATAATCGCAGTACTTCAAAGTAAGTGTTTCTAAAACTGATTTATACTATCGAAAGCTACAGTAGACGTCTATAACCCCAGGGGTCGATTTCACAAAGAGTTAGGACTAGTCCTAACTTAAGACCAGTCCTATCAGGAGGTATCAAAAACGTACAGCTAGTCCTAAGTTAGGACTAGTAACTCGTCCTAACTCGAGATAAGACTAGTCCTAACTCTTTGTGAAATCCACCCAAGGTTTTGAATGTCATTTATTTTAAGAGTGATTACCGACCAAAATGCCTTCTCTTAAACGTATAAAGTTTCATACCTCATGTGTGATTCTACTTACATTTTAATGCAATTCGCTATAACTAGACCGTAATACTATCCAACAGAACTACATTCAAGACGACACAGCTGCATGTATGTAGTCTCAGTATCAAGCAGTCAATATTTGAGTGGAAGAGATTACGTAGTTTCCACTCAAGCACTCAATATTTCTGTCGAGTATCGCGAAGCCTATCATTCAATACCTGCGCGGGAAAAACACACCACAAATTCCCATGCGGCTTTTGTGGTTAAGATCGTACAATCAAAGGTTCTATGAAAAGACAAAACGAGAGCTCAGAAGCTTTTGACTGGATCTAAACTATGCATAAACTTATCACAGCAAGAGCTTTGGTTCAGACTAACTTATAATTATAATGCTACTCAACTCAATTCAATTCAATGTTTGTATTCATCATGTCCAACATGAAAATTACTTTCTCGATTTGCACATTAAAATACAGTTATTAAACATAGCAGAAAAACATACATGAACCGTAGAAATTAAAACAGCAACAACAATTTTAGTCTAGTTGATAAGACACTGCTCTACAATCCAACGGTCGTGGGTTCGAATCCCACCCGAGTAACATGCCTGTGATTTGTTGTAACCTTTCACAGAGCTCGAGAAAGTACTGAGTATCACAATGCTAACACACATCGGTGTTCGGTGTATGGGTTAAAGCCAAAGTGAGTATCCTTTATCCCCAATGCACATTTCCATCTATCAAATGCCACTTTATTTGATCAAGATTCTTTTTACTTCACTATAATTATTTGACCTATTAAATCTACATTTCCTTTACGTTCTCCATCTCATGAAAAGACAGAACGGCAACCAGGCGCTCTCGATTTGATCCAAACTATACATATAGACTTGTCTTGACAAGGAGATGTGCTTTAGCGTTAGACAGAGTATAACTAGTGTCACTTTATTCGGCCAAAATCATTTCAATTTACGATCATTGACCAAATCCTCATTCCCTTAACCGTTCTTTTCGTGGGAAGACAAAACGCTCTCGATTTTAGAATAAGGTTAGTGGCTATACTACTGGATTTAATCCAAAGAAACTATGCATAGACTTCAGACTGAATTTAACCAATGCCACTCTATTTGAGCAAGACTCCTTCCACAACATGGTCATTTGACAGAATCTACATTTCCTGTACGTTCCCCTGAACTACGACTAACCTTTACACGAAGCTCATCTAACAGTCATTTCTCAATTACAGTCAATCTGGGTAAATAACACGTAGCGCAATATCAAATTAACGGGTGTAATAATTATTTACTTGCTTACGTGCGTTCACGAACCAACCCACTTTAGCAGTAACCAAATAGTAATAAATTATACGTAGATGCTGTGAGAGTAAGATTCTCAAATTGACTTGTTATTCCAATCGATTCCTTGCCGATAACTAATTAAAGAATAGTTTCCTTGGCGCCACACCACCTTGTCACCTGATACCCAGAATGAATCAAGTTTGATTGTTACTGAAATTGCTGAATTCCCCCAAAGTTGCAGGGAACCGTTTTGGACGGAAATTAGGGGAAACTGCCTGAAATTATGGTCAAGTATCACGTTATTGATGTGTCCTAAAGGCACTGGAAAACTCAATTTCAGTTACTCAACATAGCTGTTAGAATAGAACCTTACTTGGTAACGAGCAATGGAGAGCTGTTGATTATAAAAACTTTGTGAGAAACGGCTCCCTCTGTAGTCACGTAGTAGTTTTTGAGAAAGAGGTAACTTCCCACTCAAATATTAAGTATATACTTCAGGCCTAAAGCTTTTTATTGGGCATCTGTAATCAAATCGCATTTTTTTGCAACAATGGTGTTTTCCCCGTTAAATATTCTGTCGCAACTTCGATGACCAATTCAAACCAAGTTTTCACAGATTTGTTATTTTATGCTTTATGTTGGGTTACACCAACACCAAGTAAGAATACTGGTCTTTAAAAATTTACCAAAGGTGTCCAGTGCACTCAACCAAAACAAACATCTTCAGAATCTTTGGAATTTCAATTTATAGTAGATATTGCGGCAACCAATGGATATGAATTAAGCTTAATTGCGTATGGTCGTTTTACCACATATAGTATTGTTGTCTTATTAAGATTTCAGTCACAATTATAGCGTGTAACCAAAAATTAACATCTTTCGAATCTTGGTAGTTTCCATAAAGCAATTAGCATGTAGAAGTTATGAATGACCAGTGGTTTTATGAGTTCATCAGAGGCTGTTTACAGTCAGGGGCTGTTATTTCTAGATGGTCAAAAGATAAAACATTTTTGTTCTCGTAGCCCCGTCTTTATACTTTTGCAGTCAAAAACCTTTCCACTTTTGATAAACAAACCAGCCTGACGGACCTCTCTCATGAAACCGCACTGGTTGCCAATGTTAGCAAAACGTTATCAGATGTTCTGACCAAAATTCAAAAATTGTCTACAAACTTTTAATAAAAACCTCCCAAGATCCGTTGCCTTGTTTCCAACAAATTCAACACTATTTTTGAATAGTTGTGTGACATTGTTACAAACTGTGGCCATCTGTTTTTGTTTTGCATTTATCGTCATCGTTTTCACGTTTGGACTGGTATTTCCAAAAGCTAAACTGATATTTACAGTTAATATTGTGCTATAGGCTTAAAACTGCAAAATCTGCAATCCTTAAAGGATTTTGGTATTTTTTGTAACACAAAACACATTGCCACAGATTAACACTAAACTTACACCGTTTGAAGATAATTATAGTAGAAAGCTAACCTTAAAATATTTCTTGCTGAGGTGGTGTTGTTTCTGAGAAATGAATAAAACAAGGTCAAGAAATAATTTTTTACATGCTAAAATAATTTGTGACTTGTTTTTCATTTACAAAACCTTTCGTATGATTTTGTATAAGTTTAACATCTTACTTGACCAACTAGTTTTGTTTTAATTGGTTAGATGTCATAGTATTTACTAGTATTGACAAAGATACTCGTCTTTCCTTGAAACCTAAAGAGTGACATGTCCTTAAACACCCAACTGCATAAAGTTTGACCTATACTATGTTGCAATGTCACTGCAATGCTTTGGGGGGGGGGTGCTGATTCTTCGTGAAAACGCAAAATGCAATTATTGAGATAAATGCCCCTTCTTAAATTAATCCATAATTTGTCATTAAAAAATACAGTCCCTTGGTGAAATCGGTGACTTTGTGGCTTTCTATGTTTTCCCAACCTCGATTTTGTATTATTTTCGCCAAGAAAGCTATCTATAATGTAGATTCAAGAACCAGAAAACCAATAATGACCTGTTTAAACTTAGTTTAGCTTCACTACACATTGGTGACAAAATTGCTTTAGACAACACTCCTGCACAAATGTGATAAAAAGTGGACTACTCTTAGAAAAGTGTTTTTTTTTCTTCTTCTTTTTTTCTTATACTTTTTGTTTTGTTTAATAAGACCCCAGCGGACCAGACTGTCTGATCCTTCGTTTTGTATTTCTTGGTACGTAATTTTGTTCATGTCTATTGCATTGTTTTGTGTTAACTTGAGCACTGAAAAAGGGACTGTTGTGTTTTAATTTGAGCACTGAACAAAAAAACTTAAACAAATCGGTTAGCATAAGCTCGGGCTGTGACAATGCGGATGGTCTATACAGCAACGAAGACTGTTGGGAAACAAAATAGTTGCAAATAGATTCAAAAAGCACTTTAATTCGCATTACTTTTCGATCCACCGTGAAAGGCGAGCTCTTGCCTCATCACAGTACCATTAGCCTCCCCTTATTTAGTTACATCTCCCCGGGAGTGCGCTCCCGTGGAGGTATAGAGTGAAGTAAACAACTTTCTTAGATAATTTGATGATATCAAATTCCTAGCCAGGGAAGTATTCGAAATAATAATCTATCTTTATTATAAAAGAGGACATGGTATAACGTTCACATTAACATGCAAACGAATTTATTGGCGCAGATTTGTTGTTTACTCCGAGACGGTACGCTGAAATAAAGTGCGGTTCGTTGTTTGTGAACAAAAGTGAATTTTGTATTTCATCCGGAAGCCTTTCGGAAAGTCACTGGTATATAGTTTTACTTTGAGGGGGGGGGGGGGGGGGGGGGGGGTTAGCTCGACAGGCACAGGGACTCCCAAAATTAAATTGAGCAGAGGATTAAAGGTCAAGAGTCAATGAACAATTTCCCCTTAACTGTAAAAGTATTGTTCGTGTTTTTTTTTTATATCTAGCATTTTACACTGTTTGCTAGTGAGAGTTTATTTTGTTGGGTGCACCGATGAGGAAAGCGTTTTGAGAAACATTCACTTCGAAGTAATGTGGTTGGGAAAACATTTTGTTTTTGTTTTTATGGCCAACAAATTAGAATCGGAGAAGCGTTACTGTTTCGTATGTCGGCTGCGTCCTACTTAGTGGCTGCGGCTGTTGCTAAGAGTAACCTATAGCTTCAACGCGTGTGAACGCAGTGGATCGAGCCACATCCAAAGCCGCTAATTTGGAAACGCTATTAGGTTAATGCCTGAATAGTTGTCAGTTAATTAACCCGAAAGATCCATGGCGACCAAGTTCTGTCCTTGCAGCAATTCTTGTATTATACTATGGCCTACTATTCCGGACTTCTGGGGCTGCAATTACTGTAATATAATTGGACCACACTTCCCTCGGCTGGTTGATATAAGTACATGGCACTCGCAATCTGCCTAAAACGCATTGATTTTTGTGGTTCATTTATCTTTCGGGTATAATGGATCCTCTATTTTAAGGGAAGGAGGACTAGTCAGTATTGGAATCACGTCCAGTGAGTCAACAGAGATTCGTTCCTGTACATTCGTGACGTTAAATCGTTGCACCGTGTGACCATGGCCCAGTTTTATAGAGCTGCTTAACGGCTGATTTTGTAATACGTTTTCAAACACAAAGTGCTGCTAAAACCGAGGCACACGAAAAGGCCATACTATATACCTTCCGTTGCATATAGTCCTTACACTGCTCTGCACGTAAATGAATAAGGTAAGAATACAAACCCATGGTGAATGCGCAAAATGGTCGCCTAATTTTCTTGCTTAGCATTTTGTTTATGCTACAGTAAATGCGAAAATGTGCTTGCCGTTAAGCAGCGCTATGAAATACTGGAAATTGGGCCCGGTCAACAGTCCATAAAGATTGTTTTCACTGGTCTCACCCAGTGCATTTTTTGCTTCGTAAAGTAATTTGCTAAACAGTATTTTCTGCTAAACAGCTTGACGAATTGATAGTTACTGGTAAGTAACTTTCTTGTGATTTGTGCTTAAACAGAACCATGAAATTGGCCCCTGGGCCGATTTTACAAAGCAATACAATTCGTCGCAAGACAAAATGGTCAGTATTACCATAGTGATTTGTATTGTGACATCACACTTTGCTTAGAAACTACGGTTGATTTGTAGTTAGATCACTGTTAGATCACTCTTTGTGAAATCTCGGCCCCTGATCTCTAAAGATCAATTTAGAAAGAGAAAGACACGAAATGTTGACATGGCATATTAACTCATCGTGTGACAAACTTCATCACTGACATCATAATGACAAGTCTGTGAAGTGTATTTGTTGGGTTTAAAGAAAATAGGTCAAACCATTAAAGACAGTGGACACTATTGGTAATTGTCAAAGACCAGTCTTCTCACTTGGTGTATCTCAACATATGCATAAAATAACAAACCTGTGAAAATTTGAGCTCAATTGGTCGTCGAAGTTTCGAGAAAATGATGAAAGAAAAACCACCCAAGTTGTTACACAAAGTTGTGTGCTTTTAGATGCTTGATTTCGAGACCTCAAATTTTAAACCTGAGGTCTCGAAAACAAATTCGTGAACTAATAACTTCTTACCCGAAAACTTTATTACTTCAGAGGGAGCCGCTTCTTACAATGTTTTATACCATCAACCTCTCCCCATTACTGGTCACCAAGTAAGGTTTTATTTTAATAATTATTTTGAGTAATTACCAATAGTGTCCACTGCCTTTAAAGGAAGGTCCTCCCAAAGATATAAACCATATCTATATTTGTTTATATTTGTGTCAGCTTGTTGTACAACAATGTTGTCCTCAAATGACATCATTAAAAGGCAATAAACAAACACCCACGTACTGTACCATTATCACTCAGCCAACTCCAAAATGCCAATTATACCGCTGCGGGAACCAAATTTGCATAAAAACACTTTACGAAAATAGAGATCATGTTTTCCTGTAGAGCCAGTAGAGTGGAAGTCCACTTTATAATTCATACTGAACAGAAAGTCCCGCAGGTAGATGTTACTAAAGGGGCCTGAAGGTTGTTTTAATTTGTCAAATTGAACTTGTGAGACATTCACTGCCTTTTCTCTATCGCGTCTTACACAACAAAGAAGATGACCAGCATTACGATCAGAAAAATTTATCAAATTTCAAGACCTCGCTGCCGCAAATTTAAAGGATGATTGTCCTTTCTTGGTACTCCCTCAATAGTTGGTACGCCCTCAAAGGTCACAAAATGTCATGGACACCACTTTGTAAATTAAAAACCATCGGCCTGAACCTTTGTATCCATCGCCTCTCTCATCAAAACATTCATCAGATTTTTTTTTTCTTCTGATCAAATAATACATACACTCAGCTTTTCTGTTTACTACTTCTTACTTTTCAGTCTTGACCTTTCAGAAACTTATGATTATTCACTTCAAGCTGATTTTGTTTTTTGAAATTGTGAATTTTGTTGTTGTTATAATAGAATAGGCCTGCTGCAAGTTTAATAAAGTATAGGCCTCTACGTGTTCTAGTTCCAGTTCGCATTGTACTTGCAGCTTTTTATTCTAAATCATTCCTCAAAAAATATAACTCCGTTGAGACGTCATGGCGAAACATTAAGTCGTGATTACGTCTAGGCCTATATACTGCAGGTTTCTTAAAGTAGGGGCCTCTATACTTCACGTTCCAGCTCCAGTTCGCATTGTAGTTGCAGCTTTTTATTCTAAATCCTTCCTAAAAATACAACTCCTTGGAGATTTTTCAACCTCAAGCCGCCATGGCGAAAAATTAAGTTCTTGCTATAATTACTGCAATTTTCATAAAGTAGTGGCCTGTACACTTCGCGTTCCAGTTAACCCATTGTACTTGCCACTTTGTGGTTTAAATCCTTCATATATACAAAGATTTGTCAACCTCAACAAAGCCTGCAGGGCTCAAGGCCGAAAACCATGTTAACCCAATTTTTATTTTAAAAACCAGACATCCCGCTTTGTACTCCGAGATGAAGGGAAGCAATTAAGTTAAGAATGGTATTCAAGGACACATGTGCAGATAATTAAATCACTTTAAAAATACGCTCAAAATTAGCGATACAAAACCTACTCCCGAGGGTTTGGTTTCCGATTGTTTGTGTCTCGATTGTTTATGAAAAAATCAGAAAATTTGTTCTTGAAAAGAAGTCTGAAGGGTTTATTAAAAAACATGCACCACAGTAAATATGCCAGCCCTTTACCCAATAAGTTGTTTTCATATAAATTTATAGCGAGCAAAAATACCTGACGCCAGGGGCTTTGTAATAGGTAAAGGATCTGGTCGCATGACTTTCCAGTAACTTCATTAATGTTCATGTTATGTTCAACGTCACAGGTTTAACAACCAACTGAATCATCTCACGTACAGCCAAAGACACTAATGCATTCGGCATGACAGTTAAGTTAGTTTGGAATTGTACATTGGACATTCACGTAGGTTTGTACAGTGAATACCTTTTACATCGATATTGGACATTGGACATTCGGATATATTGTACAGTGAATGTCTACCTTGCACATTGATATTAGATATTGCACATTAGCCTAGGTTTGTAGGTAAATGTCTACCTTGTACATCAATATTTGATATTGGACATTAGCCTAGGTTTGTAGGTAAATGTCTACCTTGTACATCAATATTGGATATTGGACATTAGCCTAGGTTTGTAGGTAAATGTCTACCTTGTACATCAATATTGGATATTGCACATTAGCCTAGGTTTGTAGGTAAATGTCTACCTTGTACATCAATATTGGATATTGGACATTAGCCTAGGTTTGTAGGTAAATGTCTACCTTGTACATCAATATTGGATATTGCACATTAGCCTAGGTTTGTAGGTAAATGTCTACCTTGTGCATCAATATTGGATATTGAACATAAGCCTAGGTTTGTAGGTAAATGTCTACATTGTTCATCCATATTGGATATTGGACACTCCCATATATTTGTACATTGAATTTCTTACCTTCTACAATATTTTGACATCGTACATTCTTATAGGTTTATACATTGAACGTCTACCTTGGACACCAATTATTGGATATTGGACATTCCCATAGGTTTGTTCAGTGACTGTCTACCTTGTACATCAATATTTGATATTGGACACACACATAGGTTTGTACAATGAATGTCTACCCTGTACATCGATTTTGAACACTCATTGAAATAGGTTTGTACAGTGAAATTCATGCCAATTGTACATCGATATTTGATATTGGACTTTCAAATTGGTTTGACATTGACTGTACAAACTAAGTGAATGTCCAATATTCAATATCAAACTAATTTTACTGTCATCAGTTTGGTATTAGCCTTTTAAAGCCATTGGACACTTTCGGTAAACAGTATTGTCAAAAGGCCCACACTTCGTGTATCACAACTTATATATAAAACAACATAACCTGTGAAGATATAGGCTCAATCGGTCATCGGCGTCGGGAGAAAATAACGGGAAAACCCACCCCTATTTCCGCACGTTTCGCCATGTCATGACATGTGTTTACTATAATCTGTAATTCTCGTTGTCGAGAATTGATGATTGTTTTAATGTTTTCTCAAAAAGTAAAGCATTACATGGAATAATATTTCAAGAGAAGTCTTTTACCATTACCTTCTGTAAACCCTGTAAGTTACTTGTAAATCTGTGAACTTTTTATTTTCTGTTCCGAAAGTGTATAATGGCTTTAACTCACTGTGATCAAATCAAGAACACTGCCAGTTAAAACCCAATGGCTTTCATTATCGAGTACGTTTGTCAGAGTGGGCGATGCGCTGTTCAAATTGACCCTCTCATCAATATTAGCTGTTTGGCGTACCATTAGTCGCATGAGCTAATGCCTGATTTCTCATTATCAACACACTGATATGTACCATTAAATGTGAAAATGGTGTCCCGAAAAAGTGGGGTATCATCAACTCTCATTAAGTTAGGTTCATGGTATAATCAATTCTGGAAAGTACCTTTATTCTGCAAACAAAATGTAATCATGTAATGAGATATGCATCCATCACAGATTGTGCTGGTGTAAATAACATTAAGTACTTTTATTATTTGCACTTTCATTAAAATTACATTTTCCTTTAGAGAATATACACCGAGGGGAGATTCCTTCAAGTCACTTGACTTCACTCTCTCAAGATCAGAGTGTATTTAATTAAGACAAAACAGACACTTCTGAGAGCGAGAGCGTGCTGTTACCTAGCAACCAAAATACAATACTATGCATAAGGGAACAACTTGACAAGTCGAGCATTACCGTTGTGTCATCTCTGGAGGAGAACACAGGATAAGAGACCGTGCCGTAGAGAGATTTTGTCGACCGAGTGACGTCTTGATATCACCCCGTTCATTGGACGTCTTTCACGGCAGGGTGAAGACAACGATGTCATTAGGCCACATACAGTTGGTGTGTCCTTACTCTATAGTTGAATCAAAGAGCAAACTTCGCTCTCTATGGTTGAATCAGTTGGGCCCACAGCGGGTTCTTGAGGTGACAATCATGCATTTCACCGAACACAACACCCTCCCTTTTCTCACACTTCTTGAAACCACACCCATACCCCACTGGGTTTTGCATTTCATTAGGCCAGTATAGGCCCAAATCCTTGCTTTAGTGTTTGAACCATAGAGCAAGCTTGAATCAGTTGAGTATATTCCTGATAGCGGGTTCTTGTAATGTCCATCATGCATTTCATAACTTCTACGACACCCTCCCCATTTTCACACTTCTTTAACACACCCATGTACCACTGGGTTCCTCTTTTGCATGGTGAACCTTGCTCTAGCGGTTGCACCATAGAGCCGGTGCTTGCGTAAAGAGCCTTGGACAAGGCTATTGACTTGCAGGCTCGATCTTAACTGAGAACATGGTTTGCAATTATGTTGTTCTTAATTCTGTAAACAAACTAGCAGGAAGATGGTGTTTCTTTGGAACCAACACACTTCTGCACCAATGTGCGCCAACAATTTCCACCATTTTGGGAGTCACTTCCTTTGAATACATTAATTTGACTCTCAAAATTGGCTGACACTAGTGAGCAGTGCGTTGTAAAAATGGGTCAATTCAAATAAATATTTGAACGTTTGAATCTGTTGACCCACTCATTATGGGTGCGTTCGATTAGCTTCCCTGGGTCGACCCCGATGTGGCGTATTTTATTTTTTCCAGGACGAACGTAAGATAATTATGTGCCCACCTTCGTCCTGGAAAAAAATTAAATACGCCACATCGAGGTCGACCCAGGGAAGCTGATCGAACGCACTCACTATAAGAGTAGAAGGAACTCTCGCGAGATTTTGATTATTTTCTTGCACTAGGTTGTGAACGCTGCGTTTAGCCAGTTATAGACTCACTTATAACGGTAGCTTATCCAACCCACATAACTCAATGATTCATAAGAAATAAATACATTACATCCAGATACTAAATATATCAACCTATATTATTTAGGTAAATATACTAAGCTTTTTGCCCCTCCCCCCTTTTTCAAATGAAAATATCTGGTTACGCCAGAGTGATCGCTAAACAACCAATGTTTTCGGACAACGTGACACGTTGCTATCAATCAACCAAAATTAAATCGAATCATCAGACAGAGGACCTGTGATCGCTTAAAGGCACTTGGTGTTTTCCAACTTTTTTTTACGTAAAAAATAACAAAACTTTGAAATTTTTAGCTCGAATTTGCATGTGAATAATAAAAGAAAAAACACCCTTGTTGCATTAATTTATGTGATTTCAGATGCACAATAAAAGGCTTCAGCTGTTATATTATTTAAATCTCAAAAATTACGTTACTTGAGAGGGAGCCTTTTCTCACAATGTTTTAAACATAATACCACAGCTCTCTATTGCTCGTTACCGAGTAAGTTTTTATGCTATAACCACTATTTTGAGTAACTGCTAAGTTGTTCCATAACAGTTAATAGAGTTCACCATCAGTTATTTGTCTCATTATACAAAGCAATGTTTTAGTTAGGGGCTTGTGAAAAATCGCAATTTAATAATAATAATAATAACATAAAATTTATAAGGCGCGCAGTATCTGGAATAGATCCATTCAAAGGCGCCGGAAGCTAGTCAGCTGACAAATTAAACAGATGAGACTTGAGGTTGTGTTTGAAAGTAGAAAGATCAGGTGTGTCCCTCAGCTCGTCTGGCAAGGAATTCCAGAGACGCGGTGCGCAGCTGGAAAAGGCACGGTCTCCGTAACTTGCCAGACGAGTTTTGGGAACATAGAGTATGTGTGATGATGAAGATGATCTAAGGCCTGGTCTGATGTTACGTTGTTGTAAAAGATGTGTAATGTAGCAAGGTGCTAACCCATGGAGGGCCTTGAATGTGAGAAGCAAGATTTTGAATTGTATTCTATGTTTAACAGGAAGCCAGTGGAGATTATATAAAATGGGTGTTATGTGATCGGAAGATTTGGTTCTGGTGAGTAAGCGGGCAGAAGCGTTTTGGACTTTTTGAAGACGGTTTAGTGATTGCAATTTCAATGACAGATTACGTCTGACTCTGCTCGTTGAAAGCTTTCAAGAGAATCACTGTCATCAAATAACTATTGGGGAAATCTAATTGACAACGATTCCTGATAAACCAGTTTTAAAATAAACATCATTTTAAGTGGCTATTTGGTAAAGCTAGCTTGACCTCTTTGTTAATGCTTAAATTTCATAGGAATCAATGTCATTAGTTAACTATACCTGTTTTGTTAAATTTCTTGACATTTCCAGAGAAACCGGTTAATTTAAATTGTACATCTTTTTGAGTGGCTATTTGGCACATCTGCTAAGTTTGTTTGATCGTGCTAGGCGGAAATATATAAGTCTAACCACAGTGAACGTGTTCTCGGCTTGATCCAAGAAACTTGTTTCAGCGTGTTGGTTTACAAAGCAGTAGACCGGTCTTAAATCCATAATTTACCCCCAAATATCAGATTTCGCCGTTGGACAACTCGTCTTTTGGTAACATAACCCTTTGTATCGTATCTCTGACCGTCCTCAAATCCGTCAAATCTGACATTTAAATTAAAAACTGACTGCGGAAATGTAGAATCGTATTACTGGTCTATTTTTTTTTCGAAGAAAGGCCTGAAGCCTTTCTATATAGGACATTTGAAAACTCAATCATTTTTGTTGTAGCATGCACGGGTGTTTTTTTTTCATTATTCTCTTGCAACTTTGATGACCAACTGAGCCCCAAATTCCACTGGTATGTTATCTATGCATGATGGGATACACCAAGTAAAGTTAATGGTCTTTGACATTTCTTTCTTTCATAAAGAAATAGAATTAGCTGATGCGATCTGCTTACCAACCAAAAGACCTGTGGTATAAATGCAAAAAAAAGTTAATGACTGGCCACTTTGACCCTAATCAGAGCCTTTGTCGAAAGTTGAAAAGTGACATTCACTTTTCAAAGTGAAAGTTGAAAAGAGACATTCACAACAAACACGAAGAGTAAACTAGGTGTATAAAAAAACATAAGCAGAATTGAAATACAATGGACAGCAAAACTGAACTGGGAGAAAAACAATGTTATTATACATGACTGGAATAATCGAACAACATGTAACTCCCTTTTTCATGACATCTAAATATAAAAGTCGAGCGGAATTAGATAACAATATTTAGATGTCATGAAAAGGGGGGTTACATGTTGTGGGAATAGCCCCCCCCCCCCCCCCCCCCCGCTCCTTCACACTTTGTCACAGTGACAGAGTGCGCCCATCACCATAAGCTTTCATCATTCTGCCACCATATTGGTCATGTTCCCTGTATCCAATAACAGTAATGGATGCGTACATTCATTTCACAAAAAGGAACCAGACTATTTCTCCGTTTAGTCTTGGTTTGGTCACATTGATTTTATTGGAGAAACCAAGATGACTGCACCAAAGGCCTGAAAGAGAAATTGACAAAGAAAATGAATGTCTGTCTCTAGATGCACGCGTAATTTACTCAGTAAATATTCAATACCAAGATGTAAGATCTTTCATCATTAAATACGAAGGAACAGACCCAGAATAAATACAACTGCAAGTCGTCAAACAGATGGGTTTAAAAGCAAACCTACTTCAAACCTACATTGACAGGGGCGGGGTCAGGGTGCTTCAGAGGAGGGTGATGCAAATACCCATGACAACTACGCTGCCCGGTTAAAAGGAGATCGACTGTGCAATCCGACGAGACTGCTGAGATTTTGATGTTGGCGGCTTTTAAAACTCTTTGTAGTAATTTCACTATCCTGTCTATCTCAATGGTTGTATAGTTATTAAAGAGGGTGCGGGTACTTTTTGTACCACGTCTTACTAAAGATTTACATGAAACTTACAGTAACACAGTTTGACAATGATAGTAGAAATCTTTCCTTAAAATAGTACTTGCTGATGTAAAATGTGCTGTAGGTTTTGGACATTGTGTTTTGTGACCTACAAAAAGTACCAAAAACCCTTAAAAAAATGAGAAGCTGATATTCTCGGCAACGAATACCAGTATTTTGTCACCCTGCAAAGTTGCCCAAAGCAAAGTCGCCCCTGTCAAAATCGCCCCCCCCCCCCAACAAAGTCATCCAAGAAGACTTCACTAAGTGAGGGCGCCCTTTGTCAACCATTGGAGATTTCTTGGCGAATGCTTTGTCTTGATTCTTAATTAATATTTTTAATCAAATATTGTTGCTACATACAACATGTTTAGTGATTTTGTCTGTAGGCATACTCTGTGAATCTAGGCCAGCAACTTTCCCAGTGTTGGATCTTATCAAAGATCGACAGTGATCGACTAAATATTTTGTAGGCAACTGTCATCACTCCACAGCAATAACACTTCACGAACTTCAAATAATGTATCAAAACACATCAGTCAAGGGCTGAGCCGACCAATGTGGAGCCGAAGCCGTGGATTCGAAATGAGGCCTTTGGTTTTGTGAACTCACTGTGGTCTTGTCAGTTCGGTTTAATACAACATTTCTGCAGGAATAATGCCGCCTTGGTTATTCATTCCTTTTTTTTGTACAGCGGGCAAAGTGTAAAATGAATGTTAAAGGCAGTGGACACTATTGGTAATAACTCAAACTAATTATTAGCATCAAACCTTACATGGTAACGAGTAATGGGGAGATGTTGATAGTATAAAACATTGTGAGAAACGGCTCCCTGTGAAGTGACGTAGTTTTCGAGAAAGAAGTAATTTTCCACGAATTTGATTTCGAGACTTCAAGTTTAGAATTTGAGGTCTCGAAATCAAGCATCAGAAAGCACACAACCTCGTGTGACAATGGTGTTTTTTCTTTCATTATTATCTCGCAATTTCGACGACCGATTGAGCTCAAATTTTCACAGGTTTGTTATTTTATGCATATGTTGAGATACACTAAGTGAGAAGACTGGTCTTTGACAATTACCAATAGTGTCCACTGTCTTTAACTGGCGCCCCAGTCTTCTTTGCGCACGGTCTCTGCTGATTTATAGGTCACTATGTGCAAACATTCTAAAGGCTTAATTAAAATACATCTAGGCCTAGAAAAATGTGGACTTCGAGACAAAGGGTCTGCATTTAATCCACAGTCCTTAACCTTACTATGTGAAGCCTATATAATGGCTAACGTTGTTTCAACTTTAGAGTGCTACACAATACTGACGTGTGCCCCCCCCCCCCAAGCATTTAAAGACAGTGGACACTATTGGTAATTGTCAAAGACCAGTCTTCTCACTTGCTGTATCTCAACATATAATATGCATAAAATAACAAACCTGTGAAAATTTGAGCTTGATTGGTCGTCGGAGTTGCGAGATAACTATGAAAGAAAACAACATCCTTGTCACATAAAGTTGTGTGCTTTCAGATGCTTGATTTCGGGACCTCAAATTCTAAACTTGAGGTCTCGAAATCAAATTCGTGGAAAATTACCGTTTTCTTGAACTCCACTTCAGAGGGAGCTGTTTCTCACAATGTTTTATACCACCAACCTCTCCCCATTACTCGTTACCAAGTAAGGTTTTATGCTCATAATTATTTTGAGTAATTACCAATAGTGTCCACTGCCTTTAATAATACGGACTCTTGCAACTAGTTGTTTACTGCCCTCTTGTGGTGAATGTACCTAAAATAAAGTTTTTGCATTCTCTCGTCCCAAGCTAATTCTAATATTGAAAAAAGCGCGAAATTTTGAGAAAATAAGTTAGTACTGTTTTTGCTGCTGCTGCTGTTGTTGTTTTGTTGTGGTTGTTGTTGTCGAAGTCCTATATAACGCTGGGTAGGGGGGGGGGGGCGTCAGTTGACATTTTCATGGGGCTAGGGCGAGGTATGCACGTTGAGTTTCGAGGAATTCGTTATACGGTCTAATAACCCAAAACCTTGGACCTTGAGAGTTTTACGACTTGGCCCACCGTACCCCCCCCCCCCCATTTTTTGTGTCATTGGGTTCCATGCTCCATGGCGGATGTCCGCATTCCAGTATATTATCCATGCACTCAGCCACCACACACACCAGTAGGAGAGGTTATCGACACAGCACATGATATCACTGTGGAAGCATGATTGGCGGAAGGAAATATTTATTGAAGAATTTTTCCTCTGAATTGAAGGCAAGTTTATTACTACATTGAACTTTGATTCCTTCCAATAGAAGTTGTCTAAAATTATCTTTGAGCTTTGACATATCTTTCTCCGAACTGTAGTGAATCACTGTAGCCTAATAATCAAGCGGTGTTTGTCAACTCTATGGTAAAGCTTGCGGTTTCTCCCTACGAGCTGAGAGAGAGTGATTGAGCAACCATTGATGACGTCATGCTGGGGGTTTTCCCTGTGGGTCCGTTGTGCATGCGCGTGACATCTTGACCTCGTAATGTATTGATCTCACACATCACAAAATGCACAAACCATCAACGAACTAAGTAGACGCAAAGTATCCAGGCCAGGCAGCAGAGAGTAGCAACAAACAGTTAGCAAAGTTATGTTTGTTTTAAATTAAAAAGTGCCCGAGCACAGAACAGGAATTGAGATAGATACACGAATGTCTCGACAGTAGCCGTGGACATTTCTCCATGATTTTGTGACTGCCTGTGTGCCGCTCTGTGAGTGTGAGCATGGAGGAATAAGTTAGTCCTCCAATGGTGGGAGTTGGTCTTCTTGGAAGCTTGTTTAGTCATCACACCACACGACGATGTCGGTGCAGTCACTTGGGAAGACACCCTACCGGAAGCTGCCACATTTCTACCGCACTACTATACAGCTTTCCACGCTGCTCGATGTGGAACAAACGCTTGGTCAAAATGACTACCGAATGGTGCTGGAACTGCTCGGGTTTCCACCTGAACAGGTATACCTCATCCTCATTAAATCTTGAAAATAAAAACATGGCATACTGAAACTCTTAATTAGTTTCGATAATGTTATCGCAACTAACTCTTAATAATAGTAATACACTGACTTAGTCTTATTTTTTGATAATGCCTTAACATTCAGCCATGAATTGAAACAAAATAATATGGGTTGAAATGTCAATCCATCAACCATTTTTGTTTTTGCATAATTTTACACCATAGCATAGGTACTTTTTTTTAGCAACAGCTAATTCCATTTTCTCAATCTTGTTAACTATGGTATAGTTGAGATAATTATTAATTTACACCCCCCCCCCCCCCCCCCCCCACTTACAGGTCAAAATTGTTTCAGACTACAACTGTACACAAGTAAATCAATTCAACTTTTTATTAAGATGTCAATACTTAAGATATTAAAATTTATTCGCATTCAATTTGATAAAATCCAGGTACGTTTCTGGGGGAGTCGGTGTATGAGACCAACCTTAGAGGCTCTGAATGAATGGGATGGATCGGTTCAAGACTTGGTGGAGGCGCTACAAGAATGTGATCGAGTAGATTGCCTCTCTGTCTTAGTCCAAGCTCTCTTAAAAACACTACAGGAAGGACAAGGTGGAAAGACAACAGGAACTAACATCTTAACGCAAGGTTAGAAGAACGGTGTTACTGTTAAGCCCTTTTCACACTGTATATTTGCGTTTACGCTTACATTGGTAACTCTGCAGGATCCTTAAGTGAGGACTGAGGGCATTAAGCCAAGGTACTCCAAGGACTATAGACCTTTTTGCAAATACCATTGCGCAAGCGCAAACTGTTGAATGAGGTGCATTGTGGGATAGCTATGGATCAAATTTGATCACCAGCTAGACCACAATGCACCTCATTCCAAGCTTTACGCGCTCACCCGAGTATAGTTCTGGGAGTAAAGCCAAGGGTGCTTGATTGTTGGTGGAGTGCAAATCAGACACAAAAGTGCTAACATAAACAAAACTTGGAGAACTGAAATACAAAATGCCCCTTACCAGAGGAAAACTGCTGTGCCCCTTCAAGCACACAATTCATCGCATGTTTTATTCTCTACCAATAGAGAATTAAATTTTGTATGTTTTTTAATTTTTTAGGCTCAGCATGAACTTACAATTTTCTTTCAGACTGATTCCAAAGTCTAGAAAGCTCATAGAGTTATATATAAGAACTAGAGGGCGCACTGGCCTATATACGCGCTCCGGCATGCACGCAGGCGGCCATTTTCTAAGTTGACAAAACTGGCATCTCACAGCGTGTGTTTGTGCGGCCATTTTGTAAGTTGATCAAACAGCATCGCGTGAGCGTTCAATAAAAAAAACCTCAAACGTGTATTTCATATTCAACGCGCGTGCAGAATTAAGCGCTTGTCATCTTGCGGTCCCATGGCGTTTGTGCACGAATCATCACTCGTGCGCCCTCTAGTTCTTATATATAACTCTATGAGAAAGCTGAACTTCCATTCCTAGTATTTCAAGCATCAAAAACGTGTTTTTAAACTTTTGCTAGTGCTTCTCATCTGCTGGAAGCAACAACTTGGGCACTAGAAATATCAACACTTTGGGCAGCCTATAACAGCCTTCATATCTTCTGATACTTATCTTGTGTTTAAATATTGGGACAGGACAAAGAGGTCAATGTCGCTGCTACTTCTTGGTCAAATAAAAAAAAACTTTTACACCCACTTGAGGTCAAAGTTTATCAGTTTACAAAAAACAAACTGGTATATTTTATGAGTTGGGCCACCCTTGAACTAAAGTTGAGAATTTAAACTGAGGAGATTGGGTTGAGTGGTGTTGTGGGGGGGGGGGGGAGGGGGTCATTAACTTTAAAAACAGTTTAAAGAATTAAATGAAAGAAAAAAAGAAAACATAATGAAGTAAAATGTATTGATTGTCAAAACACTTTATTGAAGTGTGTGTTATTGTTATTGATTTCTAATGTTTTCATTTTGCAGATACGATTCCCTTATCTCCGTTTATAGTGCCGCCAATCTTAACAGATGAGGAACTGAAAACTGCCACCTATAATCCCGAAGGCTTAACCCAGGAATGTAAACAAACTACCAATGGCTGGACTGATGCAATATTCGGGTCATCTTTCTCATCTGTGTCAATACAAGATGTAACTTCCCATGAAGATCTCGTTAACGATCAGTTCACAAGGGCGCAGGGATGCTGCACTGGGAGATTATCATCTCAACCGGATGGTTTGGTGACGTCAATGTCCTCCAAACCAAAACATGACTTAGATTTACTTCTGAAATCCAGCTTTGAAGTTCCGACGCTGAATTCTACTTCAAGCCTTGACGCTTCATCAAAAGGTAGGTTAGATCTTTTTTGGAGATGAAATCTTTTGAAAAGAACCGTTGTGCTGAAATGTATTTGAAAGATGAACAAAGAGAACATTGACTAGAGTTTTATTTTAACCTGTGACCTCTAGATTAGCATCTGGCACTCTCTACCAACTGAGCTTTCTAGCTCTACTTTGGTGGAATTCCTGTTTTGTTTGTATATTTGTTTGAGAGGGGGCGGGGGCAGTCAGAAGCATTGCCTGTTAAACTACAAAATAGCCAGGGACTACACCCAAGTTTACTGTAAAACATTAAAAAAAATTACTGACATTGACAATCATTAACTTATTCCGAGAACTGGTTGGAAGAAAAAATAATTTTGAGTAACTTATTTACAGGAAAAAAATAAAAATGCGGACACTTGAGTTTACATTTTTTTTAAATTCTCCTGGCGACAACCTTGTACTCTGTCATTTTAGGTTGCTTGATTGATTGTGTGCAATTGTAAACATACTTTGTTTATTTGTTTTCCCGAGTTTTATTTTCAGGAAATGCTTCCTGATATTTAAACAAAAAGGATGAATGGTTGAGATCAATAATCCTTGAGTTAGGAATGTGTATAATCCAATAAATACAAATGTCAATATTGGAACTGTAGTATAGTTCATTTCAGTGTTTATTATGTGCATAATAGTTTATTGACCTTTGTCCTGGGGCAAATCTCATAGCACTGCTTATAGGGTAAACAAACTTTCATGCTAATTGCTAACTGTATCCTCTGCTTACCAGTTTTTCTTTGAATTGGGAAAAAAATAATGATGCCATATATCAACTGATGCCCTAATTATCTTCATTTGTTAATCTTAAGTATGCAAACATGTACTTAAACTTGATGGACATTGAAATGTTCACACCACACACCGATCTTCGATGACTTCAACTGGCCCCATTTGTTTTGAGTTTTTCCTGTTTCACGGCAAACGAGAAAGTATGGTTTCCCGGTGAAGCCATACATGGAAGAAACATCTACAGTGACTACAAGTGTTCTTTGAGACTCTGTGTATGACTCTATAGCCAGCAGTTGCCTTCATTTTATTCAAAATATTCTTTTTTTATAAATTTTTAAAATTACCATGGTAACTTGCAAAAAATATAAAAAGTGTGAATAATTACTGGCTTCCAAATCTGATTTTTATTTATTTTTTTATATTTTTTTTTCTTAATATTTATAATAAAGCGTATAAATAAACAGTGATAATTGAATCAACAAGCTGATGTTTAAATTTTAATATTAATAATAGTATTGATACGAGGGTTACAAAATAAAAATCTCAAAAAATATTAGAAAATGATTTAAGGCACATGGCTTCTTTAAGCCTCGGTATTTTTTTTCAAGAATGCTCAGCAAAACATTCAGTCACATGATTTTGATCATCATGAATTGTGAATGAAACTTTTTCGGTGGGCAAATATTTTTATATGGCCTCAACATTATGACATATTTTTGTACCTTGTAGAAATGTCTAAACTACTAAACTTTTTGCGTTTACAAATGCAAATGACCAGTGGAGCCTTACGTGTTTCTAAGTTTTGGTCAAGGGAGAGGAGACTCTTTGCTTGGCAAATTAAACCACACAATTTTTATCTAGGGACTGTTTACATCGCGCACAGCTTGCGTATTTACTATAGTTTAAATTGTTAGGCTACTCATTCATTTACATCCGGTAATACCTTTATGTGTGCTGTTGGTCTAGCAGCTCTATGAAATGGAAATCGAACAGTAAGCACAACATTTGCCATTAAGCAGCTCTATAAAATTGTAATTTGTTTCTTTTATTTCTTACACTACAGGTCGCAAGACAACAGAGTTCATCTGTAATTTAGTAGCCTCCGCCGTCAAGCGTTGCCAATGTATTTCCAATAGCGATGATCTGACATGGATCTCAAACAGTACTGTGTACATCAACAATCTCGCACGGACCTACCTCTTTATTCTATTCATCGTAAATATCATCACTTGCGTCTTCAACAGTCGACACACGCCAACTTACACTCTTGAACTCATCGTAACCTCAATTCCAGTCTCACAATCGCTTTATGTAGAGCGGAACTTACCGATCTACCGAGAGCTTATAAGAAAAGTCAAAGAAACAGAAGCCAGTATGGGGCTGATCTTAAGGAGTCTCGAGCAGAGAATTGGACGATCTTTCTCCAGCGAGAATGGCGTCCTGCATGAACTCGATAAGAGGAAAGCTACTCTTCGTGAACTTAGGGGTGAGGTTATGCCCCTGTACAGCGATATCAGACTCTGCATCATCTGTACGTTAGTGACGGAGATACTGCTGGAGTTTTTTATACTCGGCGTTGGGTTGATGTGTTTTAGTGGTCAGGAACTACTGGTTAGAGCAGGGGATGGTTTCACGTCGTTAGCGATGGCTTTATTGTGTATTGACTGTGTGTATAACTTCGTTCTCGTAGCAGTGTATTACCATGATAGAACGATTGACACTGTCATACAGAGAGATCGGTTTCATTTAAACGCATCATTATCGAGTCAGAAATCAGTCGCTGTATAATCAATGTGAAAATTATCATATAATGTCAAACCAAATCTCATAAAGCTGTAGAGCAGAAAATACTGCTTGGTAAATTTCTTTGCTAAGCAAAATTTGAGTTGGGCACCAGTCACAGCATTGTCAATTTAATAAAATTTTGGCTGGTAGCTGATTCCATTTAGCAATACTTTTCTGTGCTTAAAACAAATTTTTGTGCCTAAATACAGGCTTTTTAAAATTGGGCCAAGGTCGACGCAAGGTGCACTAACTTACACATATCCTGTCCCACATTGTGGGTGTCAAAATGAACACATAGGAAATGACTCCCAAAATGGTAGACGCGCATTGTGCAGAAGTGTGTTCCAATTTGTTGAAGGGGTCAATAAACCATGTAACCTTTGCTTACAACAAAAAGATATACATGTACCTTGACATTCCAGAGCTTTCTTGCAGGAAAGACACTGCACTGGTCAAATGGGAAATGTTCAACCTTGTGTCATAACTTCCATATAAATTCAAGGGTTATAAAACTAACAGCTGAACAAGTTTTGAGATGTGCCCCTTTCTTCATAATTATATCAACAGTTGATAAAAATCAGACCGTGTTGGACTGTGTACAAATCCCGCCTGCAGATATACATGTACCTTGACATTCCAGAGCTTTCTTGCAGGAAAGACACTGCACTGGTCAAATGGGAAATGTTCAACCTTGTGTCATAACTTCCATATAAATTCAAGGGTTATAAAACTAACAGCTGAACAAGTTTTGAGATGTGCCCCTTTCTTCATAATTATATCAACAGTTGATAAAAATCAGACCGTGTTGGACTGTGTACAAATCCCGCCTGCAGGAAGTCCAGGCTCTGTGGTTATTTTCTAAGCATGTGGTGAATGGTGATGTCAGTATGTAGGTCATATGGTCTATAGGCCTACTGTGGCTAATAGGAAAAGTCTGTGGAAATTACATTATTTTTCCATTTGAAAAGAAAGCATTGAAGACAAATTTGCAAAGTGAGTTATTTTTATTTTTTTCACCAAAAGGGAGTCGACAAGTAGTCAGTCATTGAACTCTCATCTCACAAAGGATCTGCTTAGCAATTTTTCACTTCTAGATTCCACATACAGGAAAATGGAGGAAAGATTTTAATTAACCATCTATTAAAATGAAAACAGCTTTGCATAGTTGATCAATTGCCCTTCAACAAAAATGATTATTCAATATAACAATTGTGCGAAAACTTATATCACGTAAGACAAAGCAACATTTTGAAAGATGCCACTGTCAGTATTTGTACGCATTCCCAAAAGTATTGTTCTTCATAGATTTGAATTCATTTTTTTAAAACTATTGTCATCATTTTGTGTGCATATTTATTTTAAAGAAAAGTATTATAATATCACATTACCAACAGGTATTTACTTTGACTAAGGAAACCGTTATATGAATTTTAATAAACATTGTTTTCTTTATTTTATAGACAACTGGTTCAGTGTCACTCTTTAAAAGTATTTCCTTGAAAATTTGTCCAATGATCTTTTGTTTGTTTAAGAGATGGCACCATTATCACTGTATTTCATTTTGCCAGTAGGTCTATCCCAAATAGCGAGGTTTCAATAACTTCAAAGGGAGGTATACGTTTGGTACTCACTTTTAAAATAATGGCAACAAAAACTATTTGTTAGAATGATTCCTACGTGTACAATAGCTTACACTAGTATACAGAATTTGAGAAGGTTATGTAAATAACAAATTAAGTGTTTATGGCCCCAACATTTGAATCTGAGAATCGTTACCGCATTTACGCTTCTCAGATTGTGTATTCGAATTCCTATTTTGACTTATCCTTGAGCGTGGACTAAACTGCTCCGTATTTTGGGTGATATCTCAAAAACCAACCTTTTAAAATGAGATTCTCATTTATACTTTCCCTTAAAAGGGAATTTTTAATGAACTTCCTTTGGCGTGCTGGGTGTCAACTGTCAATGCCTTTGAAATAGTTACACACACCATCGCTGATTTTTATAGGTGACTCCACCAGTAGGAAGTTAGGAGTGACTCTTATTTCATCCTGTTGCATTATTACTATCAGTCGCTTCCTGCCACTATGGAAGAAACCCGTATCACACCAGGCCACCAAGTTTGGTTTGAAGCATGTGGTTTCCTCTCTGTTGCAATAAAGGAAATACAGATATTGAGATTATTTCAATTAAAAATTTGACCCACTAACTATTGCTGAAAACATTTGTTTGCTGTTCTGCTTAGCAGAAATGAGCAGGATACTTGTCAAAACTGTACATGTGACATGTTATTGGAAGTGCTAATCTCATTCTGGTAAGCATAATTTTGTTGTGCTTATAGCTACTTTTTGTGCTTATAAGCAGCTCTGTGTAATTGGGCAGTCTTGGAATATCACCGATGGCCACAGAGTGCTCTGGTTTTGGCCTTGGTGCCCCTTCAAAGATCCACATAGTCGTCAAGATTTTCCTATGAAAGTGCCTTTCATTAAAAACTGAAAATAGCATTGCCCTCTCCAAGATATATAAAATAGGTTTTTCACATTCACTTAGTAAAAGAACATGGGACAACAAACCGTCCTATTCAGAATTTAGGTAAAAATTCTTTGTCAATTTTACCTGAACGTGTTTCCCCTTCTTGCCCTCATCTGTCTCTGCAATGTTCTTCCGAAATTCTTGCTGAATTCTCCTCCTGAAGAAGTTTTGATCTGTGTACTTGAGCGTCTCTGCCTCGCGGAGAAGTTGTCTGTAGAGTCTCAAGACGATCTGACGAGACCATACCCCGGACATGGTCAGGATGCTCTCAAAATCTTCAGCAAAAAAATTAGAATTTGATGATCCAATTTTGAATTTAGAATTATCATTAATTATTAGTTTAATTTACACTTACTTACAAGTTACATACAGAGGATCGACTCCAAGGGGGTGAGAAAATTTATCAAAAGTTTTCTTGGTGATGGCTTGCATCATTGAGGTAGTCCCATGCTTGTAATTGCATACATATCATTGTTTTAACTATGTATAATACTAACATAACATGTAAATGGGGGAAAAATATATAAATTTTACAAATTTTGATTACATTTTTACAAAAAAATAATAATTGAAAATTAACAAAGACAAGCGGGGAAACTAATTGTTGCCTGCCACCCGTTTTTCACTCATTTTTACCGAAAGGAATATCTAATTTGAGTAAATTAAATACTGCTTTACAATGTTTTACTTCATTTAATTAACTAGCACAATGAAAAAGACCAAAAAGTCAAGTAAGTGCGTGGTGTAGCGGGATTCCATCCAATTCCATTCCATGGACATGACATGGATGATGATGAGTTGTTGAGGATACGGAAACTTCAATAATAAACGCCTTTCATAAATTTCTTACCATAAAACAAATAAGAAATTTACACCGTTTGTTTTAAATTCTGACGCAAGGTTAGTAACACACTTAAAACAACTAGTATTTAGTGTAGAGTTTCTATGCTGTGTGTGGTGTGAGTTTGTGTGATCCGTTTTCTTTCCGACAACTTGTTCATGGGCGCAGCCATGTTGTTTAGTTTGCACAATTTTGTTAATTTTTATTTTATAGATTTAAGTTAAAATATTTAATTTAATATCAAGAGCTGCATTTTTTTTCCAAATAATACAATTTAATATTATAAATTTATTTTGGTGCATACAAAGAGTTTAACATTTTAATACATGACTTAAATTTTCACAGCTAGGTAAAGTTATTTCATCATGACCTTTGACATTGTAAAATTTCTGAAGGCACAAAATTTGATTTATTGATGACCTTCGTAGCTTCTGTTGCCGACAAACTTGCTCAAAACGCCAACGAACAAGTGATGAGGTAAAAACCATAGACGTTTCTTGTGTTTAAATTAATGGGTATTTTACAGTATTTCAGAGCTAGAATAAGTGCGAATTAATAGCCAGCCTAGAGGTTACTTTAGGTAAAACTGTCCAGTCCAGCTGTCACTTTCAGAGTTCAGCCAGGAGCTTTGCACATGCAATTGAGTGGCATATGAAGTGGAACCGCCCAACGGTCGGCCCGCTGTCACGTCTGTCATGGGTGTGTTTGGGTGTGTGTGTTGTTGTGATGAACATAAAGGTGATTACACTGGGTCGGTATAAAATTACGTGCGTAGCTCCCATTAAGTCAGTTTGTGCTGTCACTCTCTCTTTGAAATTAAATCATGTTCTGTTGGTCTGCTCGAATCTTGGTGATTTTGTTTTTGTTTAACATTTTTGTCAATCATTTTTATTAAAGACACTGGACACTATTGGTAATTGTCAAAGACCAGTCTTCTCACGCGGTGTCTCTCAACATATGCATAAAATAACAAACCTGTGGAAATTTGAGCTCGACTGGTCGCCGAGATAACTATGAAAGAAAAAAATGGAAAAGTTTCCGTATGGCGCCACCACTTTTTCATTCGATAAGAAATAATATAGTATCTAATATACCTTTAATGAGATATCATTTGTGAAAAAGTGGTGGCGCCGTACGGAAAGTTACCCGAAAAAACACCCTTGTCACACGAAGTTGTGTGCTTTCAGATGCTTGATTTCAAACCGTCGAAATCAAATTTGTGGAAAATTACTTCTTTCTCAAAAATTACGTCACAAGTTCAGAGGGAGCCGTTTCTTACAATCTTTTATACTAAACCTCTCCCTATTAGTACTCGTTACAAAATAAGGTTTTATGATAATAATTATTTTGAGTAAATTACCAAAAATAGTGTCCACTGCCTTTAATTTAAACTCTACCAATTTTTGAAAAAGAAAAAGGTTGAAACTTTAAAAAACAGGATTTTCAAAATTCAACCTAGGTCAAGTCTAGCCAGTATACCCTCCTCCTGCAACCTGGCGGCAGTCTGGAGAAGGGTTCGCGGCCGTCGGGAGGAGGGTTACGTTATCTAACTACGATAACATAATGTAACCCCCCTCCTGACGGCCGGAGAAGGGATACGTTATTGCAACTATGGTTAATTGCATACATATATATGGGTTTTTAATTATTCTAAATTGTTGTTTTTGGCTAGACCTTGCATATACAGGCAGTATTTAGATTCTTGCATGTTTAGTGTGCTACGTATAGTCCTAATATTTGTTTACTTCTGTGGTTGTACAAACTTTTTTCAATAAAGTATTTTTTTTTTTTTTTTAATCAAACAACTTAAAGTTTCATCAATTATAGGCCTACAGAACAAACATTGAAAGATGTCCTCAACTTTAAGAAATCAATGGGATGAAGGAAGACGCTCGCTGATGGATTGGAATGAATCCAGTTACAATCTACACTTGGATTTATACAACTTTGAGAGTGTAGACGCTGACGGTAGTCCGTACATCCTAACCAGTCCAAGATCTCTGGAGGCATGCACTCATCTCGGTGTTCAGGTTTGTTCAATTACTTGAAAATATCCATCCAATCGCCATATAATGGGCTAGAATTCCATCTGACTGGCCGCTTCATCTGCTTGCCAATTGTTATCCTTACCTGCTTGGAAAGTTTGAAAGAATGTATACATCCAGAAACAGGCAATTTGAATGGTCACACCCCTATATTCCATCAACCCTATGTTCCGATACCCTTTGTGTATTTTCCTAACCTTAACCCTAAAAAGCCCGGTTCATACTTCCTGCGAATGCGAATGCAATACGAATGTTGATGTCACAAATTCGCAACGAAATTCGCACTGAGTTTAGTTGTGCTCAACTCTCTTGTGAATATCGCAGCGGAAGAGGGGTTGTGACGTCAAATTCACATCAAATTCGCATCGCATTCGCAGGAAGTATGAACCAGGCTTGTCGGAATATAGCGAAGTCACCGTTTGAACAGTTGTTAAGGCCTTGCAAGAGGAAATTGATTTTAAAAAAGTTGTCCAAAAATTGGCTGATTAATATGGGAATTTGTGGTGCTCTGTGCTTTGGCTGCTGTGCCCTTTGCAAAGTTCCCATACAAATTAAAATTTTCCTCCAAGAAGCGCCCTTACAACAGAAAATTTGCTGTCAAGGCTTTGCGCCCTTCAAGAATGAAATTCAAGGGCTGCCAGAGCCCCACTACTACCTTTTTGTACCCGTTTCCAAAATGCACTTTACCTGATTAAGACATCCTTAATTAAAACCCATTTTGAAAAATAACCAATCCCTAGAAAACACTTCAAAGGTTACATGTCAAAATAAGTAAAAAATAATAACAACAGAATAACATTTATGATTCTGTATTATTTCAGCCTATTGAATTACTACACAAGGACCTGATGAAGTTTGAAGAAGAATGTCTCCTGACGGGTCAACCATTGAGTAATGCCAAGATGCTCTACAATCTACACGAACAACAACGATTAAGTGAGTATGGCAGAAACTAGTTGCGATAATTGTAACCCTCCATCCTCCTGATGGTCCCAGACTTGAGGGTTGCGAGACATCTATGGTAAAACATTTCTGGTTGTGCAATTTTGACCATTTTTGCCAGAGTAGTCACTGGTGTCTTGAAATAACTTACAAATTAACAAGTTTTAAAAGTTTGCTATACCGGTAAATTATTTTAATATTGTGTACCCAAGAACTATAAATCAAACTACTTCTTAACCCACAAAACTCATTTAATGGTGTATTTCTTGAAGGAAACCTCAAAGAGTGTCGACGTCTGAGGGAAGGGATAATCATCGAAAAAGAAAATGAAGACAATGCAAATAATTCCACTCCCAGACTTACCAAGAGTAGGCCTCATTCCATCAATCAATCCAAGAAGCTCGACCAGGGTTATTCCAGGACAACTCATCCAAAAGGTTTGCATCCCTTGCACTTTTTGCACTTGCATGTATTAGCACTGTTGTGATACCACTGACTCACTTTTTGAGAAATGGTATTCACAATATGAATGTACTGTTTGGTTTGTGTATTATTAGCAGGAGTTTCCCTTAACTTTTTTTGTCAATTGCTTGCCAAACTTTTTACTGAACTGTTTACTGCAAAATTGACTTTAAGACTTGTTCGGTTGCGGGGTGAAAACAAAAAAAAGGACTCCAGCCAGTGGTCCAGCGGGTACTCTGATCCTTGTCATGTGATGCTAGGATGGAGGTACCTTTGATGTAAACAGCACTCGGCAGCTTTCAAGCATAATTTAAATCAAGCTCAAAAGATCTCAAGTGAAGTCCTGCAGGCTTTTATTTATGGTTTGTTTTGTTTCTCTTATCCCAGATTTTGAAATAGGTCAGGGTGATAGCTTAAACATCAGCTCAATCAAACGCCAGAGTTCAACAAACTCCACCATCAACCGATCCAAATCACCGTCCTCACTTGATGTTACATCAAGACTGCCGTCCCATGAATCTACAAACTCACACGTCACCTCCTCAGGCAAGCAGTCGAGATCCACTCCGTCCAAAAACCAGAGACCCATTCCATGTACGTCCAATGCGATCTCATCCCTCGCTAGGTCAAGGGTCAGGGTTCAAGAGAGGCCACAGTCATCCTGCTCATCAAGAAACTCGGAGAAGAGTAGAATGTCTACAGCCAGTATTCTCTCTAATCAGGTACGTAACTCTATTCATAACTTTATTCACAAATCATCATCAAGTCGAATGCCATGTAGTAGCTCAAGCCTGCCCAGTGATCTTTGTCCAGATGTTTCGATCCAGCATGCAGGATCATAGTTCCTCAGCGCTGGCCAAGCCAATGCCTCGTTTCATGGTGTCTCTGAAGGAAAGAAATCTTCTCTTACGAGAAGTGTTCATAAATACTTCAGATAAACATCAGCAAAAGGGATTGGCAACAGTTTTTGGCCACAAAAATATACATCCTTTTCACCGAGTGGGTTTGTTTAAATTGAATTTCTGTGGTCATGAAACTTAAACGGTGTGCAGTTATCTTGCCTGGGGCAGTCAGCAACTGGTTTGTGCATGATCCAATTAGGTCCACTGTTTGGAACAAGAATTACATGGAGATAACAGGTGTAAAATGCCAGATGAAAAGGATGTTTCATTTTAGCCTCTTTCTTTAATGGAGCTGTCTCCAAATGCAACTTTGGCATTCCACAATTAATAATAATAATAAAGACTTCAAATGCTGGGTGTTCAAGGCCCAGTAAAACAAAAACAAAATGAAAGGAAAACAGACAAAACAAAATTAGTCCTTGACTGTACAAAAAATAAAATGTTGCCACCTTTTCAATCTGCAATGTTTTGTTTTCTTTTTAAGGATCAGAAAATCTTGGACCTTTTAGAAAGGAAATATAAAGATGACAAACTTCTTGAGGAGACGAGACAAGAAGTGAGACTTGCTTGGGATGAGCAGAGGCAGATCGAGGAGAGGTCAAAGGTCAACAATGAGATGCTGCGGAGAAAGAACCTGGCTGATTCAAACTGGATCAGGCAGAAAAAGAAGGTTAGCTGACATGATTGTCTGAATGAAAGCCACTTTCCGCAACTTCAAGTGTTTTTTAACTTAAAGCCATTGGACCCTTTCGGTACAGAACAAAAAAAAAGTTCACAGATTTACAAATTACTTACAGGGTTTACAGAAGGTAGTGGTGAAATACTTCTCTTGAAATATTAATCCATGAAATGCTTTACTTTTTGAGAAAACAGTAAAACAATATCAATTCTCGTTAACGAGAATTACGGATTTATTTTAAACACATGTCATGATACAAGGGTGGGTTTTCCCGTTATTTTCTCCCGACTCCGATGACCGATTAAGCACAAATTTTCACAGGTTTGTTATTTGATATAGAAGTTGTGATACACGAAGTGTGGGCCTTGGACGGTACTGTTTACCGAAAGGGTCCAATGGCTTTAACATAAGATGAGGTGTGAGGGTTTTGAAAACTTTCCCTAAAGAAAGGATTCAGTTTTACTCGGTGTTAAATGACTGATTGATTGATTGATTGATTGATTGATTGATTCACTGATTCATTGATGCAACTGTCGACACAATATCGCTCCTACATATCTTCACCAGTCTCATTGGGAATTACCCAACCCGTACGACTTGGCCTTTGCTCTGGTTCAGACAGTCCGCTCTTGGCAGTTCCAAAGGTTCAGTTTGCTGCATGGGATCATTCATTTTACGCACCTGTCCCATACCTTTGGAACTGTCTCCCTCATCAAATTCGTTTACAAGAAACATAACTCGAAACTTTCCTATTCAATGGTTGATTGCAATCTTTCCCATTATTAGTACCTTTACTTTCTGCTTATTGTATAGTTTCTTATAAAGCACTGTGGTACCCAGTGTAAGAGCTCTCTATAATTGCATATCGTTATTATTAGGAGTAATGATTGATTGATTCGTTGATTGATTGAATAATTGATTCATTGATTCATTGACTGATCTTTAAATAGGAACAGCAGAAGAAGCAAAGACGTCATGAGAAGAAGCAAGAAATCCTAGACGCTGAGATGGAGATTAAGCATCAAGACATTCATCATGAGAGATTAGTCAAGGAGCAGCAATCATTGCTGGTACAAATACAACTATGCAATCTCTAAATCTTACCTTTCCTAACAACCATCTTAAAGTCGCTTGAGCTTCTTACCTCCTCCTCAAGATGTCAGCTGAGAGAGAGGGAGAGAGAGAGATTGAGAATAGCCCATTCCCTAGTCTGTCCCCTGTCCATATCAGCAGAGAAAAAGAAAGGCACTGGTCTTACAGCCCAACTACATGTATTTCAATGGATACAGTGATTTCATTTGATGAACATTCAGTGATGTAAGCTTTCTATATCTGTGTTTTGATTGGTCCGACTCCAAGGTGCTGTTTGTCAGCAGCACATGTTTGTTTCTATTGTACATGCATGTAATGGTGTCATATATACATGTACGTAACATTTGATGTCAAATTTCCATGTGAAATGGATGCGAGGTAAAAGGTACATTTGTATGGATCCGGACTTAAGGCTGGTATTTGGCGTAATTCACGAAGTGTGACGTCAGATGTTCGGGCTACCCCTTCCCCTGCTACACTTTAACTTCCTTTCTTCAACCTTCAGGTTTTCTTTAATGTATTAGCAAAACCTATTTATTGTTTCAGCATCATCAGTTGAGGCAGAAGAAATTCAATGAGATGGAGAAGAAGAAGAGACAAGAGAGAGCTCTAAGGAGACGAGAAGAAGATGAGGAGGAGTATCGTCACTCTGTATCTCAACATATTGCCGTCAGTCTTGAGAAAGCTCAACAGCTTAGAGACAAGAAAGACCACCAACAGGTCAAGGTTGGTGTGTTTCTTCTTCAATCCATCCATTTTGTTTTTCAACAGGCAATATATTTAAAAAAAATTATTGGTAACTTTCTTCCTTATAAATTTACCTTAAAAAAGAAACATTCAAACTAGCATTAAAAAAATGCGTTTATGTTTTTTCAATGAACAACTTGACTTTCAACCCCATTTTTTCTCAGTTTTGTTATCTCCGTCTCATGGGGTGTTTGTACTCCCAAATTAGTTATTAAAGCCATTGGACACTTTCGGAACAGAAAAAAAATCAAAAAGTTCACAGATTTACAAATAACTTACAGGGTTTACAGAAGGTAATGGTGAAAGACTTCTCTTGAAATATTATTCCATGAAATGCTTTACTTTTTGAGAAAACATTAAAACAATATCAATTCTATTGAGAATACGGATTTATTTTAAACACACGTCAAGACACGGCCAATCGTGCGGAAACAAGGGTGGGTTTTCCCGTTATTTTCTTCCCGACTCCGATGACCAATTGAGCCTAAATTTTCACAGGTTTGTTATTTTATATATAAGTTGTGATACACAAAGTGTGGGACTTGGACATTACTGATTATCGAAAGTATCCAATGGCTTTAATGAGAAGGTCATGTTTGTTTGAATTAAATCAAATCTCTGTTTAGAGACCCAATATTGTCCAGCTTTGTCATCCAAATTAACTTTAAATCTGTCTCATTCACTAATTAATCACTCTCTCTCCATCTTTATACCTTTGATTTTGTCTTTGGTGTTTCTAACCTCTTGTGGTTATCTAGTCCCTTCCCTCTACCCCCACCCCCACCTTGTCTCTGTCTTTATTGTTCATCCTGTGCTTTTTGCTCTCTCTCTTGACTCTCTCTTTTTATTTATTTCCACTTGTTTGCTTCTGTTTATACACCATTGTACCTGCTTTTGTTTGTTGTGTTGTCGCAATTTAGCTTTAAGAAAGACTCTGCTGTGGTCCAAACTGCTTTTTTTTTGCATTTTTTTTGTTACACCACCAGGAACAAAAGCAGAGGCAAAGGCAGACAAAATTACGTCATTCATCGATGACAACCTCTCTAGATAAATATAATGAGTAAGTATTAGACTCTTAAGTCAGTGACACAATAGTTCACTATTTTCAGTTTGAATTTTACTATATTGTACTTGCAGCAAAAATTGCCACAATGCATCTTGAGAATGAAAAATAAATCACGACTTGTGTTGTAGTCGCGACTATTTAGGCGCAACAAGTCAAGAAGTAAATTTCACTAGTCGCCCAGGCCTACTTTGAGTGGTGGTAAATTCCACTTGAGTATTGAGTTTGGCCCAAGTATGAGTATTGAGTCAAAGTTTTACAACACTGCAGTTAGGCTAGAATCTGAAAAGAACAAAATCTCGTTCCTCGATTGGGCAATATTTCTGAGCAGGACATTATTCTCCTTCTTCGTGTGGGCAATATTCCTCAGGGCTTATTCGTTTGTTTTTCAGAGAGCATATAAAACACGTCCAATCTCGACGCAACCTGGAAAACCAACAATGGCTTCGTCAACATGAGATCAAAGTCAACAGGTGAGAGCGCTTTACAGTAATTGAAAACACATACATTTTAAGGGAGAGTTAGTAGGATTTGAAACTTTACATGGAGTATAATTAGGTGAGGTTTGCGGTAACACCATGTGCAAATCTCTTTTGATTAGTGTTGGTTCTGAAAAGAACCATTGGTTGACAACTCAACATTTTTGATCAATATCTCGGTTTAAATAAATTAAACCAACTCTTTTAACTTTCTTTATTTCAATGGTAACAGAAAGAAGGAGGAGAAGTTGCAAGAGAAGAGCAGTCAGTTACGTCAGAGCAATGACGAGGATATCCGCCAATGGCAGAATCATTTACAGTATCATTCATTAATGGTAAATAGAACTAAATATTAAGCCGTCCTCCCCAGCCATGTCTTTACTTTTGTCAGTGTCCGATTTTTGTTTTCAATTTGAACCCAGCTTTTTGAGGTTAATTAATTTCTGTATAACAAAGATACGCATCAGTCTTTCTATTCCAATTGGCTCAGCATCTGACTCTACTCGCCTCCTGGAACCTAAAGGCCGGTTTATATTCGGTCGTGCGATGGTCGCGCGATGGAAATCTTGATTTTTTTGATCAAGCGTCAAGATTTCAATCGCGCGACCGAATATAACTGGCTTTAACTCTGTCAAGCTTCTTAAGTCAGCATCAAGTCCCACTTTTCTCATATTGCTCCTCATACCTGGAATTCATTCACTATAGTAATCAGAGAGTTTAACCATTGCAAATTCAATAAGTGTAAAAGACAGTTGTTATACCCAATCTGACACGCAGCTTTCTTGTTCTTTGTCCAGTCTCAGCAGAGAGCTGTCCAACAGGCTAATGAAACCATCCAATCTAAGGCCAGTAAAGCCAGACTGGCAAGACGATCTCGCGAACTCACCCACAAGGAACTCATTAAAAGGTCAGTCTTTGATATCTTAGAATCCTCCTAGTTGATGACAGTGTTTTTTAATTTGTTTTAAACAATTTTATGAAAGATCCCTTAGGCAGCCGCTTCAAGGTGAGGGCTACCTGACATTTTTTTTGTGATGAGAAATTGGAAACTTTTATCTAAAATCAAACTTTTTATGTCTGTACGATGAACAAAAAAAATTCATAGCTCCGCTAACAGCTAAGTGCCGATTCTTTGGTCAAAGTAAGAAGAGCCATGTTATTGGGCCCTGCTTATGTTAATCGACCAGGTAGTGATATGCCACTAAAATACTATTACTCTTCAATTTGTGAGAAAACAGAATTAGCTGTTGCAAACAACCAAAGGACCGATGATAGAAAAGCTAAAAATAGTTAATGGCCCGACGTTTCAACACTAGCAGAGTCTTAAGCCTTCGAGAAAGATTCTGCTAGGGTCCAATCATCAGGCCAGTGATTATTTTTTTGCATTTTAATTTGTGTTTATTAAATTTTTTCCGAACAGGGTTGAAGAGGATGATGCGATATTTAAAGAAACCATTAAGGAGGATTTAGCCTACAAGGAAATGAAGAGTCAATCACTGGCCGCTCAGAAGGAAGATGCCGTGATGAGATCTAGAGTGGCTGCTAGGGAGTCGGCCAAGATGAGAGACCAGATTAGGGAGAAGTACACAGGGTAAGTAATAAGAATAAAAATAATAATAATAAGATGCTATGATGAGATGTAGAGTTGCTGCTAGGGAGTCGCCTAAGATGAGAGGTCAGATTAAGGAGAAGTCCACGGTGTAAGTCAAGCGGTGTTGTTGAAGTTAAGACCCATCTAGACAAACTTGAAATTTAGCTTGTTCGTACTCCACGTTACTAAGCATTCTTCTTCGACACAGCTAGCGTTGAAATTCGGTGAGTGCTTACACTGTGACTAAGCGGAGAACGGTGATCGTAAGCGCATAATACCCCAGTAAGCAGAGCCAGTTACATTAGGCCCTGATATGACACAAAAATACAAAAGCCTTTGAATTCTAGCAGAGAAACAAAATTGGCGTGTTCAATTTTGACACGGCATCCTGCACCTGATGGTTAAAGGATCACCTGCAGCATTCTTCAAAAAATGTTGATAAATATTTTCTGTTTTATATTTGGTTTGCGGTAACACTATGTGTGTATCTACTTTCCAGGTAGAGTTTGTTCTAAGAGAACTGTCTTGCTTAATTCTACCACCGCAGGTAGATTTATCGGATGTTCGGGAGACTTCTCAGTTCTGAAAAAAAAATTCCTGCTTTTTAACTACTACCCAGGCGGAAGGTATAGAAAATTGGCTGGGACTACTACCGCAAACCCAATATATATTGATACCTCACCATGCATTGCTTCAAATCCTATATTTTCTGTTTTGATAGGACTTTTGATAAGATGGTTGAGAGAGCACGTCACCAAGCAACTGTAGGAAGAGGACCTCAGATGTCTACCAAGAACTACTCCTCATTCACACTCACCTAAACAAGAAGGAGCATCTTCAAGAATTGAAATCTGCATCTTCAAGGAAGGTCTCAACTTGGTGAATCTTTCAACGCTGCTCAGCAAGCAAATTTGTTATAACTACCTGGATTCCTTGACCAAACAGAACTTTGAATGGACGCTTTTTGGACGCTAGGTGCGGCAGACTTATCATTGTTCAAGGTAATATGTGCACACTCAGAACTACGCAAGTAAAGGAATTTTAGCTGGTAAGTCTGCTGCCACCTAGTGTTTTAAAGTCTCCCATTGATACCACCTTGAGAGATATAAGATGTTGGGCAAGATGATATAAAGACTTCATCCTGCAGTGGTTAAAGGCAGTGGACACTAGTGGTAATTGATCAAAATATTTGTTAGCACAAAACCTTACTTGGTAACGAGTAATGGGGAGAGGTTGATAGTATAAAACCTTGTGAGAAATGGCTCCTTCTGAAGTCAACGTAGTTTTTGAGAGAGAAGTAATTTCCATTGAATTTGATTTCGAGACCTTAGATTAAGAATTTGAGGTCTCGAAATCAAGCATCTGAATAGGCACAACTTCGTGTGACAAGAGTGCTTTTTCTTTCATTAATGTCTCGCAACTTCGATGACCGATTGAGCTCTAATTTTCACAGGTTTGTTATTTTATGCATGTTGTTGAGATAGAGCAAGTGAGAAGACTGGTCTTTGACAATTACCAATAGTGTCCAGTGTCTTTCATCAAGGGTCTGAGCGTTCTTGGCAAAGATAAACATTTTCTAAGGGAAAAAACATTCGCTCTGATTTAAAGCCAGTTTAGATTGAAGGCTTGTGTGATGACAAAAGATACTAAACTTAAAGTTTGAACATTATATCACCATACCTTATAGCACTGAGCTATACCTTATAGCACTGAACTATACCTTATAGCACTGAAATATAACTTATAGCACTGAACTATAACACTGAACTATAACTTATAGCACTGAGCTATACCTTACAGCGCTGAAGTTTACCTTATAGCACAGAACTATACCTTATAGCACTGAACTATAACTTATAGCACTGAACTATACCTTATAGCACTGAACTATAACTTATAGCACTGAACTATACCTTACAGCGCTGAAGTATACCTTATAGCACAGAACTATACCTTATAGCACTGAACTATAACTTATAGCACTGAACTATACCTTATAGCACTAAACTATACCTTATAGCACTGAACTATACCTTATAGCACTGAACTATAACTTATAGCACTGAACTATACTTTATAGCACTGAACTATACCTTATAGCACTGAACTATGTAAAAGAGTTCACTTAAGTTTGCACATAATTGTGAATTCCTTTTAACATGTTTAACAGTGTTTTCATTGCCAATAGACAACTTTCATAACACGCACTTTTCTATGCACCAGGACAGATATCATCCAATGATCTGCTTTCTTTTTCCTCAACGAGGGCGCTGTTTGAGGGTCTTTTTAGCAAGGGGGTTACAACTTGTTGTATCCTTGGAGTTTTTAAACTTCCTCGTTTAAATACTTTTGTATAAATACTAGTGTACAGCACAGATGGAGAGTAAAATAGCAGTTAATTCAAGTGGTCAGTGGTTTGTCTTGAATTGTTAGGTGAGTTTTATTTTTGCTGGAGGATGTAATGCTTATAAACGATTGTGAAGGCTTGGACAAAAATGCTGGACTTACCCCTTGTGATTTTTTTCAATTTTAGGCTAAAAGTTTAGGCCAAAAATGTACAAAAAAGCTGGACTTACGCCTTGTAATTTTTCAAACTTTATGCCAAAAATTTACAAAAATGCTTGACTTGCCCCTTGTGATTTTTTTATTTTTAAGCCAAACATGGACAAAAATGCTGGACTTACCCCTTTGATTTTGCCAATTTTATGCCAAATATTGACAAAAATGCTGGCTTTACCCCTTGTGATTTTTTTTCAATTTTAAGCCAAAAATGGACAAAATGCTCATCAAATTTTGCCTGAAGATGTTCACAAGGCCTTATCAAGTTTTTCTTGAAAATGTTCACAAGGCTATACGTGTAAATATAGCCTTGTGAATTTATCAAATTTTGCATGAGAATGTTCACAAAAGAAATTATCAAATTTTGCTTGAAAATGTACAGTGTGAATTTATCAAATTTTGCAAGAAAATGTTCACAAGGTTATAGCCTTGTGAATTTATCAAATTTTGCAAGAAAATGTTCACAAGGCTTATATAGCCTTGTGAATTAATCAAATTTTGCAAGAAAATGTTCACAAGGCTATAGCCTTGTGAATTAATCAAATTTTGCAAGAAAATAATTACAAGGCTATAGCCTTGTGAATTAATCAAATTTTGCAAGAAAATGTTCGCAAGGCCTTGTGAATTAATCAAATTTTGCAAGAAAATGTTCACAAGGCTATAGCCTTGTGAACTTATCATATTTTGCAAGAAAATGTTCACAAGGCCTTGTGAATTTATCATATTTTGCAAGAAAATGTTCACAAGGCTATAGCCTTGTGAATTAATCAAATTTTGCAAGAAAATATTCACAAGGCTTATAGCCTTGTGAATTAATCAAATTTTGCAAGAAAATTTTGCAAGAAAATGTGAACTTATCATATTTTGCAAGAAAATATTCACAAGGCTATGGCCTTGTGAATTAATCAAATTTTGCAAGAAAATATTCACAAGGCTATAGCCTTGTGAATTTATCAAATTTTGCAAGAAAATATTCACAAGGCTATAGCCTTGTGAATTAATCAAATTTTGCAAGAAAATTTTGCAAGAAAATGTGAACTTATCATATTTTGCAAGAAAATGTTCACAAGGCTATAGCCTTGTGAATTAATCAAATTTTGCAAGAAAATGTGAACTTATCATATTTTGTAAGAAAATATTCACAAGGCTATAGCCTTGTGAATTTATCAAATTTTGCAAGAAAATTTTGCAAGAAAATGTGAACTTATCATATTTTGCAAGAAAATATTCACAAGGCTATAGCCTTGTGAACTTATCATATTTTGCAAGAAAATGTTCACAAGGCTATAGCCTTGTGAACTAATCAAATTTTGCAAGAAAATATTCACAAGGCTATATAGCCTTGTGAATTTATCAAATTTTGCAAGAAAATGTTCACAAGGCTATAGCCTTGTGAATTAATCAAATTTTGCAAGAAAATATTCACAAGGCTATAGCCTTGTGAATTAATCAAATTTTGCAAGAAAATGTTCACAAGGCTATAGCCTTGTGAATTAATCAAATTTTGCAAGAAAATGTTCACAAGGCTATAGCCTTGTGAATTTATCAAATTTTGCAAGAAAATGTTCACAAGGCTTGTGAATTAATCAAATTTTGCAATAAAATATTCACAAGGCTATAGCCTTGTGAATTAATCAAATTTTGCAAGAAAATGTGAACTTATCATATTTTGCAAGAAAATATTCACAAGGCTATAGCCTTGTGAATTAATCAAATTTTGCAAGAAAATATTCACAAGGCTATAGCCTTGTGAATTAATCAAATTTTGCAAGAAAATTTTGCAAGAAAATGTGAACTTATCATATTTTGCAAGAAAATATTCACAAGACTATAGCCTTGTGAACTTATCATGTTTTGCAAGAAAATGTTCATGTGAACTTATCATATTTTGCAAGAAAATATTCACAAGGCTATAGCCTTGTGAATTAATCAAATTTTGCAAGAAAATTTTGCAAGAAAATGTGAATTAATCAAATTTTGCAAGAAAATATTCACAAGGCTATAGCCTTGTGAATTAATCAAATTTTGCAAGAAAATTTTGCAAGAAAATGTGAACTTATCATATTTTGTAAGAAAATATTCACAAGGTGAATTAATCAAATTTTGCAAGAAAATATTCACAAGGCTATAGCCTTGTGAATTTATCATATTTTGCAAGAAAATATTCACAAGGCTATAGCCTTGTGAACTTATCATATTTTGCAAGAAAATGTTCACAAGGCTATAGCCTTGTGAATTTATCAAATTTTGCAAGAAAATTTTGCAAGAAAATGTGAATTAATCAAATTTTGCAAGAAAATATTCACAAGGCTATAGCCTTGTGAATTAATCAAATTTTGCAAGAAAATTTTGCAAGAAAATGTGAACTTATCATATTTTGCAAGAAAATATTCACAAGGCTATAGCCTTGTGAATTAATCAAATTTTGCAAGAAAATGTGAACTTATCATATTTTGTAAGAAAATATTCACAAGGTGAATTAATCAAATTTTGCAAGAAAATATTCACAAGTGTGAATTAATCAAATTTTGCAAGAAAATATTCACAAGGCTTATATTATAGCCTTGTGAATTAATCAAATTTTGCAAGAAAATTTTGCAAGAAAATGTGAATTAATCAAATTTTGCAAGAAAATATTCACAAGGCTATAGCCTTGTGAATTAATCAAATTTTGCAAGAAAATTTTGCAAGAAAATGTGAACTTATCATATTTTGCAAGAAAATATTCACAAGGCTATAGCCTTGTGAATTAATCAAATTTTGCAAGAAAATGTGAACTTATCATATTTTGCAAGAAAATGTTCACAAGGCTATATAGCCTTGTGAATTAATCAAATTTTGCAAGAAAATATTCACAAGGCTATAGCCTTGTGAATTAATCAAATTTTGCAAGAAAATTTATCAAATTTTGCAAGAAAATGTTCACAAGGCTATAGCCTATCAAATTTTGCAAGAAAATATTCACAAGGCTATATATAGCCTTGTGAATTAATCAAATTTGGGCCTTGTGAACATTTTCTGCAAAAAAATTAACTTTTTCAGGCAAAATTTGAGAGTTCACAAGGCTATCTATATAGCCTTGTGAACATTTTCAAGAAAAATTTGATAAGGTCACAAGGACAAAAATGCTGGACTTACCCCTTGTGATTCGGACAAAATTGCATGGCTTAGGTAAGGGCTAATAAAATATCATATAATAAAAAACTCATATAAATGCAAATGATTTCACCAGTTGCAACATCGGTTTGTTTCAAATCTTTTATTTTTGATTGAATACAAAACGTATATTGCAAATTGTGAGAATTAACCCAGTCAATTTGTAAATCCTTTTAAATTCAAAATTTTAAAGGAACACGTTGCCTTGGATCGGACGATTTGGTCTACAAAAAGTTAGAAAGATGTTTTAAAAGTAGAATACAATGATCTACACAATATGCCTTGAAATTGTGTGGTTTTCCTTTTACGTCGCGAACTAACACGGTCGGCCATTTATGGGAGTCAATAAATGGCAGACCGTGTTAGTCCACGAGGTGAAAGGAAAACCACACGATTTCAAGGCATATTGTGTAAATCATTGTATTCTACTTTAAAACATCTTTCTAACCATCTAACCATATGCATTTCATAACAAACGGTTTTCAAACGCTTTTTATAGACCAACTCGCCCGATCCAAGGCAACGTGTTCCTTTAACTTACACTTACCAACCATCTTCCCAATGATACCCTTCCAACAGTAACTCAAAATACATGATTTCTTACATTGAATTTTTTACACCAATTTTAAAAATATCTTCCCTATAATTAAAATATATCTCTGGATATAAGTGGCACCTCAACATTATTTCAAGATAATTAAATTACAGATACTTCATTTGCATAACTGGCATAGAACCTTCAAAGATAAGAGGTAGCTGCCTCTGAAAGTAAGAAACAAAATTTTTTTGAAGATGTAAACAATATTAAGAATAATGAGAGTGACATCTTAATTATGCGCCCAAATTTGTAACTCCTTGTACTCATGGCGCTTGATCATTATTAGCGCAAAGCCATACCATAAACCATCTCAGCTCCCGTACCTACGTTGCCATTAAGTAGTGCATTAAGTTAAATCATTCACAAGAACCATCTTTGCCCTCACAGATACCCATTCACTCCTGGGCGAAGAAGCAATTATAGTTAAAGGAACATTACAGAATTGGTTTTTGCTAACTAAACAGTTTTTGGCAGTGTAAGCACTGTATGTAATCCAACCATTTAACTGACAAACCTGTAGAAGTTTGAGATCGATCAGCCCTCTGGGTCACAAGAAAATAGTGAAAAAAAACATTGCATCGATGCCAAAACAAAAATGAATGAAACACTCACTGAGCGATAAACTCCAAACGCGGAATTAGATTAATTATTTCCCATCAAATAATGACATTTCAGACAGAAATATTTCCAGGGATGTTTTCAACATCATCATCATTAGACTGTGTAAGTTTTATGTAAATCTGTGATCTTAACGATTTTTGTTTCTTACCAATTCTGTAACATTCCTTTAAGTGTCTTGTTCGAGGACATAAAGTTTCGTGACTGGGATTCGAACCAATACCCTGATGACTTGAAGCCACCAGAACAAGAGTCCGATGCACTAAACCAAAGAACACCAACCTCCAGAGACTAACGGACTAAGTTGTCCTCAAAACTGGTTCAAAAAAAGCATGAGATTTCCTGTTATTTTAGTTTGCTCTTTTGTACAAATTGTGTAATCACTGGTTTTCCATTTCGCTTCTTGAAGAAACGTAGCTAAACAAGCCTTTATATGGGGATACCATATAATCAAAAAAGGGATATAAGAATAATAATTTGTTATAATTTAGTACTATAATTTAAATAATAATTGAATAGTACTTCAATGAAAAATAATCATCCTCTGTCATTCAAAACAATGTATCAAACCTTATAGTTCTAGAATTTAGAATTTGAGGTCTCGAAAACAAGCATTTGAAAGCACACAAATTCGTGTGACCATGGTGCGACAAGGTTTTTTTTTCTTCTTTCATTAATATCTCGCAGATTCGGCGATCGATTGAGCTCAAATCTTCACAGGTTTGTTAATTATGCACATGTTGAGATACACCAACTGTGAAGACTAGTCTTTGACAATTACCGTAGTGTCCAGTGTCTTTAAATAGTCTAGTACCTGTTTGTATAATCAGTTATTATAATATAAATAGAATACAGGAAACAAGACAAGGCTGGCGTCAAACGGTTTTTGTTCTTCACAACTTCACTTAGTACTGATTAAAAATAAGTTTATACACCTAAAATGTAATGCCCCAAAGTATAATACTTGTGTGATAATTGTTATAGTACTAGTTATACTATGTATAACAATATCCAGTAGTTGTTCAAAAAAACTAACTCTTGTCTTGAAGTACCATCATTGAACATTTGGTGGATTAGTGTTCAGCTTTTGAACCATGAAAAAGCAGTTTTTGATGAAAATGGTTATGCAAAGTTGTCAGAAGCGAGGAAAAGTGCATAAATGGATAGTTTAATACATCAAGTAGCCCCCCCCCCAAAAAAAAATAATAATAATAAAAAATAAAAATAAAAATTACTAAATAATAATAAACACCCACCATTTCCATTTTAAGTTGGATTTGAAACTTTTGCTTGCACGGTGGAAGAATAACTAGGTGAGGTTTGCAATAGCACCATGTATAAATCTCTTTTGGGTATAGTGTTGGTTCTAAAAAGAACCGGTGGTTAACAACTCAATGTTTCGATCAGTTTGCTCTAATAATAATAATAAACGAGACTTATAAAGCGCATTTTACAAAATCATCTTCAGGAGAACTTTTCTATTCTACATCTTTTAAAGCAGCGCCCTTTACTCAGGAAAAATGGAAGACCTATATCTAAGATATAATGAAGACCAAGTCATGAAAACTTGCCCGTCAAGACACTAGTAAAACAATTTCATGCCAAGAAACTTGGTAGGACAAAAATGGTGTAAATACACTTTTCTACACTGCAATCAAAACGGTTTAAAGAAGAAAGAAAAATACCCAAGAATTCAGTACGTCAGCTCCTTAAAGATCTGCTATTTATAGGCAAGATGCTGGAAAGGAAAAAATTAATGAAAACCCCAGTCATTTCATTCATGATCCGAGTACACTTTAAAAGTGATAAAATTGTCCCTGTCCCCAAAACCTTGAATGTTAACCGGTAGGTAAGAACATACAAATTCTTAAAAACAAATACTTTCCGTTCGCCAGTTCCCTTTGAATTTCACAGTAGTTCACACGATTGAAATACTAACGGCAAAATAAACCTTGGGTTTTTGGAAACGGTTTGATTGTTTAACTCCTATATAAACGGAGATTATATACAATAAAACAAACATGTGAAAATTTCATTTCAAAAGGTGGAAGCAAGATAGCACAAATAAATCTAAAAGCAGTCATATCCAACGCAGGAAGAATAATTTGTAATTGGAATACAAAATCTGAGAAACTTTTCTATCAATAATATTTCTCAGACTGAAATGTTTTTAAATCCCTCTCTCTAAAACCACATTCCTTAGAAGGGAATTCTTTCTCAAAATGTTATGATATACATTATCAACAGCTGCAGTGATTCTTGCCAAGTCAGATTTTTTTGGTCATTAATTTTTTGAGCAAATACCAAGGAATACTCTCTTTTTAGGTTAGTACTGGTTCACTGGTTCCCAAAGAACTTGCCATTAGTTGGTCCCTTGAATACATAGGTTATTCTATTAAGCTCCACCGGAGCGACAAGTAAACGCAGACATTTTCTAGAAATTACTGGCTTCCTGTCTCAAAGACGGCACCTTCAACTGGTACCCTGTCAATCACTGATAACATTTTGAATGCTATATGCTCGCTTCCCTAAATTTCAATGTTCACTGGTTCCAAGAAATTATACAATGGTACCCAGCACATTCAAGTAGCTTAACAATCACTGGTACTCCGTATTCAAATGAGGTCATCTTACACTGTTAGTATCTAATTTAGATCTACATAGGAACCAGGGAAGTTTCCTGCCCATTCAAGAAGCTTACCTTCCTTCACTGGTACTCTGTATTCAAATGAGGTGATCTTGCATTGTTGTTTCAGAGTAGATCTACAAAGGAACCGGGGAAGTTTCCCGATCACTGGTAGTCGGTGTTCAAATAAGGTTATCTTACACTGTTGTTTCAGAGTAGGTCGACATAGTAACCGGGGAAGTTTCCTTCCCAGTCAAGAAGCTTACCAATCACTGGTAGTCGGTATTCAAATAAGGTAATCTTACACTGTTGTTTCAGAGTAGATCTACAAAGGAACCGGGGAAGTTTCCCGATCACTGGTAGTCGGTATTCAAATAAGGTAATCTTACACTGTTGTTTCAGAGTAGATCTACATAGGAACCAGGGAAGTTTCCACGTTGTCCATTACACTCCCCATACCACCATCCATCGTCGTGTTTCTCCACTACATTGATTATCTGACCTGTAAGAACATAGAAACAAAAACTTGACTTTGAGAAAAACATGATTTTTGAGGGTCCGAGTCCGCCGAGCCAGAGATGCGATTGGTATGCGCTGTCATCTCACTCACAGGGGATGGATTCAACATTCATCTCATATTCAAGACAATTCTTTCGCTGGTCACAAGTAGACACTGTATTCAGCTTAAACTTTCACACGTGACCTTTAATGTTAAATTTGCATCGGGGATAAAGAGTATTAATTTGGGGTTTTACCCTTACATTGATGTGTGTTTGTACTGTATACTCAGTACTTTGCCGAGTTCTGTAAAAAAAATATATATATAATAACACAAGAGAGATTTGATCCCACAACCTTTGCAATTCTAGAGCAATGTCCTACCAACTAGACCACCAAGATCGCCAGGTAGCTAGACGCAGTTCCAATCATCTAGCTTAGCAGCGATAACTGCAACGATTTATAGAAGAGTTTGCGGTAACACCATGTAATAACAATCTCTAAATGAGTTGGGGTGGTTCTGAAAAGAACCGTTGGATTAACTCGACGTCTCGACATTTAACTCGATGCAACGATTTAAATATTTTTTCCCCACATAAATGGGGATAGTACCGAGTATACAGTGCTAACACACATTGGTGTACGGGTAAAACCAAAATTAATAAACCAAACAAGAGTGATATGAAAGTGAATTTCGATTCTTTTTAATATCTTACCTTCTTGGACTGATATTTCCCCGTCCTCTTGAGCTTCGTAGTTAAACTTGACCACACATTGACAGATTACTCTCTCTGCCATTTCAGCCTCATTCCATTCATTATCTAAAAAAAAAAAAAGGGATGACAGGAGTTTTTATAAATATATGTCAACACTTAAAATAGAATGTTGCCATGTCCTTGCTCTTGCTGAAACCATGATATGTCTCCATCGACACTAAGACTTTTCCTAAAAACCCTGAGTTGCCCCTAGACCCCCGATTGGGTTCAAATCCTACCAAGCTAACCTCTGATTTCACAATGACTAGATTAAATAATCCCATCTAGTTGTTGAACCACAATTTCTTGAGCAATTCATAATCAAAGATGTTAAACCAATGAGAGAGATTGGCTGTTGCCAGCTTGGTGTTTATATCCCCTTGTGGGAGTTTGCCAAGTTCCCTAGACGAGGAGATCATTTTTACAAACAAACAAAAACTATCCATATGCGTAGTACCTTTAAAACATAATAAAGTTTGCCACAATACATCGCAGCGATTGAAACTGTTGCCATGTCCATGGTCCTGATGCATCCATGATAAGTCCCCATCAACACTAAGACATTTTCTCAGTACCCTGAGTTGCCCATAGACCCATCTCAAGGAGACTTACTGTTTCCTTCGTCTTCATCAGTAATTGCTTGCAGATGATTTGCTCCATCACCCATCCCTCTGCTATCCACTTCGGTCACTCCTGAGGATGGGGGAGCACGAGGCATCTTTAAGACACTCACATGGACACCTTGCTGCAAAGATACCAAGGAAACAGAGAGAAATAGTTTAGCTCAAAAAAAAGAGAAGATGACTTGCTTCTTTTAAGTAAGTATGGTTTGCGGTTGACACCATGTACAATATCTTTTCCGAGTAGCGGTGGCTCTGATAAGAGCTGATTTCTGTTACTTGATGTTTCGATAAGCGTGCTCTGACTGTCTTGTTTCATTTAGTTGTTGAAAGGAAAGTATTAATTTTATCTATCGGTAAATAGTCCTCTTTTATCTGAAACAAAAGGCAAGTGAACATATTCCTAAGCTTAAAAGTTACTTTGACATTTCTCAAAAAAAAAAAAAAAACATGTAAATAGTTAACCTTCTCTAGTTTTTCTCTGTAAGTAAAAAGTTAATAAATAACTTTCATGCGACTGGTTTATATCCCTTCAAACAAAAATTGTACGTGTATATTAACAAAAGAAATCATTGCGCACGGCCACATCTTTTAGAATTGGAAAGAGGACTCTTGAGAGCACTATTGGTATTTTTTTTTATGAGGGGTCGCCATTTGTAAAAACAAGTAAACAATTAATATGTTCAATGTTCATAGGATCAGTTTATCACTAAAATAAAAGGTTAAGTTGATTTGTCTAAAAATGTACAAGTTAAAAGTTTACAAGTATCTAAGCTTACTAGTTACATTTACCTGTCTCTAAGTGCCCAAGTTAACACTTTGTCGTGTTAAAAAATTAGTAACATTCTCATTTTCAAAGGGAACAAGTGGCAAAATATTTTTTTAGATGAAACAACCATTAATCCACCTGTTTCTTAATTGATTACTATTAGACCCTGGATTCCATTATAACTACCTGTTTATCTTTCTCTGTCTTGATGTAAGGGCTGATGTCATCTTGGGGTTTGGGCTTCTTATCCACCAATGCTAAGGCAGCGGTTATCTTAAACTTACAAGCTCGTAACATGTTCAGCATCTCCTCCGACTGTAATACAAAGATAACAAATGTTACTGTGGTCTAAAGGGTATACTGCAGGGCATGCAGTCACAAGGTTGTGGGTTCGGATCCTACTAAGCTAACTGCTGATTTTCACAGCGACTAGAATAAGTATTGTCTTCTAGTTACTGAATCAAAAATGATTTTGTGTAATTCATAATCATAGACTTTAAACCAATGTTTGTATGAGAGAGATGGCTGTTGACAGCTTGGTGTTTATAATCTCTTGTGGGAGTTTGCAGAATTTCTTTTACCAAAAAATTATCATCTAAACAATTAAACATTATCATGTTATAAAGGTGCTAAGCAACTAGAATCGTGCTTAGTAGAAACAGGATACCAGCTATATATTATTTGATGTACATTGTAACTGGCTCCCTTCTGACTTAGGCTCTGCTCTTTAATGAAGCCAAATCTAATGTACAATTTGAAATCTAAAAACAACATTTTAGTGGTGCGTTTCGTCGGTCGTAACCAACTGTTTCAATTGATTTAAAGAAGTAAAACTTGCATTGGGGATAAAGAATATTTTTTTTTTTTTTTTCCCATATACACTGATGTGTGTTAGCACTGTATACTTGGTACTTACGCGAGTTCTGTGAAATAATCATGGCAATTACTCGGGTGGGATTCGGACCCACGACCTTTGCCATTCTAGAGCAGTGTCATACCAACTAGACACTGTTTCAATTGAATTGGCCATTGTTTAATTCACTGTCCAAAGACCCAAACAATTATTGGTTACAACCGCCAAAGCGCACCCTTAAATGTTTTAGCAAGAGAAGATGATTTGAAAGAACCTTACATGTGTGAGTTGTTGAACTACTACGTCCTGCGTACTGGTATCGGCATAGCTTGCATTCCCAGCGTATGCTCCTGATAGTCGAGCAATTCCTGCAAGAAATACAATAGTGAAATGATGATACCATAGCTTCTCAGCACCCAGGTTTTTAAATTTGTTTTAACCTCCCCAACCTAACGAAGCAATCACGGTTAAGTGTCTTGCTTAAGGACACAGGTGTCACAACCGTTTATAAACAAGGACTTTTGAAGGGGAACCAAGGTCAAGAGCAATATGATCATGGCCTCTGTTTAATTCCAGGCCTGATTGTAGAAAGACATGTTTGTAATCTTCATGATTATAACCATAATTTGCTTCTCTGCACCCATTTATATACATGTACAAGGACCTTTACCCTTCCAATCAATGGGTCTTCACTGAGTAGATTCAAATCCTGGCAATGGTGCTGATACATGTACAAGGACCTTTACCCTTCCAATCAATGGGTCTTCACTGAGTAGATTCAAATCCTGGCAATGGTGCTGATACATGTACAAGGACCTTTACCCTTCTAATCAATGGGTCTTCACTGAGTAGATTCAAATCCTGGCAATGGTGCTGATACATGTACAAGGACCTTTACCCTTCTAATCAATGGGTCTTCACTGAGTAGATTCAAATCCTGGCAATGGTGCTGATACATGTACAAGGACCTTTACCCTTCTAATCAATGGGTCTTCACTGAGTAGATTCAAATCCTGGCAATGGTGCTGATACATGTACAAGGACCTTTACCCTTCTAATCAATGGGTCTTCACTGAGTAGATTCAAATCCTGGCAATGGTGCTGATACATGTACAAGGACCTTTACCCTTCCAATCAATGGGTCTTCACTGAGTAGATTCAAATCCTGGCAATGGTGCTGATACATGTACAAGGACCTTTACCCTTCCAATCAATGGGTCTTCACTGAGTAGATTGAAATCCTGGCAATGGTGCTGATACATGTACAAGGACCTTTACCCTTCTAATCAATGGGTCTTCACTGAGTAGATTCAAATCCTGGCAATGGTGCTGATTTGGCTGAAGTGCTTTCCCCTTAGCACTTATTTATCAATTGCTTCTCTTGATCCGGGAGTATAAACATGGACCTAGCCATGGTTCCAGGGGTCCATTTCAAAAAGAGTTAGGACTCGTCCTAGGAGATATTAAAAACTTAAGGCTAGTCCTAGGACTCGTCCTAACTCGAGAAAAGACTAGTCTTAACTCTTTGTGAAATCCAGTCCAGTTCTCCACATCAATAATCTAGGATACTTACCATCTTTAGCTTTTTTCTCTTTCTCTAACTCTACATCTATGGTTTTTAGCTTGCTCTGTAGCGATTGCCTCCTTCTGTTTAACGTCATATTATGGGACAAATCCTCCTCCTAAGGAACAAAAGATACATCTGTCGTTAATTAAAATTTTGATTGACGAAAAAAACATTTGGTGGTACGAAGAGCAATGAAATTGGGCCCAGAACTTGACCTTAATAAGCCAGAACAATTGTGCACGATACACTATTTATGAGGTGATTTTTTAAAGTTTAAACTTATATGATGAATAAGAATATCTAATGCACTTACTAACAATATGATGACAAATAATATGGAATATACTTACATAGGGATCATATAAGACTTGTTCCACATGTTCACGCTGGCGACCTTTGTGTTGTGCTATGACCATGACGTCATTTTCTGGAACAATACATTGGATTGCCTGGCTCATGTTGTCAACAGTCTAAGCATAAAAGAAAAATGATAATCATTGCGTAAACATGTGCTACAAAAAATTTCATAAGGCCACTTTCTTAATCATTCAGGAAAAAGCCTTACATTTAGAAGTAGCTAGAGATGTGGACAACTAAATAAACGTATGTCCGGTGATATAGCTCATTTGCAAACTATCTCGCAAGACTTCTGCTATGCAGGAGACTACCGCTCTCACAAATACTCTCATTTAAACGACTTGTAAAACCCTTGAGCAGTTTGTATGAAATCTTCAGCTTATTTCGTATGGAAGCATCTGATCGGTCAGTTTTGTAAAATCTATAAATATTCAAACATTTCACTCGACAAACATTTATCGACACTAACAAAGGCCAAGGGATTAAACCATGCCCAATATGTGGTAGAGAAAGTAGAAAAGGCCCCAAATCTTCCGTTACTCTAAAACAGAAAAAAGTAGTACTGCCCCATAGCAACCCCCCCCCCTAGACTGCCCCATAGCACCCCCCCCCCCAGAATATCCTCTGGGAGAGTTTTGAGGCTGAAAAGGGACAGGATGGGGATGAAGTGTTTGAGGTTGAAAATGGTAAGTAGCTTCTTCAAGATGGTTGTCTATACCTTCTGTGTCTTGGGCTGCATCGTTGAGAAGCAACCCACATAAGACTCCAACACTATCTTTTGCTCCCGAATCCTTTCCGTTTCTAATTTCTCCAGAGCTGTTGCGGCCTGACGTAAGGCAACTTCAAATTCATGACGAGCTCTCTCCGTTGCCTTGATGAGTTGTAGGTATTCCGTGTCTGCTCTCGACGCTGCTTCATCTAACTTCTTACTCTTGGAGTGAAGCTGTCGAGAAGAATTATGAAAACATTGGAAATCTTAAAGGTAGGGATATAGTTCTGTAAGTTCGGTAATATCAGTAAGTTGGGAAAATTGTTGACAGTCAATTTTTCCAACAGTCAGTAGGGTTACAGGAAACAAATAAATAATTTTGTTGGGCCTTATGAAGGAAAAATATCTTACCATACGACATTTGACTGTATTAAATATTTAATAATAGTGGCTTCTTATAATTTTGGAGCGCTCATATCAGTCACTCAGTGATGCTCAAGGTGCTTTCAATATTTATTGGGGTGGGACTACGTTTGAAATATGAGACCTACTCCCTTTCATAGCACCATGTAATGGTTTACAAGGTGCTGTGGCGCAATATGCAGCCAATCAAACCGGGAACAGCAATGCGATCCCCTTCTCCTTTTGATAGTTGCACCGGGTTCTTCTACGTGCTTACACAGCTTTAGGTCCCATCCGAAGGACGAAGCAATCGTGGTTAAGTTACTTGCTTTGAAAACAAGTGTCATGACCGGGACTCAAATCCACACTCTGCTGATCAGATACAGAAGAGCTTGAGTTCAGTGCTCTTATCTGCTCGGCCATGACACGCATTGCTCAGTCATGACATCGCATTGGTCTAAAATGAGATGTAAGACGTACAGGTGTATTTGATCTTACCTTGCCCAACTCTTTATCTGAGAGCACCTTCCCCTTAGCGTAGGGATCATCTAAGACAGCCTGAACTCCCTCATTCTCTTTAGCCTTTGTGTATGTGGCTTTCTTTGCCTTCAAGAAGATAAAACAACAATAACATTTAGATGATAAATTGGGTTTGTGACATTTCCACTTGATTATTTTTTTTGAGGAAACTTTCATAATCTCCTACTGAGAATTGTTGCTTAGCACTGAAAACTTAACAGAAACAGATCACCAGCCAATTTACAATGAAATGTATATACTTTGGGACTGGTTCCCAGCTTTGCTAAGCGAAAACATTGCGAAGCACAATTTCCTGCTTATCAGGTTTATGAAATGGGCAGTGGTAATTTCATCTTTGAGCGAACATGGCCATTGAAAACATCTTAAAGTCTACAGGGAACTTTTGAACAGCCACAAAGGCCAAGACCAGGGGCAACAGAGGCCATTCAGGAAGATACGTAAGTTATCTTGAAGATGTTTGTACCTTGAGCAATTCACTACGTTTGTCATGCCATGCTTTACACGATTTATCAACGATGGATTCAGCCTGTACAACAAGAAACAAAAGAACACATGCTTTCAAAATCATTCATCCACAGTTACGCATTCCTTTACAAAATTTACCTCAATAGTTAAGCGATAAAATAAGGCAGAAAACAAAATAACAAGCAACACTTTAGACTTGCATATTAGCAGTTTTATTAAATGGTTGCAAATTTCTGAACCAATCCAACATGTTTCAAGATGCAGGCATTGACTGAAAATTTGTTTAATGTTTTTTATCAACTGCAAAGCCTCCTACTCTTAGTAAAGCCAAGTTCATACTTTCTGCGAATGCGAAACCACATTGGGTGATGCAATAATTGGTACCCATTCTTTCTAATTATTACACAAGAAAGTTCGCTTTGCACAGAGCATTCGCAGGAAATATGAACTGGGCTTAACACTTTACCAGTGAGTTGACCAACCCTTCAAAACCATTCAACTGCATGGGTTGTGTAGGCTGGCGCAACTGTGCATAGAACTACATTTATGTTCTGTTTAGATGCATTCACCAAATCATAGTGCAAGCTGGCATAGTGCATTTATCATCCAAAATCACAAAGGATGATATTGAATGGTCAGACAGTAGGAGGGTTGACTGTGTACTGTGTATATGTTTTCACCACATAATACCATAATGTAGGCTGGCATACATGTAGTTAATCTATAATTCAAAACGACAGGGGGTGAGATCAACTAGTCAAAAAGTAGGAGGGTTGGGTTTAGGTATACACACAGCCTGTGCAGTTGAATGAGGGAAGTTGGTCAACTTTCTGGGAAGTCTTACAGAGACGAGGGAAGGGGAAAGGGCTTTTTGCAGCTCAGGCAAACAAACTGATTTTTAAACTTACAGATTTGCGGCTTTTTACATGCGTTTCACAGTACACCTTGAGTCTTTTATGAACGTCTTCATGCAATGAGTCGGCAGCAACTCTGGGGGCAAAGATATTGAAAATGTTTCTTGCTGTTGTGCTGTTGTGATCCTTCGGGTTTGAGTGCAGTACAACCACGTTTGTTAAAAGTGGGACTGTAGTCATGTCCATAGTACGCCCATGGCTGTACATACAAAGCACATACCTCACCTTCCCTACTACCGTGTTGGATTCTTTTAAAACCCTCTAACTTTTGTGCGCAAGCCAATTCGAATCTGACAAAAGTAATTAGCTAGTGCTCACTCATGCGGAACATCTGAGGATTGATTTGGTAAAAATTAAAAAGCTAGGACCTTGGTCCGCCAATACTTAGTGCCAGATTTTTGTAAACTTATAAAAAAACCATTTGGGATATATTTTTCTAAATGTATACTTTTTTTTTAAATACCCTGTATAAAGTGTTACTGCAACAGGCTTCATGAGGCTTCCACATCTACAATTGTTACCATTATGTTACATTTAGGCCTATAGTTAGTCATGCACGCACTGTTTAGATTAAAAAACCAAAGAGCCCTCATTCAAGTTTGCATTGTGATTAACGTAAACTTCATGCAAACAAACAAAAACAAAGCAAAGGAAAGGCAATACTTGAAATAAAATTAAAGATATAACCAAAATAATTTAACTTACTTGTGATTCTCTGACTCTTCTCTAAAATGCTGGCATAGTACATTCCATGATGCCATAAGAGATCTACAAAATCAACAACAACAAATCAAAAAACAGTCATAAAATGTCCATTGCAGGTTCACAAAAAGAAGAAAATAATTCGAAAAAAAATGAACTAAATACAGAGAGTGGAACTAAAAGTGTGTGTTTTTGTGTTTTGTAAAATTTCTCATAAACCATTCTGGTATTTGAGTTTAATAGACTTGCAACTGCATAAAAGAACAACTTTTTTTAGCAAATAGACTACTTTCTATAATTTTGTTGTTGTTCACCTAAATGCATGAAAACAACTGTTGGAGTGCCATGAGCATCGCTAAATGACAGATTTTCGCACTGATGTAAGAAGTAAATACTATTATTACCTGTTTTTGTAGGCATATTTTGCTCTATCGGAATTTTAAGAAATAACATTTGTGTTGATGCAACTTCTTTTAAAACTCACCCTGTGGCGTCTTTATTACATTTTTGTGCTTTGGAACTCAACTTGGCTAAACTCTTGGCGTAAGTCGTTTCAATATCAGCCCTGAAATGGAAATAGGACCAGAGAAAATAAAAAACCACCGAACACAGGCAATGATTTGCTCTTTTGAAAAAAAAAATAGGAATATTTTGTTGAGTACAATACAAGGGCTGACCTACGTACATGTTAACAAACATGGTCAACAAATTTTTTAATCAGATTAAACTTTAAAAACTTTAACAAAGACTTTGTAGGAAGACCACATGCAGTGACCGTGAGCGTTCTGTTGTTACTAAACATACTACTGGCTTGGCTTATAAAAGATCTTTGTTTACTCCAACCAAGTCCAACAATACCACACCATTATGGTACTTGCAAGTCAACCCCCAAACTGGTAAGAAGTACTAAACAGTAAACTTGTGGGTACGACCATGTGTATAGTATCTCTTTTGAGGGAGTGTTGGCTAAGCTTGGGCGATATCGATTTATTTTATTCACGATATATCGCCGACAATTTATCGCGATATTCGATAAAATCGCAATTAATTAAATTTGACATCATCAGTCTTCAAACGCCAAGTGAAAGTTGTAGAAGAGACAGTAATGGCATAAGAGAGGTGTTCTAATGACCTATTCTTTTGGTTTTACTCCAAACCTATGGGGTGCAAGATGTCTCAGCTAGCAAATACATCACGATATTTACTCGATATTGCGATATATCACGATATATTGCGATATATCGCGATATATCGATATTTCGATTAAAACCAAATCCATCCGATATCGAAATCGTTTCCAAATTAATATCGCGATACTCGATAATATCGTGATATCGCCCAAGCTTAGCGTTGGCTCTGAAAAGATGTGGTCTTGACTTTTGGAACAGTGTACACTGCTCATCTTCAGGAGTATACTTCAGGAGTACACCAGATCTTTTCACTCCCTTATAAGAGATACATAAAGTACTATGTGCATGGTTGCACCCGTGATATGGTTGAACCTAAGACGATCAGAGCATAACTGATTGAATCGTCGAGTTGAAACCAGCAGTTCTTTTAACCAACCCAACTCACAAGAGATAGTCATTACAAGGTATTACCGCAAACCTTTCCATATCGTATTTCCACCATGCAAAGTTTCAAATCCTATGAAAGCATAATCAGTTTACTAACGCAATAATCAGTCAAACACCTAAGAGACTACAGTACATACATCATGATGTAAAGCGTAAATCAGTTCACTAGTGCAGTCCTCAGTCAAACTCCACACATTCACTCAACGCCCAAACAAAATATGTACCGAATTCTTGATGCGTTGGGGTTGGTTTCAAAAGGATTATTAATTTTAGGTAAATGTTGCAAGGGTCGAATCCCACCCAAGTAATGTCTGTGGTTTTTTTTTTTCACAGAACTCAGGGAGAGTACTGAGTATACAGTGCTAACACACATCGGTGTTTCAAAACCAAAAACCAAACAATTTTGCTGGGTAAGGAATATAAATCAGAGAACGATTTCCCAGAGCGAAATGCCACACAAATTGTGCCATTTGTCAGTCCAAAATTACTTCTACACTACTCAATATTGGCATTAGGCCTGGGAGAATTATTTAAATATCCGGTTAATGGCGAATAGCTTTTCCTAACTGTATTTGGGAATACATGTACCATTTTTTACCTAACCGGATATCCGCAAGGGGCACGGATATAGATTAATAAACCGGATAGTCCTCCAATTACAACCAAGTAACCGGATTTCTATTATCCGCAATTAGGCCTGGGCAAATAATTCAAATATTCGGTTAATGGCGAGTAGGTTTTCCTATCCGTTAAACCGCTAATGCCTTTTTTTCTTTCTTAACCGGATATCAACAAGGGGCGCGAATACCGATTTATAAACCGGATAGTGTGTAATTACAACCAAGTAACGACGACTGATAGGAATGTTTTCCTTCACGTAGAGTCAATCACCATCAAAAGAAAAAGCAAATCGCCATCTTTAAATTAGATCCGGTTATTTTTATGAATGAACCGAGTGACACTGTCTAAAACTAATATCAATCCACCCATAAGATCTCATTAACAAACGAACAGTGCCCTCTCGCGGCAATTTATATGAATAGCGCCCTCTAGCAACGGGAACAAATATTTGAATATCCGGTTAATTTCGGATACCAAATCTCACTAATTCGCCCAGCACTAATTGGCATTCAGTGTACACAAAATAAGTTCAGCTATGCAAAACTGGCGGCCAAAAAATCTTAAGCAATCTTACCTTTCTTGTAAGATGGAGACGGTGGAGTTTGTAAATTCTGTTACTTGTCTCATATGCTTCTTCAACTCTGCATAGCCCGTCTCATCCTGAAATAGGAAATTCAATAGAAAAATATAAACAGTTACATCGAATTTATCTATGTCACCAACAACAACTGCCACAGCACCCTGTGCTTTGTCACCAACAACAACTGCCACAGCACCCTGTGCTTTTGCTGAAGTGCCCTAAATTTGCAAAGTCACACGAGCGAAGTTTAAAGCCGTTGGACACTTTCGGTAAACAGTATTGTCCAAGGCCCACACTCCGTGTATCACAACTTATATAAAATAACAAACCTGTGAAAATTAAGGCTCAATTGGTCATGGGAGTCGGGAGAAACTAACGGGAAAACCCACCCTTATTTCCGCACGTTTCGTCGTGTCATGACATGTGTTTAAAATGAATCCGTAATTCTCGAAAATTGATAAGGTTTAATGTTTTCCCAAAAAGTAAAGCATTTCATGGAATAATACTTCAAGAGAAGTCTTTCACCATTTCTATAAGTCTTTCTATAAACCCTGTAGGTTATTTGTAAATCTGTGATTTTTTTTTTCTGTTTCGAAAGTGTCCAATGGCTTTAAAGCCATGGTCTACTTTTGGTAAATTTTTTGGAGGTTGCAGGTTTAGGTCCCGCTCTTGTAAATTTGTCTACGTTCAATCCCAAATTATTTTCTACAAGAATATGCAGCTTCCATGTTATTTTGTGAGATAAAGGCTTGGTCACACCAAACTAGTTCTCAAAGCGTCCGAACTCATCATAAGATGAGTAGGAAATATAGATACAAGTATGTAATCATTAAAGGCAGTGAACACTATTGGTAATTACTCAAAATAATTATTGGCATAAAACCTTACTTGGTAACGAGTAATGGGGAGCTGTTGATAAAACATTGTGAGAAACAGCTCCCCTGAAGTAACGTAGTTTTAAAGAAAGAAGTATTTTTCCACGATTTTGAATTCGAGACCTCAGAATTAGAATTTGAGGTCTCCAAATCAAGCATCTGAAAGCACACAACTTGGTGTGACAAGGGTGTTTTTTCTTTCATTATTATCTCGCAACTTCGAAGACCAATTGAGCTCAAATTTCCACAGGTTTGTTCTTTTATGCATATGATGAGAACCAAGTGAGAAGACTTGTCTTTGACAACACCCAATAGTGTCCAGTGTCTTTAAGAGAATGAGTTCAGTGTGATGGGGGGTATTCACCACACTTCTCTGACATACATGTAAATGAACACTTCAAGATGATTTGGAAGTGTGGACAGATTCATTACTTACGCTAAAATAGTTGACAAAGTTATCCATTGCTTTTTATTTCAATTTAGAAACTTGGCTGAATATAACGTCCTTGACTGGCCTTGCATTACCATGGGTTACAGAATCCAGATCCCAAGAGTGTGTGCGTCAAAACACGATGATCCAAAAACCATGAGTAAACTTCGTTATAAACGTATCCACCCAGGAAACAAATACATCTGGACATCAAATTAGATCTATTTATGAATTACATCATGTTTAGCAATGAGTCAGATAGTCGTGATCGTGATGTGGTGAGATGTTGTACAGTCAATGTATGCAGATTTCTGTTATGAGTTCTTATGTGATCCAAAGGTCAGTGGACAGTTTGAGTTTATAATTATCGCAGATGTTTCACTGATAACCTACAGTCCTACACATCGGATAATTCATAAAGTCAACACTTACTCCACTCTCTTGACTCTAACTAGAGTGTAAACGGAAAATCGTGTGAAGATAAAATAATGCAAAAAATAGTTATGGTCTGACGATTCGACCTATGAGAATAACTCTGCTAGGGTCGAACCATCAGGCCATAAACCAGGCTGTAACATAGTAACTATTTTTTCATTTATACCAGTGGTCCTTTTGGTTGGTAAGCATTTTGCAATTCAGCTAATTCTATTTTCATGATTTTCTTAGATAAAAATAATGTAAAATGTGTGTTTATGGAGAAGGACATTTTATGATTTCCTGTATGGATCGAGACACTCAGTTTCAACTTTTATTATTTATTTGTTGTATAAACTAGCTTTTTAGGGTGGGGGGGGGGTCTGCTTTGCTTTGTGCATAAAATTAAATGACTGTTTTAATAAAGCACCTTACAAAAATGTGTTGATGCATTCCAGTTCCGATTACCTTTTTTTTACATTTAAATGGCTTGTACTTTTTAAGGTCTAAATTGAACCATGTCGATATACTTCCTCCATGATTGAAAAACCTAGCAAACCATAGCAACAACAAAAGCCTTCAAATAAATTGATCAAAAATTACATTCCTTTCCTTGTCAACAGACACCAACAAAATGTGAACGTAAAAACGGTAAGTTAAAGTTGCAAAGGCCAACCAGGGGACTTTTTGTTATGATTCATTGATGACGTTGATGTCGCTATTGAGAATTGTACTTTTGTGTGTTTATTTACGCTCCATTGGCCAGGAACGTATGGAAGTAAAGTTGACTAAAAACTCCGCTCAATTGACGACGATTGAATGTTAAAGTTCTATAGTCACTCACACCATTAATATCTATACACCACCTGCTGTAGTGCTTTTTAGTGGTGTTTTAGTAAGTTAGCTTTTCGCAATTTTCCCTTCTCTTTCTCTCTATTCCTGACCGTATTCACACACAAATACTTACCACAAAAACATCTCTGAAATCCATGTTGTCTCCAAAATAGTTGTGATGATGTATTCAGTCCATACTATTCATAAAAAATCTCCGAAAAGAGACCAAAATATGGGAGTGAGTTGCCAAATACCTGTTGCTGATGAAAAGTGACAGTTTTATGATAAGAGCGCCCTCTACGATCATCCGAACGAAGATTTCTCTGAGCGGTTTCTGCACCCCCGCCCCCCCCCCCAAAAAAAGCATAAGTTTTGTAAAGGAAAAGGAAAGGGCTATTCCTTGAGAATAAGGTAATAAAGCAATTTTAAACAACAATTTTAACTTCCATTTACTGGCAACACCTTTTTGAAACAAAAAAGGCCCGCACCACCACCGCCACATTTGCTACCACCTGTTGTGACTTTACTTTATTATGGCAGATTAGCAATTAATTAAAGTTGGTTGAAATGTCACTATTTAATAGGTCCAAGAGTCACACCAGAAAGTTGACTGGCAATCTGCAAGAAGAAAAAGTGGTTTTACAGGAACAAATTACTGTGTTTAGTAAAACTGACATGTGACAACTATGGATTTGTAATTGGTCCTCATTATTATGGTTCTGTATAAATTTTAAAGTATAATTCTTCCTTGTTTCATGATAAAACTTGTCTTGGTTTATGGCATGGTCGATTTAAAGAAGAAACCAAACCCGGAAAATGCCATTTTTAAATTCAGCTGTTCAGGCCTATACAAAACTTTTATAATAATTCTATAAGAAAGTAAAAGAAATTAAAATGAATGAAGAGTGAAGAAGAAAAAAAAAGAAAAGATACATCAGCCAAATCAATCTAATTTTCTTTTAGCAGTCTACACAATGTTTTATTTTAAATGTAAAAAAAAAAAAAAAATTGAGTCGTCCCCGGGTGGGCTTGAACCACCAACCTTTCGGTTAACAGCCGAACGCGCTAACCGATTGCGCCACGGAGACCTCGACGGTGAGGGCGTATTTGTTACATTATATACCTAACGCTATATCTCCGGTGATTCATATTGTCACGTAGTGGGAATGGAGCATGTGTAGGATGCATGCATGACTGAACATTACAGGATGCTGTGGATGGATCAATGATTGTGAGGTTCGAAAGCCACTGAGAGACTGTATACTAGTTGGACAGTATAAAATTAGTTATGGAAATTTTTTTGTTTGTAAATGCCCCATATCCTAAGTCTGTGTATGAGTATTCTGGAAGTGCAGAGATTCCAAACAATTCCTAAATCTGGCCCCAATAAATATTTTCATCTTACTGTTTTCTTCATCTTTAGCTTGGCTTTAAGCCTTCAAGATTTGCATGAAAATAAATTAACAAACAAATATATAAATTAATACAAATTTACAAATAAACCTTTTATGCGCTAGTGTTGTAAAGCCTCCCATCATTACGAATGTCTTCCTCTTAGGTTTTCTTGAGTCAGCAGACTCAGACCGCATCCCCTGGATCATAGAGCAACTTACCTGCCCTATTCCCCGCCACTAGCCAAGAGGCTATTTTGTAAACCCACCTGCTAATTGATTGCTGACGCCCCCAAAACAGCGGGTCCTTGCTCTATGGTGTCCCCAGCCCTGAACTAAATAGCAATGACCTCTTAAAGGGAAAGTACACGTTTGGTAATTACTCAAAACAAATACTAACTTCAAAACTGACTTGGTAACGCATTATAGAGTAGTATAAAACATTGTGAGAAACGGCTCCCTCTGAAGTAGCATAGATTTTACTAAAAATAATAAAAGACTTCTAGACAGAAGTCTTTTATTCCTATCTGAAAGCACACAAATTCGTCCAACAAGGGTGTTTTTTTCTCTCATCATTTTCTCGCAACTTCGATGACCAATAATTTAGCTCAAATTTTCACAGGCTTGTTATTTTATGCTTATGTTGGGATACTAAAGTGAGAAGACAGTCTTTAGTGACAACTACCAAACGTGTACCTTCCCGATCCCGCCTTTAACTGGCTTTTGCTCTATTTGGTACCCCAAAAATTTGAACATTCAGTGAAAAAAAATGACGATTGTCATCGTTTCCGCTACTAACGTTTTCTTAGCCCCCCCCCCCCCTTTGGTCAAGACTATAGTTGCGCGTTGCTCCAGGGACGACACAAAATAAATGGGGCGCCTTTTATGTTGGGCCGATGTTGATGTGGGGTTTCCTCCTCGATCGGGTTGGTTCGCATCAAAAAGCTACGCCCCGTTCTCAAACTTTGGTCAGAATTGACCAAGATTGACCCCAATTTCGGTTCCCGCGAGGGCCTGACCCATTTCCGGGTAACCGAAATCCGTGTCAATATGAGCCAGAATATTAGATCAAAATCAATTTTTTAATAATACCTCCGAGTCGGCCTGACCCAGCAATGGGTTCCCCTCGATGGGACCCGCATTCCGGGTCAATCTGACTCAGGAGTTGTTAGATGTTCACATTCATTAACACAATCTCACTGGAATCATGATTCTGTTTACTGCTTTTTGTTTATTTTATTGTTTTTACATGACAAGCATCTTTCCATTCAATATGAGTTACTTTCTGACAAAACAAAGAGATACAAAACTTATTTCAGAGCACTTTTAATCATAAGCAATGTTATCAGTTATGTTATTTCTTATCAGTTATGTTTTTATTGTCATAGTTCGTCAGTCGCCTGCACGGCAGACGAACACAAGTAAAGCTTTCCCTATCCTATCACGTTTTGTGCTATTCTCCGAATCCAAAGCGGGTCAAAATAGAGGCCTTCTTTACGAAAACAAAATTGATCGAAGTCCAAAACCCATGTATACAGTTTTTATGCCAAAATGTATTACTAAAGGTGGTCCATTATACACACAGTGCATGCACCTATTTTGGAGTGGTAGCAGGTCCATTTCCTGATCGCGCTGTTGTCTTATGAAAATAGGTTCACAGCAGAAGATGATCCAAAGTGTTATATAAAAAGGGAGTTACATAATGAGTCAAAAGTATAAAAATGCTACACATTCTCGGGTAAAACATAATCCAGTAAAAGAATGCCCAGGTAAGATTAAACATGCTATGTCAGATTTTTGGCCGATTTGACCCCAACATTTTTATTTAAAATTCAATAGGTATTTTGATGGGGGTCGAGAAAGTTAAACAAGCTTTCATTTGAGCCATTGCTTGAAAAAAGTCCGCCAATTATTAGTAGTAGTGAAATAAAGTGCTCAAAATAAGTTTTTGTCGGGATCCCAACAATAATATAATCGTGACCAATTCTTATGTGTTTTCACTAAAAAGCTATTTTTTAATGTTTGGGGCCAAAAATCTGACATAGCATCTTTAATATCATCTCTACAATATAGGCCGCCTATCTTACAGGTTCACAAGAGTGACCCCTTTAAAGAGAACATAAACTCAAGGTTTTACCCAGTCAGCTGTAACTTAAACTTGTGGCCAACAGGTCGCATCAAAGCTGCAGTTCATCGGCACTTTGCGAGACCGGCCCAACAACGAAAGTTTTAGCTCAAACGGGCTTTGGATCAAATCACGAAACTGAGTACATGTACATTCCTGTTTTTATTGTTTTCAAACTAGGACCGATTTCAGACTTGGTTGCGAGGTCGTTAATTGAATAAAAACCTCAATACAAATTTCTCAAAAACTTGTAGCATTTCAGGGGGGGGGGAAATAAAATTGAAGTTTTTCATCATGACCATCGTTATACTATTTAAGTTTATGTGGAATCCTTAATTTATTGCCAACATTTTGCCAAACCTTTAAGAAGTTTGCCGGAAAATTAACTTCGTATAACCCACTAACTTGACTCTTTCCGAAAGAAGCTGGAGAAAATAATGTTACAGTTTAAAGCAATAATGTTAATGACCTAAATAATTAAGCAGTTTTACTTCCACGATTGTTTTAAAAGTTTGTACATATATTTACATATTATTTACATATGTGAGTGAAAACTTTACATATTGTACAGGCTGGAATGTGAATGGTATTTTTTCACTTGACTGATGCCTGAACTCAACCTTAAGCAAAATACCTAATCAGTGAAATTTGGGGTTCCTTTGGTCTGCGGCCTACGCTTCGGGTTCCAGCTATGGATCACCCGCCTGATAGAAGCGCGCCCCGTACCGAAATCACAGTAGACTTGGCAAAGCCGGAGCCAACAAAAGCCGAATCCTCAGCCGAAATGGACTGAACCTTAAGTCGTTAATATTGCGATTATGATTTGTATTGTAACATGAAACTGTTAGCAAATTACGAGTGCACAAGATTGGTCTTACCAATTTTGTGATCGTCCCATTGACTTGTTTAAAAGTTGAGTTTGAAACGGCGGCCATCTTTAGGAAATTAGCTGGATTGTGTGCAAACAAAAACCAGTTAATTTAAAATAGTGAGCCCGCCAAAAAACCAAATGGCTGCTCTTTAAAACAAATATCCCTAAAATGATCCATGCGAATTTTCATCACAGCCCCGCTAAATTTGCCCAGTTTTACACAAAAAAGTAGACTGTTCATAGTTGATACCTAATAGTTAAAGGCAGTGGACACTATTGGTAATTACTCCAAATAATTATAAGTATAAAACCTTTCTTGGTGTCAATTAATGGGGAGAGGTTGATGGTATAAAACATTGTAAGAAACAGCTCCCTCTGAAGTGCCATAGTTTTCGAGAAAGAAGTAATTTTCCACGAATTTGATTTCTGAGACCTCAGATTTAGAACTTGAGGTCTCGAAATTAACCATCTAAACGCACACAACTTCGTGTGACAAGGGCCAGTGTTTTCTTCTTTCATCATTATCTCGCAACTTTGATGACCGATTGAGCTCAAATTTTCACAGGTAATTTATTTTATGCATATGATGAGATTAACTAACTGTGAAGGCTAGTCTTTGACAATTACCAATAGTGTCCACTGTCTTTAACCTCACCATGCAGTGATCATAACTGTCCATAGTTTATTTTCAACTTAAGTCCATGTATATTCTACTACTGTCTGTGCTTACACCTCTACCGTCGGTATTTGGAAGTCTTCGAACCTGTTTTCTTGGTATAGTATGGGGACTTGGTGCTCTCTCATCCTTACCAGTACATAGCGCTGTGTAGTTAGAGTCATTTACAACCACGTCCGCATTGATATACGTGTGTTGAGAATCACTAGGTCCGGGGATAGGTTTACGCCCACGTTTGTTTAACATTGTCTGCCGTCCGGGGAAGCCTTCCGGTCCCACAATGCTCTCTGTGATGACGTAACGATTATCCTGCTCGAAGCTGCTGCTAGTGCTGACCGAATCGTCGCTCCCGCTCAGCGAACTCGGACGCATGTAGACGCCTTCGCTTAGCATCTGGCTGTAAGGCAAGGGGGCTCGAGCGCGTGTGGGGACGATGTTGCGAGACAGTCGTTTGTTCTTGAGTGACCTTAGGTTCAAAGATCGGCTGATGAACTTTGGGATAAGACGATGATACCATGACCAGAATAACAAGACACAAAGCAAACAGGTCAGGAAGAAAGTGATAAATATAGCAATAATGACCTTTCCGGGATTGTAATCACAGACCGTGTGGTTTGGGGGCAGGTCTTCCTCATTCGAATCTGGTAGTCTTGGGTTCGAATCCAACACTCGGTCTTCGTCTTGTCGAGGTGTCTCAGTAGTGGGTAACGGTGTGACTCCTCCAGAGGGCGATTCTGGAGTTGTTTTGATCTCGACCGCTTGAGTTGTTGGTCTTAGCATTGTGGTGGTCCGGACAGGGGGGCCAGTGATGCCAATTACTGGTGTGAAAATGACACTTGTGGCGACAGTAGCAGCTGGTGGGTTGGGATTTGCTTGGATCTTCAACTGTACCGGAGCGGTCACTGTTCCGGCCGGATTAGAACCAACGCATGTAAACAGACCCGTATCTGACATCGTAGCTCGGATTATCATCAAAGGACCGTCATCCGAGACGAGGTATCGTCCGGACCGAACATCCGGGATAAGTCTCTGGTTGCTGGGTGATCTCCAAGTGATTGTTGGTGATGGGAACCCACCGGATCCACTGCACTCCAGGGTGATGTTCTGACCCTCTGTTACCCCGACGGTAGCAGCCCGGACCCGGACGGTCGGAGGGGTACAAGAGAGCCCTCCTGCAGGGACCATTGTTAGACGGGTACCGCTGAGTAAAATGGGAACATCACATGTTGGGAGATCGAGGGGACGGTGGGCTCTACCCTGATTGATAAACCACCGTCTGAGGAATTTCAGACGGCAATCGCATATTAAGGGATTCTTGGTGAGGAGCAGACGGTTAAGTAGAGGGAGGGAAACAATCATATCCTGGGTCATAGTTGAAAGGTTATTGGCGGTCAGGTCGAGGATGGTGAGTGACCTGCTCGCAGGAAGTGGCGGGAAAACTTTCAGTTGGTTGTTGCCTAGATACAGAGCACGCAATCGCGTTAGGGTTGCAAAATGAGTTCCTGACAGCGATGTCAAAAGGTTGTTTTGAAGAAATAATCTTTCCATGTAAACCAGTTTGCTGAAGACATTTATCGGGAGTGTCTTCAAGGAGTTAAAGGAGAGGTACATGTCAGTTACAGATCTCAATCCACTCAGTCCTTCGGGTTCGATGGTATCAATAAAGTTACTGGCTAGGATAAGTTCTTTAATCCGTCCACAATGAGAAAAAGAATTATTCCTAATCCGTTGTATATTGGAATCGGTTATTTCAAGGTCACCGAGCATGCGCATACCGCTCAGATCGGGTAAGTTGACGAACCGGTTCCCATCAAGGTCCAGTTCGATTAGGTTGTCCAATCCGTTCAGAAATCGATTATTGGTTCTCAGTTGGTTCTCTTGCAGCATGAGCCGTCTGAGGTTAATCAATTGGCTAAACACGGAAGCAGGCAGAGTTACCAGCCGGTTACCAGCGATGTTTAATTCCTGCATCTGTGTTAATCCGTTAAACGCGTTGGCGTGTATAGACACGATGCTGTTTCCCTGTAGATAAAGAGCCTGGATACTCAGCAGTCCGCTAAAGGTCGCCATTCCCAATTGGGTAATCCTATTAAAACTTAGAGTGAGAGTCGTCAGCGTTTTCATGGAACCGAACGCATGATCCTCTATAACTGAGATTAAGTTGTTGTTGAGGTCTAGGGATTTGAGTCTTAAATAACCCGCAAGCATACTCCTCGGTAGACGTTGGATGGCGTTTTGACCCATGTCCATGTTGATAGCCTGATTGAAGGACAGTGGTAGACACTTCAACTGGCGGCCATTACAGTCAGCGAATGCAATATCAGCTGTATACGCGCACGTTGTCGCAACACACGGTTGGGTGAACGATTGGGTGAACGCAACAACGGTAAGACTTAGAAGTGACGTCACTATGACGAGTAGATGAAGCTGTCTTGGATACGTCATGATGATGTGTTGAGAGCAAACTGCGGAAACAAAAACGAAGAACATAAGTTATTATTGTAATATTATTATAAGAAAAAAGATGCTCATTCATTGTGCGACGAGGGTCAGTAATGCTCGGCCCTTCCATAAATGACAAAACAGCCGAACAAAAATGTTCTTTTGCCAAAAAGGAAAGACAAACAATATCACACTGTTTTGTAAGCAGACACTTGTGCTTAACAACGAAAGTTATCCATCATTTAATGATTAGATACAAGCTTGTCTGACCCAATCACATAATTGAAATAATAGTTGCTAAGCAGAAATCACGATGCTAAGCACCTTTATAACCGTTTGAAGACTGAGATTTGAGCAGCTAAACGCCTCCTCTAATAAATCAGCTATATACAACTATTTTTTGACAGTGTATGTCCAAGAGGTTTTGAGTATAGGATAATGACACTATTTATAGACCACTATTTAAATAATATGTCCTAAAATAATTATCCACGAGCGCAATGCATGTTTACGGACATTAACAATTTACGGGTAGTAGATTTGTCCATTACTCGGCAAAAAAATTAAGTTGCGTTGTGCGGTGGGAGCACTCCCAGAGGGATGTGGTTTCACTCAACACGATGTACGTTGATGTATTAACAAGGGGTTAAGAAGTGATCTCAATGATGTAGCTATTAAACCTACGAGGAGTGCCTCAAGAGTTGTCAGTTTTGATTCTGTTATGTTGTGATGGGTGGGTGACGGTTTGTGAGTTAGTCTTGGTTCCAATACCTTCACATGAATTATTTCCCAGCCTTGCTACGGCGGAAGTCTTCGGCCCTTTTCGAAACCACGGCTTCGGCTTTGGATCCGGCTTCAGGCTCCGTCCTCTCGTCTGAGACCATGAGCACGGTCGCAAAGCACGTGCAATGATGTCAAAACAACCGCGGGGCCAAGCTAGCCTGAGCTGACTCCAAAGCCGAAGTCGTGGTTTCGAAAAGGGCCTATTTTGGGTTCGATTTCCAGCTTCAGACAGTCGTCACTACGAAATGAAATCAAGAAGAATAGCACGCCTTCTGTCAGGTTATTTACGTTGGCATTACGAGTATGAGATAGTGACGTCTTGAACCAAGACTAGTTTTGAGCCTGGGTGTTGGTCTAGTGCCGGGTGAACTAACAATACAGGAACGCGGGGATCTCCAGGGACCTTTGAGTACACGTGGTTCTGATTTCTCATGTGATTTGAAAATTAAATGACGGTAAAACGAGGGAAATTACATCTGACTCGTCAATGTCATAATTGTGTGCTTTATGATTTTATCGGTGGGTATCTTGGTGCGTCTGCCCTCGAGGTCGTTTATTTTTGAAAAGTTGCACAATAAATATGTATATGCCCTCAATGTGAAATCAATATTGATGATGATAAAAACATAGAATGGTGGGAAAAAAATTGTTTTTGTCCCATTTAAGAGAACTTGACAAGCTTAAAAGGTCTTCCCATCAACACGTCTTGGCAGTTCTTCCGTCAAGTCACGGCTGAAAAGGATCACAAGTTCATTATTTTTAGACGAGACCTTTTGAAGCGGATCCAAGGAAAGGATGCACGGTACATCTTTAAGACAAGTGTCTTACACGCCTTTCACCTCTTAGGCGGACGTCATTACTTATGGCTATTAACACGATTATGAATGAGAGATATGAAACTACTTTTCAAGATTAATGACCGACAAAAACAGTTACGTAAATCATGGCAAGTGTTGCCAACACTTCCACAGCCCCTCAGATTTGAGTTAGAATACCTCTTTTAGAGTACGGTGACACGTATAAAAAGCTCTCTGTATGACACCAGGAACCTACACAGGAAAATAATCAGAATCATGCTGTGGCGAAGGACATTAATTTTACCAGCTTTGCACACAATATTCAGGAGAATAAACTGTTTTTACATTCTATTGTACGGTACAGAACACTAGCACAAAACGGCAAACAATCGACAAAATTAAAACAACAACAAAAATCAAAAGAGCAACAACAACAACAGTAAAAAAAAACATTTAAAAAAACCATCACCAGATCAAAAAACAACAACAATAAAAACAACAATAACATCACAAACAGTAACATAATCATCATTAGCAACAACAACAACAACAACTTGAACAACAACACCAACAAATTAATGTTTAGCTTACGGATGGGTGCCCCACTTTCGCTTATAATAATACACCGTCTTTCCCAATCACCACATTACCTAATGGCTTCAACGCCGCATAACATCAACATATCAACCGAACTATATAAGTTCCGCAACTAAATACCGACCCATATCAGATCAAACACTATACACAGAAAACTTACGTCACAACGTAAAAGACGATCACCAGCAGACTTTTAGCAAACTCGCCAACTTCATCCAACCCGATCTCAGCCGTCGTACTATTATTCCAACCACACGAGACAACTCAAAATGCCGCACTAAAACACCCACACCTTGACTCTCACAGAATATAACTCTATCAATGATAATGACCCTAGAAGCCTAGAAAGTGGTCAAGCGGATGACCTCACTAATTATGCTAATTTCCTCTGTCCTTAGTTGTCTGTTGTGGGATGTTATTGGAAGACAACAACATTAAGTACCCCTAATTGAGTTATTACGCGAGCTATTCGTCCGAGTTTACGACAGTATGGGAGGTTATTGACGGGGCAGTCGATCCCGCTATGGGGTAAGTGTCTCAAGTTTGCAATCAATTATCTTGAAAACAATTTGAATTTGATGTGCGTGTTCAAGTTTAAGAACAGGAATGTGTACGGGGCTTATCAAGACAAGTTGATTACCGTTTAAATGTTTACATTAAAAGACGAGCACAACTTTACAGAACAAATGCTTAGCGTCTTCAAACGTCCAAGTATGGTACTCGTTTCGCTGGTGAAATCGTTTCATTAGTGTGCCTATAATAACAATGATGTAGAACACTTAGCGCCGGTATCCGCCTAAAGAAGCCGCTCATGGCGTTTAAGGAGAGAAATACAAATTATGACTGAGGATTGTAAAAGTATGCATGTTTGATGAGGTGAGATTTTAAGTTTGTCTTGAATGTTGTGATGAATGGAGATGATTTGACAGTCAGTGGGAGTTAAATCCACATCCGGGCTGATGCTACAGAACAAGACCTGTTGCCCCCCCCCCCAAAAAAAAGGTGAAAGTTCTGGGCTGATGAAGAGTACACGGACAAACAATCCTTCCATTGGCTTTTGATGAGTACTTTTCTGTCTGCGTGAAAAGTACGAGTACCAAAAGGTACCCACATGGATGAGGAAGATCGGGACACTTGTATTAATGGTTGAGGACAAAATAGTTGGTAGAAACGGCACATTAATCTGAGGGTCACAGGTTCCAGAACTGCTCCATATATGTACAATAGGTCATGTGATAAGACATCGACAGCCCCTCATCTATAAGCAGCGTATTGATACCTCTCGTCGCAAGGCATCCTGGAAGAGAAAAACAAAATGGCGCGTCGAGATCGTACACCATTGGGAACGAGGTTGCCACATCGGCAATTACTACCTTATTTATTATCATAGGTTTACATCTGGATCACACTTTCTGACCGGGTCATAATATGACCTCAAAATAATAACTATCTGGGTCACCTCGCTCAATTAACACATATGAAAAAGAAACTTCCACCATTCCAAAATAGTTAACAAGAACTGCACTTTTGTAATTTGTCATAACACACATATCGATTCCTTTTGGCAAGATGGCGCCAAAACGGGAAAGACATATCTTAACGCATGGAATCAGTTCCTTGGGGACACTGTTGGGTTGACCTGAGAAAAGGGTTGACACTGCCAATGCGAAGGTTAAGATAACTTTGAGGTGCCTCAATTGGAGGGTGCCGTGACTAACCACCCGAAGATTTGGGGAGGTTTGTATGCTTTGCCACTTTCTTCGAGTGAAGATGGATGGAGTAAAGTGTATGATTAGCGGCCTGTAATCCCGTCCGTTATGGACCCTTAATTCAGTCAGTCAATGGCAGACATCAAGGACCGGGTGGTCTCATGTAAGACATTGAGGGGTGAGAAATTGAAGGGTAGAGTCCCTTGACATTGGGGCGTTTGATCCCAGGAAGTTCAGTGATGCTTTCTTCAAGACAGGATGAGGGGGTACATCTTCAAATTATTGGAAGTCGTGTACCCTCGCTCGCCATACTCAATTTCTTCGTCAAAACAACTTTTTCCTAACTGCGGAAGTTTGCCACAAGTTAAAGAAGTTGAACTTATTTCAGGTAAACCCACACAATCAGGTGGGAATTGATCAATACCCAAACCACATAGTGCACCGACGAACAGATACCACTGCGCTAACTCTACCACCCGACCACGTGTTCTCATAAACATCACAATGGCGTTAGAACTGAAATATTATTTAAGCCGTCATATTCCTTTCTAATGCCTTAAGCCTTGGACTTGATCTAACGGATAACCACCAACAACTGTCTGGCGACACATCTGGTTATTTCCAGAAGATTCTTTTCGTTTTAACGAATTCTATTTATTTATCTCTCCTAATTAAAAACAACAACAACAAACAAGTGGGAGATTGTGAACACTTGCGATGGGCGTTGTTTGAGTGATGGCAAGGAGCCAACTAATGTAAAGTCGCTGCTGAACACGTTGTGAAGTAAAGCAAAACAAAACGGGTCACCAATGAAATGGCTTGCAATGGTTACAGCAAATAGCTTGTGACTATGTCCGCAATGCTTAGCAAAAAAACTCTTAGAGGACTTTTGCTATAAACAGGTATTTGGAACTGGCCCAGACAATTTCTTAAAATAAACTGATGATTCAGAAATTATGTGGTTTTAAGTTCTATTCTTATGCCATGATGATGAGCCTTGCCCATGGTCATTTGGCGATCTGGACAAACATGCAATGTGTTGTCTCTTGTAGGATGACTAATGTACTCCACACAATTCCAATGCGGTTTCCCACAAAAACAAAATCATTACACATAATGCCTGAGCCGTTTTAAAACACGTTTGATTGATTATATACTGCCAATAACAAATCGTGTTTGAAGGTAACAGACTTGACAAGTTTCGTTGGTATTTGAAAGTTTGGGTTTGTTAATGTACAACTTAACAGGATGAAACGAAGGGCGTGTGATGGGAACAACAGGATTGAAATGTTTCAACATACGGTACACGCGACAGTATGGGATTACGGGAGTGCCCTTTTGGGAGTTTTTTACACAAAATGAACAATGAACCACAACAGGGAATTTTACACCCAACCAAGACCCCACAAGGGAATTGTTGTAGAAAAGGGAATAATGGAACCACAACAGCAGGACCCACAAACCAGATCCGTAAGCGTTTTTATGGAATATATTATAGCGCACAATCATGTCCACCAATAAGGTATATTCATGCTTAATGTGTTTATACGCCAGAAACTTTAAAGACAGAACGGTTTATGCATCACCTTAAAAGTGTTGACAAGGAAAACTGCATTGGTGTTTATCCCTTCGCCGTGTCCGACACTCATTGTTTTATCACATTCATCTTGAAGTGACAAAGAAGGCTCAATCAAGTTGTATGGTCAATCAGTCCTTCCTTAATTCCCCGTCTTGTGTTGTCATGTTTTGTTGTGTCTTAATTACTATCGTTTCTCACCCAGTTGTTGCATCTTGTCTTGGGCACCTGCTCTCTCCCTAAGATACCCTCTAAAGACCTTCCGACAGACACCCTGAGGAAAGTGACGTTAACTACCCCTGACTTTATTGCGCCAACAGCCGTGGATGAAAGATGGTCTTCGGACTTACTGGAGGAAAGGAGATGGCTGGGGCTTCCTTTAAAGGAGAGGGACAGACCCCTTGGGTGTCATCCCTGAGGGGTAAATATTGCTCTGAAACTCTTAAGAGCGTGAAATTGGGGAAACTAAACCAGCGGATGTTATTCTCACTTAGGTCCGATTCATAATTGTTTTCGTATGATTTGGACAAAGTGTACAATGAAACTACGATCGGGTTAATTGTTCTTTACTTGGGCATGATTCATTGTACCAGCAACCACTTGGGATCTTTAAAAAAAAAATGCATCTGTTTTTAAGAAAGGATCCCAAAAAATTGAGTTTTACTTTGATGATAAACACATTTAAGTGTTTTATGTAATAGTATATAAATGTATACTTTTTATGAGCTAGGTCTGGGAGTTGAGGGTACATCTTTTTGATGACAGGTTTTTGTTTTATTTTTGCCCTTCCCTGGTAGGCCTGTGCTTGTTTTATTGTTAGTCCGAATAATAGATATAAAAAAACATAAGTGGAGAAGTCTTCCGAAAAAGAAAACAAAATCTACTTGGCGGTAGTAGAATATGCCTATAATTACACCATGCAGAGTTCAATTAATACTTTACAGGCCTATAATTATGTAGCAAGACAAGTTATTTAAAGAAGTTCAAGATCTACCTAGCAAGTAGAGATGTTGTTATACAGCATACCAAACATACATTGATACCTCACCATGCAATGCCTCAAATCCCACATTGAAAATGCCTAGCTCTACTATCTTATGTCAATTTCTGTACACGTCAAACCTAAGAGTAAGGACAGAAAAACCCATTCATGTGCAGGGAAACGGTAAAAAAAAAAAAAGTTTTTTTTACTTTTATTTTGATGGCAAACACATTGAAAATGTCTAGATCTTACTATTTTGTGTCCATTTTTGTACGTCAAACCCATTCCTACAGCGAAAAGATTATTATTAAAAACAGAGTGTACTGTGGTCAAAATAATCTAAATTTTACTCAGGCCCCTATTCGTAATAGGTCAAGCAACCACAATCAGTGCCCGAATCTTAACCACATCACTCCACAATTATTAGAAACTAAAAATCCTGGGACATTTCATGGTCTGTCGGGCAATTGCAGTAATTTCCAGAGGGGTCTCCATGGGTATGCTGGGGGCAACACACAAATTTGATATGACCTCTTGATTGAGGCCATTGAGTTTTAAGTAGCCCGGATGTACCTCTGGCTGTTTGGGGTTCGTGATGAGAGAGGTGCCGTGGTGGTGGCTGCAAGGATTTGACGAAAAGGGGATTATATCCAATACGAAGCAGGGGGTGGTATATAGGGAGGAGTGGCAGGTAAGGCGTGACAGGGAAGGGGTAGCAGGGAAGGGTAGCAGAGAGGGGGTTGCAGGGGCAACAGGGAGGTGGTGGCAGGGAAGGGGTTGCAGGGAAGGGTAGCAGAGAGGGGGTTGCAGGGGCAACAGGGAGGTGGTGGCAGGGAAGGGGTTGCAGGGAAGGGTAGCAGAGAGGGGGTTGCAGGGGCTGTGAGATGAGAAGGGGCACAAGTGGTGCACTAAGCGGGAGTTTAGAGGGGCATTTGTGGGTCACAAGTATTTCCTGTGGGGAACAATTTTCGGCATGAATCTAAATTTAAGAACTTTCTCCTCGATCTTGCGACTGACCTACATTCATACCATAAGTCAACTTAAAGCAACTTTAGGTAGGGACAGTAAATTCATTTGTGTGATGTTTATGCATTTAGAATTTCTTTTCAGCTCACTTTATTATACAGATATACGTGATGTTCAAATTACAAGCTTACAATTTGCTGAACTGAACGCGCATAGTTATTCTAACATGCACGACTCGAAAAAAAAAATCGAATATTTTCAATGACCGTTTTCCTTGTGACTTGCTTCAGGTTAATTTTGTTGATTTTATCTCGCCCATAAAATAGATTTTGATCAAAACGTAGCGACTGAATTTGACCCCCTGTACGATTTTTGAAGCCCCACCCAGCCAACAACAAAATTCTGCACGGTCACTGGCAATAGCGTTATCTCTAACTTGAAGTCGGAAGACATTAAATTTCTAGCAGACGCATCGAGGAAATATCAAAGACAGGAGCAATGTCAAGTACTTCCACCATGTGCAAGACGCGTGTCTGAGTAAACTTAAAGGAATGGGGTCGATTTTACATAGCACTAAGATTCATCGTATGATGAGTTGTCAGTATCGACATATTGCTTTGTATTGTGACATCACACTTATAACTAAGCAACTATACGATTGATTTACAGTTAAGATCGTAGGTCTTTGTGAAACAGGCCCCTGGGACACATTTGGTAATTGTCAAAGACCAGTCTTATCACGTGGTGTATCCCAACATGTATAAAATAACAAACCTGTGGAAACTTGCGCTCATTTGGTAATCGAAGTGGCAAGACAATAATGAAAGAAAGAACATTTTTGTTGTACAATATTTGTGTGCTTTCAGATGCCTAATATAAGGCTTCAGGTCTAAATTCATAATATTCTTTCAGTGAGAAACTACTTCTTTCTCGAAAAATACGTCACTTCAGAGGGAGCCGTTTCGCACAATGTTTTATACTATCAACAGCTCTCCATTGCTCGTTACCAAGATGGCTTTTCCATGCCAATAATTATTTTGAGTAATGGCCAATCGTGTCCAGTGCCTTTAAATGTATATTTTATCCACTCTACCGATCTATACTTTGAGATGAGAGTACGTGGTTGATGGATGTGTGATTGATCGTTCGCTCCCTCCGGAAGCGACCACGTGGGTTGTACACGTGTAGCAATGTTTGAAGCTTTTAAAATTGGCGCACACTCAGCAAACGTTGGTATTCGTTGTACTAACCTATGTGAATATCAAACTAAAGACACTGGACACAAGTCTTCTCACTTGGTGTATCTCAACATATGCATAAAATAACACACCTGTGAATATTTGAGCTCAATAAATTGGTCGTCGAAGTTGCGAGAGAATAATGGAAGAATAAAAGGCACTTGTTGCACAAGTTGTGTGCTTTAAGAGGCTTATACTATCAACAGCTTTTAGGTTTTATGCTAACATATATTTTGAGTAATTACCAAAAATGTACAGTTCCTTTAAACTATCTAAGTATGTGAGAGTTAATGACACAACAGTGTTGGTAGAGTTCATGAGACAAAATTGCACCCCAAATAGACCATAGGAAAATCCTTTTCTTACGGAAAGCAAATTATGTAAATATAAAACCTTGCTAGAAATCACCATTCTGTTGACATAAATATATTTAGCACTAGCAAACCGCAATTTATGATTCATCATCTTCATATGGTATTTACCAAGATGTTATTATTTTCCTTTAAGGTCACGACACAAGAAGGTGGGCTCGTAACGTGTCCTGACTGGATATGACAAAGCTACGCACGTTGCATCAGTACATGTCCCTATGGGCCGGATAACCACCAGAAGAAATGTATTTATATCCCAAGTCCGTCCTGAAATAAACGCCGTGTGCCAGTTTTTACTGTGCCGAAGACAGGAGGGGGCAAACAAACAATTACGTTCAAACTCGAACCATGTTTCTGGTCTGAATCTACACTAAGTATATTTTGTTATAACACCGACACCTTTTTAGGTCCATCGGGTTTCCCTTTGCGGAACCAACGCCCAAAATAACGCAACTAATTGTTATCTGAATGAAAGTTTATTTGTTAACATAAAAACTCATTTATGGTAACGAGAGCTGTTGATAGAATAACACATTGTAAGAAACGGCTCCCACTGAAGTAACGTAGTTTTTGAAAAAGAGGTAATTTCTCACTCAAATAATAAAAGACTACAGCTGAACCCTTTTAATATGCATCTGAAAGCACACAAAGTAATGCAACAAGGTTTTTTTTTCTTCTTTTATTATTCTCTTGCAAATTCAATGACCAATTGAGCCCAAATGTTTCAAAGATTTGTTATTTTGATGCATACTGTTGGGATGCACCCAGTGAGAATACTGGTACCTTTGACAATTACCAAAGGTGTAAAGTGCCTTTAATAAACTTGTGTCTCACTACATGTATAGAAAACTTTTCTGTATGGTCTCACCAAAAACACTCTTCAGTTACGTGTTGCTCAGACCTCACACAGCATTCAAGACGGCCACGAACACAAACCAAAATTTCACGAAATACAGGTTCAATTTCACCGTTTAATTGAGGTGCCTGACTATTCTCCCGCCAAGTATAAGAAGACATATATTGAAAGGACAAGACACTAGCTCTGAACTTTTGACTCTGACAGTGAATTTGTTTGGGTGGGACTCATGTCCTTTGGACCACTTGGCCAAAAAAGGTCGTGTCTTCCTTCATCGTGCACCCCTCTCACCCCTAATGAGTATCCTGGTCATGGTCATGGGCTTCCCTTCCCCTTGCCGGACCATATCTAAACGAAACACGTGGTGCTATCTTCGTCGATGCCACCTTCCCGCCTCACCAATTCCACCTGTTTTCTTAAACCATTTTGTGAGCTTTAACGGTTCACCGCTGTCTCTAAGTATCATACTCACATTATCTGTGATGCCATCCAACATATCATATGCCAATACACAAGTATGTAATATCCTCCACGGATGCAGGCTTTTAACCTATTTACGCCACTGAGGAAGAAATGGAATGTGTGTAAGAACGCTTTGAAAACGTCTGGGTATCAGACACTGACTAGTCAAGCAACGGCCTCGCAATGTCCTTTATGTAATGGGTACAATGGATGGGTCGGAAATTAGTCGGAATTGTTTTAGTTATGTTGCCGTTTGTGTAGTGAACTTATTCCCCAGGCTAATAATATCAAAGCCTGGAACGTCTTGCTATGACCAGGCCTGATACTCCACGGGGGCAACGGATTCAAGAACATCCGTTGACCCTGGTAATTATTGCCCGGTTGCCCCGTTAAAATGTTCAAACAGAAATTTACAATTTCCTAACAGAGGTTCCCTTTACCAAAGAGAAAACGCCTCGGTGTCCTTGCTCTTAAGTTAGACTTGACTCAAGTCCAAATCCCGTGCCATCGCCAGAAAACTATTGTTTAGTGATGCTCTGCATGCATCCCCAACCTGTTCCACATTCTCGGGACCACATTTTGACGGCAAGCGCCGCAAATGCTTAGGACATCTCACACGAGAACGGGACTTGAATCAAGTCTACCTTGCTCTTTAAGAACGAGGCCTGTTTTGACCTTGTTTACCTTGATGACCAAATTCTACGACCGTATATAGAGCAGTCCCATTTGAGGTCATGCGCATGCTTACCAGATCACTTTCACAATTGCTCTGGTGGAAGAGTTATTGGCATGTATGGGACACCTTACATTTTGTCTGGCATCCCGATCCACACAGACTTCGTTTTGTACCATAGAGCTACGGTTGTAGCTGTTGATACCTTAGTCGGTGCGTAAAGTTTCTTGTACTGTTTCTCTTTAAAAATAATTATTGATTAAAAAAGGTGAATTCTACATTCCGCAAGTTTGGCTTCATTGTTTGGATGTGAATCTTCCAAGCTAATGTGTTTACAGGGACACTGTACTTTTGTTGAGGTTGAGGTCCTCCCATGAAGAATAACACATCCAAACCGAATATCATTATGATTGGGTATTCGAAAACTTACTATTAAGCAGCATCGATTCTTTGAGACTTGACAGTTTGTTAGTTTAGATGATTTTCACATCAAGGGAACTCAGCAAACTCCCACAAGGGATATATAAACACCAAGCTGACAACAGCCAATCTCTCTCATACAAACATTGGTTTAACGTCTATGATTATGAATATTGCACAAATCAAGAAATTTCATATGAAGAATCGATTCTAATTTGATTTGAGAAGCAAAGGTGGCTGTCGCTACAATCGAAATCGTGACTGACTCCATCCGGGGATTGGGGTGAGGGGATATCATGATCCACGGAAAGAGACTTATTTACATGGCCGTGGTTGACTGACAAACCTACAGGTACTTGATGATGAGTCAACAAGTCATGAAGAAAGAGGTGGACTTCCAGGTCCGGACCTCCGACAAAATGTAGCAATGCTGGACAATATTAAACAAGGGAACCTGGGGTCGATTTCACAAGAATAGTCCTAACTTAGGACTTTTCTTAGAACTCTTTAGAAGGTATTAAAAACTGAAGGCTAGTCCTAAGTTAGGACGAGTTACTCGTCCTATAAGATTAGTCTTAACTTTTTGTGACATCTACCACTGGACACTTTAGACATTTTTTTGTCTGTTCACTTGAGGTCGATTTTGTAAAATTTCACAACCTTGCTACAATTTAGCAAGGGACCGGTGCTAAATTACTCTCTTGTGAAAGGGGCTCAAGTGTCCGGAGCAGCAGCTCTAAACAAAGTGGACGATATACGAGGAAAAAAAGCGGGTTGAGGAAGTATGGATGGAGGATGGAAGATGTCCGAAGGATTGGGTTGTTACTGTAAACTAGGTGAGGATCAGAGGACGGTTAAGGAAGGTGACGGTGATAGAAGTTTGCTTTAGGATAGGGACTGATTGAAGTGAGAAAGAGTCGCTCGACAGTGAGCTATAGTTAACAATAAAACATTCTTATTCTCAGCATTGGGTCCCTGGATTGGATTTTTCTTACAATCGTTTTTCTTAGAAAAAAACACTTTCCCGCCAAATTGCAGCTGTTTTCAAACAGCCATGTGGTCGATTAAGGGATGCGAGCTTGTTACATGAGTAGGGCGAGCTTCATTCACTCAATTTCCAAAACTTCCCCTAATCTCAAATGAAATATTGACGCCCGAAGATCGCTAGAAAGTCGAATAACTTCCTGTGACGTCAAAATAAGGTTTACCAATGCCACAATGCTAAGCTGAGCATGCTGTGTGGAAAGTTGAAGATAAGGTTTTGGTTTTAGGTCTTATAATGAAAAGCGTATACGTAGCAGTTTTGCCAACAGGGCTGATGCTGTACCTTATCTTGGTTCAAGAGAGTAAACAAAGAAGTAGCAGTAGCTCAGGCTGTCCTTACCAGTGTTGTGCCTAACCATTGATTGAAAAAGAAGACACATGCGACCAATGTTGTATCTTGTCTCAAACAGACACTAGGACGAGAAATAGGTTGGCCAGTGCTGTACCTTATATTGATGCAAAGAGAGTAAGCATACAAGTAGCAGCAGCATAGCCAGTTATTACAATTTTGTACCTAACCATTGATTTAAGGAGAACACAAGTGTTATATAAACTCTTGTCTCAAAGAGAAACTACTAAGGGGAGTAAGTTTTAGCTTATGTTGTACCTTAAACTCGGTCTGGGCGGGAGGGCACATCTTTTTTTATGACAGTTTTTTTTATACTTTTGCCCTTACCTCGACGGCCTGTGCTTGTTTTATTGTTTAGAATTAAAATAAATAAATCAAATGAAATAAATTGATGCAAAGCGAGTAAGAACATGCGTACCAGCAGCTTATAGCCAGTGTCACTTATTCTGTAAATTAATGAAATAATATTTATGCGCCAGAATTGCATGTCAAGATTTTGTAATAAAAGGACTTAATATAAATTAAATATACATCGTGACTCCTTTTTTATTCTCAACAATTTTACTTAAAGACAAACAAACTTCACAGAGCAGGTTCTTCAGTAGTCTGGTTTCCGGAAATCAAATCAAGAACTTGACTCATATTTCTATAATCCAATTACATCGAGTCGCTTCTACAGCAGGCGTAGTTATTATAGAGTACATCCCACTACGGTGTCTACCCAACGTCTCAAGAATCTCAATCTGCATGTAAGTTTCACCTGTAGTTATCAGTCAAGACAAGCAAGATACCCCTTACGGTAGGGTGACTGAAACCAAATGTTTCTTGGCTGGACATTTTTCTTTAGTTTTGTGAGCACAACTTGTGGCAATAACAGAATGAATAACTACCAGGAAACCGGAAGAACTGTTTAGGTTTGGATGTGGGAGGAAAACCCTTAGGTAAGACATAAACAATCAGGTAGAGAAAAAACCTAATCCATGTGCAAGGTTTCGGTCTGGGGTGGGATAAGAACCGGGGTCTACAGACAAAAGTAAAAGGCTTGGATACGTAGCCATCTTGATCCCCTTCAACCAACCTTCTCAAAGATAAGACATGTATGGTGGAAGAAATGTTTAGGTTTGAACGTGGGAGAAAAAAACCCTTGGGGAAAACATGAACAATCAGGTATAGGGACTGAACACCCGCAATTCATATACACGACTTCGGTCTGGGGTGAGATTAGAGTTGGGGTGTACTCTACAGACAGAAGTGAAGGACATGTTTATGGTGGATTTATTTACCCGCTTCCTTCGTCTTGTCAACACCAGTTGTTATCTGTTTTCACACTATAGACGGCACTTGTGCGTCTAGTAGCTTAAAATTGACACCATGGGTGTTGGCCATAGACACAAACAAGATTTTCAATGTACATCATAAGTGTAAAGGTCATAGTACCAGTTTCTGCCAATTTTACACTGCTGTCATTTCAACAACCTTAGTAACCTATTAAAGGCTTACATCGTTCGCCATTTTTTTTCGAACAAAATGCCAGACAATTTGCAGTTCTAAAAACTTACGATCTACTGCGACGGATCAATCATCGGTCCATTAAAATTCATCTCTTAAAATGAAGACTCTTCCTGAGACAGTGGTCAGATTACCAAGGAGTATAGGGGATCTAGGCTCCCATGAGGAGGGAAGATTGACCCAAGATGATGAGAAAAGACTTAAATTGAGTTCCTTTCTTGGAGAAGACTTAAAATGAGTTCCTTCTCTAAAGCACTCCATGACAGAGTTAGATTATGTCTTAACATTGGTACCGACAACTAAGATGGGCCACAGTGGTCTGATGATGATCCCTTTCCAAATATAATTATCATATGAGCAAAAAATCTGACTTGAACTTCCGAGGATTTAGCTCAGGGCAGAATGTCATAATCCCCACCAAGAAAAAAAGTTCTCAACTATCAAATCTGTGTCAGGGTTCAGAGTTGTGGGCTATCAATAATTTACATTGCAGCAACTACATTGCTTTGTAAAACAGTTAATGGCCCGACGTTTCGACAAAGGCTAAAGGCCTTACCTAGCCTTAATGAAAGACTCTGCTTGGGTCGAAACGTCAGGATATTTACTTCTGTTTGCATTTATACCATAGGTACTTTGGGTTGATAAGCAGTTTGCAACAGCTAACTCTATTTTCTACTATGCTTATAGTAAACAGGTTTGAGGTACTGCACGATGAGTTGTTTGAGGTAAAGACAAAAATAAGCCATCGCTCCATCATAAATTAATCTTTTTAATTTGTAATCATTGAGTACTTCCGAACTGTGTTTTTATCATTTGAAAAGAAAAATATTATAGTTAGCAGCTTGAAAACTTTACTACCTAACAGTGACAATGCAAAACCCATGGGATATTCATCTAAAACAACATCATTGGCGAAGGAAGGCCTTTTCAAACCGCCATGGGCGATATTTTGCCAGAGTTAAATCGCGTACGTTTCAGCCATAGGGGCTTGTTCCTTTACTCTTTAAATTAGTCAAAAGCAAAATGATTATTCAGTTTTGAAAATCAGACATGTGGGGCCTCCGGGTTATTGGTGATATGATATTTTGGAGTGGTGAAAGGTGTTTTTCCTGAACTGTATAATGATGGATTAGTCTTGTGTCGTAACGTTATATGACCAGTTAATATCATGTCTTTGAGCATAAATGTTGTCAACATGATATTCAAATAATCTTATGATTCACGAGGAAGAGTCTAAACCAAGTGTTATATAAAACGGATTTGAAACTTTGTAATTGCATAGTGGAGGAGAGGTTTGCACGGTGCTGCGTATAGCAATAGGCCGTACTTACGTATTGAACGAAGACTATACTGGAACGATTATGTCTTTATGTAAACCGTAACTCGGGGCAACTGGGGCACTCGATGCCAAGTTTGCAAAATAGGCAGGAAACTTACTTGTTGGGTTAATCTGGTTCAATTTTATTTGAACACCCGAAACATGCCAAGTTTTCTATTAAAATGCACTTGGGGGAATTACTCAGGTATTTGGATTACTTGTATAGTTTCCCGTGAGTAAACGTACAAGAACTTGAGTTTTATATGTTGAAGGGGGGAATGAGTTTATCACAACATGTACATGTTGTTACTAGCCAAAGTTGTTGTCTCCTTCCCTGGACATTCGGGTTGGCGTATACAAAGCCCTTTCACACGACAGCTATTTAGCAGGGGTCCCTTGCTTTATTCTACCGTGGTTGTGAAAGTTTACGAATTGCACTTCGTGTGAAAGGACAGAAATGTTTAGACTGCCCAAAGTCCCACATGTGAAATCTTGTCAAATATTGCTACATTTTGTCAGAGTTCCGAAACTAAGACAAAATCTTCCGCCATAGTGAAAGTTTTGACTGCTGACGTAGGCCCTACGCGAAATCACTCTGTGTTGGAAACCTATAGTGATTTCTTCTCTGTTTCCACCTCTAAACCCTGGTTCGAATCCCGACTGGATCCTTGCATGTGGATTGGATTTGCAGTCCCTATAATACTTTACTGTTTGGCTTTCACCTATTTGGGGTTTACGTCCCACCATATTGAACTGACATTTCCTCATCATCTTCTTTCAAACAAGCCTTCTTGTTACAGTGTCAGTTGTTCATTTTGAGGACCCTTGTTTTGTATTACCAGAATACCGGTAGTAATAATTTAAAAACAAGTTATAACAATTGGCTGATTGTGAAAACTGCCAAGATTGACGCCATAAAACCAACTGAGTGCCTCGATTTATTAGTCAGGTCCCCTTTTCATAATGCTGCATGTTTGGTACCTGGAGTAATCTACACACTGGTTTAATAGGGCCTTTTCCAAACACCGGCTTTGCAGCTCCGTCGTCACTTTTGGAGTATGTGCATTTGAACGGTGTTTCCAACATCAAACAGAGCCTTGAGCCAAAGACAGAGCCGAGGTTTGGAAAATGCCGATATAATTTACCGACTCGTTACACACAGTCCAAGCAACTCTTTCATATTAGCCAATGGCAATTGAAAAACTGCATAAACTCACGAAGTCACTTTAAACCAGTTTAACCTTATACAAAAAGTCATGGTTCGTGGTCACCTTAAGCCAGTTTAACGCACACACGGTCCTTGGCCTTAACCAGTTTAACCATGGAGGAAGGAAGGTTTAACCGCCCAGATCGTCTGCGGTTAAGCACCTTAAACAAGTCTCACCACACAGGGTCCGTGGTTGGTTAAACCATGGAGGGTTACACCAACTGTACCCAAAAGAAGACCACAGTTTAAACTCACTGGCGTAACTATTCACGAACGAAATTTGGCTAGATAAGAACACTCAAAATCGTCTAAACTTACTCAACAGGATAACAACATTTCAGAGGTGATGCAAACTTTTCTTCATCACTCTATTAATGGCCTGTAAAGAACGTCGATTTTGACGTTTGCAACAGGTATCTATTTAGAAGACCATCAAAATGGCGCCTCCTAAAACTCAACACATCCGGCGGTGAAATCAAAATAATGTCACTCCGCTTGAACGACTTAACTGTGGATCGGGAAACAAAAAAGGCTATTTCTTACTGGATTAACCTTTAACAGAAAATGAGACAAAATAAGAGATTTCTGAACAACCTTTAGTATAGGCCATCCTTCCTCACCTTCACATTTCCCCTGAGCCAGGTGACGCCCCTTTGGCTGACACAAAAGCATTCGAACAAACAGATGACGTAAAACGACAGATGCCAAAACAACCTATAGTTGACTCTTTGCTCGCTCAGCAAATCAATCACAACAGAACCAAGTCCATTCTTCACCTGATACAATTGCCTCCATGCCCCCTTGTTCATTGCCTTGGAGCCTTGAAATGCCCCAGTATAAATATACAATGTCCTCATAGGGTGTCATTTACCAAAGAGAAAATGCCTCTTTGTGTCCTTACTCTTTCATAAACATAGCACGTACAACAAGCCCGATCCTTTCTAGAGACACCGAAACCGCCCTCCAACCAAAACCGCATTCCAACGCACGAGAGCCCTTCAGTTTGCAAAATGTTTTCAACATCGAAGAGCTTTGAATTGTACTTTTTGAGTATCATAAAATTAACAGGTGACATAAAATGACAGATTTTAGAAAACAGCCTATACTGTGGCAGAAACACCGAGACGAACCCTTCTCTTGGCGATAAGTGGACTTGGTTCTTTTTACGTGCATTTCACAGCGGACCAACAGCTTTACGTCCCATCCGAAGGACGAAGCAATGGTGGTTAAGTTTCTAACAACAAGACCGGGACTCGAACCCACACTCTGCTGATCAGAAACACCAGAGCTTGGGACCAAAGCCAAACCAACAAACAAAATGTCTTCATCATCCTCACTACATCATTCTTTATAAAACAAAAAAACATCGTGTTAAAACCACAAGCCTCCCCGATACACAAACAGTTTCGAACCCACCATCCCAAATGGTTCTTGAATATAATGTCTATAAATAGATTGGATGGCTTCACAACAAATGACCAAACAAAACAGGGTAAATCAATGACGTACATTTCGTATATATCACAATGACCAAACGAAAGGGGTAAAACACCATTGACGTACATTTTGTATAAAATCCCCGATGTGCGGTTTTGCGGGCGAAGTCGCGTCCGTGACCGTCCATTACGCCCGTCCTATGGGGGAAAGGAAATATAAATTTTATATTTTCCTTCCTCCATGGTCCTTTATTGCCCACCTCTGCAATTCATCCCCTATCGCGACGTCACCACACAATGTTAAGTTATTTCCTAAACTAAATGCCATTGTCGCTTTGGTTAATGGAATGAAGATGCTACTATTGTATTCTAATATTGGGTGTTTGAAGACACGCCCTATTGTCTTATTGACCCAGTTTACATATAATGAAAGACAATGGATAGCCATGATGTTTACGCGGTGGCTCTAGACACTACGTCACAAAACTAACCCATGGTAATTACATTATCACGACCCGCAGATTGAGAGAATAAAAACAAAATCTTTTTGTTTTTGACAAAAAAGAAATGGTGTTGGACAACAGCTTTCTTGTTGTTCAGATGATCTTCCCGTCAATGGAACTCGGCAAACTCCCACAAGGGGGTATAAACACCAAGCTGGCAACACCAGTGTTTCTCATACTACAAATTTTGTTTCAACGTCTATGATTATGAGCACCACAAAATCAAGAAATTGTGATTCAGTAACTAGACGACAATGCTTATCTCGTCATTGTGAAATCAGCGGTTAATTGAGGTTATTAGATTACAAACACCAATATAGCAAAACAAAAAGCTGTTTTCTCAGTCATGTAAAACTAAAAGGAGCACAAAAATAACTTATTGAAGTTCTTTCCGGTTGTTGTTTACTAAAACATAAAACGGTGTGACCTTTAAAACAAAGAGCTTCTTCCCAAAATGGAAATGTTTCTTTGGGGCTCCATTCAATGACAGGTTACAATCACATTCCTTAGACACGCCTTTAGCAGCTCAAGCTCCCACATCCAGTTTCAGTCAAGACAATTTAAAAACTTTTTTTAGCAATAACCCAGATTTGTTGAACTTAATAAAACAGCACCAGAGGCCTACTCTTTTGTGTTGTTTTTGCGTCTGGTTCCACGTCCCAAAAGATTCAAATGGGAAAAACAAAGGAAATGTTTCATGTTGCCCAACTAGCGGATTTCCCAGATTTTCTTTCATCCGTCTTGAGTTATCAATCAGACGTTGTCTTAAGATTGATATTATGTTCTCACTGGACACCTGTCTGTCTTCAAGAAATTGTTCAGCGTCTTCTAAGAGATTATTCAGGTGTAGCAGTTTGCATTGGTTTCGATCAGATTCACATGCAGGTAATCAATATAATATTGAACATCCCAAAAGAAAAATGTCAAACATAATTTTCTAGAGAATTCATAACATTCAACAACTGCCCCCATTTGAGTGTTACGGCTGCTCTCCTATCGAACATAAATACTTTTTCATTCGTTATTATGAAATAAAATAGTAAATGGGATAAGTTCCTTTTTGTAAAAATTACTGAAAAAAATGGTGGCAGGATATGAAAAGTTTTCCACTTTCACTTTCAAAACTGTGTTTGTTAATGATTGTACTCACCAATTTAAACTCTGCAGTCCTCTGACAGAAAAAGTTAGTCCAAAATCGGCACAGCGATGGAAAAACTGGAGAAGCTGCAACAAGGAAAAGCTCTCCCCCGACAGTTTTGACAAATCAACCCACGGACTATCTCTTCCAAGAATGGAGAGAGAGTCACTCGCTGATTGGAACTGTAAATATCCACATGGATTATAGACGGGTACCGATGCACGTTTCAGTTGAACAAAATATCCCGTTGGTGAGTGAAAATAAGCCCGGAATTGCACCCCAAGGTTACCTTACGAGCCGTGGTGGCTCCAGCAGCGTGCTTGCGTGACTTCAATCCCCCGTACTTTGTGAGCTCTCGACCCCCCAACACACCTCGCCTGTGACGTCTGGGAGCCCGGTGCATGCGGGAAACTTGTAGTCAAGTTGACTATGGGTTTCTTTAGCAGGTCTTAATGCTGGAAATGTCATGGGTATAGAGGAACAGAGACAGTTCTAGGGGGTAGGGCGGAGCCGTGGTGCTCAGAGGGTGATTAGAGGAGGGGGAAATGTTTGTGACTCACCGGGTAAAACGTGCTGTGGCAGACTCTCTCAACGTATATAGCTCGTACTTCAACAACAAGTTTCTTCGCACTGTTTTGAACATCACTCACAAACCATCAAAAGTCAACCCTAAAATATCACCTCCTCACTGCAAACTGGTGATGCAGTTCTGGGACTACATTTAGATTCCACCTCTGCATGCACGACCCAAAATATGTATGCACACCCCTGATACCACGAAATAAAATGAAACTAGAAGACAAGTTGCTCCATGCGTTAATCTAGACAGTGATGCCTAGTGCTTTATTTGGTTATTATTAATTCGTGACACGTGACCTTTGACACGAATGACGAAGTTGGACAAAAATTACTAACAAACTTAAACTAAGCATAATGTGGTAAAACCAGACGAAAAGCTCTCTAAAAAAGCATTAATTTGTGGTCTTTTAAATTCACAAATAAATAATACCATGTGACTTAAATAACTTCTTAATAGGCAAATTATCGACCAATCACGAAAGCCGTTACTCGTGAGAAAAGATCAGGAATGTATGACCAATGGAACGGTTCGTTTCATGAGCAGTATCTCAATATCACTGACCAATGATGACGGCTGTTGCATGTGAGTTAATAAAATATGGAAAGCATCGACCAATCGAAGGCCGTTACTTATGAATAAACTATACCAAAAACTTCTGACCAATTTCACATTATTAATCTAAACAAAACAACAAGACAATTCCATCTGTTGTCTTTAAAAACATAGGATAATTTTTGATAACAAATCGATTTCAAATGTTTAAAATAAATTTAGGTATAACATTGTTAACTTTGGTAAAATAATTAAGTTCTGGTTTGGTTCAGAGAGGGATATGAGTTTGTTATGCCGATTTATTTACAAGTAAAAATTAAGCATATCGCCTATAGGAATACGTTTGTGGCTATAACTTATAAATTATTACAACCGATTCGGAATATTTTTAAATTGATAGTTGTTTTAGTGTTAAGAATTATTTCTAAAACCATGGCAGTTTTATGTCACATGTTTTTTTTCCAAGTTGTTTAATCTGACGGCTTTGTTAATTAACCTATATTAAACCTGCGCATATTATTTCAATATATAATTACATAATATTATTAATATTTCCGAGTTGTTTTCTTTTTCAATTAAACATCAAAATTAATATATCAAGATTTATCTCTCATTTAAACTTGTAACTTCAAGTCTGGAATATTAAAATAAATGGAATATTCTGACATTTCATCCGAGTACTGAGATTTGAATGGTCATTTTAAAAGAGCAGTTGCCAAAATATACAAGATATATAGTTTAGTTACTTGATCATGTAAATCATCTTGCATTTCAAAAACCTTGTAGCACAGCTAAGATTTCAATATTTGCAAAACAATAGGCCTGTTTGAAATTTGCTTAGCATAAATAGATCTTGTTTACAGAAACTTGTTACCCACCAAATTTCAGGGGAGGAGTGGTACTCATAACTGGCTCCCAGCTTAACGTTGCTAAGCTGATATATTATCCTGCTTAGCAGCTCTGAACAACTGTGACCACATCTTCCTTTAAATAATTGTGACATACAAAAATAACTTGCACGGTTAAATTTTCACGGTTAAATTTACACCAGGCATTGATCGCACTTCTGAAACATATGAACGTACAAATTAGTCTTTTTGCAAATTTTACTTTTTCTTGAGCTTAATTTGAACTCGAGGTTTTATGTAACAATCAGAAGAAATTTAGTTGTTATTCATGATTAAGTGAGGTTTATTCAAAGTTGTCACCATGGAAATGCAAGACTTAAGAGCAGTAAAAACTCTCTGCTCAGATCCTCCAAGATTTTGAGGACTGAAACAAGATATTTCCGTCATCATATTATTTCACAATTTTACATACAACTTTAATTGCACGATATTTAATATAGCCACACATACTATGGACATTCATCTACTAATTCATAACTCTACAGAATCATGATTCATTTTATACATGTCATAAATCTATGTATATTTTACACGTAGTATATATATATGTGATACTACTGCGATTTAACTGTCCCTTTTCCAACCACCATCATTTCGTTAGTAACTTTACAACATTTTGTCTAATTACAGTTTTAATTGCAATGTTTTTGCTGAGGCAGTACATTCATTAATCATTAACAAGTTACATCGCTTTAGTTAACTGCAGTTACTCCTAACAGGGTCCTACTTCATAGAGCTGCTTAAGCGCAAGAAGTAACTAAGCACAAATATTGCTCTTGAGATCTAGGTTACTAGCCAAAATACCAATCGACGTGTATGGTCTGTGACTGGTTTCCTGAGCTTAGCAGAAAGCTATTAAGTACAATTGATGGCTTAAGCAGCTCTATGAAATTAGACCCAAGTCTCAAAGAAATGTGGAATATATAAAGTGGGTTGGACAAAGTATATCTTGACGCCATTTTGATTTGGTTCCTTATGACCAAGGTTATGAAGTTAATCCTATTGACCCAATTCACCCGACGTCATCATCAGAATAATCTTGGATGAGCCATTTTGGTGGTCAATGTCATTGTGTGTTATTCAGAGAAGTGCACATTTTAGGCGACGCGGCATTTACACGTAAAGCTGTTGACCACCAACATGGTGAGCGTGCAAGGGGTGAGCGTGCAAGGGGTCAATAAAGGAAATCAGTCCTGTACACCCCAAGCCTCACTTTGAGTCTCATGTACTTGTGTGAAGGGAAGCTAACATGGCTACAGTAAAACAACCCATTTGAAGCATTAATGAATAACAACTAGCTCCAGTTTCCATAGCTTTATTGTGAGTTTAAATTGAAGTAAAGAGATTGTGTTCAAATTTCATTACATGATATTCTTTAAATGATAAGCAATTTAACAAAAATAAATCTGATACGAAATTAGGTTGTGTTTAAGTTGGAGTTCAAATTTAACCTCAAAATCTTTCTCAATTCCCAACTTAATTGTACTGCCAAAATGACCTGAATTGGACTTTATTCTCTGCTTCCGTCCACTATAGCTGATGGTGTGCTGGAGGTACTGGTAATATCATAAGACTAATTAGAGCATGTGTAATAACCTGTAATATACGGTGAAACTGTGGGTTCGAAGACAGGATGGGGAGGGATGGCAGGAAGGGCCAGTTTGCCCTCATCCATCATCACCTAGTTTCACATCAGAAAAGAAATTTGCTTAGCATAGAAACAACTTGCTTAGCAGAGATAGGTTAACCCCTGCTTAGCATAGAAACAATCTTGCTTGGCAGAAACAGGTTACCAGCCAAAATACCATGTAATGTATACTGATTGTGATGGTTCCCTACTAATATATAAATTAGCAGACATATTTGCTAAGCACCATTTTCTGCTAAGCGGTTTTTGAAAATCAGGTCTTGGAGGAATGTGACTTAAAATACCCCTTCTCTACCCTTGCTCCTCCCCCTCCTCTACCCTTGCCCCTCCCCTCCAACCTCACCCCTTCCCTATATGTATTCTATACCATTGTGTCGTTTGAGTTTGAAGAATCTCGTATAGTGATTATTCTTAGATAGGGTCGAGCAAAACAATCTTGACATGACATGAATTACCATAAACTGGAGGTCTTGGAATGTCTTAAGATATTTCCCAGTTGGAAAATCTCTGGGAGTTTAGGTTCATGTGATATTTCACTTCTTAATTAATAATCTAAGAAAAACAATGCGTATCTCTTTAAGAAAACTAAAATAAACCTTAAAATGTAAACGCGGTCCGCTCACTTTGTGTGCAGATGTTAAAATAAAATGAGATATATGAGTTAGCATTGATGTGACTTTTTGTACATTCATGAACATTGTCATGATACCAACTTTTCAGCACATTGTTTGGTTTTTAACTGTCACCTTAACATATTGCACTTTGAGTCAGTTGAAATTGACAAAAGAAAATCCCCCAAATAATGGTCTTCTTTCTTTGAGAAAGTTTTACAAAAAGAACAATTGTGAACTTTAAATATTGAATACTGACCCCTTCTAATTGCCAAATTAACTAGTCATTATAACCTGAAAAGTTCAAATTAAACAACGGAATATACACAATGGCTTTCATAAAAGGGCAGTTTTACAATCTAGACAATTTTTGGTTGACTTATTGTTGACTTCTGGTTATATTCCCTTTGGAAGAATATTTGACAGTGGCATGATTTGTCTTGAGATGTCTTCCTTATAACATTTCTTTCTTTTCTTCCATTTACAAACGATGATTTTATCCCTCAAGATGATCTTATCTTTAACGGTGGTTGTAACTTTTCTTGGGAGACGGGATTTCAGAGCGAGGCTCACTGTGGTAGAGCTTTCAAGATTGCGTTGACTTCCTCCGCTAGGGCCGTCAGGGCAAACTCAAACTGCTCCTGTTGGGGACAAAGACAAAAAGAGATGCTTACAATGCTAATTTTGAGTAGTCTGAAAAGACTCAGTAGTTAACGACTGAACGTTCGATCAGTATGCTCTGATCGTCTTCAGGAGACAGTTTATGTAACAGATGTTATTTTTGCATCAGAATAAAGAAACAAATTTTGTTTACCGTTAAGCCGAGAAAACAGTGCTTACATCGGTGTTAGGGTAAAAAAACAAATTAAATCTAAGGTAGAAGTTTGTCCACAACTTCACAGTTATTTGGGACAATATCAAAGTTATTCTTATGAAAGGATCAAAAACTAATTTTGGGTGAACAAAGTAACATTGACTGCCACATGACCTGAACCAATGACCTTAAAATTAACGTGCCTAATATTAGTGGTCTCCCTATCAAATCTAAATAAGTTAATTGTTACGAAAATCAAAATTATTTATTTGTGACATTACAGGCAGTTTGTTCCAATGACTTGGAGAGCATTTTTAAAGATTTATTGTAACTATCAAAGCTGCAGTGTTTGACTCATAAATTCGACCTACAAAATACATTTCCAATACAACTGAATGAAGAGACTACAAGTATGTTTATAACATTGTTCAATTCCCCTCCTAAAGAAAATTATTCAACCAAACTAAATGTCGACGACCAACAAATCAAGAACTAATAAATACAAATTAATATATTCATTTAAAAGAGCTTTCATTTGACAATAAATCCTACGCAGTAAAATAAACATATTGGACAAAAAAAACTCATATTGGACAAAAAAAACTCATATTGGACCAAAAAAAACCTACAGATCATAGTCCATAAAAATCAAACTCAACTGGAAAATAAATAAATGACTAAACCTTCCAGTCGTTGGGAAATTCCCATGAGGCAATCAAATATCCGTTCCTTTTAAAGCCATCTTATCTCTAACTTTAATTTCCTTTACAAAATGTCATTTCCATTTGGCGTGGGACGGATAAGACTTTTAAGATGGTGGGGGGGGGGGGGGGGGGGGGGTAAAGTTAGAATCACTTCAAGCCAACACCTGAGAACATCAAAGGGCCGTGATTGTCAATTTCAAACGGACAGTAAATTAATCAAGAGGGTATTCCTCCAACTCCGCTTCCTGTACAGAGTTCAGAGAATTCTTTGCACTTTCAGAGAGCTATTTATAGACGATGTGAACTGTGACATCACATGTTTACAAAAAGAGCCACCAAGCCTGGACTTCCTGTAGGCATGATTTGTACCCAGCTCAATGGAAGAAAACATAAAATCTTATATTTGATGGAGATTGCACTGTCTAATACTTATCAACTATTGATATGATGAAAGGGGGCACATCTCAAAACTTGTCCAACTTTTACTTTCACAACTCTTGGTTTTATGTGGAAATTATGACACAAAATGTCAACTTTCCCATAGGACCAGTGTAGTATCTTGCCTGCCAGAATACTCAAAGAATGTACAAGATCACACTTATGTAAACAAAGGTCACATGGTCTATACATTTGCAAGATACATTCTTCAAGATACGACCTTATTGCTTTGATGTTACTGTACCTTCATTTTGACGGCTCCTGGTCGCTGGTCTCGTATGTGCTCTAGAGTGGCCGCAATGTCAATCTCCTTGGCCCCCTTCGTCATCCTAGTCAAGACCATATCAACCAAGATGTAGGTCCCAGTGCGACCTACTCCATCACTGCAGGAGAAACAAAGAAGACAAAACAGAAATTAATATCGGGGTCAGAGATGGAGTTCTCCTTGTTTAAATTCAGATTGATAAATTTTTTGAAATCGTTGCGGTACCAGCTGCTAAGGATTCAAACTGCCTCGGATTGGAACGGGTTAGTTAGCCATCGGGCTAGTTCAGTGGTCTAGTGGTAAGACATCTGCTCTAGAAATGCGAAGGTAGTGGGCTTACATCCCACCCAAGTGACTTGCCTGTGGCTATTTTTTCACAGAACTCTGGAGAGTAGTGGGCTTAAATCCCATCTCAGTGATTTGCTTGAGGCTATTTATTCACACAGTGCTTAATACACATCTGTGTAATGGTAACAACAAGTTATATTCTTTATCCTGATACAAAACTAACATCTATTAAAAAGTCTATGGTCTTTTTTAGCCCAGTTGAATGTGGACTATTTATGTGGCTGTTGCTGTTAGTTTTTTGTGGTTTGAAACATACATCCACCATTTCCCCAAACTTAGAATCAGGCCAACTACATAATTTCCTAAAAGCAGCGTCAACTTTTTACTATCACAGTTTGCTGCGTCATGTTCTATACAAGAATACCAAGATCTGAAACAAGTCCCCCTCGAGGAGAATATTCCACTCTCTTGGCCTAGGAAGTTCCAACCCAAAGAGTGAATACTCCTTACCGCCCCCGCCCCCCCCCCCCCCCCCTCTATACATGAAGCCACATCCACAGAACCAAGATCTTAAACAACTGCCCCTCAAGGAGAACATTCCACACTCTTGGCCTAGAAAATTCCAACACAAAGAGTGAATACTCCTCCCCCTCCCCCTGCAGCCAAACCCTCAAGCCTAGCTAGAGAAAGTTTTAGCAGAATGCTGTGTCATCCACACAGCAAACCCTACATTATAAATCAACGATCCCAGAATAAGTTTATCCAATCCCAAAATGAGTTTATCAGAGAGAACTGACTTCCCTTTTGGCAAAATTAGAACAAAAGTTTCCCAAGATGGAGATGTGTCTTAAAGGATGTTGTCATATGTTACAACTAGAGTCCTGATAAAACAATTGTCTTGTGTGATTAATCATGGATGTACATTCTGACATGTGTATCTTGATTGTGTAAGTGGGGCTTAACCCTTAGTAGTATTATCAGTATTGTCTGTAAGTAAGTTGATTGATTGGTGGAAATGTACAACTGCTAACAAAAGGCTATTTGGGTTCATTCACAGCGTGATATCAAATGCTATAATCCTTTGAATGATATGGAAAGATTAGTCGGAGAGAAGGTCCATTGTTTTTTCGAGATGTATTCACTATAAAGCAGGAATTAAATGAAGGCCACAGAGTCAATGGCCCTGTTGCCCAGGTCTTGGCCTTGGTGCCCCTTCTAAAATGTTCTATGTTCTTTAAGATTGTCCAATTGAAGGGCCTTTTGCAAAATGAAAAAGGCTATGCCCTCTCAGATAAAATTCAAGGACCGATAAAAAAAACTCAGACATTGGAGCTCTTCTCTGAAATAAACTGCCCGATTCTATCCAGAACATTGTTTCTCTGGAAACTTCCAAAACAGAACTGACAACACCGCTCTTTACACAAGCACACTGTGTCTAAGTATAACTTGATACTTTTTATGGTGGAAGTTAACTCAGATTGAGGTTTGCAGTAGCACCATGTGTAAAACTCTTCTGAGTTAAAACCTTCAGAAGCCCAAAACGATGGCATTTTTATGGAAGGTGTGTGAGGGGGAGGGGACACCTTAAAAACCCTTATAACAAAAATTAGCAAATCTCACCAGAGTTTTCTCCCCAACATTCAACCCCTACACATAACAAAACTTCCTTAAAACCGAAACTGCTCTCTCCATTTCGGGAGCAACGACAAAAAACTAAATCATTGTCGTCGTCGCTGCTAATTGGTCTAAATTTTTAATGACGGGGCTGACTGAATCACAACTTTCTGCAGCTCGGAAATGACTCATGTAATTATACAGTTGAAAACCCAGCAGGTCTGATCCTGCTTTCTCAAACCCCTTTACTGGAACTCATTAGTGCGAGCTAACTGATATTAACAACAGGTGACGTTTTACAAATGAGGACGTTTATTTTCAAGCCGATGATCTTGAGAAAATCCTGCAGATGATTTGTAGCTTTTCTCGAGGGGCAACGACATCCTATTTTTGTAGAAATATAAAGTATTATGTTTACTAAGGCTTTAGGCTACCTTTAGACTTGCAAAATTTGATTAGCAATATGCTGCTTTGTTTTTTCAATTGGCTGTTATGAAAAGATATGACAATAATGAGATTGAGTACGTGGGATTTGAGGCACTGCATGTGAAGTATCAATGTATTATTTGGTTTGCGGGAACACCATGTGTATCTATTTGCTGGGTAGATTATGTTCTTTTGGGAACTTGTCTTGTATACTGTTATATCGCGGAGTAGATTTTGGGGAATTCAAAAGACTGCTCAACTGACAATTTTGCATCAACTTTCATAAAAAATTTTTTGTTTCTCTCCATCTAAAGCCTGGTTCATACTTCCTGCGAATGCAAATGCGAGTTTTGACGTAACAACAAGTAAATCACAATAGTTGAAATGTGCTCCACTCTTGCGAAACATTCGCAGGGAAATCACGGCTGAGAGGTCAAAATTTGCTTTGCATTCTCAATCGAAGGAATTATGAACCCGGCTTGAGACAGAAATTCTGAAATTTTGTGAGTTTCAATTTCTCCGACGCAAGACATTCACTTATTATAGCAGCATCTTGTAACAGGTGCAAATTATGTTCTACATCATTATCAGCACTGCCGTAAACTTAACCAAATTAGACAGCTTGGAGCGGACGTATTAAACGCAAGATCTAAACCCATCACAGCATCTTCAGAGCAGGTGCATAATTTTGTTTTCACTTCCGTCCTTATTTTCAGAGCCAGTCCAAGGTTTGTCTCAAGCCACATTCTCTAATATTCTGAAATCGTGTTTTAGTTTCACTTCTTTTTTAGGACCATTTGATTTCCACGTTTCGCCCAAACCTATCCAATAGCATTAAAGGAGCTGTAGTCAAACATGACCCAATCAATTAACTTTAAAAACAGGTGTAAATTTGGTGTTCACCTTCCTTTAAGGAATATATAGATAACTAAGGGTGTCTGAAACCAGCTGAGGTGGTGATGGGTGAATGCCAAAGGAAGACAAGAATTAGTGAATAAGAAGCGATCCTTAAACCAACCTTAGATTCAGTAATGATTCCAATATTTTTCCTTGTAATAAATTTCCTTGCAACCACAGTTGAGTGAAAAACAAGGAAATTTGATCAACTGACCTTGTTCAACTCATCATTGTACAGAACATTTAGCTCATGCAATAAAACACCCATGTGAATGCCAACAAATCTGCAAATTGATAAACTTCCCTAGCATACAAACTTGCTAAGCAAGATTTAATTTTAATTTTGGTTTTACCCTTACGCCGATGATTATAAGGACTGTATACTCAGTACTTTTCCAAGTTCTGTGAAGAAATCACAGGCATATTATTCTGGAGGGATTCGAACCCACAACCTTGCAATTCTAGAACACCGATATTGCCTGGTAGCTTCAATCTTGCTTAGCAGAACACAAAACTGCCGGCTAAGTCACTGGTTAAAGTGTTTTGTTTGTGACTGGTTTCCAACCAATTAATGGTTGGCAGTGATTTATAACGAGCAGAATCCTGACATTTGGTCCAGGTCAATTTAAATGAGGTCAGTTTAGAACCTTAACTTTGTTGGTCCTCTTGAAGTTCGTTTAAAACCCGTCACTCGAAATGAGTAGGATTAGGATGAAACCAAAACAGGCCCAGAATAAGCGATTGATAAAAACTGCACCTGGTATGAATGTATTAATAAATTCATTTACAGGCAGTGGACACTATTGGTAATTACTCAAAATATTTATTAGCATAAAACCTTTCTAGTAATGGGGAGAGGTTGATAGTATAAAACATTGTGAGAAAAGGCTCCCTCTGAAGTGACATAATTTTCGAGAAAGGAAGTAATTTTCCACGAATTTGATTTGGAGACCTCAGATTTAGAATTTGAGGTCTCGAAATCAAGCATCTGAAAGCACACAACTTCGGGTGACAAGGGTGCTTTTTCTTTCATTATTATCGTGTAACTTCGTTGACCGTTTGAGCTCAAATTTTCACAGGTTTGTTGTTTTATGCATATGTCGAGACTCCAGTAAGTGAGAAGACTGGTCTTTGACAATTACCAATAGTGTCCAGTGTCTTTAAGTTACATATGTTTTAGCTAGTAGCCTTGCTACACTGGTAACCTACCTGCAGTGGACTACAATGGGACAGGATTTGCCACGGTACGACTTGTTCACCTTCCTATAAAGAACAAGAAGAAGAAGAAAACAAAACTTTAAAATTATCACAAGAAGTGTTCATGTAATGAGATAAAAGGTTGAAAGAATTTCACAATAATTAGGTTTTGGGTATTGATAACGATGATTGGCAACAACCAGGGATGGGAGTAAAAATAACTGTGATTCAGATCTGAGGGGGGGTACATTGAAAAAGTGAAAATTCCACCTTTTGGTAACCCTGGGGTGGATTTCACAAAGAGTTAGGACTAGTCTTATCTTGAGTTAGGATGAGTTACTAGTCCTAACTTAGGACTTGCTGTACGTTTTTGATATCTCTTAGGACTAGTCCTAAGTTATTAGGACTAGTCCTAACTCTTTGTGAAATCGACCCCTGGAGTTATAGATTCCAAGGAGCTTTTGGGAACAGTATCTTCAGCATTAAAGAAGTAGAGCATGTCTTATTTACACTGGATTTTGTTTTCCAGCCGGACTTTCAAAAGTCTGAAATTTCTCAACCCTGCAACAGCATCAGCGACTGACAATCGTGAGAAGAAAAAAAACTATATTTGTTAACCTTAACCTGCACTCTCTTTCACAAACAAGTTCAACAAAAAGACACCCTGAATGTAATTGGCCCGTTGCCAGACACTTTCATTTGTTGGTTTCCTCACTCGGTCCAAATCACTTAAGTTGAAGCTCTCTGCCACTTAGACTCTGCCCTAAGCTCAGAGAAAGTCAGACGACTTAGCGACTGACGGACAGGGTTTAACAATTGGTGTATGGTCCAAGACAAAACAACTAACAACCTCAAGAGTTACAAATTGAAAAGGCTCCTGCAGGTTCCAGAAAATCCTAAGACAGTCCCTGGAGAAGTCTTAGAAATCATTGCCGCCTCCTGAAGCTAAGGTGCGACTTTTGAAGATGAAGGGATTTAAGAATGGGATTAGAAAAATAGCTACACCGCCGCTGAGACCACAAAGGTAAACATTTCATCGGAACGTTTGTTGTTTTCACCAACTGTTTCTTGGTAAGTCCACACAGACTTTAATCTAGGGTAAGACAATCATTGACTTTCAGGCTTGGACTTGGTGGGGACACTGATGGGTTGAGGGTAGATAATATGAGGGCAAAGCAGACAAACATTTGGTGCTTTAACGACAACAACCACGTACAAAGTTTAAGTACAACCAAATGTTCCCATAGAAACAGTAAGCTTCCCCCAGTTGTCCTGGATAACACGTCATCGTGTTAAAAGCCGGTAATCGCCTTTTTAATCTGCTAGCTTTACGTTAAACAATTGGTCACCACACTACAAAAGAAAAATCTGACACGTGATGGGTTCAGGAAGCTGCTCGATTGCTGACAGCTCGTTCTTATCAGCTCTGTCTCCACAATGCACCTGTACAAATCCTTTTGACAATTGAGAAGCTGTCAATCATCTGTTACTATGGCAATGCCTTGACAAGACACAATATAGCTGACATGACCTCATGACCTTTGGGTCATCGCAAGGTGTCAAGCATTTTTAAACGCTCTGCAAAAGTGAATAATGACTTCCCAGTTCAGTATCTAGACACATTTCAAGCTGAAACATTCCATGTCAAGCTTATTCTTTCCATGATATTTCCTTCCTTAAAGCCTCAAGTCCTCAAACCTCAAGTCTTCAAATCGACAGCGTTCACGCACCAGTTATCAAACTTTCCAATCCCATTTAAGATCTTGGTTCTAAGTTTAACCCCTGATAATGACTCGATAAAAAAAAATGTCAGCGCTCCGACGTTTGAGCAGCACATGACAACTGCTATCCTGTGAAACTGAACATGAAATGGTCCAATGTGCTGTCAACATGTTTCCCTTCAGACATCACAGGAAGGAAAGACAAAATTATCAAATAATAAGAGCACAATTAATGTGTCCTTCTCTACCCCCAACCTGGCTCCCCTACTATCACCTCAATTTGCCATTTTTGTTTATGTCATTAGAGCAAATTTATATGGATAACCGCAATGTTATCTGCAATTGTTTTCACAATTAATACAGTAAGTTAACAGACTTTTGTTCTGCTTACAGATCAGCTCTTAGCACAATTTTTATTTTCATAACCAGAGACTTACAGATCAGGGCCATTTCCGTAAAGCCTGTAAGCACAAAAAATTGCTAAGCACAGGAAAATCTTGTGTAGCAAAAGCAGGTTACCAGCCAACATTCAAATTAGTTAATACTGTTGTGGCTGGTGGCCACTCATGTTTTGCTTAGCAAATAAATTTGTTAAGCAATATTTTGTGCTTAAGCAGCTCTACGAAATTGGGCCCAGCTCTTAGCACAGTTATTATTTCATAACCACTTCCTACCACAAGCAAAGCAACAAGGCGCACTACATTAACTTGAAAGCAATTCTTGAGAGTAAATAAGAGACAAAAAATGCATATATAAATTGTGATTATACCAACTGTTAAACTCTCTTGATCGTTTGCTTACAAATATTTTTCCGCCAAAGTGCAAACATTTATTTACAGAAAAAAAAAGGTTTTACAGATATCTTGAGAAAAAGTAAGTCATTATCATTACATAGACTTCTAGCAGTTATATATAGAAAGATTAAAATAAGTAAACACATTTGTAAAACTACTTCCAATTTTTTATTTGAATTTAATCCATAATAATTACACTCTTACATTACACCAGTCACTGTTACTCCCTACACTGAAGATGACAAGCTATTCCTGCAATCGATGTTACTCCCTGAGGTAGTCACTGATGACGTCTTAAGATCCAATAAGAAGCCACGTTTGTCCTCTCTAAGATATGCAAGAGGATTCAAAACACAGTCTCATTGGTTTCTTAGACAGAGGTTGAAAAGACGACCTTCATCACTTATGATTTATACTAGCAGAGCTGCCGACATTTGCATCTTGCAATAAGGGAAATTTTATACAACAAGCAGACAGATATTTAGAATTACACTAGTCCCGCCGCCGGATAGTCACTAAAAAACTTAACCCTGTTTGAACCTTCATTAATATCTTCATTGTCGACAACCCATGACCACCAGACATGTCTGATATCAACTGAGACTATTAACGCAAAGTCATCTCCGATGGCCAGACGTTTCCTAGTCAAATGCGGAAAACCATATTGCAAATTATTGAAGCATTAAATCAAGTTTCATTTAAAGGTAGGATCATAGATTGTTTTATGTTTTTATATATAGGCTATATTATCAATAGAGATATGTTAAAAGTCACCTGTGAAATTTCAGCTGAATAAAGTGTCTGCTTGTTGAGGAAACAGCAAAGTAACTGTCAAGGTATTTTCACCACGCTTGCTGAGGCAATCCACATTTAGCGGGTTGCCATCGGATACCAACCACAATCCCTGACCACAGAATTGACAAACAGACCCCACGGAAATCCCAATTTTCACCAGTTGCCTTCAGGCAATCTTTGGAGATTCACATTTTTTTCAACATACTTTTATTGATGCTTACTCCTATTATCATCTTTATAATGACTAAGCTTTCGGATAGAAATTACACAATCTTTTTTGGGGGGGTCATTTCTAAAGAATGACTCTACCTTTAAGAAGAGTTTTACACTTTTTACATTTCCAAACTGTCTGTCATCGCATAAAATACATTTTAAAGAATTTTTATCTATTTTTAAACTTTTGAAGAATGTTACAAAGCTAAGACCTATAGGTACAGGGGTGTGTTTTGGCGGACGTATTCAATAACTGTTTCGGTCATTGGCTGGTGATTAACCAACGGCCAATTCAAGCCAAACCGCAGACCAGATACGAAATCAGTGATTAATTTTAGAACATCTCGGAATGCGTCTTCGAAACATTTAAGGTGATCATAATCATTAGCCTCCTTGATTATGTCAGAAAAATTAAACAGTCATTTGAAAATTATGAACTGCCGTGGTTGTATGATAGCTTTGCTGGAATGGGTGGGTTTTACAAAACGAGGTTTTTGTGAGGGTTAGTTTGTAAGAAATTAGGCTAGTATCACTCATGAGTGGTAAAAAGCTGTACATGGTGAGTTATTAGTGTTGAAGATGAGGGTTCAGCACACACTCAGTGAGTTGTAGTTTGTAAGGAATTAGGTTTGTATTACTCATGAGTGGTAAAAAGCTGTACATGGTGAGTTATGAGTGTTGAAGATGAGGGTTCAGCACACACTCAGTGAATTGTAGTTTGTAAGGAATTAGGTTTGTATTACTCATGAGTGGTAAAAAGCTGTACATGGTGAGTTATGAGTGTTGAAGATGAGGGCTAAGCACACACTCAGTGAGATCTAGTAGGTTGTCAGATGATTAGGAATTCTCATTCATGTTTAGAGAATGGTCAAAGAAAGTATAGAAGAACTTGAGATGACGAGTTTATCAACAAATTACAATTGCTAAATTTGTTTGATTGCTAAAAGTGAAGAGAAAGCTCAATTTGTGAGAAGTAAGCAAATGAATCACTCAAAAACACATTGCTGCACACTGTGAGTTGTACAGTATATATGATCAGAAGCCAGGATTAGTTTGTACTCATGAGAAACTCTGTTAGTGAGAAGTAAGTACTCTAAAAAGTTAAACTCATTACTACTCATTTTGTGTTTAAATATGATTGGCACTCGGAAAAAACTCAGTTAGTGAGAATTAAGCACTCAAAATGACACACTGGTACACACTCTACACACTTAATCTTTTAACATGATTGGAAGATTATTTGTTACATGTGAGAAACTCAGTTAGTGAGAAGTAAACACTCAAATTTACTCAGTTAAAAACCTCACTGCTACACACTCAATCTTGAAACATGATTAGCGAAACTATTTGTCACTTGTGAGAAACTCAGTTGGTGAAAAGTAGCCCCTCTAAAGTGCCACAATCAAAAACTCATGATCTATTGTCTCAAACAATGAGTCCAAATTGTTAGCTGTCAGGATTAGTTGTTACTCGTTAGAAGAAAGCTCAGTTGGTGAGTAGTAAGTGCTCATGGTGACTCAATCACTTTTGTGACTATGCAACTGCAAAAGGCAGGAGAGTTGCATAAGCACAAAAATGACTGAGACAAGAGCTGGTTAGTGCACATGAAGATGACGTGATGACGTTAGATGAGACAGTGGTTAAAAAAGAGATTCACTGTTTTGCGCCGGTGTTAGTGAGTTTTGGCAAATCTCAAGCTAGAATGTGTTAAACTCATTAATGAAATAATTAACTTATATTAACAAGATATTTTCTCTATACATTTTAAATGAACGAACATAATCTGTTATAAGGAAGGAAAGGGTAATAAAGTTATCTTAGATCTAAATTAGCTCAATAAAAAGTCGGCATTGTAACTGTTCAGGATTAAAATTACACACATAACGTTTTAGGAAATTAACACAACTAGATTTTTTTTTTTTACATTATTTAAAACTCTCAGAGAAATGATTGAGAAACTGACTTTTCAATATTGATTGAGATCACCTGCAAGTTGTTGCCTACATTTTGCTGCTGGCCCTACGTACATGACTGATAACTAGACAACATGATGATACCACTTTAAGAACAAGCTTGAGGAAGCCCCTTTAAGTTCAGGCAAGAGAGTGTACCTTTAAGGTCTGCTGTTACCAGATCAATTATTCAGAAATTAAACCCGTTCCTGAATGACCTTCATTAGTATTCAAAAACCATTATGGCAGTAATTAGGGCAAATATGCAAAATCAATGGACCCTACTTGCTCATCAATAAGAACAAAGTACAACCTGGGTGACCCAGTTGCATAGAGCTGCTGAATTAAGAATTTAAAGTTGCTCAGCACAACACAATTATGCTTATCAGAATAAGGTTACCAGCCAAACTAGCATTTTACATGCACAAAATGTAACTGATATCCTAGTTTGCTGAGCAGAAATTTGTTTAACAATTTCTTTCCTTGAGTAGCTCTATGAAATTGAGCCCAGACCTTAGGTTAATAAAAGAGGAAACGTATTCTCTAAAGTTAACAAATTTTTGCTTTCGCCAACAATTTTTCTTGTTTGTTTGTTTAGATAATCTTCCCATCAAGGGAACTCGGCAAACTCCCACAAGGGGATATAAACACCAAGCTGGCAACAACCAATCACTCTCATACAAACCATGGTTTAACGTCTATGATTATGAATTGCACAAGATCAAGAAAATGTGATTCAGTAACTAGACGACAATATTTATTCTAGTCATTGTGAAATTAATTACATAAAGCTATTTACCAGTAAGCAAATTGTTGTACTTATTGTAACAAAAATTGGTGATGAGCAAATTAAAAATTATTCGTAAATGGATATTTACAGTTTGTGTAAGCGAGCACGCCTCTTGCTTTGCTTGTGGTAAACAGCAGTTATGAAATAGAAACTGTGCAAAGAGCTGATCTGTAAGCAGAAAATATCTGCAAAAATAACGGGGCGTAAATGTTTTGTATCTACATCCGAGCTATTTTAAGCAAGCAAGCAAGATACAACGTTTTGACAATTTGAAACTAGTAATATAAGTGCTATTTTAGGAAATAAAACGTTTTTTTCACTGACACGAAGACACTGAAATACCAGCTGGTGTGACAGTCATAATTTGATCTGATCGACATTGACTTTTTCTTAATGGAAAAGTTGTATTTTGACTACAAATTTACATCTTTGATGGTCATAATCCAAGGTTACAAGATGGACAAATCTGACAAATTAATAGTGATAAGTTCCTCCGGAGGGGGAGAGGGGGGACACCACTTTGACGTTCATTGCTTGAAATGAAATCTGATAGAAGAAATATGAGTAATGATATAAGTGATAACAGATGAAGATCAACTTCGGTCAATGCCATGGCATTAGGGGTGGGGCAAAGAATTTGGTGGATTGCGCCATAGATTAGGCACCAGAGAGCTTGAATAATCTTATATTGCCGTAGGCCAGACGGTGGCCTTCTCTCTAGGGGTCAACTCAGGGCCATTAAAGCCTCCAGGGTCATTTTCATGCCCTCCTTAGTAATGACTTCCCAAATCTAAAGCTATACTTAGATTCTATCAAATTATTCACCCTGTCCGGGTCTGTTATTAAGATATTCCGTTGGAATAACAACAGCTGGTAACAGTTATCCCCTGGAATTACAACAGCCAGTTTTAAATGGTTTGGTTGAACATGAGTTCAAAGACTAGACTAATTTAATCCACCTCCCTCCCCCCCCCCCCCACCCCCGCAGTCACAAGATTAAACAAAACTTAAACTGAGAAACTAGACGAAACTCACAGAGCTGCCATCATTTGCACCTTGCAATTAAAAAGATTTTGTTCAACAACTCAGGGAGATATTTAGAATTACATTCAATATGGAACAAGTTTCCCTTAGCGGGGAGGTCTTCAAATTTGTGTATCAGAACATGGAAAGATTGCTTTATTTTCAGGGAACTTTCTGCAGAATCAGGGGGAGTTGGCAGTTGTGAATTCAATGTGACTATGAAACAAAAGACGAATGCTCATTTCAGCTACAAAAACTTTGATAATATTCATCCACTGAAAAACAATCAAATTCAAATCTGTTTCAAATTTTTCAGAGGTAGCCTCTAAGCTCAAGTTGGACAAAGAACCAAAAACTGGTTAAAAAAAAGATTTCCACAATAAACAGGAACGTAAATTGAACCCTGGTCTGGGAAGTTTTGGGTTGGCCGCAAACACGCACTGTCATGCCTGGTTACCGGAACGTTTTGATCTTGATACTGACCAGCCGAAACCTTTTAATGAGCATTCCGAAGGACGTCTGGTCAACGGAAAAGATCCGCTACCGATCTAAGATTGATTGACGATGTCAATTCAAAGTCAGCACATAAAGTGAAGGACTGGTCTTCAACAAATAAATTCATTCCTCTACCTCTCGGAAATAATAACTTTTTAAAACTTTCCCCATAATATAAACCGATAAGAGTACCAGTCGAATCATGCACAGATAGTGTCTAGATTTTAGCTGGTTGTCCTCCAGAGACCTTCTTTCCAAGAGCGGATATTTTTGTGAAGGATGGTTTAAAACGGGATTAGACTCCCCGCCCTAGGTAAATGCTAGGTCTCGGAGGAGGGATGAAGTTATTCCCGATGGGACTAGCACCTTGACTTAATTAAAACCACCAGACCCTTATCCTGTCTTACTCAGGTCTGTGGTACGGCTACACACCTCACAAAGTGACCACTAGTGGCTGAGGGAACCTGGCCACTGACCGCAGCCTATAATGACACGGTAGTATTTAACAGGTCCATTGACACGGCAGACTAAAACCTAAGATATCTTTCTTTTATCTCCAGGAAGGAGCAAGCACCCTGGTTGAGTTTGTCATCGGCGTTATGGGTTCCTTAACCTTTCATGCATTACATCGCAAAAACTGAGGTCAAAGTTTGACTTGCTTTGACCAAACAAATATTGAAACTATTGATTAGTAAATACTAAACCAACGAGGCGGTCGAGTTGGCCTTCCACATCTAGGACCTCTGCTATTAAAATTGTTGCCTTTGATTAGCAATTACTAAACCAGTTTGGCGAGTGGGTTGGTTATCTTTCCTCGACTTCAACTTAGGACTCCGGTTGGAATCCAGCTGGGGGCACTATATGTTGATTGGGTTTTCAGTTCCTACCTGACTGCAAGGGTTTTTCCTGGTATGGAATCATTCTCTGGGATTTTTCCTCCCACATGTAAAAATTAAAACTTCTTTGTCTTCTTTCTGTTTGGGTTTCTTTGCTAGTACAGCAATTAAGTTCGCTTTCTTGAGAGGCCTTGGTCTCACAACCAGACTTACATACCTGCCAACATTCAAACCTCAGAAATAGCAACATAAGTTTTACAAGTCCACAGACGCAAGAAGTCTTATCCCATGAGAAAATATCTAATTGTTGCAGGCATTTTTTGTGGCATGTAAACTCCAAAATCTGGACAATTCCAATTAAATCTGAACATTTGGCAAGTATGGAAATAGGAATTGAAATGAAATAAATGAAAATAGGATTAATTGATGATTACCTTCTGAACTCCAGGAGAGCTTTGGGAGATGGTGGGATGCCATTCTCAGGCCAGGTCAGGAAGTGGAATTGGGTTACCGTCCTCGTCTCCTGAGTCTGAAAAATCAACCCCCAAAAAGAAGAATGTATTAATTACAAATCGCAAAAAAAATAATAAACACATTATAGAGTTGCCGACATATGCATCTTGATATCAGGGAGATTTTGTACAACAATCATAGAGATATTAAGAAGTACATTCAACATAATAGGGTAAGAAAATTTCCACAATCTGGGAGAATTCCAAACTTGAACGTGGAAAATTAGGAGAGGTTAGCGGTGACACTATGTGAAATTCTCTTTTGAGTAGTGTTGGTTCCGAAAAGAACCGTTGGTTGATAGCTCCAACACTAACAATACTCAAAAGAGGTTTTCACATGGTGCTACCGCAAACCTCACCTAATAATACATCCACCATGCAAATTTTCAAATTCTACTTAAAACATGAACAGATTAGTTGTTTAGAGGGAACTTCTACAGAACCAGTAAAAATTGACAGCTCCGACATAACATATTTGAAAAGCACTTGCAGTGAATCAAATGTTTTGTTTGTAAAACCCCACTGCCCTTTAAAGAACAAGAGGTATGTAACCTAATAGGGCATCCTGTGCGGTTACTAACCCCCGATACTAAAGACTAACATCACTGAGAGTTCAAGCACAATCAAATCCTTTAAGTGTCTTCATAATCTTATAAGATCTGGATCCAATCCTTCCGTTTCACAATGATGCGTAACTCAATGTCCTGTTCGGGGAATACACAACAGGCCCTTATTGTCAAGAGTGTTGAGTTCTGCAACCGGGCAATCTGCTGGGGTCGGGGTCAACCCCTATCCTACCCCCTCCCCACCCTGTAACATCAATAAAGGTTCAATCTTAATCAGTTCGGACAGTGGTACGTGCTCCGCCTACTTCCTTAACAGGGAATCTACAATAGGCGCTTATAGTCAAGAGTGTTGTGTTCTGCAAACTGGGGAAGTGTGTATCACCAAAAACCCAATCGTTGACCGTTGGGCAATTTTGCCTGGTACCCAGCATGTATTTTTCATGCATAGGTAACCACAGTCTGGGTAACCATGGAGACTTAACTAGTGGTTGACAAATGGACTCCATGATCAAAGTTGCCCGAAGAAAGGTTGATTTTAAAGGTTTTGGTTGTTGACATGTTTCTTGACGTACCTCTGTGTTCTTGAGATAGAAGCTCCTAACCAGGTAGTCATCGCACCAGACGTGCTCCGAGACAAGGTGGACCTCGTAGAAGTGGTAGCGAGTACCGCCCTCTGTTGGCCAGTACAAGTTATGGACAGTGTCGGAATCCGTCATGGGTGTAAGGTTGACGATGACGACAACACCTTGCTCCCAAACCATCTGAGAGAGAAAAATGCAAATAATTAGCCAAAGTGTAATTCAATTAAGGGAAATCAAACATGGGGTGAGAGAAAAATCAAATGGTCCTCATTGGGATTTGAACCCAAGACCCCTGACACACTGAGCTATGAGGCACAGCGTTATAAATCCATTAGGTTTTCCTTTAGAAACACATTATTCTCTCTGTGTTGCATGGATGCGCAAGGGGACAAGAAACTTATAAAAATACTGGGTTCAAAAACTTGTTAGAAAGGGGGGAAGTCCCTTTAGATCAATGAAGATACTTTTGAGACTATAGAGGGCAGCAGACACACGGGCTGCTCCCAGACTACAATTGAGAGAACAGTCATCCTATTGCAAAGCACAGTTAAAGCTATTTCCTAATTCGGTTACAAATATTAAAGAGATTCTGAAAGGGCAACAAACCGTTGGGTGCAAATTTCAGTATAATCAGCAAGTGGTTATATATCTTATTTTGTTAACCACTCCACCGATATCACAAAATTATGATTAGGCTATTTCCCTTTGATGTCGAATTGGAAGACCAATCTTTTGTGTGAAATAACTTTGCATTTTGTAGTTCTTTCTGTATTTTCTGTAATAGATCGTAATTGAATAACCCCTTTTGCTGCTATGAAAGTCGCCATCTTGTAGGTCATATCATATGCGCTTCCAAAAGAGTTTTGGGACTTTACTGTAATGTTGCGCTATATTAAAGAAGACTGCAGTGTTCAAGTAAAACAAAATAAAAAAAGAACATGTCTCTCCTTGGCTCAATCATCTACTGATGAGCGAACCTAGACAACGATGAAAATGGATTAGTCAGGTTGCCATAGAAACAGCTGCCTGATGCCTGAGGGTGCATTGGCCTCTGCATGATACTCTTCATGTTAAAGTGTGATACAAACAAAGGTATAATGACATCAAGTTTAAGATCAGTGAACCTTGAAGGATGGATGTGTTGGGAGGGGCCCAAATACAAGACATCCCTCCCCTGCCACACAATGGTTGCATTCGATTAGCTTCCCTTAAGTTACCTGGGGTGGATTTCACGCAATGCTAAGAGATAGGACTGGTCCAAAGTTAGGACCAGTAACTCATCCTAACTTAGGACTGGTCCTATCTCCTAGCTTTGCCTAGGACTAGTCCTAAGTTAAGACTACCTTTGTGAAATCCACCCCTGTTTAATTCTCCATTACTTCCTAAGAAAGGACTTGGAAAGCTGTGTGTAAAGTTAGCTTTAATAGTGATCAGTTCATTAGTTTTAAGACTGGTTGAATGACCTGAGAAGTTGAGTCGCGCTTGAACCCTTACTCGTACTATCCGCTAAATTTCGCAGCATTTACTTCTCAACCACCGCTTTAAAATCATAATAATTTTGAAGAGAGAGGAAGGGAAAATCTCCAAGCCATGAGAATGAAGTCCCTTCAAGGGGAAAATCCTTCTGAAATCAAATTAGGCTTGTATGGGACACGGAGCAGAGCGACATGTACGCTTTGTGACAAGTACTGGCTGAGGAGACGTAAAGCTTAAAATGGATGCATTAGCGTAGTCACGACCGTGTGCTGTTCACTCGACCGTGAACATAAATGAAAGATTATTTTTTCTGCATTATCGAGAGGGCTGAGGGGTAAATATAAATTGCCGAGACCGATTGTGGGGAAGGTTGTCTTGAGGATATTGAGACGTGCTCAGGGTAGGTTTTAATACTTTAAATTGGTGTCAAGTTACTTGAGATTGGCATCTAATTATAAGAGGCTCTTGTTGATTTTGGGTTAAACTGAACTGACAAGGCACAAGTGCAATTTTATAAAATATCCATAAATAATTTGTTACACAATTAAGTAATAAATATTGTATTATATTGTATTGCTAAGTCCTTAGCATATTGTACTCCTTGATTTTTAATATATATATATTTCTGTTTATTTATTAAAATTTTAGTTTGATGAAGTAATAAATATTTTCTTATTAAACTCAATAGAGAAGTCTGTAAAAAAATCTTGATATAAAGAAATATACTTTCATTATTAATTTACAGTTTGGTTTGATTAACATGCTTGTCATCTTGGATATATTCACGTATTTCAGGTCAAATTCAAGTTTGCACCTTAACGCTATCAACATGACGTATTCCCTCTCTGTGTTTTCGGCATAACTTTCATAAGCCACGGGCATGGCGTGTTCAGATGACATATTCTTTGGACGGGTAAAAGATGTATGAAATTGGAGAGGACTTGAGTCAAGCTGCGAGAGTACTCTAAGATGTTATTGCACTAGTTGATACCTCACTTGGTGCAGACGGCAACTAACGTTAACTGCAACACTATACTCTTACAAAACCTGCTTCCCTTCAAAGCGATCGTCTCGCATCATCTCAAAAACTCTCTGTCGAAGAGAAACACCCTCAAGTGACAAATCACTCCAGACTCAAATTTCCAGTGCTAATAAATTCAAAATTGTGTAAGGGACAAAGTCGGTGATGTAAGTGGTCGCAGACGTGGATGGATAAAAAAACATCTGTTTGGGTGTTCCATAATGAATGTTGATTTTGAGGTCTCACGGGTTTTAGTTCAGCATTAGAGTAATATGCACTAGGTAACTTATGCCCACAATCACGATTCAACCAAACTTGTCTTTTTTAAATAATTTTTTCCTCAATCCACTTAAGTATAACAGCGCCCCCTATAGGCAGAATTATGCCAGTGAACAAGCCTCAATGCCTCAAATCCTATAAGCCTCTAATAAACAAAATGACCAAGTCCACCCAGCACACTGCAGTAACACTATGTACATCCAATACTGTATAGTTATAAACTTAATCAATTCTTAGCACGTACCATGGGTAAAATGAAACTGGGGGATCAGGTTGCCTCAGGGGTTTCTTTCCCTGCCGTTCACCTCTCTGTGAACCCTGGTGTGAATCCCACCTCAGACCAGGGCCCAACTTCATAGAGCTGCTAAGCACAAAAATTTGCTTAGCATGAAATTTCTTCCTCGATAAAAACAGGTTTACCAACCAAATTTCCATGTGATTTTCAGGATAAGCAAACAAAAGCTGAATACCAGTAACAAGCACTATGTAACAAATGGTAATTTGGCTGGTAATCCGGTTTTTATCAGGGAAGAATTTTCATGCTTAGCAAATTTTTGTGCTTAGCAGCTCTATGAAATTGGGCCCAGAGCCTTGCACGCCGATGGGGTTTTCAGTCTCTACTTGATTGCATGGGTTTTCCCCCCATCTGGGGATTTCCTCCCACATCTAAAACTGAGCCCTTCTTCTCATTTCCTATGAATCCTGTTATTGGCGCTAATTTGTGCTGTTGGGTGAGATAAATCAATTTAAAGAAATTCCTGGGTTTTTTTTTGTGGTTTTATTTTTCCCTGTTACTTCCACGAATGAAACAAGAGTGACAAAAGGAGTGGATGAAACAAGACGGTGACTGTTCTATGTTCTGACAACCCTATGTTCTAAAACCCCATGATACGAAACCACCCCTGAAGTTTACACGCTAGTGTATAGTGTATAGGGTTAGGGTTAGGGTTAGGGTTTTAGGAAAAAAGTAGGGGTGTCAGACCATAGGGGTGTAACAAGAGTGACTTAAGGAGTGGATAAAAGAGAGAGGAAGATGTTCTTACCTGCCAGAAGTCCGCTACCGTGGATGGAAGAGGAGCTTGAGCAGCGATGTAAGCTGGGTTCCTAGGATCAGCATCAGCCTGCAAGGAGTAAAAACAAAACCAGTTAGGATATAAGAAAGATCAATCTGAACATCAGTAAAGCACACACTGTACTGTTGACTAGTTTTAGGGCCTTGTCGCAAGAGGCAACTTTTGTTACAGTGCATGCTACATTACCATTTTGGAAGCTAATAAGCTGAATTGAAATAAAGTCTTAGAAATGTTTTCTACTTGGTGGTATCTTGGTTTTAAATGCCCTAATGTGAAACCTGCAGCATATACATGGTTTTTATCTTCATGATTTGTGTGAAATTAGTAAATAGTAGTTACTTATTTAAAAAATAACTCCTGCGTATCGCTAGGTTTCAGCACATATTTTGCGCATATTGACCCGATAGCTAGCTTGTGCATCGGGGAACCCTGCCTTCACAACAATAAAATTGAAAGTCTGATTCACAAGTTAAGATGCAATACTTATTTGTCTTGAAGGTATAATTTTGTCGCCCGTTGATTGCCTATCACTCTAGGGTTTACAACATGCGAATCAATTTTTTTGACTTTCTTATCTCTGGCAAAGATTTTAATCACGAAGCTCGAGGCACGGACTAAGCATTTATAGGATCTCTGGTTTTATAAGTTGATACAATCTTCATTCTGGTTCAATATTAAATACTCAGTTTTTTTGGACTCTCTTATCTCTGGCAACAATTTTAATCATAGGCTCAAGGCATGGACTAAACATAGGGTCTCTGGTTTTATAAAACGATACAAACTCATTCTTGTCACAGTTTAATACTCAGGTCTACTGAATCTCTGCGTAATTGTTCACAACAGATTCATTCGCCCTCCGCAATTTTTCTTCTTCTCATATGATTAGTCCTCGATTTTCTCCTCATCTGACATTCCCAAGTCCTGTAGGGACCAGAGAGTCGTTAGAAAACGGCGTCATAATCTTAATTCCAGCAGATACGCGATACGCCGTCAGTCCCCACCGCCTCGTATTAACTAAGTCGGCCCTCCAGCGCCAAACTGCAAAAAAAATGCTGTTAACGACTCTTACTGCTACCCGACACAACAGCTTGGGAGAGACCGGTGTAATTTTACGGTGTACCGGTTGGTAGATTAATCATGCAATGATTGGAAAATGAAATTTGACCCCTGTAGTGGTTGATAGTATTTGCTTTGTTGAGACCCAGGCGCAGTCCAAACAGCGGCAACTGCGCTATGTCTCTCATCGGAGTTTCATCACACAGTGAATGATGGCGGATAAACAGTTGTTAATATTCAACAACTGGGATGAGTTTTCCCTTTCTTCAAATAAATGAGTGACCAGATTTAAATTAGAGTGCGAGTGATTAAGAGCAGCCTAACTGTGATACTGCATACTCCTCCTTGGTTGAGTAAATAAATCCACTATTGACGCTAGGTTTCAAATTAATAAAAACCATTCATTTGAATAAAAAAGAGGGGGGAGAAAATGAACTGAAGGCTTGATAGATCCCAAAGAGGAATTTAATATTATTCACTTTTACTCATTTTTATTTGGAAAATTCCATACAAACAAAATTTGAAATTCTAATTTGTTTGAGCGTGAAACCAGGCTATCTGCTTGTTTTCATCCATACACTCTCGTTTTTGCTGAGATGTAGAACTACATGTATAGGCGCCATCCCAACAGCTTTATTTCACGTATTGCATTTATCTCATCTGGAACTCCTTGCCGGGGGAATGTTTCCCCCATCCTGCAATCAGTCTTAAGGAATTTCTTCTACGGCCCCTTACCAAGAGTGGCTTAAAGCCTTACTTGGAACGAACTTGCATTTCTTTACAACATAGAATCTGAAAACAAACGACATATTGTCATTTGCAGTATATTGTTTCTTTGTTACAATAGTATTTTATTTTTGTATGCTTTCTGCCCCCCCCCCCCTCTACTGTCTCTCTCTCTATTAAAATAATACCACTTTTATACTTGATTCTGTTATGCTTATATACCTATTTATGTGTGTCGTGTTGCCATTTAGCTTTCTAGAAAGACTCTGCTAGGGTAGAAAACACAAGGCCATTCTTTGCCGTTTTTAATAAAGAGTTAAAAATCTCAAGTAATTTATCACGTTCTATCTCTTCACTCCTCCCCGTCTCTCAGAACACCAGTCTAAAACAACGTAGAAACACTTTGCTAGGGTCGAAACGCCAGGCCATTCACTATTCTTTGCAATTTTTAATAAAGAGTTTAAAACCTCAAGCAATCTATCACGTTTCATTTCTATGCTCCTCCCAATCTCTCATCTCATAACACACATCTAAAACGAAGTAATGCAGTATAGGACCCCGACCTGACCTTTAATTGAATGAGAGAATCTAGAACAGCTAATATTTTGGACTAAGATCTCGCCACATTCTGAGAGACGGAGAGAATTCTGTCCGAGAGAGTAGTCTTGCTATACCTGACTTAATCTCAAGATTGACAGTCGACTGGAGTGGTCAATTATTGTGTCATCTTACGGGTCCATAGAAGTATAACTCTGACCTGAATCTATGCTAACCACTCAGGTTTTTGTCTCGAGAGGTCTTAGAGATGCAAAGGATGGAGGCATCTCAATCTACTCCTCAAATCCATTATCCTCTCCTCCTTATCTCATCATCATCCATCTCATGTTGTGAGTTTTTTTTTCTTTCTCCGCAACATTTTCCCGTGATTAATTATTTATCTGGAGGAATCCTTTCATTATTGAGGATGATTTAAAAATTGATGACCGGATTTGGGAGATCAGTTCTGATCAGGCAATTTGTCGTCAGGTTCGGACTTTAAAAAAAAAAGGAAGTGAAAATAGTGATTATAATCGGAGTTTGACAGTGAGTTTGTTTTTAAAAACTTACTATTGAGCTTGCATTGATGTAGTCAGAGTTCTGTGCATTGGTCGAGTCATTCAGTAAAACCCGTGTGTGATCGTCTGTAATTAAAACAAATAAATAAACAAAAGAAAAACAGTTTAGAAACAAGAATCTGTGAAGGATTACATGTTATGTGGTTGTTATGATGCTCCAACAATGGATACTCCTGTTGTACTGAACATTACATGCGCATAGAAACGCATACGTGTACCTACATGTATGTATCGGAGGTGACAAGAATTTTGTTTGCAATCAAGACATAAAAAAGACAATTCCGTTAGTTTCTAGTCAACAAAAACAAATTGGAAATGTTACAATTAAGAAAAAAAGTAACTGTTTCTGCTAAGAATTTGGCTACACCGTCTATAGTAATAATAATAATTAAAACTTGTAAAGCGCCATCTATCTAAGACTAAACTTATTCCTAGGCGCATACAAACCAAACCCCCCAAAAAGAGCGTAACAAAAAAGATTACAATACCCAGGGCATAAATCAATAGATTAAAAAATGTTCATAACAAAAAAACCAATAATAAAACTAACCAACCAACAAACAACAAATATTTCTTGATTGAATTTTGTTTCATGTATGAGTCAATGATCCTCAATTAATTTTTGTTTGATTATTTCTGAATGAAATTCCGTACAGATTCTATGCAGGTTACCAACTGATTCAAATCAACACAATGTCTGCTTTAACCAGGTTAATGACCGCTTTAACCTAGTTAATGGCTGCTTTAATCTGGTTAATGACCGTTTTAATCTGGTTTTATTCCCAAGTCGGCCCAGCTGAAAGGTTTCTCGCTGTATAAGATAGAGTAATTTCAATCTGGTTCGATGCTTGGTTAAATCCAGTCTGGTACATCTAAGCTAATTGCTCATTCAATACTCGACATGGAAAATTTGACCTAGATTTGGCTTAGCTAATCCTGATGAATTAAATGAACCTGGGTTAATGGATTAATAACCAGATTAATACAGATTAATGGCCAGATCAATCCATATTAAAAATATTTTGTTTAACTTTTTCAAATTGTCTACTTTGTGTGTATTGTTATTATTTAAAACCTTTCTTAATTGTTAACCTTCCTTTAACCTTTCTTAATGATGTAAAAAATAAAACTCAATTCAGCCCCTAAATTTCTGATGGCTACCAAGGGTCAAATTACAGGAAAATATATTAGGGCAAGACACTTTTCTATACTAAAGGGCACCTCCATAAAGGAAGTATCATTTTCTAAAAGGCTTTCACATTTGAATTTTCATATAATTTTCTTAGGGATTGTAAGACATTGTTTGAAGAACCATCATGTGCACTGCAGTTGGTTGCCTCCAAGCTCCCTGGAAAAGTTGTCTTACATGTACTGTATGTGACAAGGCCTTGTACAATTTACATCATCGTCAAGGTGTATTGCCTCCAGTACCAGGGAGCTGAGATGGTTTAAAGGATTTGGGTACTTTTTCAAAATGTCAACAGATTTACATTAAACTTACAGGGTTTGAAGATAATGATAGTGGAAAGCTTCCCCTTCAAATATTACTTACTGAGGTGCAGTAGTTTTTGAGAAATGAGTAAAACAATGTCATGAAAATACGTTTGTAAATGATTAAAATAATTTTCGAATCATGAGACGAAAATTATTTTCAAACTGTGTAAGTTTAGTGTAAATCTGTGAACATTGTGTTTTTTGTCCTACAAAAGTTACATCGACCCTTTAAGGAGTGATTTAAGGCCCAGTGACCAGGGGTAATAATGTGAAGCGCTTTGGGACGCACTGCGGGTGTGAAAAGCGCTATATAAAAATGGGTTATTATTATTATTATTATCTTGAAGCACCCAAGCCTAGAGTACTGATGACACTTTCTCACCAAGTGAGGTTTTGAATTTCCAAACCCGCTGATTTTCTTTAAGCATCGTAAGAGAACTTGATTAAGACACAATGTTTCCGCACATCGAATTCCTTTGTGTGTTACCCTCCTAGTCCCACAGATCACCATGCAAATATCAATCACCATCATCTCATTCTGTGGCCCAGTTTCTAACGGCCTCAGCCCAAGTTGTCAATCCAGGCTTTTCCTGATTGCAACACTTGCGGACGAAGAAAACAAAAATCTTTCGGTTTGAAGGTTTTTATAACGGCGAGAAAACCTTGATTAAGGATAAGACGTACTTTGCAAAAGCAAATATACTCTTGCTTGAGTAACTTTAGTCAGAGCTTTCCGGCCTAGAAAATGGTACCATGTCACGGCATATATAAATACGAACATGTGTAAGATGACAGACAGTACACTCGGGTGATAGAGTTTACACAAAGTTTCCATACTTCCATATGCAAGCATTTCTTGTATCAAATTTATAGCAGGCATTATAATTTGGTCCTTAGAAAAAATGTAGAAGAGCTGACCTACTTGTTCATAAAGTGTAAGGTTTAATATATTTGACAAAAAAGAAATAGCTGTTGCTAACTGCTTACCAACCACAAGGACCTATTTTAGGTCCTTATCTTCAAGTACGTAAAAACCTGCGTCTTGTGTGTTCTATGGTCACACGCCAAGTTTGCTTGAAAATAGATACACTATCACACGCGTGCTCGTGGAAATACGGAAAATATAGCGCGTCTGCGTCCCATATCCAACTTGGCCTTCGGCCTCGTTGGATATGGGTCGCAGACGCGCTATATTTTTCCGTATTCCACTCCCGCTTGTGTGATAACTTATATTGTGGTTGGATAAAAGCAAAAAATATTTAATGGCCTTACGTTTCGACCCTAGCAGTCTTTCTCGAAGGCTAAAAATATATTTTTTTAGGCTATATGATCACCTTTCTTTGATTTTACCAAAAGCAAGTATGTAGAGTATCATACCTAATAATGCCGGTTCTTAATATATTTTCAAGCTATTAGATCACCTTTTTAAAACAAATTTAAAAAGGCAAAACAAAACCATGAAATCAGGCTAAAGTATAAAGAATATCATTCCTAATAATGTCATCTCTTCCGACTTGTCATTCTGTTGAAGGATTGTACTTAACCTAGATATCACAAACCTCATGTTGCGTCCCTCAAGCAAAAGAAAATCATCCAACATATTATCGATCGCGGTGAAGGCAACCGCAAAATTAATGTCTCTAAAAGTGGTTAAATTTAGATGAAGAGTGCCGCGCATTCTTAGGAAGAAGGGGTCAACCGTGAAAAGAAAGAGCAAAGCTTCGTCAAAGCGGCATCATTTCATTGAGATATGTCCAGCATTATTCTTTTCTAAGCTGGAAAGTGCTTCATCAATCAATGACAAAAGCAACTGGACTTCATTCCTGTGTGAGGCCATTTACTGTTTTTGATTAACTCAAGTTTGGGTTGTCAGTGCTTGTGAAGATGGCCATTCGACATGCCTGATGTCAACTAGGGTTTATTTATATGAAATGAAAAATCACTCAGCACTTTATTTTGAAGCGATTTAACATCCCTTAAAGGGAGATGGATTTCGGTGGTTTTGTTGTAAGATTATATAAAATCAAGGTATTCTTGTCTACTTGAGGCAACTCCGAAAGAAAACAAGCATGAATCAACGCCAGATGATTTCCTGCTTCAAGTAATTTCACTTAACATTTCATGATTCTTTCTGCAGATAGTGTATGTCAATTTCACCTAATATTTCACTTCAAATTTCACAACTCTTTCTGCAGGTATTTCAATTTCACTGACAATTTCACTTTTCATTTCAAAAACAATTCTGCAATTATTTCAACTTCACCTAAAACTTCAATTTGGATATCCCAATCCTTCCAGCAGATATTTCAAAACTACTCTTCACATTTCACAATTCCTTTTGCACTTTCAATTGTACCTAAAATTTAACCTTACATTTCACAATTTGTACTGCTAATATTTCACTTTTACCCCCCCCCCAAAAAAAAAAATATTAATATATTAAAAATAAATAAAATAAACCTAAATCTTCATAATTACAAATCCAACCCTAATCATGCCTTCAAGATAATTATTTCTCTCTAGATGTCTAGAGGGCAAAAATTATTTCAAAGTCTTACTCTACAACAGATACTTTACGATCCTAGCAGAGTATTCTCGAAAGATTCTGCTAGGGTTGAAACATCAGACCATTTAATGTTTTTTGCATTTATACCACATGTCACCTGATATAATTGCTGTGGTTTCAACCATTTGTACATAATCTGCCTTGTCATTTTGTCAAGTAATCTTTATATTTTTAAATGATTGTATAATTGTATATTTCTCTTAATATTTTTATATGGAGCTGGTCTGCTATTGTAATTGCCTGCAAAGGATGATTAAAGTTTTTTTCATTGAATTGAATTGAATTGAATTAAAATTATGTCATTTTGGTTGGTAAGCTATTTGCTCATTACTAAATAACAAGAAAACATAAATGAATGTTACTTACATGGCAGGACCCCTTGGTAGCGATTCTTGGGTACATTGGCAGGCAGGGCACCCATCTTAGTGCTGCTTGAGTCTGGCTCGTACCTACATAGCGCCTCCCACTCCTTCGTTAACCTGTCTTTGTTACGTAGATGGTCCTCCATGTACGACTGAGAAAAGAAGAAAAGAAACATGGATAAAGATCTGTCGACTTATCCATTGGGAATGTAGGACTATGTTAATCAATCCATTTAAGGCTAGATGATACTTGCAAAAAATATTGATCGATCCTTTTAGACGGAAATATATGCCATGTTGATATTATCTCTTTCAGTATGCTTTGTGGGTAAACAAAATAAGATCTTGTTGATTAATCCACTAACTGGGCAATATAACTTGTTGATATAATTCCTTGGTCCAGTAATAGAATTCTACGCCTAGCCAATATAACCATGAAGTCATTCGCTAAATAACAAGTAACATGCCCATTCAATATAAGAGTTGTAGTGTAACTTGGTCCATATAACCATGGAGTCATTAGTCGATACTAAGGACTATTTTTTATGCCCAATCAATATCCATGTAACCTGGACTGTACATGTATACCCTAAATCAGTCCAATATGCCCAGTCAATATAAACACTTGAGTCATTAGTTGATACTTAATCAGTCCGATATGCCCAGCCATTATAACCATGAAGTCATTAGTTACTTACCAGGACTATATGCCCAGTGGATATATCCATATTGGACTGGACCGGTTCTTCACTCCATGATGAAGTACTACTACGGCTAGATGGGCTTGGTGCTGCACCGTCACTCATGGCTACACTGCTGATTCGACTCAATGGCTCTGGCTTCTCAGAAGACTTACTGGCCATGCGCTGCCTACACAAGTCCTGAAATAGACAAATACACACACATTATAAATAGAATAGTAAGCAAATTCATTGGAGCTGCTCAAGCTTACCACCTTTCTGTTTAGCAAAAATAAGCAGGGCACCAGTTACAACTTGTACATGTGACAGTGATGGAAACCTTATCTGGTATAAAGCATATTTTGTGTGTAACAAGGGCCTAATACTAGGGTCAAAATTTTAGGAGAATGGTGGCATTTCCACATTTTGGTGACCCCTGGAGTTATTGATTCCAAAGAGCTTCTGGGAACAGTGTTCTCAGCACTAGACAAGTACATCAAACACTCAGCCCCTCTTATCTGAAGAAGTACAGCTATTTTTTTCACCAGGCAGACACAAAAAAGGTCTGAATTTAAGTCTTATATTTTCTCATCCCTAAAAGAACTAAGGTTTTTGTTTGCTTTAGGGTCTTTCACTCCCTTTGTGCTCCTTTTTTTTCTTTTCAAATATCTTTCAATTGAAAAATTCATGAATATTGTATTATTTCGGTTTTGAAAAGAAATTTGAGTATGCAATTATTAATCCATAAGCAAAATTTGTGAATACGAAACGTCAACATTTTTACAAAACTTTCACATAAATAATATATTTTGCTGAATCGATGACAACTGTAATACATGCAAACCATACACCAACAATGATTCTATTCCCTCCCTACACACACAAACACATTTCAATCATCGCAGCCGATAAAGACCAAAGTCTCACGAGATATCCGTATCTAGTCGCAGTAAACTAGGGTAGATGGAGTTACCTCCCGTCCCCCCCCCCCTCCTCCTCCTCCTCGGTACAAACAGCCACCTGTCAGGTGTCCACTCCTCTCTTGACCCTTATCTCGCTTCCAGCAACCATTCCCCCACATCCCAACCCTATCCTCAACCACCCAACCTAAAGCTTTATCGCCATTCCCAATGTTAATTTCATTTTTTACGTGTCAGCGCAGCTAGCCATGGGTGGATGGAAGGGACCTTAAGCTATGATGCACTAGGGTATCCTTTAAGTGTCGCATGCACTTTCTTTAGAGAGGGGGGTTTGTTGATAAGGGTAATGAATCCCAAGATTTGAATATTGGATTGACCCATTAGAATGGCATGGAGTAGTGGGTACGGTATGTTTTGATAACGATTGGGTTACGCATCACTGGAGGGGACGCGTACCAAGGCCATGTCAACAGACTGTCAGTAAAGATCGCATCTGATGTTATCTCGTCGTTGTTGTTGTTGGCTTTTTCTCTTGGTCTGGGAATCTACTTCTAGATCTTTGATTCTTTGGGCAAAATTGGGGATTTGGTTAGCGGCATGGGTTGTTCTTTCTCTGTAATCTACCCGGTAGAAATCTTGCCTTTGACTGCATCATTGGATAAAATATTGCTTAACAATTTTCTGCTAAGCAGAAATGAGCAGGATACCAGTCGCAAATTGTCTCAAGTGACATGGTTTGACTGGTAGTGTTTTGGTAAGCATAATTTTGTTGTGCTTATAACTACTTTTTGCTCTTAAGGAGCTCTCTGAAATTGGGCCCTGCTTATCCTAGCTTTCCCCCAACTGGCAAGTGAAATCCATCATGTCCACAGTTTAGTAACAGCTTCAGCAGATTGAGTAATGAGGGATTTTCAGGGGCAAATAAATTCATTGTACTTGGAAATGAGCGCATACTACGTACATCATATAAAATGGAAAACTACAGGGCGCCTGCCGCCACCTAGCACGCAAAAGATCCCAATCGTGTTTACCTGATAATCAGCTGTTGCTTCCCCCTCTACAGCGCCCCCGTTGGCCGCGAGTCCCTTCAGCTTGGCTCGAATCCTGGACTTCTGTCGGTAGCAGTAGACAGTGATGACCGCGATCAGGATGCCCACTATACACGCCACTAAGACCACAGTCAGAATCACCAGTGTGGAGTTGTCGTCCGCTGGTGCATCCAGAACTGTGATATGAGTCTGCGGAAATGAAAAAAATGAAAATGTCTGATTAGAAAAAAAGCAGGAAGCAAGATGTGAGAATTATTTTGAAATATAAGATGTGGGCGGGAGGAGATTTGAGTGTCATTCGAATGAAATAACATCACAAGCATGAGACAGACTCCCTTGGTATTATTAAGGAAGAAAAAAACGGTAATTTTTTTGTCAAACAAGAGATGTTTTGATCAATATTCTTTGAGAAAAAAAACTCAAAGGAAGAGGATTACATACTTTTCATTTTGCAGTAAGCAACAACGAGGAGGAAAACCTCTGCTAAGCATGACAAAATTATGGTTGCCAAAATAAAGTTACCAGCCAAAATATTATGTAACACGTACAATCTGTTATTGGTGTCTTGCTCATTTTTGCTCAGCAGAAAATGGTTACTGCTTAAGCAGGTCTATCAAATTTGGCTCTGGATTGAAAGTGAATGAGATACTAATCATTGAAAGCAGAAAATGTCAGACAATTAAAGTAGAAAGAAAAAATCTATCTCTATTATAATCACTAAAAAAAACACCTCTAGTACGAAAAAATTCTTGAAGTAAATTGAGAAGTCCCGACTTGTTAAGTGAATCTCCAATCCTAACAATTATCCCTGGTAAGCATTCTATATTAATTCAATTTCCATTCAAGTGCTAGTGGTTACCAGGGACAGGTTGTATTGTACAAAGTACAATGCACTCCTAGCTCAAAGGAAGAGGATTACATACTTTTCATTTTGCAGTAAACAACAACTTTTCAACATCATATACCGAAGAGGAAAACCTCTGCTAAGCATGACAAAATTATGGTTGCCAAAATAAAGTTACCAGCCAAAATATTATGTAACACGACCAATCTGTTATTGATGTCTTGCTCATTTTTGCTCAGCAGAAAATGGTTACTGCTTAAGCAGGTCTATCAAATTTGGCTCTGGATTGAAAGTGAATGAGATACTAATCATTGAAAGCAGAAAATGTCAGAAAATTAAAGTAGAAAGAAAAAATCTACTTCTATTATAATCACTAAAAAAACACACCTCTAGTACGAAAAAATTCTTGAAGCAAATTGAGAAGTCCCGACTTGTTAAGTGAATCTCCAATCCTAACAATTATCCCTGGTAAGCATTCTATATTAATTCAATTTCCATTCAAGTGCTAGCGGTTACCAGGGACAGGTTGTATTGCACAAAGTACAATGCACTCCTAGCTTGGGGCACTGCATGTTTTTGCATATAAAGTCAATGACTTTGGAACACGATGCTTTAGTCTGGCCGGATGAACTCAATAGACACGGAATGACGATGGTCTGATGAAATGTCTTGATCGTTGCTCTCCGATTGTTCTGAATTAATTATCTAAATCCAATTAAAACAGAATATTAGCCATTTTGGTCAATCTCTGTCTTAATTAATTAAGCATTGAGGTTAATTCCACTTCAAATTATTTTTTAGCCTAATCTGCCTAATTGAAACAGCATTACGTGTAGACCTAAAAAACAAATTGTCTTCCTATAGAAGAACCAGTTTGTCAGAAACTTAGCAAAATATATGAGATTAGAGAGAAATAAGAGCCTATTCAAACAGTATACAGTTTGTTGGGACGTGTTTGTCTATAAATAAATAAATAAATTAACAAATGATCATGTAAAAATCATCATTTTAACACTCATCTGTTTAAAGTAAATGTTGACCAGTGATATTCAGCTTTTGTCCCTTTCATTTGAACTGTTTTTGTATCGTGAGCGAGAGACATGATCGAGCGCCTTGTCGGGCAGAACAGACTGTCTGTTCCAGAGAGAAACAGGCTGTCTGTTCCAGAGAGAAACAGGCTGTCTGTTCCAGAGAGAAACAACAGGCTGTCTGTTCCAGAGAGAAACAGGCTGTCTGTTCCAGAGAGAAACACCAGGCTGTCTGTTCCAGAGAGAAACAGGCTGTCTGTTCCAGAGAGAAACAGGCTGTCTGTTCCAGAGAGAAACAACAGGCTGTCTGTTCCAGAGAGAAACAGGCTGTCTGTTCCAGAGAGAAACAACAGGCTGTCTGTTCCAGAGAGAAACAACAGGCTGTCTGTTCCAGAGAGAAACAGGCTGTCTGTTCCAGAGAGAAACAGACTGTCTGTTCCAGAGAGAAACAGACTGTCTGTTCCAGAGAGAAACAGACTGTCTGTTCCAGAAAGAAACAGGCTGTCTGTTCCAGAGAGAAACAGGCTGTCTGTTCCAGAGAGAAACAGGCTGTCTGTTCCAGAGAGAAACAGGCTGTCTGTTCCAGAGAGAAACAACAGGCTGTCTGTTCCAGAGAGAAACAGACTGTCTGTTCCAGAGAGAAACAGGCTGTCTGTTCCAGAGAGAAACAGGCTGTCTGTTCCAGAGAGAAACAGGCTGTCTGTTCCAGAGAGAAACAACAGGCTGTCTGTTCCAGAGAGAAACAACAGGCTGTCTGTTCCAGAGAGAAACAGACTGTCTGTTCCAGAGAGAAACAACAGGCTGTCTGTTCCAGAGAGAAACAGGCTGTCTGTTCCAGAGAGAAACAGGCTGTCTGTTCCAGTTGACCGATAGCGACCAATTCTTTAGTCAGAAGCTTCAGAAGATTTCCAATGTATATCCAATCTACCATTGGTCCAATTCGACGCCTGATGTTTCACTCAAGGAAGTGATCTCCACCATGCCAAAAAAACCACCAAAAAGTACAACAACCGACAGATTTATCTAACAAACAACCCTTGAAATTTTCTCATTGGTAATCCTCCCTTCCCTCAGTGTGTCGATGCTGAGCTAACCTGTTGGATTTGGAAGCGACCGACAACTGGCGCCATTTAATTTCCCCTGGGACTCTCCCCCGATTCAAGAGGGTTCACGCAAAAGCCATTTCCGGCTTTGACGCATGCTGATTAACCGGTACCTGCTTTCTCGGTAACCGGTTAGAATCAACACGGAGGCCGGAGATTGGCTTCTCAGCTAAGCAGCTGCTCGGTTCATGCCGAGGAATTTCACTCTCTCTGTTTCTCTCACTCTTAGCGATACACAGCGCTTATATTTACCAACTCATCAAATATTCCTAACGGCTACTTTACTGGTTTACACAGAAGCTACTATGCACACTTGAGCTACGTGATTTCTTTTAAAGCTCCATGGATATCAAGATCGGGGGTAACTGACGTTAGAGAGAATCTCATCTTCAAGACGGCAGGATGTTAAAAATGGGTTGATAACTTTTTCTTGAAACATAACCTGAGCAAGTGCCCGTCTTATGACGTGTTTTTATTCTTTTCTTCCGTTGTGCCGTTCCCTTCACTTTCTTCCGCCCGTTTCAACTTGCAATGTCTATCACGGCAAGAGCAAATATGAGACTTTTTTAAGATGAATAGATATCGGGTTGACGCTCCAGGGCACGGCAACACCATTGGAATTGCAAATGAGGCTGTTGCCACCGCGAGGAGTTTCCAGCTTCCAAATGTCACTGCAAATCCTGCGATCGCGAGGACACATTATTCAGACAGGATGTTCAGGCCGAGTTAATTCCATAGACACCATTCCGGCGCTCTAGGGAAGCTGTGCACACATAAAAACATATACCCTGATGACCGCACACTCTCCCTCTCTCTCCCTCTTTGACTAACGCTTTTCTTAAGAAACTTTGCTTGCAATTTTGAGATTAATTAGAAAGGGCTACATGATGATGCCAATGTTTCATCTATAGACACGTGATAAAAAATAAAATCCTTAAAACCTACCCCGTCTACACTCTCTCTCTCTCTCCCTTGCTTTTGAACCCTCAGGCTTTTTTTTTTGCTCAACGCTTTAAAAAATATATATTATTTGCACCGCTGAGATTACTTTAAAATGGCTACACGAGAGAATCAAATCTTTCATCTATAGAAATACATTCTCAATTTGATTTTGAACAAGAATTCTTCTGACAAGTTTCCAACTTAGTGAATGAATTTCCTGCAGCATGGCAACACATTTCTTCACAATTCCATCTGAACCTTCCAAATTCTGCTCCGAGCTTTTTATTAAGAGCTAAAATTACCGCACAGAATTTGACAAGTGACATGTCATACAGTAATCCAAATTCCTGGTCTGCAATCTACTCACAAATAAATCCACTCCCTGACACAACCATTCCTAGGCTGACGTTTCTTAAAGTCAGGCTTATATGATGGTCTCCGCTCTCAGCAGTTAAAGTAAAAATGAAAGTTGAGATGAAGTTGAATTGGAATGAACCCAGTCTTTGCCAGACTGATTCAAAATAGAACACAAACTAAGGCCTGTATGCTTCGTTTTTGAAAGGGCAAGGGCACCAAGGCATTTTCTCCTTGGCAAAGGGCACCCTATGAGGAAATTGTATCTTTCAACTGGAGCATTTCAAGGGCACCAAGGCAATGACAAGGGGGCATGAAGGCAATTGCCTTTCTTTAGATAACTGTTACAAAAATAACTCAGTATAAAAAAAAGTTACTTCAGAGGGAGCCGTTTCTCACAATGTTTTATTCTATCAACAGCTCTCCATTGCTCGTTACCAAGTAGGTTGTTATACTAACGATTATTTTTAGTAATTACCAATAGCATCCATTGCCTTTTAACCTAAGCAACTTTAATGAGCTGATTACAAACACTAAACATTCCGTTCCGCTGCGATTACAAAAAGCTTTTGTTAGAAGCGGCACTTAAGTATAATCTTTAACACCCAGGACAATAATTGTCATTATAAAGATCCGCAGGGTACTAAAGGAAGAAGCTTTCCCACACAAACTAACGTCTTAAAAATCCACACAGGATCTTATTTAAAAAGGTCATTGCTTTAATTTCTGGAACTGCAGTGATAGGTTGGACAGATGGGACTTAATTGCCGAGATACTAACATGTTTGTTTATCAAATAGAAGCAGCTATTTTTTTTGGTTAAAAATCTCTTAGGTTTCCAGTGCCAGAACTCATAAGCGTATGTCCCTGTGTGCAACATCAATAACAAATACTGATTATCTTTATATTCTAAAGGAACCAGACTATTTCAGTCTCTGTATGGTAATGTGCATTTGAATTAAGCACAAAAAACAAAACAAAAATAATTTAAAAATCCACCAATTCCTGGTTAGGGCCTTGTAGCCTACTTGAAAATGTTGATGATTGATTGATTGATTGATTAATGAATTAATTGAGTGAGTGATTGATTGATTAATTAGTTGATTGATTGGAAATTGAAAAAAACACTCAGACTAAAAACCTACTAGATTATGTCCAATCTAAGTATAACCGTTTATCAACATAACCAACAAGTTGAAATCCATCTCAAAAATAACCAACAAAATTCAGTAGCCACCTTATCAACAGAAACAACAAGTTGACACCCATCTCAAAAATAATCAAGCAATTTTTTTGAGGTGACATATTTTTCTAATCGCCCATGCAGCAAATGCTTCCAGGTCACTGTGTTTTTACGGTGCATATAATCCATTGTACACCACTGTAGCCAGTGATCATACTAATATCCGGTTAGATGTCCCTATTAACACACATATTAAGCTTGATTGGGCACGAAGACTGTATAATGTGTAGCCTATGCCACGTGGCGACACGCGCCCCTATTGTTCCCAAACAAACATCGAGCTAGCAACTCCCACAAAGGGACTTTCAGTCCGGGAAACACTAAGGGCTGTTTCTAGTTTCATAGAGGATTGTTAGGACTGGGTGGGAGTAGTTATGATAAGCAGCTGGGTGGATTGAGAATAAATAGTGACTGTTGGGTTTTTGTTTGTTCTAAATGGTCAGAGGGTGGGATTGTCTGGTTTGAGGTAGAAGACTATTGTATCGTCGGATCTAGACGGAACACTCAACGGAATATTCACTCGATTCTACTTTTGTTTGTAAACGATGTATAATGGCTTTATAGATCCAGCAGTTTTATTGAAAACTAGTATCTAAAACAATGTTTGAATACAGACTCAAATAAGAACCACTTCATTTTTGTTATATGTTCATGGTGTGAACATCAGAATTGGAATATTATGAACAAAATTTCAATTTTGTTGTCTTTATATTTTGACTTCCTGCCAAGATCAAGAGAGCTGTAAATTTTCAAGCATCTTTTTTACCTTCTTAAAATGATTAAGGGAATCAATGTGTGGTGAAGAGGTATTCAATTAGAGGTTTAATCCAAACGAGGCCTGGTTCTTGATAATTTTACCGAGACGAAGTCGAGGTAAATTATCAAGAACCAGGCCTCGGCAGGTTTAAACCACTAGTTGAAAACCGATTCAACACACTTTGATTCCCATTCATACATACCTTTTCGGTCAAAAACATAAACACTTTTTGGTCAAATGAACGCTTAAAAACTGGTTCACAGATAAAACAAAAACAATGGAGCACTGATCGAAACATTCAGTTATAAACCACCGGCTCTTTTCAGAATCAACAGTAATCAAAAAAGATTTCCAAGATGCTATTGCAAACCTCACCTCATAATAATAACAAAAAGGAGAAAAACAATCGTTGCAGCATCTGTTTTTCTCTCTCCGATTCTCTTGACCACCACACGGCAGCTCAGAAAAAAAAAAAATCTGAGTTGAAACAACACATCAGTGAACGGATGACCTAGTTTACAATCTCTAAATGATCAATAAAACTTGCACTTCTAAGGGATCGGCACCATGGCGTCGTCGACGGACGTCCCCCACCCTCCCCAAGAGAAAAACAGGAAAGGAAAACACAGTACAGGACTTTGCCGAACAACATACGGCGACCCTTTAGCATTTTCAACTGTGTCCAACCTGCTCTTTCTAGATCGATCAAATCAATTGAAACAATTCGTGGCAGACAAATTATGTTTTGTTTGTTTTTCCCACACTACAAAAGAAAAAAACACATATGTAGCTTGAACCACACACCCAAGGTTTTTTTTTATTTGGATGATGGAGAAGGTTGTCCTACTGAAGGAAAATTATTCAAAAAATACAGTGTGTGTAATTAAATTAATTAAAAGGGCGCAGAAATTGAATAATGAAATTTTCCAGAGCGATATTGAATTTCTGCTAAAATGTCCGTTATGCGGAACTTGATAGTCTGTAACCGACTCTGGTAATAAACTGAACGGAAATTCAAACCTACAAAAAAAATCCCACCCAATTTAGAAACAGAAACGTTGGGGGAAAAGACACGAAAAGTAAGGCCATTTTGTTGTTACTTAAAAGAAAAATGTATATATATTAGGAAAATGTGAGGCATTTTCTAGAAGATTTGAGATCAAACTTCTCTAAATCATTCTAGTATTTCTGGAGACAAGATCATTCAAAAAAGTTGTTTTTTACTAAACCATCCCTTAAACTTTGTACCCAATGTGTCTGCAGCTATTAGCAGTGTTGCAAAAACACTTACAAAATCTTTGCTGAATTGATAATGGCTACACAATCTCAAAGTGCCCACTCACATCACCTCATGCATATTCATTATCCTTCGTGCCTTATACATATTCATAAGGTAAAAGCACGCCGGTTTCAGAGATTAATGGTGAGATACGACGGAGGGACTCGTAGGGAACGGAGAGAGATTTTTTTCTCAATTATCTGGAAGGGCTTTGCCGTATACCTCTAGGGATTGCGCCTCAATGCATGCGTGACATGTAACGTCCAACGACTGATTTCTGCGCCGGGTCTCTTTCCATGTAGATGAATATTCGGGCGAGAATCTAGAATTTCTGTCTATTTTGGTACAAAGGTTGGGAAGTAGTTGCGAGAATATCAAGGGGGGATACATTGTAGACAAAACGATAATAACCTTCTCGTGTACATGCATCTTATACACAGCTGTTACTCAGAATATTTTTATATTTTGTTTATATATACCTTTATCACCATTTAACCAATACTGATGATGCAATAGACCTTTATCACGGTGTGGCCATCTTGATTTTACTCCATTCCAACTCATTGTAACCAAACTTAGGCCGTGTCCGAAACGACGACTTCGGCTACAGCTACGTCTAGATCAGCGCGTCTACCAGTGTTGAAGAATAGGCAGACGCGCGCGATCTAGCCGTAGCTGTAGCCAAAGTCGCCGTTTCGGACACGGCCTGAGTCTGGATGGAACAATAGTCTGGTGCCATGTTTGTGCAATGAATGTCAGCATTCATTACTGTAATTGGAAACAGGGAACATGACCAAGACTGTGACAGCATGATAAAGGTCTATAAGAAACATTCATCAGTGACAAAATGAATGACTAAAAAACGCAGAGCTGCCAATATTTGAATCTTGCAATCAGAGAGATTTTGTACCACAATCAAGGCAATATCTAGCATTACGTTCAACAATTTAATGGGAACTTTTCTAATTTGTTCATCAGAGCATAGCAAGTGCGGAATCAGGGAGATTGGCAGCTCTGTGAAATGGGGGATTAAGCAAAATTGACAAGAGTGCAGCTAAAGATAATAAAATATGGCTGTAAAGTAAATACTTACTAAGTATATTTTGCAGGGCAGTGTAATTTTATTCCTTAATTTATTATATCATCGTAAACTGGATTAGATGGGCCCCTAATCAATAATTTTCCCAACGTGATGTTCAGAGGACAAAATTAAATATTTGCAACATCCCCTCAAAATGAAAATTTATGTTGAATCTAGATCCAGAACAACCCGAGGCAAAAAAATACCTACAAATTCAATGTAAATTTATTCCTTCCACATTTTAGACTAGATTCAGCTATCAACGGAGCGTGAAATTGCCTCCCAAAACAAACCCCACCAGAAAAATATTAATTGTTTAAGAAGCAGCAGCCATTAGAGCCACGAGGAGACTGACAAATATCCACGAGTCGACTGAAGAATGACTGATAGAAATCTGCCGTAATGTCAGGTATGAATGAAGGCGTGCCGTACCCAGACCGCTCCAAACAAGCAATTGTAACAACATCACTACCCAAACATGAACCATATTAAAGGCACTGGACACATTTGGTTCAATTGGAGATCGAACTTGCAAGAGAATAATGAAAGAAAAAACACCCTTATTGCACTTCTTTGTGTGCTTTCATCAGATGCACAATAAAAGGCTTTTAGCTGAAGTCTTTTATTATTTAAGTGAGAAATTACCACTTTCTCAAAACTACGTTACTTCAGAGGGAGCCCGTTTCTCACAAAGTCTTATACTATCAACAGCTCTTCATTGCTTGTTACCAAGTAAGATTTATGCTAACAATTATTCTGAGTAATTACCAATAAGTTCCAGTGCCTTTAAACCCACCAAATCTACATATCAGATTCCTGTTAATTTTTATTAAAGGTCGGCCAAGGTTACAACTGACCTCTAGAATCAAACACACACACTAAAAGGCACCAACCCATCCACCACTTGTAATATAATTAACCCAACATGGATGTACAACTGTAGCAGTCTATATGACGGTAGTACAGAATCAAATTATCAGCGGACGAGAGAAAGTGGCGCCATGTTTTTGTGTGTTCAAACCTCGATGGTTCTGCAGGGGCTCCGACGCTGCATATGTTTGCTGTTTGGCACTAGGGCAGTGTTTGAGTGTACACAACGTGACAGGAATATTCATCCCAGGCTTTGCTTCTTATTTATCTCAATATGGCGGCTTGAAGTTAAATAAATCGGAAAATTTGTGGCAGGAATGTTACAGTACTCACTGGGAGCAAGCACACACACAAAAAAATAACAAAAAAATATCAGAATAAAAAGGGGAAAAAACTGCCTCGCTTGCGTCTAATTTATATGAATAGAATGGCTGGAAGTAAAATAAATCGTTGAATTAGAGATGTTTCAGTACTCATGGGAGCAAGTGCACAAAAAATAAAAAATAAAATACTGATCAGAATTTTTTTTTTACAAAAGGGACGACATACTGCCTTAACATTGGCGTGGAGTTGTGTTTCTTATTTTGATGCAAATGTAACTTTCAAAAAGCATTCAGAACCAAGGAAACATCTACCACTACTAAAAGTAGACAAATGTAGTCTGCAGTTAAATATTGCATTCAACTGCAACCATTTCACTACAAAATACGACAGCCTATTCATAAATTTATATCAGTTTTGATACCTCGACTCTAAACAAACAATGATTTTAGTTTTGTTGTAGCCTTGTACCTTGAGTATCTCCATATAACCTAGTCAGGATGAATTTGCATAAAAACAATAGAGACAGCAACAATAGCGCATAACGTATAGAAACTGACTCAACACACTAGAGTTGTGTACCTGCATAACGCAATGCATCAATGGAGGAACGGCTGCTCAAACCATATGCTACAACTAATAACAATATAACAATAATTATTCAGTTTTTATATAGCGCTTTTTCACACATGAAGTGCGTCCCAAAGGGCTTCATATTTTGACCAATGTTCACTGGGCCTTAAATCATTCCTTAAACCAAAATAAATCAATCCAAGCTAAAACCCATAATCACTCTTGCAATTTGTCTCTCACTTTACACCGCTTTGAGATAAATTGATGCTCATAGTCAGTGGTTACCAAACTGTATTCATGTTGATAGCTTAATGGATTGTTCTCTAAGATGGATTGTTTATACTCCATCATCTATGAAAGTAACAAAGACTTCTAAAACACATCAGCCAATTGATGCTAATAATAACAAAGTTTGCAATGTGCATGATATAGACTATAGGGCAGTTGGCTCAGCGGTTTCTATCTCTGCCTTTTCACCTCGTGGAACCACGGGTCGATTTCACAAAGAGTTACTCGTCTTATCTTGAGTTAGGACGAGTTACTCTTCCTAACTTAGGATAACTCTTAAGTTTTTAATATCTTCTAGGACTAGTCCTAAGTTAGGACTAGTCCTAACTCTTTGTGAAATTGACCCCAGGTACTCAAATGGGAAGTTTTGACATTAACAGTCATAACTGCTACTTAACAGTTACAGCTGAAACTAACAGCTGAATAAATTTTCAGATTTGCTCATTTTCTTCATATTAAATATCTATAAAAATCTGAAATTGCAATCTCTGTAAAATACAAGATTTGATGTACATGTGTGTTCTTCTATTGGCTTAGTGTTTACATGTGAAAGGACGATAGAGATGGATTCCAAGCAATGAGAGAAACAGTTTCTCTTCTAGCAGCTGACCTTCACTCCCATCCTAACATAATTTAAGCCTACGTGGTCCATGTCACAACTCCGGTTCATCTATGAGTCACAACACCCTACCCCTTCATACACCATACATGTATAACACGCCGCCAGATGAAAACATCCACAAGTGCGTTTAATTCACTAAGTGCAATAGCGCTACAGACATGTAGTATAAACATACCACACAGAACACATAAACCATCCAACACAGTTACAATTATCGCATCATGTTCTGAAAAATGATCAAACTTACCCTTGTACGTTTCTCGATAACGCGATACTATTCGAGCAGACACGCCTGTTTCTATGTTTATGAGCGCTGGAAATTTTTAATCAGGCTGTAAAATTCAGGAATCAATAAGCACGGCTGATGATAAATAAAAGACTGTTGAGCAGCTGAATGGGTTTATTGTATAGAGTGTCTCACAAACCCCCATATGCAGATATGTTATTATGCTGCATGGCGATTAAAGCCATTCTATTGTATAGTACTGCATTAAAGGGGGACATACATGATAGAATTCTCAATGAGCAGGATACAGAAATTTTGTGTGGCAACAAATTTAGCCTCTGGGATAGACTGAGATGGGGTTGATATGTCGGGCCATTTACTTTTTTTTGTGCAAATATTTTAGAAAGAATTTATTTTCTGCATACTGAATGTCGATATTGAGTAGCAAATTCTGATTTTTTTATTTTAATTTTTTATTTATTTATTGTTATTATTATTATTTTTTTTAAACCTGTAGCAAATGTTTAACTTCAGCAACAATCACCCTTGTTTCCTCAGGCATTTTTTTCGTTCCTTCTGGTTAACAAGGGAAAAACTTTACTTTTATCCAAATTGAGACTTACTCAAAATGTCCTTAAAATGACTTCAATGTCAAATAATTGCAGGAAAACTTCGTCAGGCAACTCACTATTTTTTTGCAAACATAAGAATTATTGACTAAATCCTAGAAGATATGACCACAGTTTGTCTCTTTGATGGAAATTCGTTTGCTCATTGGGTTTGTTACAATCTAGAGACTTGAAGAGAATTCCAAAGTACCGTATTTTCCTGCGTATAAGACGCTCGGCGGACAAGGCGCAGGACCCTAAAATGACCCCCCAAAAATACAAACGTCAGCAGACAAGGCGCACCGCCGCACAAGGCGCATGTTTAACCGTACACAAAAGAACACCGGGCACCACCCGGTGTCAGTACATTGACACACATACATAATTTTGTTGCCTTTTAGAACCTACGTATACCGACCTTCATCCAATCAGCCAACGCTGTCTATTGTTAATAACATAAAGTCCGGCCCAATCAGTGGGCAGAAACCGTGGTCCACACACTGTCTGAAGTTAATTTTATTTGCAACATGAACTCAGGCCCTCCCTGTAAAGTCCCACAATTAATGCACCACCCCACACCTTTAACATACAAAGGAGGGAATAATGTTCGTTCAAGCATGATGAAAGAAAAGATGCTGGAATTTATATATATAAAGATACATGTCATCCATCACACATTCTAACCACAGGTCAGCAGTGGAGGTTGGGAATTCAATTTCTAAAGATCAACTGCCAGGGTTAAAAAGATACTAAGTGGTTTTATCAATGGACTGGATTTCTAAAATGGTAAAAATATAAAATAAAAAGTTATACAGTGACCAGAGATACCATTGGAGTAAGTAAAAACAATACAAAATTAACAATATTTTTTATTATTTTTTTTTTGACAAAAGCGAAAAGACTGTAATTTATAAAGATCAATTGCCTGGGCTAAAAAAGATACCACTGTGGTTTTATTAGTAAACAGGATTTCTCAAATGGAAGCAATATATTTAAAAAAAGCTATACAGTAAACTACCTGAGGGACTTCCATTGAAGAATATGCCAGGCGTTAATTGCACAATTTGTAAATTGTACAATTTCTAGGGCGCTGATGATGGCTTGGTGAATTCACGCTTGCGTGATTCCATGTGCACAACCCTTATGACATGTATGGAGTTTGCTAACCAATAGGTGTCTGTACAGGCGTAAGAACATCATTAGCATACGCATGCATGAATGCAATTAGCATAATATACACATGTGCTAATGTAATTAGCATATATGCATACGTGAATGTAATTAGCATGTCTTAAGGGGAAGAGGTGATGACTTTTCCAGATTTTAATGACATGATCTTCATGTGGAGTGTAAAACTCGGCCACTAGATTGATTTGCTTATCTTCAAGATAAATCCTAAGAAAATAAATCTGTGACTTAAACATAATTACAAAAACAGACGGTCAAGTAAATTATGAACTTTCAAAACAGTTTGAATTTTTTATTTTGCACTGATTTTTTAAAATCTACCCGTCAATAGGACAATAATGTCCTTAACTGACATATTTATAAAATTTCTCATGCTGAAATTTTTGGCCTAAAGTTTTGAAAATGTAGAAACATTTCATCAAGTATTGACAAGGGCTGAAATTAGACTGGAGTAGAAAGAATATCAAGTCTGAAAACAATACTTATATGGCAGTCAAAAATGTTATCTTATTAAAAATGAGTGAAAACTAAAATTCTGTTCAATGTCGATTATACAAACAAAAGTTCTGTCAAAGAGTCATTCAGTCTGCTCATATTAACAATCCCAGCATAGTAAGGTTAATCTTTCAGTAACCAATACCCAACCAATCCTAAAGCGGTCCATATGTCTGGTTTCCCTTTAGCTGACAACCACTACCCATTAATGGTACGATCTATCCGCGCAATTAAAATCCCCCAACGTGATGGATGGTCAAGCGTATAATAGCCAACGTAAAAATGTATCAAAAGCTTTTATACGACGGTGTTTAATATTTCCAGCACGGCAATTTTCCTCGTAAAAAGACCTGGAGCTAAATTGTCTATTTATCCTTAACTGTCATGGAAAATGGATTTCTTTGGATTTCTCTGTTTAGCAATGGAGATATATAAAGTGCTATTAAACATTCTATGTTTGGGTCAGGTTTTATTGGATGATGTTGATGCGTTTTTTCATATTCTACGTAGGTTTAGGTTTTATTGAGTGATATTAAGTACCTTTTTTTATTTAAGGAATAGCTTACAGGCATGTTAATACAGAGTGATGGAGTTCACACGTAGGAAGGCATTCTCAGTTGGCGCTTATAAAATTTGAAGACCTAGTTGATGATGTGTGAATGCCAATAACTATACTAAAATCTGTTTCTAAATGGGAGTCATAAGTTAGGCAGGCATTCTCAGTTGGGCTTTGTAGAAGACCTATGTGAAGTGCATGTCCACAGACACCTACAAGATCTTTGGAAGCACAGCGTGGAGGGGATGGATGTGCGCTACCATAGTTAATGCTATATGACTTTACTAAAATCTGTTTCTAGACTAACCAATTCACAAGCTTACCTGAGAGGCCCAATTGAAAATTAAGGTCAGACACACTGAGTATACATTAAAAGATTGGACTGCATTATTGCTCATCCAGAAACTCAACGTCGATTTCCACCCACAAATAAGAGAAAATAAACAATTTGAGATCGACGAAGGTGCCCAGACATTCAACTCCATCAAGGACGTTTTACTCAGCCTCAATTGAATCTTCCCATTTTGAGAAATGGACCGTGAATAATGAAATGAACAGTGCCAGGTATACCATTCATAACAATTTCAAGATAATCAACTACATGTATTGTTTGGAAGCCCACTTAACGTTAAGTGGAAAAATACATCAATCGTTTTGATTGCAAACCGTCCCTCATGAGGAATGAGTTTGCCAAACAAACAAACATATACATGTAACTAACAAAACATAACATGACATTTTACTCTGAGAAATCACATGCAAAGGCAAGGGGCAAATTCGAATAGCGACTATTTCAGTCCAGCTGCTAAGGCCCGTGGAAAAATTGTGCACTTTGTGGTAAAAGCATGAAACTTCCTACAGTTGTTATAAACACACTAAAGATCATTTTCAGACTTGGATCAATTTCGGATCTTGCCCGACTACTAGTCAATGTTCCATGGTGTCACAATGCCCGGTTCTCCCAAAATCCAAAATCAAATCTGGAGAAAATAATTCCTTTTATGCATGCAATACATTATGGGTACCAGGCAAAATCCCCCAATTGTCGACAATAGTCAACTATAGTCCCTCCCTCAAACTTGCTATGGGATGAAACTTAAACTGTTTTCCATAAATCCACATAATCTACAAAGTTGTTCTGTTCCCCCAAACCAACCAGAATGCGTTCAGACACTATCAACACAATAAGCTTAGCTGTCAACTGATTAAGTTCCACTTAATATGTAGACACTATCACCAGACTTATAATCCTTATCATGAATAAATTAAACCTAAATCAAAACCCCTCCGGTTTAAAAAAAATACCATAAAGCATCCACCCTCTACCAGTTTTTAATTTAAAGGAGAGAAGAAAAAAATGAAATAAGATACAATAAATCGATCGAGATATGACGGAAATTGAGCCACGGTTTCAAGTAGCGAAATCATTAGAAAAAAAAACCTAACGATGTCACATCAGATTCAATTTCTATTCAGAATCAAGTGAAGAATAGCTTCAATGTACTTTTGAAAATCCATCTCGCTATAATAAAAAAGCCTTTGGTATCAAGTATCGATACTTCACGATAAAACCACGCTCTAAAACGCATACTTTGTTTATTTGAAAGGGAACTTCTAATTAAGTTGCTGACGGAGATAACAATGTCTGACAGGAATGCTTTGAGAGGCAGGGAACGCACAAAGATCTCTTTTATTTGGATGTGGGAAGTTTTCAGTTATAGAGTTTGAAATTATTGTCTCTTTACACATACCATGTCCAAGAGCAAACAGCGTGACTTGAAAGATCCTTTGTGTTTGGAGAGAATTTGGGCTTTACAAATCTCAAAAAGATTCTTTTTCTATAGGACAAAAATCAATCAGTATCGTACTGGGAAGTTTTCAGTTAAGGAGATACTTTGAAAGTATTGTCTCTTTACAAATACCCCGTTCAGAGCAAACAGCGTGTACTGAATGATCCTTTGTGGTTGGAGGGAATTTAAGCTTTACAAATCTCGAAAAGATTTTTTTTTTCTTTCTCTCCGACAAAATCAATGAGTATCCAACCGGGGCTCTCGGTCGGAAGAGACAGGTACCTTGACAGAAAGGTATTAATTTCTTTGTTTACCCTGAGGGTACCAGACCAGCTTAACACACCACTACAACTTAAAAGTGTCACTAACAAACATCGGACATAAATCTTCAAATTAAAAAGCTTTTAAGAAACTGTCCTTCGGTAGAAAGTGGCCACGAAGGACAATCTCCATCTGAATATTCATAAGCAACAACAAGGTCCCTACCAATTTCGCTTATAACAACAGACTTAAAACCTTTGCAGTCAAATCATGATAATTTTCACCAAAACCCACAGGACACCCTATAAATCACATTCACCCCCAAAAAAAACAGAGACAAAAAAATCCCAGCATCCCCAGAATTAATGAATTTTTCATCATCCATACATTTTTTATTTTGGGAATCCACCGAGAGCAAAAGAGAATGTTAATCAGATAGAAAGGTTGCGTCTATTAAAATGGATCGAATAGCAATTTAAAATAAGAACCATTAGGTAAACTGTCCTAATGTCCCTAGACAACATGCCGGTATTTTCAATAGAATAAGGTGCATACTGAATACATAAAGATCTTAATCTTCGAATGCCATCAAGGAGAAACAAAGACTGCTTTAAGTTTCTTGCATAGAGAAGGAAGGGTTTGTAAGTTTCTCTATTCCATTGAATTATAATCAAGCCCGATGCTTCCTTCTTGAAAGGGCAAGGACTCAAGGCATTTTTTTCCCCACGGTAAAGAGCAACGCTTTGAATTTTTGACTGTGCTCGTCGTGTGTACTCCACATTACTAAGGCATTCTTAGGTAACCCAGCTAGCGCAGAAATGAGGCACTTGTACAGTAAGCGGAGAATGGTGATCGTCAGAGCAGAATTCGGCAGTAAGCAGAACCATGAAATTGAGCCCCGCTCCTCAGCATTATTGATGCAGCCAACAGCAAAGTCGTTTGATTATGGCCTTACTTAGACTTGGTTGTTTGCAAGAGGGGACAACTTCATAATGCTGCTGAATGGTTAGTTTCTTTTTGTGTGCCTCGGTTCGCAGTACTATAGAACTTGCACAAAATCGTCCCTTAAGCAGCTCTATGAAATTGAGCCCTGGTTTTGGTGGGGTATGATGGTTGTGTTTTTATTAAAGTGCATCGGCATACCAGTGACCCATTTTACTTTGTACACATTTTTTTTCCGGAACAGAGTTGCCCTAGACTTTGGTCTAAGTTTCCACAGCCATAAAGACCATCCAACCTAAACCATCCTTCTACTGTGACTTCTTTGTGCTCTTATCCTTTTTTCTTTCCAAAGTATGGCAGTTGATTGTATTCAGATGAAACTCTAGATTTTCACAATTCCCCGATTGCAGACTTGTCTCTTTTCTACGAGGCCGTCGTTTCTATCTATGGCCTAGATGTTTTGTCCTGATTCCATTCTTCAGGAAGTTCTGAAGAAATCCGAGTTGCATGATGACACAAATGGTTCGTTCCTTGCGCAGGAAATGTATCAATACCACAACCACCAACGCCTCATACGGGTTGTCTTTTTTACATTGCACATGTATGCTAACTATATTAAGATGAATCAACCGCACGCTGAAATTGCCACAGAGTGTGTTTCATAACGAAACAGTAGAAAAACGAGAGAATTTAAAAAAAGTATTGCATTGAATCCTGAGGGACTTCGGACTCTATTATGACAAGACTACACTTTGGATTAATAATAACTATTCATTGTTCTACACAAACTCACAGAGTCAACACTGGATAAAAAACCCAGAGAGACTTCGCTTTGTGGATTGGAAATAAGACCCGTTTCTTTCCCTCCCTGTTTGGATAAAAATCCTGAATTGCGTTTCCGGCCCGCGAGAAATCCGGTTTGACGTTGATTGTTGTAAAGGAAAACCCACTTGTTGGCCCGTGGCACTGGCTCAATACAGGTGCCTCCAAAGAAGTGAATTCAGTGCGCAACAAAAGTCAGAACTATCCAGAGGGGGGGGGGGGATCAAAAATAAAGGAAGAAGTCCTTCCGTTTCTTTACATTTTCTTTAACGCTTCGGTATAATGAAATAATCCACAATATTGAAAAAGTTTCAAACAGTTTGAAAGCAATTTTTACTATCACCTTCCAAATTCTCTTTGATTTACTTTAAAAAAAAACATCCTCAGAATGAAATATGATTTTTTTTGTGCAAACATAAATTTGTTAATCTCCCAGAGAATCTTTCTTTGACCTGCCAAAAAAAACCCAACCAACACCAGAACACATTTCAAATTTCAAAACAGGGTGTCAACAAGACACCCAGACACCCCTCTAGCTAACACTATGCTAATTCTACCCATTTTATTTCAGTTCTTGGAACATAAAATCACTGCCAGAATTGGTCTCGAGCCAAGCTAGTGGCAGAACTCACAATGTTTGATGAGCTGTCTGCCTTCTTTTGGTCCATCAGGTCATATTTGCATCACTTGTTTTTATCTTATTTGCTCTAAATAGTTGTTATCACTCAGCCATAGACAGCATAAATGTACATACACTTCATGTTGTCATTAGTCTACACATCTATAAAAAGATGTAAATGCCAAAATCAACAGCCATTATATTACTCTTTAAATCAAAAAAAGCTACTGCACTACCCCAGTCTTTCATCTTTTAAAACAACAAAAACGACGCGTACAGCCGCAAAATGAAATTTTGGAACAAGTTTTAATTCAAACCCTGTCGATTCTAGGAAACAAATCACCCACAAGATCATGATGAGCCCCTTTCAACTATATATAAGAGTAACATCAAGAAGGTTTTTTTGAACAATGAACCACTTTTTCTTGTAAAAACAAAGATGGCTGATACTCTATTTGAAGCTTCCTTAATGTCCCTTTAATTACCAAAAGTAATTTACAATTCACAGACGAGGACTCCAGCATTATTATTAATGGATTTTGGTCCATCAAGGATAGATCCCAGAAGCTTCGTCACGACTCGGTTAATTGTAAAGATGTATGTAAACAATGGAACAAATTGCTTTTAGGGATTCACCCTGTCGGGGGAAGAGATTTTGTTATTATTATTATTAAAATCTCTCCAAAGTGCAGGGAGAGGTTAGGATGAAGCTAGGTGATCGGTCGAAGCTGCCTACCATCCCCTGACCCATGCCTACCAGCAAATGGTAAGAAAATAGTTTCACAACGGCGGCGAGCTTTGGGGAGTTCACGATTCGGGAATTGTGCACAGAGCTGCCAACATCATGGCCCAGTTTCATAAAACCAGTAAGCATAAATTACTGCATAGCAAATTTCTTTGCGAAACAAAAAATTAGTGGCGCACCAGTTGCCAACAATGTTAAATTGATAGAATTGTGGCTGGTAACCAGTTTCTGTTAAGCAAGATTTGTCTGTGCTTAGCCAGTTTTAATAAGGCCTTGCTGAAAGGGCAAGAGCAACAAGGCATTTTCTTCTTGTCAAAGGGCACACTATGAGGAAATTGTAATTTTTTTCTGGAGCATTTCAAGGGCATCAAGGCAATGACCAAGGGGTATGGAGGCAATCTCCTTTGTTGCCTCTGTGAAGTATCAGGCCTGTTTTATGAAATTGGGCCCAGTCCAAAGATGTCATACAGAGGAAACAAACAGTGCAATACCCTAAACTTCACAACCCAACCACACCCATCCCTCCAACCACATCCCTCCTGACTCGCAATCCCACGATTCCAAAACCACCGCGCCCTTTCGCAGACTCCACCGGGGAAAGACGTGGCATTCCGTGGATGCGCATTCACAGTTCTACCGTTCCGATTTCATTCAGATTGTACGAGCGAAGTGTTACAGCACAGCTGTTAGGCAAGGCCATCAAGTCCACCTTTTGTCCCAGGAACAAAGAGACGCGGACGAGGCAGCTGTCTCCAAAACACACAGATTTATTTTTAGTTGTTATCTTTTTTTCTTTTTTTTCCTGATTAGGAGGTATTCAATCATGAGTTTCAGTTCACATAGGGTTTGAATCATAGAGACAGGCTGGTTGGATTCAATGCTTTATGGGTTTGTAGACTTAATTCCACCATTGAATTTTACAATTGTGGTTAGGGACACATCAATACAAAACATAATAAAAATTATTTTGAATGGAAGTTCCTGAATCGACTGATAGTAACAAAGTGTAGCTTTCCCCACCAACATAATAAAATTAAAATTAAAATAAATGAAAAATAGTCAATAAAAAATTGTAGAAAACAGCACAACCACAGGCTGCATCTCTTTGGAACTCCTTGCCTGGTGCATGTTTCCCTCCATCCTAGAATCTAGACTTTTTTTAAAGGTAAATATCAATTCCTACCTTCAGCTCCCCTAATCAGAATTTTGCACAAATCGTCATATTCAAACATGTTGGGTGACAAATTACCAAAACTATTACTTCAAAGAGAATCCTTTCTCTCAACAACAGCTGCAGTACTTCTCACCAAGTAAATTTCTATAAAATCCGCCCAGGGTAATAGTTCAAAACGCAGGACAGTTCTTTTCTAAACTGAGAAGTCTCCCGAACCCCCGAACATCTACTCTGCGGTAGTAGAATAAAGCAAGACAGTTCTCTAACAACTCTACCTGGCAAGTAGATACACACATGGTGTTACCACAAACCAAATATACATTGATACCTCACCATGCAATGCCTCGAATCATATATGTTTCTACAGTCATTAATTTTTGGAGTATTCGCCAATCAACAACCCTACCTTTAAAATATGACTTCACAAGCCCAATTAGCTTCCTAGTTTTCTCTGCACAAAAACAATTTCCCTTGTATAGCAGAGCAATGTGCTACTCCAAATGTTTCAATGGCTACTCAAAAATCATCAGTTGCTGCTCAATATAAGCATTTAGTGTGCACAAAACAAATTCAGTCTAAATTTTTTACTATAAAAAATTGCTGGACGAAATTGTTCCCTGGGACTAGAGTAACTGAATCACCACCAATTCACTAGGGGTTAACTGTTTTAATTCAGTCTCAGCTGCTTCTTAAATGCATTATCTTTAACACCAAGGACATCTACCTCTCATTCTAAAGGATTAACTCTAATCCCTTTCCTTTCTAATCCCCTTCTAGACTCAACTTGATTAAGGGTGATTAATTTCTCAACACATTGTGGTGTTGTTGTCCTTAATCTCTATTCCCAAATCTGATTTCAAACTGGATGATCCAGGTTTGGAACAACAAGATGGACAGAAATAACCTTGTCATTTCCTGATTCAGGCAGTGGAGACACTTGCCTCTAGTCATTGCCTTGGTGCCCCTTAAAGACACAGATACAACAGAGGTACTTGTCCCTAGTCATTACTCTGGTGCCCCTCAAGACACAGAGGCACTTGCCTCTAGTCATTGCCTTGGTGCCCCTTAAAGACACAGATACAACAGAGGTACTTGTCCCTAGTCATTGCCTTGGTGCCCCTCAAGACACAGAGGCACTTGCCTTGGAATGCCCAAAGCCATTGCCTTGGAATGCCCCTAGTCGTTGCCTTGGTGTCCCCTTGGAGACATGAAAGCTACGGATGCCCCTTGGAGGCAACACAGACACTAGCCTCCATGCCCCTAGTCATTGCCTTGGTGCTCCTTTAAGACACAGAGGCAACAGAGGCACTTGCCTTCATGCCCCTAATCTTGGTACCCCTTAACACAAGAGCAACTGCCATGCCCTTCAAGAACAAAAGGCCTGCAAATGTTTGGACTGATTTGTATTTCTAGCTCAATGATGAGAATTGATGACATATGTCTGATTGTCACAAATCCATCAATTGTAAGAAGTTGAGACTGATAGGAAGAAAATAACAGAGAACCAAATTTAAAATAGGGTGGGGCGCTTTCTAAAGAATAAACCCAAACCATCTGATTTTAAACCCACACAACCTGCACCCCACCCCTAGTTCTATCTCACATAGATGAGCCACACTCCATGATCTAACAATCGTGATAATTTGAACAGCCGGGGATCACATCCGGCGTGGCATATATCATGTATCTGTGACAGAGGTTGAGTTTCACGACACCCAATCTCGTGCCCCGTTAATCAAGGTAAAGATGATGAGAAAGATGTACAACACAGAGAGTGCTAGCAACAACAGCTGGCTTAATTCAACAAACAATACAGGACATCACAGCTGTTTCATAGTAAGAGAAAACAACGAGTATGTGGTAATTTATTGTGTACGGTAATGGAACCATGGAAGTTACAGAGTACCAGCTCCTCTCCAGTTTAACCTACGAGGTTTATTTGTTACTTCAATGTCAGAACGTGAAGTGCAAACATTAAAAGAGAATTTTGGAAAAATGTTTGTATCCTGCCACCACTTTTTCATTTGTTATGAAATAAATTAGTACCTAACTCAAATGAGATAATCCTTTTGGTGAAAATGAGTGAAAAGGTGGTAAGAGATCTTCAAAAGAATTCATCAGAACATAAAAAGATTGGTCTTTTTTCAGGGATTTTTTTCTGCAGATTCAGTGAGAAGTGGCAGCTCTAGAATTGGGGTAAAACTTTTCTCAGAAAAACTGTCTTGGATAAAATAAATAATGAACCCATCCGAAACAACAATATTATTGGTATTGTCATCATTTGCAAGTCAATCTGACTCTTGAGGGATGTTTGTTGAACTCCGATGTACCTCATCTTCTCTACTGATTTTTTTATTTATTTATAGATTTCGTAAATTTTTCAGATATTCACGTTTTTTTTTTTTTCTCCCTTTACATATTGATATAAGCCAATCAAAACAAGTATTGTGTTGAATAATTGTTAGCGTGGGCCAATTTTCCCATCTCTAATAGCTGTGTTTTTTCCCCCCAGGGAACCCTTCATGAATAAAGAGCTGTGGGAAATTAAAACTCAACTTTGAAAATAAAGATTACTTGTAGGGGGGGCTGCAATGTTGGTGCCGGGGACAAGACACTATTGAATCTCGCCTATGGTTCATTTGATTACTCTATCATCAGTGCTAACAGATCCGTCGTTCGTTTACAGTGCCTGCTTCCCGCCCTCCCCGTGACCTCCCAATCGAAAGAGGTGACAACCCCCCTCATCCTTCCCGAGGATCAATATGGAAATTAAACCTATAGGTTGAGAATCGTTATTAACCAATTATCGCTACTACGAACCTCCGGACTGCCAGGTCGCCCTGAGCCATTTTTTTTATATAACGGTTCTTTCTTCGACATCCCCCAAGTCGATTTAATGACTTGACTTAAGGAGTTGGACTGAGGGGTAATTAATGCAAACAAGCTTCTTTGTTTGGAGAGGGGGTCAGATGGTTGGGATGGATGCAAAGAATATTATGGTGTAATAAGATGCTAGTAACCTTTCTAGTATATTGGGCTGATCGGTTGGGTTTATTGAGGCCCACATATTTTTCCTTGAAGCTGCTCTCTTACAGAACTCTGGTTGTATAATTCAAGAAACGTTAATTTCAATATCTGAAAGTATTTTTAATTGCTGTTTTTTTTTCTATACCGCACTCTTTTTATATAATTCAAGAAACGCTAATTTCAATATCTGAAAGTATTCTCAATTGGTGTTTATTTTTTGTTCTAGACTGCACTCTTGTTTTATATTTGAAGAAACGTTTATTTCAATACCCGAAAGTCTTCCTCAATTGATGTTAAGTCTTTTTGTATATCGCACTCTTGTTTTATATTTGAAGAAACGTTTATTTCAATACCCGAAAGTCTTCCTCAATTGATGTTAAGTCTTTTTGTATATCGCACTCTTGTTTTATATTTGAAGAAACGTTTATTTCAATACCTGAAAGTATTCCTCAATTGATGTTTAGTATTTTTGTATACCGCACTCTTGTTTTGTAATTGAAGAAACGCTAATTTTAATATCTAAAAGACTTCTCAATTACTGTCTTCTAGAATTCATCGCCCACAGAAACATTTCTCTTCAAAAATTATCCTCATAAATCGCAAGCATGTAACCCTAGACATCATACAACAGTAATTTTGTTCACCGAACTCAGGAAAGTACTGAGTACACACACTGGTGTTTATGGATAAAACCAAAATGAATAATCTTTATCTTCAATACAAATTTAACGTCAATTATACAGTCACCTCACTAAAACAATTTGTATAAAGTTGAAAAGTTTGGTTTTAGAATATTGATCTTGAAAATTACTCTTTACAAAAAAATCTAACCCAGAACTGTACCTTCAATGTGCTCATCAAATTGGTTAAGATTTGCTTTAAAAAGTGAAGTCTGCATTTTGAGGAATGGGATTATCTCAATTTTGAATTCAGTATAAAAAAAAAAAAATAATAAAATAATAAAAAATATATCCCAGCCATTGCTTTAAGCTCTTGCCTGGGAAACACTTTTTGTGAACGTCAATGAAATGTGTCATCTTGTGAGAAAATAGAATTAGCTGTTGTAAACTGCTTACCATCCAAAAGGGACTATCTTATAAATGCAAAAAAATAGTTAATGGACCCTAGCAGAGTCTTTAACCTTCGAGAAAGGCTCTGCTAGGGTTGAAACCTCAACTACTTAATATTTTTTAAGATGTACTTGTGACACCAAATAATCTACTAGCAGCAATCCAAGCAACAGCCTGTTATTGTACAACACATTAAAAAGGGTAAAAAACAAGTCCTGAATTTATAGAAGTAAAATATTTGATAAAATCACAGAATGCCCCAAAACCAGAAGGGATTCCAGGTGCACAGCCACAGATATTTGCTTCAAAATGATCAATTAGTCATGTTTTAATGGGGTTCCCCTCGAACATCTCATCGTAAACTCAAATCAACCGTTACCAAACAAAGCATCCAGAAAATAAAAAATCTCAGGATGTAATAGATTTCATACTTCACCTGTTCGGATAAAAGGTCCATCGTTCAGGACAAGGGGGCATGGAACCTTAAACACTCATCCTCCTCTATCTACAAACCAACTCTATCTAACCATAGCAGTTTGTTATGAAGGAAGCTTCAATACCCAGGCGCTGTGAAAGAACATTTCATACACTAGACTGACCTCCAAACTAATGCTTTCTTTGTTACCATCTCCAGCTAATCGGAAAAAAAGGGTCTTCATCACCCAACAAAGAGACGACAATCTAAAAGGCGGCCCCGACAGTAGACCCTGGTAGACAATCATGGATGGGGATGGAACAAGGATAGGGGAAGTGAATAACAGCGGGGAGGAAACAAGCAAGAGGAATTTCATCGAAGCTTACCTTTAAAGAGACCCATCGCAAGAGGTTGTCCGGTGTGCAACATAGTGGGGAACTAACAAAGCAACGACCATGAACGGACCGTCTATCTTTACTTGACGCGGCTGTACTAACGAGAGCGCAATGTGACAACCCGGCTACACTGCTCCAGCCTGGGCCGACCGGCTCGCTCACTCTCTCTCCGCCGGCCGGCCGCCGCATACAACATGCAAATGACAATGCCTGAATTCAATTGGCTAGATCCAGAGGTTACCACGGCAACCGAGAACAGGTGCTGCAAATAGCAGTGAAGCAACGGGTGCGGACATTGAGTTTGGCCATTATGATGCAAATGAGGTGGGGGGGTGGATGGGGGCACTTCAGTCACCCACAAATCACTATCACGTTGATGAGTATTGGGGGAACTTCACGAGAGAAAAAAAAACACACAATAGGTAGAGAATCCCGGGCAGCTGTGGTTTGTGTTGACCCTGCACATTTGTATGGTCAGGTTTTTGTATGTGGAGTTTCCCTAATTAAAATCCTGTCCTTACAACAATTTGTTTCAAGAGGGGTGGGAGATTTATAGAAATGATAATCCGTTTAGCTGCTTCACAGTACAAATCCACTATTGTTATAACGAGAACAGGTACATATGTCATTTCATGCCTAACTAATGAGATAGTATTCAGTGCGACTAGGAATGCTCTATTTCAATCAGAGGGGGTGTTGTAGTTTAGGAGGGACACTGCATCTGATGGGTAATGGATACCTATGGTTTATCACTTGTACCTTATCCAATTGAACACTTAGCTTAGAAAAAAAACAATGTAATTACATGGTAAGATGTTATTTTGGGGTTTAATGTTATTATTGTTTGTAAAGATAAGTATAAGCAAAACTTACCCAACTATTCTACAAATAAAGGTTGTTTACTTACTTTTTAGATATTAAATTTAAATTTTCATCATTTTCTAGTTATAGCAATATCATTTAATTTTCACGAGGCATGTTCTCTGTCTCCTAATAGAAATTGATATTCAAAATTGTGTGTGCTCTGGCATAGGTAGACGATTGCTTTTCACAAACAAAAACTCAAACACATGTACATATAGGTCTAAAACTTACAATTTTAGCAAAACAATGACATCATTTTTGTGGTAAGGGTACCTCCTAATAGTAACAATGATTTATGATACAACCATCAGTCCTGTCCTCCAATTTTCAAATGACACAAAAACTTATGAAATTATTTCACCATAGTTAAAGCTTGGTTCATATGTAAAATGAAAGCAAATGCTAAGCCCATTTCGGTAGGCACGGAACGTGCTGTTTCTCTCACTTTTGACAAGATAATTCGCTTCACTTTCGCATGAACAGGGCTTCAAACTTCACACGCAAAATACAGCAAGTTTTTGCATTTATTTTCACAACAAATTGTAACATAAAAACAAAAAATTAAATTGTGTAATTTTTTCCCAGTCATTTTGGTCAATACTCTTTAATATAAAACCACTGGTAAACAAAAAGCTCAACCCATGCAACAGACTCTCCCGTTACCCGGTTCACTGCACTAAAATCTAAAGCAGCCTCCAAATTTAATTAAAGCTGCTATATATTTTTCACAGGCAATAATGCAAATAATAATTTGGCCTTTACAGAAGGAGTCAAACTACACTTCCATATTAAAGTAAAATGAGGAATGGCATTTAATTAAGGACCCCCCCCCCCCTAAAATATTAAAATGAAAAATGTCTTGAGGGTTTCATCAGCCTAAATATGAAGAAATGTGAACTTTCAACATCAATTATCAGTTGGTAATTTTGTTTGCTTGTCGGAGCGCACCATGTAACACTAGGCTCTTTTAGACATGTGTAAAAACCACCTTAGTCCTTGCTTCTGATATTAACAAATGTGCCTCTGTATTGGTTTGGTCGATTTCATTCATATTTATTGGCTCTTTAATGTTATTAAATTTTCAGTATTTGAATACACTTTACTTTTGTATTGGGATACAATAATATATTTTGTTTTTTTACCCTTTACACTGATGTGTATTAGCCACTGCCCCTAAAATATATTCTCTTCTTGCTTATATCAAATTAACCATAAATCTGGAGCTAATGGTAATCTTTTTAGTTGTTTCCTTTTAGGTTTGCACTGATAGTAAAAATGAAGAGAAAAAAAAATGAACGAATTTAAGAACATTGTCTCTTGATTTGCACTTTAAAGCATTAACAATTTGCCTATGACTAAAAAAGGAAAAAAGGAAAAAACAAAATAATAATAATAATAATATTTTTATGCTAATAATTGTCAAGTGTTTTTTCTTGTCAGACCAGCTCCTGTTCTCATACAATAATTTGATAATTGGTAAAGTTTGAAGGTTTCCCCCCCCCCCCAAATTTATGTCTTCATGCCTTATATCTTTTATCTGAAACATTTAACATTATTCACCCTTGCACTTATTTCTGTATTCATAAACCACAAATAAAAACATCACAGTGACATTTACGAAGTAAGAATGTGCCGCAACATGACAACCCTGCACCCCAAAAAAAAAGAAGAAAGAAAAAAAAAGAAGAAAAAAAAGGCTGAATAATACAATGCCCCTGCGCTGCTGCAAACTGCCTTATTTACTGAGCGGAAACCCTTGCAAATACAAACAGACTCCCGAAAAAAGCAATCAAGTCATTTCTTTTCATTTCATTACCCCGACAAAATGGCAGAATAACATTGGATTGATTTATGGACCCGTTTTGTTCCAGCACACAAAGTGACTCCGCGTAAGACGTTCTCTCGTTTGACGTTAACGAGGACTTTTCCCTCTCCCGTGACCCATACACACCATTACGCATGCTTAATCATTGATAGAGAGGCTTGGAGAGATCGTAGCATATGGACCGGTAAGTCTGATTCCCCATCAAGTGTTAATTCCGCTCTGCACTCTCTCTCGCAAATTTATCCCCTTCATCGAATGGATTCAGGCAATTTCCTTCTGACCTTTGACCCTGAAGCTGCAAATATTTCAAGTAAATCTAACTTCAGGATATTAATTCAATCATAAAAAATAAAACAAAATAAAAAAATAAAAAATTACCCAGTCAGTTTCCCTTGCTTATTATTATTGGGTATCTAAAAAAAAAAAATACCTAAAACATTTTTTAATCAGAATAAATATTTATGAAATCTTACTCAAACTATTCAAACAAATTACTCCAACTGAAGGGTGTAGACTTTGTAATGCATTATATATCACATTATCAACTGGACAAGACACAAAGCAAAATGTCAGGTTTACACAAAACAGAAAACTAAAATAATGGGATTACAAGACTCATGTATACGGCAACTAGTACAAGATAATTCATATTCTAGTGAAATTTTTAAATCAACATATTGCTGTATAAAAAAAAATTGTTAAAAAATAAACAAGAGGGTTATACGACTTGCATATACAACCAGTCCAAATAAAGTTAGTAGATTGGCGTTAAAAAAATTAAAACAAAATAAACAAGGGGATAATAAGGCTCATATATACAGCAACCAGTCCCAAATAATTAGTATTCTAGTGAATTTTTTAATCAAAATATCACTGTTAAAAAAATTAAAAAAATTAAAAAAAGGGGATCATGAGACTCAAGCATACAGCAAACAGTCCAAGATAATTAAGATAGTAATCTAGTGAAAATTTAAAAATCATGATATCGTTGTATAAATCATAAAAATACAAAATAAAAATCCCCTAAAACAGGGGATTATGACACTCACGTACATGCATACAGCAACCAGTTCAAAATAATTTATATCATGGTGGATTTTTAAATCAAAATATCGCTGTTAAAAAACTAAAAAACTAAAAATCTATTCTGACATGAATGCTCAGCATTTACCCATCTGTTCCTTCCAAATCACATGATCTACCAACCACTGATAGAAAGCCTTCATTTAATGATCCATTCAGCAACGTCTATACACATGGCTACAAATAACAACGGCACAATAAACATGGCTACAGGCCTGTATGCTTCATTTTTGAAAGGGCAAGGGCACCAAGGCATTTTCTTCTTGGTAAAGAGCACCCTATGAGGAAAAAGCAGTTGCCTTCATTGCCTCCTTGAAGTATCAGACCTGTGGCTATCACGTGTTCACCAAGCAGCCCAAGATCATTCATACGATAGTGGATTTTCAAATCAAAATTTAAAAATCTGATTTTATTCTGATACGAACGTTCAACATTTAACCATCTGTTCTTTCCACATCATCTGATGTACCAACCACAGATAGAAAGCCTTCATTTAACGATCCATCCAGCGTCTATACAGGTGTTACCTTAGACAATCAACGATGCCCGGTACCCACCACACTGGTCAATACATTCACAATACACTGACTACCCCCCTGAGACCGACCGATTTAGTCTTTTTATATTTTGTTATGCTAAGGTTGGATTGATTGCAGGTGTCAATCGGGTTTGGGAAACACACAAGAACGAACGAGGAGCAATCCGGATATAGATATTTAAGGAGGAGCTGATTCCGTATTTATATTACAACATTATTTCATATTTTATAAAAATTTATAAAATCTATACCTTTGGTAATTGTCAATGACCAGTATTCTCACTCGGTGTTTCCCAACATAAGTATAAAATCGCATATGTTGTACAAACTTGGGCTGAATTGGTCTTTAAAGTTGCAAGAGAATATTGAAAGAAAAAAACACCCTTGTTGCACAAATTTGTAAGCTTTCAGATGCCTAAAAAATTATAACAATTATTTTGAGTAATTACCAAAAGTGTTCAGTGCCTTTAACAGGAAAGTTATATTTTACAGTCTCAATCAACCAACAATCATTAAAAATATAAATTAAAAATATTCATTAAAAATATAAATATAACAAATGAGTTATATGCCCCACTGCAGTGAGCCTTATTTGCATAATAATTTGCATAATAATGACATCATGACCTTGAAAACATGTGCCATATATTGATGAGTTGTGTCCGGACAAGCAGAAGAAGAAAAAAAATATTTGATGAGCTCAACAATGCTACAAATCAGCAACCTACCAAGTCTGTCATTTCAAGTATTAGAAATGTAAACATGAGAAATTTTAACACGTCACTTAACTTGTTATTAAGAAAAAGATGTTAACCAATATGTTGAGTTGTGGTCAGACAGGTAGAAAAACAAAATATTTGATGAGCTCAAAAATTCTATGAATCAGCAACCTCCCAAGTCTGTCATTTCAAATATTAGAAATGTAAACATGAGAAATTTTAACATGCCACTTAACTTGTTATTGTAAAAACGATGTTAACCCTTTCCTTCCATAACGACATCTCCACTTCAAGTTATCTGTCTATCCATTTCCAAGCTTTTTTCCCCCACAAGTGCTACAATTTATTTCCAGCTTTGATGAGCGGAACTTCCAGGTTGTCAAAGACAAATTAATCGTCCCCTGTGAAAATATTAAGATAAGTGTTTTCTACCTTCACCTGGGACTGTTTAGACAGTGTTGCTAGATCAACAAACCAAAAGCAACGCAACGAGTTATTTCATTAATGAAACACCCACACAAGTGTAGTTCAACTTCCATTATCACTCCATTAAATAATAACAAAGAAGCTTTATATTAAAGTGTATTATTCACTGCGCTACTGAAGATAAATGTAATTATTACAGTGTTTAACACCTTACAGATATCAATTTTGACACTCCCGGGTGAAGAGAAGCAATTATGGTGAAGTGCCTCATGCACCATGGACTTGACCCGAATTCGAACCCAGATTTATGTAGACTATATGCCATGTAACGCACTTATTATCAAGATTGCCAAAGGCTGGAAGGACCAGTGAGCGATGCTTATTCGTATCTAGTATTAGGATGTAATTCAGTAATTTGAACGGAAAAAAATCTGAAAGTGTATTCTGCCTATTCTGTTTCCCATTGTTTTACTCCTTAAATTGTCTTTGAGTGTGCATTACTTATTATTGTATATTCTCCACTAATATGTAATGTCGTAACGTTTTTACATTAAGCCTTTTTGAGATATGGCGGACACAATGCTACAACACTATAAGGTTTGGGTAAATTTGTGTGGATGCACCAAAACCAAACAGTGCACTCCAATCCCGTCCACCATACCTCAAAAAGGCTCATTGACTTTTGTCTTTTTATCTTGCTTTGTTTTGCACTGCGCTTTATAAGGTTTTTTATTATTATATAATTAAGATGAAAATATATAAAAAATATCTGATAATAGCTATTCAAAAACTGCTTTTGAATAATCATCAGCTTCCACACTAAACATCTTCTAAGTGATCTTAGCATTATAAGGCACACCAAGTTCACTGGCAAATGTCAATTTTATCCTTTTCACTTGAGTGAAATTTTGATTTGGATCAATCTTGAGAGTAAAATTAGTTGTGATTTTAATATTCCTTCTCCGCAGCCACTGAAGTTTTTTTCTTCGCAAAGAGTAAAGAATATGAAATGAAATCGTCTAAAGAGCTTGGAATGTGACACCGTGCTGAGATCTACTGGAAATACAATCAAGTACTTGGGAAGTTGAAGGACCGAGGAAAACTAAAAGGAAACGCACACAGCTGACAGAACAAACTTAAAGGGACTAGCAGCCTCGTCAAAAAAAAAAACAGACGTCGTCCAAACTGGGCCCAATTTCATATTCTTGGGCCCAATTTCAGCTACTTCAGAATATTAGTAGGAGTGAGCAGGATACCAGTCACAAATTGAACATGTGACATAGTAGTTTGGCTGGTAACCTTATCCCGGTAAGCATAACTGTGTTGTGCTTAGCTGCTGTTTGTGAATAAGTAGCTCTATGATGGGCCCTGGTTTAACTTGAACTATCTGCTAAACTCGAATCCACAATTACTGGAATAGCAGTGTGAATTTTGTGGCTAAGTATATGTCTGTGGCTAGCGTGGACTACTATACATTAGGGTAAGGGAGTATCAGTAACTACATCATTATTATTTTTAATTTGGAGATTTCAGGGTTTCTAGTCTTAAGCTAAGGTTGACAATCTGTTCATCATTGTCCCTGAATCTTCCTCAACTAAACATGGATCACTGTGACCGATCAAATAAGCCTCTGCGCTTCTGTATTACTTTGAAATCAATGCGCAAGATTGTTTATGTGGTTTTAAGCGCTTGAGATGTAGGCCGACTTAATAATGAGATAATGGAACTAGCTGTTGCAAACTGCTTTCCAAAAGGAACAATGGAATACATGCAAAAAATAGTAAATGGCCAGCTGTTTCGACCCTAGCAGAAGGATAATAAAGAATAAAAAGGTAAATATGAATATACAAATCAATGGTTTTCTCACTTAAATGTCTTATTTGTTACTCGTTTACCCCCAAACAATAATAATCATGTGGTAGGTTTGGTTGAAAGCAGTTATAGACACATCAACCCCCATATTCCCTTCCTCACTTGGTGGGTAGAGGGTGCTTTTAACAGAGGGCAACCGACCATAAACCATCCCCCCCTACAGGGGAAGGGTAGTATCTAAGAGGGAAACTGTTCCATAATGTGGCTGCTGCTAGCGAGCGAGTATTGATCCATTCTTTGATCGGTTACTGACTACTACTGCTTGAGTGTTATGGGGGCCATGTTTGTGCATTAGATGCATCCAATATTTAAAGACGGAGTTGAAGTTGCGATTTAATTTCATCAGAGTTTGTTTAAATATTGCCCTCCAAGATTGGAGGGATTTAAGTTCAAATAGAAATCATGATTGACAGAAATATTAAGGTTTGTCAATTCAGTTGTGTAATTTAAATTAATACAATATTGTGCTAAAAAAGATGGGAGCAGTTTTTTGGAAAACAGTGTATGCATTAAAAAGTTTTGCTTTCTAAAACGTTATGCATCTCCAATTTTCTGTACAGTTCATAATTTTTTTTTGAGAATTAAAAAGAATAAAAATATTTATCATGGTTAACTATTTTTAATTAAAACTCATTTAAGAGAAAGAGATTTACTAAGTAATGTGAAATAGTGTAATTTTTTCTTATTTTTTAATCTTTGTACATTTTCCTGTAATTCGACCTCCGGTCGCCATGGGAACGTGTTTTTTTTTTTAAAATAATAAACCAATAATGAATGAATGAATGAATGAATCTTATATTTATCTCCCGCTATGATCGTACATCACTCCGATACCCCTCACTGATTCTCAACCCAGTCCAGGCTTTTAAAAATTATCGTGTAGCGGCAATGCTCAATTTTTCGGCGGGGATATCGCAAGTCCATCCTACAAGGAATCTGAGAGAGCCTGGCGTAGGTAAAGACTGATAGAGGTTGTTAAGATAGCAGTAGTTTGGTCCGGCCTGGTTTACAGGGTTTCAGACGAGAGTCTTATTCGGTTTCACGTCGTGGAACTGCCGGGGATATTAGATGAAGCTGTATCTAATTAAGAAGTCCGAAGGAGTTCAAGTGAGTGTGAGGGCATTGATCACCTTCATCTCAGCGTCTTGGTAACTAAGACCAAGTACGTTTGCAACATTCTAGAAAAATAAGAAATGACTTCCTTAAACTTTCATAAATTTTTTCAATTTATGCATATTAATTGACTGCAATTATCAACATAACCAGAAATTTCTCAAGGTTTTTCTAGGTCACACAAAAAATATAGTTATTTGCAATTAAGATTTTATTTGATGGCAAACTTTCACAAGTTTTAACCAACACTGATTTGAGTTTTTATTATAAAAAATATCAAAACTAACAATTTACTTTAAAGGTGTAACAAATGAATAACCAAAATTCTACTCTGCGTAGAAGAGAAGTCTCCCAAATTCCAAAAAATTCTACTCCCCTGTAGTAGAATATAAAGCAAGACAAGTTCTCAAAAGAACATAATCTACCCAACAAGTAGATACACACTGTATAGTTGATACCGCAAACCAAATATACAACAAAAGAACAAGTTCAACATTTGCTATTGACAAATATCTTACATCACACAAAAAATCACAGCACTGCACTGATACAAAGATCTGACATTCCTTCCATATTACAAAATCCATCTTACAAAATGTCCTCCGCTTCATAAAAACAGAGGAAAATGAAATAAAGTAATAAAATTCCAAGTAGAGTACTTAGTAGGATCAGATTTCACTCCTGAACGCGGGAGATATTTGAGAACTTCCTGCCAGTGACATCAACGATGCTTCAATATTTTTACAACACGGATAATAATTTCCCTAATTAATGGAAAAACGAAGACTATGGTTACTTAATTTACTGGTGTGTTACATGTCAGAGCAAATCTTGATGTGGTTGCCATAGCTGCAAGTCAACTGTTTCCTTGGTAACCATTATCTAACTGTAAGTTTCTCTAAATGGCAAGCTTCAAGGCAAAGGCCGGGACGAAGACAAAATTATTCTTAAAGGGAAGGTTTATGTTTGGGTATCGCACTTAAAATTAATGGGTTTAAAAACCTTAGGTTAGACGCCTACAGCAGCATTTAATAGTGTTGCATTTTGAGAATCATTTTACTTTGGAGTACTGTGATACGTAAAAAGAGCATAAAACATACAAACATGTACAAGTGCTTTAAATAAAAAACATTACTTACGGGTGCATGCAGGGGAAAATATCCCATTTTGGGGAAAAGTCCCAAAGGATGAGGGAAAAAGTACCAATGCATGAGGAAAAAGTACCAATGCAATTGGAAAGAAAACAAATGCATCCAGAGAAAGTACCGAGGCATTTAGGAAAGGGTTAATTGCATTTTAAGGAACATTAAATTAGTAAACAGTAATTCACCACAGTTTAAAAAAAGGACAAGTACCAATTTTGATTTTGAAAAAGTACCAATGCATTAGAAAAGTAATAACGAATAAGGAAAAAGTAACAATACACCAGGGAAAAAGTACCATGCATTATTACTTCTGAGAGTTGTTATTTTGATGTATTTATACATTCATTAGGTGTTATTTTCCCCCATGGCAAAAATACATTCAAGCAAGAAACATCAGGACAGTTTTTCTGGATGACTTCCGGCAGGAGTTACCGGCAGAGATCCTAATTCCATGGAGAAACCCGACTCCGGTGTTTAGCCTGTAATAACCCCTGGCTCAACCATAGAAAAAAAAACACGGCTAGCTCCACAAATCTCAATGAAAGATCTTTTTAAGAATAGCCCTTTTGCTAATTAGAGATGGTTTCCAGACAATCTCAACGCTTTCGACGAAACCCAACAGCAGTGTTGTCATAGAAACATTTTCCAGCATAAAGACAGAGAACAAAAAACAGGATCGGACAAGACTTGTTTGTGCTTTGAGAACAACTGAGCTCTCAAATGATCATCTAAGTCTTGAATGAGATAATGAGTTTCAACCAGGAATGGAAATCTTGCTGTAATCCAATAGTTAGTAATTAAGCTTCAACCTCGACTGGGAAAAAAAAAAGACAATTTAACTTTTGATAACATTTTTCGCGGAATGGGGATTGGGATTTGGCCTTTATCCCAGAAGACGATTTCCATGACAACAGAAGAGGTACTAATTACATGGAAAAAAAATTCCTGAGGGGTGTCTGAAGACAAATAAAACATCAGACAAAAACTAAAATATTTTTGTCAAGGAATAAAGCTTGGTTTGTAACCTTAACACTAAGGCACAAAAACAGGATCTTTCATGCAATAACATTAAAGTTTTGTACGTGTAATCACACATTGCCTGCAGTCATTTAATTCATAAAAAAGGTTTCAGTCATATTATATAACTCATTGAAAGGCTGCAAGAAGTCAGACAAAGGTTGCAAGATGAGCTCGCTCCAGCTTCCTTTTAAAAAATAGTTTCACAACAACAAAGACTCCAGCTTTCTCCCCCCAAAAAAACCCAGTTCAACTTCCCATCATAACAGGTGATATCAATGACATATCAATGACATTTGTGGTAGAGGACAATAATAGACAACTCATAATGAAGGAATCACTAACTATTTGATTTACCGACCTACATGTACCAGGGCTTAAAAAGAACACTAGACTGCAGGCCAGTGGCCAGTTAATTCAGTGTCGGGCCAGTAAACTGAGGACTGAACAAGCCATGTGATTTTGTGTTTTTAAATTGAATAATAATACTTCACTGTGTAATATCTTTATGAAGAAAAAAAAAATGTTGACTGTGAATTTGATTAATATCATTCAATACCTGTTTGAGTATCAAAGCACTCTTACCCATAAAACAAATAAGATTGACTCTTCTCTTAGTGTTTGTTCAACTCATTTTGTTTCTGGTCTTATAAAAAAACAGGTCCAGGGGTGGATTTCACAAAGAGTTCGGACTGGTCCTAACTTAGGACTAGTCCTAGGAGAAATACAAATTGCATGGATAGTCCTAAGTTAGGACGAGTAACTGGTCCTAACTCTAGATAAGGCTAGTCCTAACTCTTTGTGAACTCCACCCCTGTACAGGTTTGCAGTACAAGGCACTGCAGTCTTGATGATACTCCCAAAGAATTCAAGCCCTGATGTACAATAATAGACAACTCATAGTGAAGGAATCAGTGACTATTTGATTTACCTCCCATGTTTTATTGTGAAAAAGGGCCGACCTACATGTACCAGGGCTTAAAAAGAACACTAGACTGCAGGCCAGTGGCCAGTGAATTCAGTGTCGGGCCAGTAAACTGAGGACTGAACAAGCCATGTGATTTTGTGTTTTTAAATTGAATAATAATACTTCACTGTGTAATATCTTTATGAAGGAAAAAAAATGTTGACTGTGAATTTGATTAATATCATTCAATACCTGTTTGAGTATCAAAGCACTCTTACCCATAAAACAAATAAGATTGACTCTTCTCTTAGTGTTTGTTCAACTCATTTTGTTTCTGGTCTTATAAAAAAACAGGTCCAGGGGTGGATTTCACAAAGAGTTCGGACTGGTCCTAACTTAGGACTAGTCCTAGGAGAAATACAAATTGCATGGATAGTCCTAAGTTAGGACGAGTAACTGGTCCTAACTCTAGATAAGGCTAGTCCTAACTCTTTGTGAACTCCACCCCTGTACAGGTTTGCAGTACAAGGCACTGCAGTCTTGATGATACTCCCAAAGAATTCAAGCCCTGATGTACAATAATAGACAACTCATAGTGAAGGAATCAGTGACTATTTGATTTACCTCCCATGTTTTATTGTGAAAAAGGGCCGACCTACATGTACCAGGGCTTAAAAAGAACACTAGACTGCAGGCCAGTGGCCAGTGAATTCAGTGTCGGGCCAGTAAACTGAGGACTGAACAAGCCATGTGATTTTGTGTTTTTAAATTCAATAATAATACTTCACTGTGTAATATCTTTATGAAGAAAAAAAATGTTGACTGTGAATTTGATTAATATCATTCAATACCTGTTTGGGTATCAAAGCACTCTTACCCATAAAACAAATAAGATTGACTCTTCTCTTAGTGTTTGTTCAACTCATTTTGTTTCTGGTCTTATAAAAAAACAGGTCCAGGGGTGGATTTCACAAAGAGTTCGGACTGGTCCTAACTTAGGACTAGTCCTAGGAGAAATACAAATTGCATGGATAGTCCTAAGTTAGGACGAGTAACTGGTCCTAACTCTAGATAAGGCTAGTCCTAACTCTTTGTGAAATCCACCCCTGTACAGGTTTGCAGTACAAAGCACTGCAGTCTTGATGATACTCCCAAAGAATTCAAGCCCTGATGTACTCATGCTTCGTTTTTTAAAAAGGGCAAGGGCACCAAGGCATTTTTCCTTGAAAGGGCACCCTATGAGGAAATTATTAATTTCTACTGGAGCATTTCAAGGGCACCAAGGCAATGACCAGGGGGCATGGAGGAAATTGCCTTTGTTGCCTCCGGCCTGCACATGGTGTATACTCTTTAACAGACAAACTAAGAAGCAAAACCAAGTGCATTTACCAATGCACTCACCCAAACACATGTCTACTTTAATGGCACACTCACCGGATCTCACAGTTACATTAATAGATGCAGCCTCCGTAACAAAACATACATCTAGCGGTAGTACCAAACAGGAGTACTTCCCACTACATCATTAAGATTTCATGATCGAAGTCTTTGCTCGGCGTAGACTAAGATTTATCGCTCTGTCTTAGACGGCTTGCAATCACAGCCCAGCACACAGTCCCCAAAACGTTGACATATATAAGCCAGCGTTTTATAATGAGCAACCCGATTACCTTTTATCGGCTAAAAAAGTACCGAGTGTTTCCTCGAAGCATCTTTCGGGTTCACAAGACTTTCAATCAATTTCATCTTCCTGACTTTCTAATCTATTCATTTTCTTGTATTTGTTTAAATTCCCCTCCTCCATCTCTTCTTGCGAGTCCATTAGAGCCTGTATCTAACCCAAGCCTGGGATTCCAAGATTTGCATTTATACCTCCGTCAGATTGGAGGGATCCCAAGATGGGATTCTCGACATGTATGACAATCAAAAACAGGTCCCTTAAAGGGGATGTTAGATGTCGTTAATTACCCCCCTCAATAACAACACTTACTGAAACAACACTTCCTGATTTCTGTGAAACAACCACAGGTATATTCACCATCAAACTGTGCTTGTCCAACTACAGAAAAACACTAGTATTTAACACAAAATGGAATTAAATTTGCATGATGCAATGTTTGAACACCTTCCTAGACTCTGTATAAAAATTCACTCCTGGATATTTTTGGTCTTGGTTACGATTGTTCACACTTTGGTTATCAACATAAAAATTGACTCTTGGAAAAAAAATCTTCGTAAAAACAATAATTTAAAAATTTACCAAGTCAGTTTCCCTTGTGGTTTATATTGATATCTTACAAAAACTGACAAAGATACATTCAAAGACGTTCAATATCTTGTTCTATTTACACAAGTCTTCAGAAAGTTTTGCATCCATCAAATCAAAGCTTAATGCTCCACACACATTTTGATTCTTACTAAAATGAATCGCTACAATCCAAGAGATTTCAGCGCAGGTGATAACTCCTTTAACCTTCTCTCTTCTTTAAGCAACCCTCTTGCTGATGACCAAGCTTAGCCCCTATTGGAGCAAGAGCTTTAAGACATGTAGTTGAAGGCATAAGCCAGAAACACAAGGAACCTGACTGGCTCAGCGATACTGTAGACTATTTTGTTTTGAACCATCAAATCCATTTAATCATGACCCCAGGGTTGCTTCGTCCGGGCTGTCAATCATTCTCAGAGGGAACAAGAATACCTGTCACTGTTTTCGTTTTCCGTGTTTGTTTTTTTTTTTTTTTTTTTTTTTTTTTTCCCTTCTTTTCTTTTTGTCGGAGCTACAAATGCAAAGCAAAATCTCCATATCCAGTTAGTCTCCCGAGCAGAAATGCCGAATTGGGAAATGTTTGCCTTTTGAAATCTTTTGAAATCTGTAGCTTCAGCTACAGGTCCTGGGTCCATTTTGGGGCTGAATTGACCTGAAACTTTTAAACTAAATAGCTACGTTTATAGATTTGAGAAAGCTTAGCTTTTATTTACCCGTAAGGTGTTGCACACAAAAACACTTGTGCACGTAACATGTAATTGTGGTTTGTTAAAACTTGTTCAGAGAATTTTCGATTGATATGTATGTATTTTCGGCTACAATTAGGCCATGTATCTTTAATGAGTTGTGTTAATTTCAACATACCTGAAATCATCTAAATACTCAAGAAAAAGAGTACAACAGTAGCGCAGAAACATAGTGTTTAGTCAGAGGGGTGTCTGTGTGTCTTTTGGAGGACACCCTGTTTTTAAATTTGGGCGCCCTACTTCATCTGTCATTTACATGTAAACAATTTGGACATCCAGTTTATAAAATTTCCAGCAAATTTTGACACTCTGTTATCAAATCCTGATGCAGATGGATTGCTTCATGTAAAAGACCTCCAACCTTCCCCAGTTTAAGGTGTCACCTTGAACAAAGCTTAAATAAAATGACCAAGATGCTGTTTATGCTTGGTCTACTCTTGCTCTAAATACAAGATTACCTTGTACCGAACGCAGCAGAGCAAGGACGAAGTCGACGGGGTCCAGTTATACAGTTTACTTTCCAAGTTAAATATTCTAAAATTGAACAGCTGAAGAGTCACTCCTAGCAACCTGAAGAGTCTCACTCACTTCCACAAGACAGCTTTATAACCTTGACCGATTTCACGCTTACAAGACAATAATTGATCAATAGTTGGCTAAGAAGTGGACAAGCTACAATGAGGTGGTTCTTTCCTTTGTTGAAGAGGAAAATCTCTTGCATCTTAGAAGATAGAGTGCATCTTAAAGAGCAATAGTTGTCTAAGTAGTGGACAAGCTATGTTAGACAATGAGAGGAGTCTTTCCTCTGTGAAAATAAAGCTTCACACTATTCTTTGAAGAAGAAGATTTCAAGCATCTTAAAGGCACTGGACACTATTGGTAACTACTCAAAACAATTATTAGCATAACAATTTACTTGGTAAAGAGCAATGGAGAGCTGTTGGTATTGGGAAGCATCTCCCTCTGAAGTAATGTAGTTTTTGAGAAAGAGGTAATTTGTAACTCAAATATTAACAGATTTCAGGCTTGAAGCATTTTATAGGCATCTCAAAGCACTCAAATTTGTGCAACAAGGTTTTTTTTCTTCCATTATTCTCTCGCAACTTTGATGACCAATTGAGTCCAAATTTTCACAATAGTTATTTTATGCATGTTTGGATACGCCAAGTGATAAAATGCTAGTCCAGTGCCTTAAACAAACAGAGCGTAACTTAAAGACACTGGACACCTTTGGTAATTGTCAAAGACCAGTCTTCTTACTTGGTGTATCCCAACATATGCATACAATAACATACCTGTGAAAATTTTAACTCAATTGGTCATCAACTTTTGAGAGAATAATGAAGAAAAAACCCTTGTCAAATAAGTTGTGTGCTTTTTAGATGCCTTGAATTCTAGGACCTCAGCTGAGGTCTTGAATTCAATTAAAATATTTTAGTGAGAATTACTTTTTCTCTAAACTATGTAACTCCAGAGGGAGCCATTTCTCACAATTAACAGCTCTCCGTTACTCATTACCTAGTAAGATTTTATGCTAATAATTATTTTGAGTAATGACCAAAATGTCCAGTGACTTTAGAGATCTTGTACAATGCACCTGCTTAAGAGATACGTATATCCTTGGTTCAAATAGCACTGTACTTTCGAATACTCCTTCTGGAGAATTTAACCGAAACAATCTTCTTCAGTCGATACTTCTATACCGGCCACTTAATCACCCCCCCCCCAAAAAAAAAAAAAAAAACCTTGATCAATCTCCCCACAGTCCCGTTGATAATTCACTGCAGAGGCCACTCTAACACTGTGCTGAATTCGTAGGGCAGCAAAAGGTGTTTTCAAACATTCATCAACATTTGAAACATCTTTGAGCCTTGAACTCTGATCAGTTGTAGAATGAATTGTTGTGAAGGGACACTTACAGGCTAAATTAAATCGACCATCCAACACCGAGATTAGGAGTTGACAAATGGTGGTGCTGGGAGGAAAATATTTAAGATCTTGTGAGAAAATTGTAGCTAGGCATTGATGAAAATTACAGGAATTAAAAATTTACCTTTTCTTACACATTTGTAAAATTATTTGATTTTTCTTTAAATAGTCAAAATTTAAAAATATTTTGTTACTTCATTCCTTCTCAGCATAACTGTCAATAAGTGTTAGCCACAGATTCTAACTTCTTTTAAAAGATAAACAGGTTGCAGATAATTCTTCAACATTCACAAATTCAATCTAGAGAATTCTTCAGGGATGTCTCAAATTTGTCTTCACATCCTTTGAGTTCTAAACCACCTGCCCACAAAAGCACATCAAGACACTCCTAGCAGCGTATCGCTCCAAACCACATTAGTCAACATAAAAACAGTCATGTCCCCACCATGGTTCATGCACACTGAAATGTGAATCAAAAAATTTATAAGATATTCAGAGAATCGAAGTGTAAAAAAAATTCATGTAAAAAAAAATCCATGTAAAAAAAAAAGCAGTTTCAAGATCTTCAGTCTCTAACCCACGTTCCAACTAAATCATCTTTTCTTGGGTTTTAATTTACATCAGTAATAAATTGACACCTTCCTCGCAGCCCGGTTCCCTCTTCTACCTTGATGAAGCCTCCCTTTTTGCCTGGTAACAGCAGCTGATATTATCTCTCTCGATCTCGTACTCTTGTCTCTCAGGTCACGGCGAGAATAGATCCGTTGGGTTGCCTTGGCAACGCTCCCTCAAGGAGGCGAGCGACCATCTTGCTCCTTCCGTCTCTCTCTCTCTTTCTCTCTTTCTGGCCCCTGGCGGGGATTTGTCCCAAGCATTCAGATGTTAGCTTCTTTTTTAGAGTACCCTCGCTTGGCCGTTGCGGGATCCAGGATGAATTCCTCAGACAATGGTTTTCAAGATGGATGTAGCCACAGAAGACCTTTCAGCAGAAGATCTAAGAATCTTCTCTTTTCTTTTGCCCCGACCCAAGCAAGAAAATATCTGTCATCCTAGGCCTCATTTCATTGTGTTTTAACCATGAATTATTCACACAAAAACAATGCTTGATTCACCCAACGAAATATACATTTTTGATAAAATGATGTAATTTTTAATTTTATTTTTTTTTACGGTTTTATTTATGACTTGAACCAAGATATATGTTCAAAGCAGATTAGTAAAACAGTCATTTAAATGCAAATTACAGATTTGCATTCAAAAATCTAGGGATGTTGAATTTCTCTTGCTAATTTTTTTCTTCTTGATAATACGGTTTAAAATTGACTTTCATTAAGTCTGGATGTGTTTCAAAGCATCCTACAAGAATTGAACCTCCTTTACTCGGGGCATTTTCTTTTTTTATACCTTAAGCGAGTTCACGTCAAAGCTTCTGAATGCACTGATTTATCTTTCACAATGCTCAACACAGATTCAGAAGAAAGAGAAAAAAAACCACTGCCTTTAAATGTTCTTTGTTCCAAAACCGGTAACACACCTCAGGAAAGAGTTATTGTAGCAAATCCCACACAATTTACATAAAGTATCGATGTCTTTGATCAACGCAAACAGTATACACAGCAGAAAAAAAATCTTGCCTTTCCTCCTCTCCACCTCACGCCCGGATGCAAAGCCGTTGCCGTAGCAACTAAGACAGAGTTGATGTTGACTCAGCAAACAGTTTGCATGCCACTGCTCAACCACAGACGGGATGCTATTATTTTTAGGGCAGGGGCAGGGCTGATGTGTATTTTGACTGCAAACACTAACAGGGTTTGACAGGATTTGTTCAAATTAAAGGGAAGATCCACGGGATAAGGTAACCGGACGGTTGTATCAAAACAAGAAAGGAGATTTTTTCTTCTTCTTCTACGACGCTCATGTATCATCGGTTTCTCTACTTGGGTTACAGACGTGTTTTCTTGTTAAATAAATGTCTCATTTTACTTCTTTTAAGTCCCGAGAGTTGTCTGTTGGGAGAGTTGTCTGTCTATTTGAGTAAACATTCATGGGGAAAAGGAACAGCCTTGATGTTTTTTTGGTGGCAATCAACAAAAGAAAGATGGCAAAACTCCTTTCGATTTAAATAAATTTGGTTAGCTTCACTTCTACTTTCAGGTGAATGTTTTTCTCTGGGTTCTTTTTTGTGATGCACTTTGGAAAATTCATTAAATCTGTTGTTGCAATGGATGGTCATGAAAATGAAATAGTTCATTAAAACGACAAATGTAAGAATGGTCATAAAAGATGACTGACATTTGGAGAAATTTGTAAGCATGCCCTTATGAAAAATGAGAAAAACAAGTTGTGATAAAGTATTTTAGGACTAAAAAGACACACACATTTATGGGAGCTATATACATTTACACAAAATGAACAATCCAAGTTCACTAAAATGTGCAAATACAAATGACAACAAATGGAGTCTGACAGATATATCGGTAAAACTAAACAGACATTTCCAAAAAATAAACTTCCTCTGTTTTCATTTCAAATGTGTTGCATTTTGCTGCACGTCACAGGATGCATAGAAAATCTTAATTACTCAAAATAACTATTCGCATAAAACCTGACTTGGTAACGAGTAATAGGGAGAGGTTGATAGTATAAAACATTGTGAGAAACGACTCCCTCTGAAGTGATGTAGTTTTCGAGAAAGAAGTAATTTTCCACAAACTTGATTTTGAGACCTTAGATTTAGAATTTGAGGTCTCGAAATCAAGCATCTGAATGCACACAACTCCGTGTGACAAGGGTGTTTTTTCTTTCACTATTATCTCGCAACTTCGAAGACCAAGTGAGCTCAAATTTTCACAGCTTTGTTATTTTTATGCATGTTGAGATACAGCAAGTGAGAAGACTGGTCTTTGACAATTACCAATAATGTACACTGTCTTTGCGGCAATTTATAGTTAACTGGTTCCAGGCAATCTCTAAGAGGAAAACACATCCTCACTTGAATTTTCTCTGTAATGAGAACACCCTATCATTAAATCTTTCGGTTCCAAGGTCATACGTGTTCGACCTTTATTTAGGTTCTCAAAAAGCGTAATTACTTTTTCATGTACTCAAAACCGGAAATATCATTTTTATGTGCTCAAAAAGAGTCATCAATCAAACAACCCATGTACATGTTATCTTGAAAGGGCATTATCATCACTCAAGAAAAACTATTGACTTTGCAACACAAATCAGCAACTTTGATAACAAAAATAAAAATTTAAAGCTGGTTTTTTTAGGTTCAACCAAAAAGGTGGGCACTAAAAGAGTTAACACATATTCCTTGTGCTAGCAGTGTACGTATTTAAGAAGTAACTAAAATAGTAAACTTGCAGGTACAAACATGTACTACATGTACTACAGGAAAACGTATTTAGCAACCTTCCAAGCACCCACAAAATTACCAGACGGTAAACAACCATTACAATTGAACTTCCCCGACTGATCCCAAAAACTTTTCGTCCCACTATTTCAAGATTGAACTCTTCCCTTTAATAACACCACCATTGCAGACCAGGACGAGGGACATGTCCACTGCAACTTGTCACCACCATGACAGACCAGGACGAGGGACATGTCCACTGCAACTTGTCACCACCATGGCAGACCAGGACGAGGGACATGTCCACTGCAACTTGTCCCCGCCGAGAGTGATATAATATGGTAATGCTAACGACAAGATCAAACCTATGTACACACAGCCAGCCTGTCATAACAAAACCACACTGATGTACCAAGCCTCTCTGAGATGACACCCAAATGCACTTGTCTCTTCCCATCTCAGCTTCAAGACTCATTTCTTACGGACACTCTTCTGTCTCATTTCAATTCCGGCCGAGAGATCAAATTTCTTTTTTTTTTCTTTTCTTTTTTCTCCCCCCCCCCCCCCTCTTGGTTTTTTTTCCCAACTCTCTTTTCTTTAAAGGAGTGTTTTATTTTTTTTTTAGATTTGGCAAAAACAGGAGCTGGGCTGAGTGATGAAGGGGTTTTGAAAGTACTTAGGTGACTACAAGGAATTTCATGTGTGTGGCCAGAGACAGCCACGACAGAAAACGGGAAAAAGTAGGTTAAGAACCAAGAAGAAGTTTTCTGAAACAGAGACAAACAATTTTTTTTCTCAGTACCTCTAACTTGTAATATTTCATATTCATTAAGTTTGGGTTGAATTTTGTTTTTACTAGAGCAGGAGTTGAACATGCGACCTCCGGATTCATGTGTCTGCGCTGGTCCAACTTTTTTGGCAGTCTCACTTTTTGTCAAAATCTTTGTTCTGGGTGGCGGTCGGAGAAATAACAATTAAGCAGAATTATTTGTTGAAATTTAAAACTAAATTCTTAAGATGTGTTGTGAAAACAAGATTAATGTGGTTTAAACTGTTTATACAGAAAATGGCATACATGAAGATGACAAAATATTTGTAGAATTGCACCAAGCGTTCGTCTCGAAGAGACAAACCATTCTCCAATCTTTCTCCATGGCTTAGGCTTACACTTCATAAGCCACTCTGTATCACCAATTCTAACTGATTAAAAACTGTCTCACATAGCCAAAGCCGACTATAGACTTTTACATGACCCTTATTTGACCCCCATTCCACACATCCATTTAGTGGCGGGAATACACGCTGGAGGGCTTTAACAATGGCGCCAACTTTGTTCAATCGCTTTCCCCTTTTTCAGATAGCTGATTGGCCCATCAGTTTTATCTGTCAAAATAAGTCCAAGGTGATGTATGTTATCGACGGCCATCCTCAATTTGGGACAATTTTTATCTGAGAGGAGAACAACTTGGATAGCTATCAAAATGAAATTTGTATCAAATAATTTTGTTGTTGTGATGATGATTGACAGGGAAGGAGTGATGGCCAGTTAAACAATCTACGATCATCTTAAATGCAGTGTTTCTTAGGGTAGGTTTCCTCAACCTACGGGGAAGAAGTTTAAGGTTCAAAGAAGAGTTTCGTCCGAGATATTTCAAAAGCCTCAAGGTATGCTTTTCTTGCTGAATTCATTCAGTGTGTGTATCAAAACATCCCAAAGTTTATCCACATCTCTGCAAAATCTTTTTGCTGCTCACTGTTGTGAAGGCCTGTATGCTTTGTTTTTGAAACAGGGCATTTTATCCTTTGAATGTTTGTAAAGGGCACCTTATGGGGAAACTGTAAATTTCTACTACATTTCAAGGGCACCAAAGCAGTGACCAGGGGGGCACTTGCCTCCGTTGACTCAATGAAGTATCAGGCCTGGTTGTGTATAAAAGCTCACTGTAATGTATAAAAACCACCAAAACTTTACAACACATCTTTAATGAACAATCTTCTTGCTGCTGGTTTAAGTACACAGTCTATTGAAGTCAAGACGATGATTTGAAAAGCGTACGATACAATGACTTTGAAAGTAAGTAAATTTCATTTCGAGCTCTTTCAATGGTCGGAGTCTTTGCAACATCCTGAGCGTACCACAGATTCTTTACAAAAACCACTCCAAGACGATTAAGTTCACAGCTACAAAACTGTATCCATAAAACTTGCAATTTTAAAAATAGAATCAACAAATGGCCTAGATGTGTTTAAAGTGTTCCCAAAAAATATATGAAAGGAAGAAGATGAAAAATGAAGAGATTTTTTGTTCCTTCTTGAGACATGTGAGAAGGACATGGATGAGGCATAAGACAGGAAGAAGATCTTAGATGACAAGATGACAGGAAAGAGGAATCAAAGGAGGACGTACAAAGAAGGGAAGAGGAACGGATGGATGAGGAAAGGACCAAGAAATGAACCACTTCTTCAATGAGGCTACATACATCTGTCAAGCCTTAGGCTACAATCATCAAGATGAAAGGGCTGAAGTGAGGAGGGGTGTGGTCAGCTGGTAGGGGGTAGATGGTGGTGACGGATGACTAAAGATGAGGCAACAAGTTGAGGAATGAGAAAGTATACAGACAGTCTTAAAGCAGTTAAAGGGAGTGGGGTTGGTTGGTAGTGATCAAAACTGACCAATGAGTAAACAATGATGATGAAGTATACAAATTGAGACAGTGTATGGTGGAAGGTAACTTAAGGAAGGTGGTCTTGAAGGGGGTGAGGTTGGTTGGGAGGTAGCGATGAAAACCGACCAATGAGTAAAATATTTTTTAAAATGTATAAAATGTTGACACTATAGTGATGGTTGAAGGTAAATTACATGTAAGGAAGAAGGCCAAGTATAGAAAGATTGACATCCATGACTGCATAACTGTAGAGGACTGATGAAAGATGAAACAAAAAGGGGGAAGAATGCGAGCATCTAAGATCAGTACAAGATAGTGACTTTTTAGTCTCAGTCGTGGCTTAGCATCTCATAAATCTGGTAATAGTGAAAAGACATACTCAGAACTTTCAAATTGACTTGATTTTGATCGGCCATCTTGTTTTTCATTCCATACAAATCTAGCTGCTCAAATCGAGGCTACGTAGAAGAGCATCAGTCTGGCAGGCCTGTATGCTTCGTTTTTGAAAGAGCAAGGGCACCAAGGCATTTTCTCCTTAAAGAGCACCCTATGAGGAAATTGTAAATTTCTACTTGAGCATTTCAAGGGCACCGAGGCAATGACCAGGGGGCATTGAAGCGATTGCCTTTGTTGCCTCAGTTAAGTATCAGACCTAGTCTGGCTCCTTTTCCACACTTCAAACCATCTTGGTATACCACACAGGTAACCAGACCAAAAATAAGAAGATGGGGGGAAAAAATAAAAAATAAGAGCGATTATGAAGATGCGGAGTGCTGCAAGAATCCTCAGAGAACTCCTTAAGATTTATTCCTATCCATATCACATAGAGGTCCTTATCTAACGGATAATATCACATTTCTCCTCCAAGATGAAATTTCACAAACAGATCGAAGTAGAAGAACTTGAAAAGGCTTTCAGAGAGAGAGAGAAGGGGGGGTGTAGAAAGCAGTCAATTGTCGGGTCAATCCAACCTGGACAAAGGACAGCAATTTGAGATGCAGTGGTTAGAGGGAGGGAGAAAAGCCGAAAAGGACCGGGCAGTACGAGTGAAAAGACTAAACAGGAAATTAAGTCACTTTTTTTTTTACCATGTTCAAGGTCTGTTCTTGCACCTTGCGCGGATCGGAGTATATTTCATAACAGATTGATTGGGTATCGAATGGAGATAAAATATATTGACTTTTTGCTGGGCGCATAGATTTCAGGTATGAATAAAATATGGGGGGAGAAGGAATTCCGATATTGGAGATGACAAAAGATACGGTGTGGACAAAAACCTTGACAAACACAGTGATAAATAGGGTGGGGGAAGAAGATCTAGTGAATGGGTCACTAGGTCTGAATTGAATAGTACCTGCCATTTATAAGCTACTTGTCTTTGTTCGCTTCACGAAAGAAAGTGCGCTTTGCAGCACGCACTTTTCTCAAAACAAAACAGGTTGAACAATTGGAATTTTCTAAAAGCCAAAAATGTTCCATTTTGGGTGGTTGAAAGTATAATTTTACAACAGGTCACTGATTTTTATGGACTAAAATCATGTTGTATTTAAATATGGTTTATTGGTCCGGAACTGCAGTGATTTGTAATTTGCATTTTGGTATACTGGAAAATCATTTACTCTAACCTCAAGGATCTTTATTTAAAGAAAAAAGAAGAAAAAAAAATTAAAACAACTTGAAAAAAAAAAAAAAAAATTATGCTTGTATTTGAAATAGAAAGCAAATAATAGAAAACAAGTAGATAAAAGCATGGTGTCACCAAGAAAAAAAAAGTATATACATGTACATTGATACCTCACCATTCAATGCCTCAAATCCCCCCCCCCCCCACCAGAAGTGTGGATGGGGTCTACTTCACTCTACTTACCGGTAGAGTCGAATTACTAATTTGCATATTCCCTATGCCGCCAGGCAATATTGCTAAGACTTTACACACAATAGCGCCCTCCACCGTCCTACCCACAATGCCCCATGACATGCTTGCCACCCAAGAACTGAGTATGTGGGGAAGGAGGGAGGGATACTCTATCGGTAAGTATTCGTTCGTAGACCCCAGCCAGACTTCTGTGGGGGGGGGGGGGGGAGTCTACTTCACTCTACTTACCGGTAGAGTCGAATTACTAATTTGCATAGACTCGCACCGAGGAAAGGCGGTGGGTATACACGGTGCTACTGCATGTCTTTAGGGGCGTAGGACCCAGGCGCGCTCCAAAGTTCAGAGAACGCCTCGCGGACCCTAGGCCCGATTAAGGTCCATGCCCGAATGAATGGAGGTTTCGTCTCCATGGGTGAACAGAACAACTCTACTATCCTCAATCTCAGTCTTTGTTTCAAATCTCAGCAATAAAGGTAAAGTGTTTTTATTTCATTTTGAAAACGGTAAACTGTTGGACACAGAATTATTTACGTCCTCACCCAACTGTGGCTAAGAGAAAAGAGGAAGACTTCGTGGCAAGCATGTCATGGGGCATTGTGGGTAGGACGGTGGAGGGCGCTATTGTGTGGAAAGTCTTAGCAATATTGCCTGGAAGCATAGGGAATATGCAAATTAGTAATTCGACTCTACCGGTAAGTAGAGTGAAGTAGACCCTGAAATATCCAAGATCCCCATCAGTTTCACCGATAATATTCTTGAGGCAGCTCCGTGAAGTAGAAAGATTTTCCCCCAAGGCTAGTTCGTAAATCACAATATGGAAGCCAAATAATCAAACCCGGAATAACTGGCCAATGTCTACAATTTAATTGCAGTTGATAATAAATAGCAACAATGACGCTGACTATAGTCTTCATCTTCCTGCAGCCGCATCCTTCAAACCGTCTCAAGACGTTGACAATGTTTGTCGATTTGATGAATAGAAAGTAGAATTTAGTCGCCCATGTGTGAAGAATGAGCTCAGGTCAGGGTTACCCTAAGCCTTAATTTATAAATAGCACAATTGAAAGGCAAGCGGGTGTGAGAATTTTTAAAGTAATGACAATTGATTTTGACTTTTGATGTGCCATGTTGGCATTTACAGGAAGCAAGTATGTAAGGCTGGGACTACCACATGTAGTACTCTTGTTTTCTATGTATTCAAAACGACGAGGCATTTTTCTCATTTCTACCTCCATGGTTAAACCCTTCATCCATTAACTCTTCCAGTGCCAAGGTCAGGCAATTACGATCTATTTTATAGTGTCATCAATCATACATGTACCACCCACCATATACATGTTATCAAGGGAGGGCATTATCACTAAAGAAACACTATTGACTTTTAGACGTAACAAGGCAACACAAATCGGCAAGATACATTTTGTTTGATGAGAAAGATGTTTGTTTGTTACAGAATTTTGAAACACCTCACAAAACTGGCCATTTTAGCATGAAAATGCTAGTAAGTGACTTACTGAAGTCAGTCCTCATCTAATACCATAAGCTAATTCCATGCCTACACCTAAACTGTTGCACTTTGATTAGTATATGTGAAATATTTGCACCCACAATATTGTTGGTGAAATACATGTTTACAAGCAGCCATTTCCATAAATTTGAGTTAACTGGAAGGACTAGACAAGTCTATGGGTGGTTACCCTCTGAAAGCCGAGCTCTGCTTAAGTTGATATTCCTCAAGTCGTTGAGAAAGCGCAATTGTAATTCTTTTATAAAATTTACAATAAAAAAAACCACTGCCATGGAAACAAGCTGTAGGTTTTCAATTCCAAAAACAACAAGTACCGGATGTAATAAGTATATTGTTACAGGTCCACTGTCTTTAGGATGATCGTCCATTATGTTATTACGAGACGGACAACAGAATGAAACGGCGAGCTAGAAATGAATGGCAGTCAAATCCTTACAATGGGTCCCCCACTATTAAACCCCTTGCTTGCTGTCTTAAAGACGTTCAACTTCGTTCATTCTATCCCGTCACAGAGTCAACGACCGGCCAACTCACCCACAGGGATTTTAATCAGGCAGCTTTTTTTTTTTTTTTTTCCTCTCTTTTTTTCTTTTCCTCTTGTCGTTTCTCTTTGCATCTGACGGCCATCCGAGGCCAGGGTTGCTTTGGACTCTCTACAGGGCATTGCACAATTCTTTTCGTCTTTTCAATAATTGTCAAGATTTGTCATCAGGGTTGAGTGTTAAGGTCTGACAAGGATTAGACTTGCAAAGTAGTCCCCCTCGACATACCTGACATTGTCTGCTAACGAAGAAGCGGTACTGAATAAATAATTGAGTACAAAAGATAAAGTGGATTGACGTTGTTGCGATGAATGTTAACGCATGAGTTATGGAACATACAAGTGAATACGAGCAGTTTGAATATTCATGAAGTAAAAAGCTGTTTGAATTTTCATGAAGCAAAGCTTGCTGTATAAAAAAAAGGAAAATCATGTAAATCAATAAAAGAACAGATTTACTGTCAATGTGAGTAGATTCTGAGAGTGATTTATTGAAGCTTACACTTGACTATGCCTGATAAATATACGCTGGAAATGATGTTGTATAACAACTACGCATTAAGAGCCGTTGAACCCTTGTATGGTAGGGTGTCATGGCCGACTGTGGTACAACACTGTGGTGTTATGGTACAACATTGTACATTTTTACGCATAGTAGAGAACAGCTATTGTCCAATGATCTGCCTCCCTTTTTAGAGCATGATGTGATAAGCAATAAGTCTATAGTAGATGATCAAAGACATCCCCAAACCAGAATGAAAATCCAACACTTCCCAACCTAGAATCTCCACACACCAACCCATTATATCAAAGAAGACAAACAACATTAAGAAATTAATAGGAGCGAACATCGGAAACCATGTTACTCTACAAACTCAATTTTACTTCAGGATTTAGGTCAAGTCAAGATAGTTTATGCAAACTTTAGCCAGGGCCTTCGCTTCCAAACGTCTTTGGACTACCAAGGGGGTAGACATCATGCAATCTCTCCGGGTTGTCAATATTTAGAAGGACGGGAGGGCGGGAAGATCGAGAAATCTACCCAAAGATGTCGTGAAACAAAGGAAGGCAGCGGTACTCCCAGGGGAACCGTGCACGGTGAAGAAACCTTTCTTGGGGAAAAGAGACGATTTTCTTAAGTGGGGCGGAGGATAGTAACAAGACTGAAGAGCCGCGGGTCATGTGACGGTCCCCTAGAGAAGATGCGGAGAGATATTTTACAGTTTGCTCTCACGGAACGTGTTAATGACTCGAGTATTATTACTGGACGCAAAAATTTACCACTTAAAATGCAACACGGTGGATTTGGGTTTCTTTTACTGATCATGTGTACATGTAACGTCTTCTAGTCTAACAAGTGCCAAACCCACACCAATCTGTGGGTTTTGGATCACAATAAATCATCATCCAGAAGTAGAAAGGCAACGAATTACTTGAAGTATTTTTAATAATTTAACGAAAAGGTTACACTTGCATGGATCTATTTTCAGGATCAATTAAAGCATGTCATTTTTCAAAGAAAAATTTACCAGAAAAAGAATAAAGTGCCGGTTGGAGTTGCAGGTTCCAATCCCGTACTAGGCAAATTTTACTTGCTCAACCTAAAACTCAAAATCAAACTAAAATTTACCCAGTCAGTTTAGTTTGTGGTTCATTACCTAAATACTATTATAAATAATTGACACAACAACAAAATCACATCAAAGTTACCTTTAAGGCACATCATTTCTTAGAAATCCACCAACATTTAAACATATTTTGTATTGTTACTCATAAATTATTCAAGTCTGCATCCCGTCCTAAAATGTAACAAACGATGCCTGTAACAAAATCCCCACTATCGACCTAAATCAAAAATCCGCAAAAAGCCTCTTTTCTTATTCTGTTTCTTCCCCCCTTACGGTGCAGATAAACCAGATGATTTCTGACAGCGGATGTCTAAGTGTGAAGAGACAGAAACTCCAAGTCACCCTGGCACTAAGTCGCAGTCCAGAAAACAGGTTATAAATAAATGACCGGATGGAACAATACCCTTAAGCCATGTAGGTAAGATGGCAAAAGCCTAAGAAGACCTCTAGCTACAATCTCAAGTACCGGTCACTGGTATTTTATCATTTCAGAAGTCCACCGTTCAAATTGAAAATAGATGGATTATCCGTCTTAAAGTTATATGGTCATCAAATTCTGAGGAACGACTGAATACACAAGTATTTGTACGTCGAAATCCTATGAAATCAGAGATTAGAAAATTTTCATCCAAAGATTTTCGTCATTTAATATTTAATAGATGTTACTTTTTTTCTTTTCTTTTTTTCTTTTTTTTTTCCCCATAAAATATTTGTTCCAGTTTGCGCTTAACAGTTTTGCTTTAATATCATGCTCAGTGATATTGAGATAAGCAGCTTTTGATAATTAGCAAAAGCTCATCATAACACCGTGCCTCGATTTAACCAATGGCACCCACATCAATTGCCAAGGTTCCAATACAAATTGACATTTTCCTCCTAGAAGTGCCCCTTATACCAGAGTAAAATTGCTGTGGCCCGTCAAGAGGGAAGTTCTGGTCTTGCATACACAATTAAAAACAATGATCTTCTCTACATTTAATAATCTAGGAAAGGAAATATATAGCAATTTGTGGCAACTCATTTGACCTTAGTCTGTGTTCATTTCAGTCAATATCAGAGGTAATAAATACACCTTGATATAAATCAATCACTGCATTTGGGTTCATCGACGACGGACAAAAACCCAAGAACTGTGAGACCTCTTCAGCCGAAACCAATAAACTGTGACGGTAATTTTATGCGGGGAATGAAGCCAGTGCAATCAAGCGACACCATGCAGAAAGCAGACAAACATCTGAGCGAAATAATTGGGTGAAAATTGGTTTCATTTGGAACGGCAGTGATTTCATTAGCTGTTTTTGGAAACCTATTAGAAGGGAATCACAACTTTAGATAGAGATCTGGAGGTCAAGATTTATCTATGGTCGGCGATGAGTGTTCATTTAAAGAAAATAATTTAATTTCATGACGTCCTGTGTTTAATTTCTTGAACCTTGATTAAAAGACCCCAATGGAAATAAGTCTGAATTATTTGGGTTTTGGGGGCTACCCTTAGATAATTTGGGGCAGTTTTTCTTCCTTGTGTTATGATTTGGTTTATTTAATTCTATTGTTTAAGCTCTTTTTTTTCTGTTTTTGCTGTATTTTTTTCCAATAAATAAATCAATCAAGCAACGCTGATCTATTTTCAGTCATTAACATGTAACTTTCATTTGTTTCATACACTCATGAAACTGTTTTATCATTCAGTTCAGCATAATGCACTTGATCTTTAAAAAGGTTAATTGTCAATCAATTAACAACAAATAAACACACAGTCGCTTGACAAGTCATCATTACATCTTTGTTGTCATGAGGAAGGTCAAAGTTAAATCAACTAAAAATAAACAACAGCAGATTTTGTTTAAAACTACAAGCAAAAGCCAACAACTGGACATTCATACTTCTGAAATTGAACTCTTTAGAATGATTTGAGCACTTAAGGTATGATATTTGGTCCAAGGAAAAAGTAGAACATTTTTCCAGTTCGCGGGCTGACCTACAATTGTATACCGGGGCCCAATGTCATGGCTCTGCTTACTGTAAGCACAGAATCGGCGCTTACGGAAGCAGGGAACTCTGTGCTTACGGCAAGCGTATTTCACGGGTTAGCGGTGAATTTGGGCTTCTGCGCCTGCGTACTTCACGTTACTAGGCATTCTACGCTTATAAGGCTAGCGCAGAAGTTCGGCGCTTGCACGTAAGCGGAGAATCGCGATCGTAAGCGCAGAATTCGGCGGTAAGCAGAGCCATGAAATTGGGCCCTGGTGTAGGCAGTAATAGACTGTTCAGGCCTTATAAATCAATAAAAACTCAGATTTTTCCAATGGCAATTTTTTTTTTTAACTCTTTAGAATGCCTCGAACACCAAAGCCTGATTTTGCTTTGGGTCCGAAGAAATAAGTAGGATTTTTTTGTCCAGTACAAGATGTACACATGATGCAGGCTGTAATAGATTGTTAAAGCCTTATAATAAAAAAAAGAATTCTGATTATCCAATGGCCCAAAAAATCAGAACACAGACTTAAGTAGGGAGAATATCATGCCTGGCAGTCCTGACACCAGTATCAAAGTACAAGTTATACAAGCTCAGACAGCGGTTTGAAAACAAACAAGCAGAGATTATTTTAGCGATGTACAACTCTCGCTGTATCGTTTTAATCATAACCCCTCAGAGGTAACAAATACGGATTACAATAACCCAGTAAAAACACCTCTGAACTGAAGTGTTTTTGAACTTTTTTTTTATATTAGTAGCGGGCATTTATAGGCTGTGACCTCCTTAGAGATCTAACATCTCAAGAATCGTTGGAGGAGGGGAAATAAAAAGAAGGTTTTTCTCTTCCTTGGCAGATATGAGATTGCAGTTGAGCTTTGCAGGTTTCTCTTGACCTGTCTCTTAAGGATGCCATCTCCATCCTCCTGGGGAGGGGGGACGACCACAAACTGCCCGCATCTTTTTATCAAAATAAAAACCGCAAGGAGACACTGAACTGTGATTGTGTCAATCATTGATGGGAGAGGTCATGAGGTCAATCGTGGAGTCATCTCATTGGATGGAGTCTGGGGTCATATTGGTTTCCTCGATCGCTTATTGGGTAAGATTTGATTGTTACGCTGCGCCCTGGGGGAGTTTTGTTGCAGAACCGGGAGTATATTGCCTTGGATGGACAAAGTGCACGTGTTGAAAATTACTGTTTAAAAATTGCGTTGTCTTTTTAGGTAACAAATATCACGCCTTTTTTTTATTTCAAATGAAAACAGGGAATGATTTTGTACAGCTAGTTTGCATAGCAACACATTTAGACTGAATGTTTTTGAGACACAAAATGCTAACATTGAGTGGCAAAAGGTGATTTTTGAGTAGCAACTGATACATTTTGTGTAGCATTTTTCTGTAAGATACAAGGGAAATTGTTCACTCAATACATAGCCACCATGTACAGTTTGTCTGTTGATGTTTATTTTTTTTAACAACCTATTTTTTATATATTTTTTTTTCCCCGAAATATAATTGTCCACGTCCACATCAGTTTAAATTATCTCTGAGCAAGGAGGAAATGTAAGGCAATTTTATTTTATTTTTCTGCAAAGAAAGCCAAATCTATCAAAATAATCTCAAAATATCTGATGACTAAAGAACTTGTAAATAGGGGGATTATGTTGCATACAAAAAGATAACAAAATGTGCTTTAGAGGATATTAACAGCAGAATGGATTCTTCAGACATAACCTACTTCCCTTAACCAAACACAAAGTTAATATATAACATGCTGTCCGTGCAAGTGAAAGCAAAATCGATGTATAAAGCGTTCAGGAAAAAGAGTAAAACATGGTGAAACAAAACAAAAACCTGGCAGGTCCAGTGTCCATGTCTTTGGTCAATATTGATCATGCATTTCATATTCAAAAAGCAAGAGGAGAAGGGGGGGGGAATTTAGCAGACCAGGTCCAAGTCCGAGGACTTTGGTCTGAGAATATCTCTTCAAACATTCCTATTCTAACCTAGTCCTTTCCTAACATTGCACGGGGAATATAAGAACGAAGACAGAGTACATTTTTAATTAAGGTTTTAGCAATGAGTTGAAGTGAATGTGAGAAAGACAAGAGGACTGAATCAAGTCTATTTAGGCTAGGTCTTTAGTGTACAACAAGTCAGCGTACAGTATTAAAATTTGTGAGAGATCTTTGGCTTCTGAATAATTGGCCCCAAGCAAACTGACGAATAATGCTACAATTATGCCTCAAGTCTTTTCAGCGTCAGAATAGATATTCCAATTTTAAAGTCATTACAAATTAAAGTTGTTTCTTTTTCAATGCATAAAGTGGTTCATAGACATGTCAACTCCCTGCATTAACATTATTTACAAAATAAACGCCTGGAATTATTTATTTTTCAAGCACTTTCCTCCGTAAGAAACACAATATTCTTCTCATCATTCCGCAACCTATTACCCAAGAACCGACCTGTATATATTTATACACTCAGATTGTCAAGTTGAATTTCTGTCAACCCTGTCCCATATTCCTCATCCAAATTTAATTTTCCGCTAAGTGACCTGGGCAACGAGTGAGGAACTAGAGAGAGAGAGAGGGTACAAGGATGAAAGCCCACGGCAAGATGTCTTAGACACTGTAGGAGTCTTTAAAGGCATTGGACACGATTGGTAATTGTCAAAGACCAGTATTCTCACTTCGTGTATCCCAACATATGCATAAAATAACAACCCTGTGAAAATTTTGGCTCAATTTGTCATCAAATTTGCAAGAGGATAATGGAACAAAAAAACCTGTGGATTACTTTATAAGCTTTCAGATGCATAATACAAAGCTTCAGCTGAAGTTTTTCATTAGTGAGAAATTACCTCTTTCTCAGAAAAATACGTTACTTCAGAGGGAGTCATTTCTCACAATGTTTTATACTAACAACAGCTCCCCATTACTCGTTACCAAGTAAGTTTTAAGCTAATAAATATTTTGAGTAATTACCAATAGTGTCCAGTGCGTAAAAGACACGAGGTCATCACCTTTTCACATAAGAATTATAAAAAATACACGGTTGAAACACCGCAGGACTGGTTAATACGTTTGTACATGCTAAAATAAATTTTCCTCTCACTCAAATTAATTTTTTTTTTTGTGATATTGTGTTACTCATTTCTCAAAAACTACTGCACCTCAGCAAGTAATATTTTAAGGGACGCTTTCTACAATCAATATCTTCATACCATGTAAGTTTTATGTAAATCTGTGGACGTTGTGTTTTTTGTCCTAGAAGAAGTGCCCAAACCCTTTAAACCGAAGTAAACCTTCTTTCTCTCAATTCATCTCCGTCTCAAACAGGTCAAAGACTCACTTTGTGTCTTCCTCCCCCTCTTTTTTCCTCATAGTCGTCGCGGTCGAGGAAAGAAAGTGATTGGTTGGATATTCCACGACTGAGTGATTGCTCAATGTCTAATTATGACACGTCTTGGGGTTGTATTACGAGAGCGGCAACAACTGACCCTAGCATCACTGCTCACATCTTTAAGTGTCAATCGCAATATTTGGGGGGGGGGGATTATTATGTCACATCTTATCAAATGGAAGGTGGGGGTGGTGTTTAAAACAGCTACCTCTCTTGATTTGGGGTCACCTGTTCTGATGTTTTGTTAAGTATGTATACAAATAAATATATAAATAGCAAATAAATAAATAAATACAATAGCATTTTGTGTGGACTTTACTCTTGGGTTTTTGATGTATAATTTATTATTTGTTCCTTGTTGTTGAATAAAGGAAGCTGAATAGCTTCCAAGCAAGATAAATAAATAAATAAACAAGGCAGCAAGGCATATTGTACGTACATACATGTGTTCATAAAAAGATTCATGCGCAGCTTTGGTAATTGTCAGGGCTCGAAATTAACACAGGGCCTCAGGCCCAAGGCCTCAGGCCCAAGGCCAGTGTGTAATCTTAGCGTTGGACCAGTAAAATCATGACCGGACAAGCCTGATGGTCTTGTGTTTTTAAATTGACTAATTACAGTTACATCTCGTTGATTCATTCATCTAATAAAAAGACCGTAGCATTTCAGGGGGAAATATTCCAACGGATATTTGCCACAATGAACATAATTATACCATGTAAGTTAATGTGTTCTGTGATCATTTATATTTGAAGTCATACAAATGATGTGAAAACCCTTTAAAACAAAACGGAATAAGCCTTGGCCATCTTAAAACGAATGTTTTATTTATTTATTTAACCTTAAAAATTCATTTTTATGTCCATTATATTAGGATATAATAATTTAGTATTTGCCCGAGTGGCTGTCTAAAAGAAGTAAACAAAACCTAATGGCTTTCAGTGAATTTACTAACATGTGTGTCAAGCGCACATAATAAAACTGTATAACAGAATAACCTAATCCCGCTTCTGACACCGAAAAAAACAAAGCAAGTTCAACTGTAATGCCACTGAATAATATAGTATCTAAGTATGCATCATCCCATACGAGTTACATCCTTCACCTAGAGTTAAAAGCCTTGGTTATTTACACAATACTGACCTCAATGCTGTTTCTCCTCGACGGAGAGTTGGAGAGAGTGGGAACGAGAGAAGCAACGTAACAGTCGTACGTGCCTTGTATTGCAAGCCGCTACGCGACGCTATACACTGTGAATGTTAATTAGTACAAGCTGCCACTAGGGGTTGTCAGGCATGACTACTAGTACGTGGGACATGCAAGTACAGCTGGATAACTGTCGGGCCCAATATGGTGATGATAAATCAGTGATGTTATTAGAATGGGCTTTCAAATGCAGCTTTGTGCTGTAGCCTTACTGAAGGCTAAACAAAACAAACCGAAAAATATAAATTAATTTTCTTGATTAAAGGAAATGTTTTTTGTAGCTTATACTTTCATCTTTTGGTTCATTCTGCTTTATGCTATTCGGTTTAAGACAATGTCAGTCATACTATAATAACATCAGCCCCTAACCACTAACATGACTCCGTCAAATATTTTATGTGCATTAAAGGCACTGAACATGTTTGGCAACTGTCGAAGACCAGTATACTCACTTGTGTATCCAAACATATGCATCAATTTGTTAATAACAAACCTGTACAAATTTTGACTTTATTGGTTGCCAGAAAAACACTCCTGCTGAACAAATGTGTGTGCTTTCGATGCCTAAAAAGGCTTCAGGCCTGAATTATTTTAATATTTAAGTGAGAAATTACCCCTTTCTCAAAAACTGTTACTTCAGAGGGAGCCCCTTCTCACAAGGTTTAATACTATCAATGTCTCTCCTTCGCTCGTTATGTGCCAATAATTATGTTGAGTAATTACCCATGGTGTCCAGTGCCTTTAAAGCACTATGGAAATTCAGCAACTTGAACCATAATGCCCCAACATTATGATCGATTAAATTGTCGCCAAAGAAAATACAGCTACACCAAGATACACTGCCTCCAAATGGCTCTCTCTTTCTCTATGCTCAAATTGACAAAGAAACTCGGGTTTGCCTGACTTTAGCAGTAAATTCGATTAAGTTTGAATTAATCGTGACCAATGAAGGTGGACCCCCATCCATTATGGCTACGTTAATTTAATTTATCCTCATCTGACATAACCTCTCTTATAAATAAAAAAACGCCCGGGCCGCGCCTCACAAAGTAAGTCTCTCCTGGAGATAATGGCTATCTGTCGGACGGATCAAAAAATCTACAAATAAAATGACCACTCTATATACATCTAGAATATAAAACATCCCTTGCTCCTCCACCTAGGGGCAAACAGAACTCCTCACATACTACACATGTCCTTCCGAACTATAGCTTTGTCAACAGATGCTGATAAATGTATCTCTCTTTATTCAACATATATTTTAGGAATTGCCTTTGAGCAAAGATTGAAGACTAGCGATGTCAATAATTAAATAGATTTAATGCAGCCCACATAAATTATAGGTAAGAGGAATATTTTTTACTTTTCTGTGGGGAATATGGAATATTGGTGTTGGTTTATAATGAAAATGAGATCAGCTTCATGAATGAACACTGCTCTGTGAGCTGATTTGTTTTGCGATTGGAAGTTTGCTGAAAATGCAAATTTATTCCTAGTTTTCTTTTTCCTGATGACCTCAGACGATCAATGAGAAAACAATTCCTTCACACTTTTTCTTTCGTTATAAAATAAATCAGTATCTTATTTACACAAATGAAGTATTCCTTTACACAAATGAAGTATTCCTTTGAGTAAATGAGTTGGGTTTTTTTGGGACCCATCCAAATATCAGGCCTGTAAACTTTGTTTTGTAAGGGGCAAGGGCACCAAGGCATTTTCTCTTGGTAAACGGCACACTATGAGGAAATTGTAAATTTCTACTGAGCATGTCAAGGGCACCAAGGCAATGACCAGGGGGCATTGAGGCAACCGCCTTCATTGCATTCGTTGCGTAAGATTGTGCACAGGTGTTTGCATCATGGATGACATAACCCTAACGAGGTCATTTGTGTCTTAATGAGCTTAATTGGTCTCCACCCTGTGTGCATCTGGTATTGTATAATTAATCCTTTGCGCTGATCTAATTACCAAAGATGTCAGATGATATGTGACTCAATCCAACAGACTGAGGGCCAGGGTGCTATTTTCAGAGGCTGGATCTTACAGTGGGCCCTTACCAATGAAAAATCCTTTTAAAATGTGGCTCTTGTTTTAAAGGCAGTGGACACTATTGGTAATTACTCAAAATAATTATTAGCATAAAACCCTTCTTGGTGACGAGTAATGGGGAGAGGTTGATGGTATAAAACATTGTAAGAAGCGGCTCCCTCTGAAGTGCCATAGTTTTCAAGAAAGAAGTTATTTTCCACAAATTTGGTTTTGAGACCTCAGATTTAGAACTTGAGGTCTTGAAATCAACCATCTAAATGCACACAACTTCATGTGACAAGTGTGGGTTTTTATTTTCTTTCATTATTATCTCGCAACTTCGATGACCGATTGAGCTCAAATTTTCACAGGTTTGTTATTTTACGCATGTTGAGATACACCAACTGTGAAGGCTAAATTACCAATAGTGTCCACTGCCTTTAAAGCGTCTGTATACGCGTTTGGTAATGACTCGGAAAAGTAATGACAATAGAAACCTTTGATTAGAAGCCTACAGCAACATTTGGTAGTAACAAAGCATTTTGAGAGAAAATATTCATTTTTAAGTTATGTGGTTGTGTCAAAAGATATCAGTTTTTATGCAAACAAATTAAATCTAATAATGGGGATTATTCTTCCTGCCTGGACATATTTGCTACGGATTTTCGGGGATATCTTAAAGACGTGACCACCTTTTAAAATGAAATTGTTACATTTTATGGCATACATCTTCATTATATAGAGTTTAAACAATCAAACAGCTCCAAAAATCAAAGGTATACTTCGCCTTTAAAGGAAACCCCTGACTATGAAATTTCAAAGGATTTACAGTTTCTTTATATCACCAGGTATGATGTTTCACTGACAAACTGATGGAGGCAAATTTACATGTCTTCTTTAAAGAGGTGCCTTTTACTCAGAAAAAAAACAGGCTAAAAAATAAGAGTACAGTGTAAAGCCTATATCACCATAAATGTTATCTAAAAAGGTCATGTGTTTCAATTTCAAAAAGACTACGAATTCTTTTCTGTGTTTTTTTTTTCTTCATTTTTTCCTGCGGTGGGAACTTCGCCTACAGATAAAATCCCAAAGATTTGGATTCCAAGAATTGTTTTCCCTTTTTTTTAAACAAGTATTTCATGTTTTTATGATTCAGATCATCGAGTGCGGTAAACAATACAAGGGAAAAAACACCCCCGAAAATAAAAAAGTACTTCTCAACTCGCATTTCCAAGACATGTTAACTGGACAAATAAGATGTTGACTTGGCTCGCTTGCTTTGTGAGAAGAAATTCAATGAAAATCAGAATCCATCAAGACTTTTATTGAATCAGGAAAATTACTTTGCTTGAAGGCTCAAGGAAAACGTCAAAGCTTGCAGCGGTGTAAAGGAAAAAAAAATTGAAACATTGTTGAAATACTCGACCGCCTGCATGAACTGTACTTAATACGATAATTGTAAGAAAAATAACGGTGAAATATAAGATGCTGCATGGATGATGGTATTTGTTTTGGAAAAGTGGAAACCTTGCTCTCAAGAAAAATGTCATTCACACAGGATGTTTTACAAAACAGCGCAGAACAAGAAAAAGAAGGAGAAAACAAAATCAGCTTGGATATTTTTACTCTTAGCCAATTGAGTCTTGAATTTAGTTTTGAATTGAATTCACTTGTTTAAAAAATTTTTACTGTCGGGTTTTTAACTGACTTGTATTTTTGGCTTAAGTTTTGTTTCAATGTTTGTACCTGTTTTCATAACGTGAAGCACCTTATTTTATTGTTATTGTTATAATTCATATTAAAAAGAACAAGAAGAAGCGTGTATACTTCTAATAACCAACTGAAAAATTGTAATGTACTTATTTCGTCTTCGTATTTCCTTTCCTTGTCAGATGTTCCCCCTTCAATTCAATCCCATCACCTCAAAGTTTTCAATTTCTCCGTCCTCCCCATGGACTGAACACTCACCAACCCCAAATCACATCAACAACCTGTTTTTTAATCATGTTCATTCTGCCTTCCTCTCATACTGCTCTCAAGTTCATGACAATTTCCGTTTCAATATTTGTTGTGGGGAGGGCGGCATCACCTACAGGTTCGCTGGATACCAGGGAGGTTTTATGTCAGCAGTTTAATCTCCTCTGACCTGTGGGTACCATTGACTGGCATCAACTGGACTACAGAGGGAGCTCTCTACCCAACTCACTCATTGTTATACTTCTACAGGTAGTATTGGCAAAGATAAACAAGTTCAACATCTCAGAGAGAACAAGCAGAAAACCTGTTTTGTTTCTTGGGGTTTTTTTTTGGGGGGGGGGGGCTTTTTAGATTTTATCACAGTAGTATAACCGGTTCAAATTATAACAAATAAAAGGACCAAAGTGAAATTTAAAAAAATAAACAAAAAAACGTAAAGTTCTTTAAATAAATTTTTACAAATTTAACTAGTCTCAATTTCTGTTACTAACTTATGATAATTGAGAGCAAATATTTAACAGGTGCAACTATTTCCATCCACAAATTTATCCCCGAATGTTTTTATTAATCAATGATAACTCAGAATAATATCAGAACAGAAAAAATTAAAAGAGGAATATCCAGAACAAATCATCTGGTTGACCCTAGTCAATATCGCATTGATTAATAACACCTGTATAGGGCTTGGGGATCCATACCATGAACACAAACCTAGTCTTGCAACTAGGGAGGCAACATTTTTTCCAGTTCATGTTGAGTACCAGCCATGCTAAGAAAAAGTCTTGTTTATGCACCTTTCTTCAGAACAGTAACTGTCAATTATAAAAATGTCACTTTATGTTTTTGAGTGCAGGCCTCGATCTTAATCCATGACAATTGACATGGTTCCGTGTGCTTTTTGCCTTTACCAGGTTTCAACACAGATTTATATTTTTCTCATAGAAGTGCCCCTTACTGTATTAGAGGAAAATGAGTGAGCCTCTTCAAGATGGCCTGCGAAAGTTTCATGAAGAAAACTCACGCTCAAACTGACACATCCCCGTCATTGATTATCTTACAATTTGCCAAATGGCAAACATATTTGTAAGGGCACTGGCCACATTTGTTGTGAATTGTCAAAGACCAGTATTCTCACTTTGTGTATCCCAACATATGCAGTAAAAAAACAAACCTGTACAATATCACAGGCATGTTACTCGGGTGGGATTCGAACCCACGACCCTTGCAATTCTGCCGGGCAACCTCGGTAGTCTAGTTGGTAAGACACTGCTCTAGAATTGCAAGGGTCGTGGGTTCGAATCCCACCCGAGTAACATGCCTGTGATATTTTTTCACAGGACTCGGGAAAGTACTGAGTATACAGTGCTAACACACATCGGTGTATGGGTAAAAACCAAAATTAATATTCTTTATCCCCGCTGCAAATTTAACATCTCTTATAAAACCTGTACAATGTTTTACACTATCAACAGCCCTCCTTTGCTCATTACCAAAAGTGAGTTGTTTTGCTAACATATATTTTGAGTGTTTACCAAACATGTCCAGTGCCTTTAAAGCTTCCTTGCCAGTAGAAACAATTAGCCAAGAATGACAAAATGTTCTCACCTACTCCCAACCATTTTAAATTCATGAGATATCTAGGCTGTGAACTTAAAACCAGACGGCACCTGTGTAGCTGCCAGCCCAGCGGAATTACAATGATAAATTACAAATGAGTGAAAGGCTGCGCCGACGAAGACCACCGGATCCTCACTTTAATTTGTTTGGCTTGGTTTTAGGAGTTTTAAATGTCCGGCGTCGTGTTACCATGTCGCTGCCTTTGACAACATGCAGCCTTGTAAGGATTAAAAAACGCAGTGCTAGCTCTCAGCACTTTCTCCAGGGGCATACTGACATGGTTAGATCCAAAACCATTTTTTTCCCTTTTTTTTTCTCCTTTTTAAGGACGGTCATAAGTTGTAATATTATTGTCTCGGGTTGCTTACTCCTTACACGTCCCTTGGGACACACTAGAAAGATATCGGACGGATACTTTTTCGGGATGAGGAACACAGTAACTATGGCAATGGGAATTTGACCCAATTCAGCGCACACCTTTTGTGTTGGACGAGTTTCAATTTGCACGTTTTGATTACAAGTTAAACTGTTTTCTTTTTTTCCACGACTATAAATCTTTTACACTCTTCGTCTTTTTTTCTCTCTTGGTGTATACTAGATAGTATTTCAAGAATTGCAATCCTATGCATTTTACAAATGCTAATTTAATTTAAAAAAAAAAAACAGCTTCCAGGAAATTGTTTCCCGAACGAAACCACCCTTTAACGTTGAATGTAGGCCAGAGTTGACCTCAAAAACAGACAGGTTTACAGTCGATAAATAAGGAGCTTCAAACCCGTGACATTTCAAAACAGACATTTGCCGTAAAATATTCAAAGAAGCTAAGAATGGTTCAAACAGGGGTGAATTCTGCATTGTGAATTTATAACATGCTATTCAGTAAGACCTAGAAATCAGAGTAATCAACTTGTCTGTAAATAATGTTCTGTTCACAGCTTAAGGGTAAATGTTTAAACCAGCTCATGAAACAATTGATGCACTAGCCAATCTTGCTGAGCAAAAACTATTTTGCTTAGTAACAATAAGTTAACAGACGCTATGCTATTTAGTATTTATGTACAGTTTAGTTTTTGTTAATGTCAGGTCAGGCCATTAACTATTTTTCAGCAACTAAACCATAGGTCCTTTAGGTTTGTAAGCATTTTGCAAAAGCTGTTTATATTTGCTTTTTTATATTTTCGGGATTGGTTTTTGATTATTAAGCAAACAATTTTATGAAGCTTAACTTTTTCCTTTAGCAGACCAATCAGACAAAACACATATCCACAAGCAGTTACCTCAATTCCATCAAATATTCACACAATTTTTCACGTCTACATGTGTGCACTTCAAATGTGCTCGTTTACCCCCCGCAGTTTCCTCGTTATACAATTATCACGTTGTCGTTTGAAACAGCATAAAATATTCTTGTCAGGTAGTGTTGAGTCGAAAACACCAGAGGCATAGAAGGCCAATACGACCTAGTTTTTTTTTTTTTTTTTGCGTTTCTCGCTCTTTCTCTTCGCTAGTATGCTGAGGGAGAAAGATAAATCCTCGATGGACTTTGTTTCATAGGTTTAAGGAGCGACGATGTTCTTTTGTCTGCCGTGCGAGCGTCAGGTCAACGCTCAAAGGAACCCCAATCAAAGTGAAAAAAAAAAACGAAAAAAAAAAAAAAACTGACGCATAAGAAAATTGGCAAATTTATGATTTGGCTTCATGCCCAGGACTTCAGTACAAAACTGCAGGGGTTCTCGGCTCAAGGGAAGAGCCGAATGCGAAAGCAAGGAATTCGAAATCAAGGGATACGTGATAAAAAAAAAATGCAAGAAGTATTGATTTGTATCTAGACTGGATTAGATGAATTGCAAGTATCCATTTCATTGTCGTACAAATAACACCTCGGGCTTCGTTGAATCCAAAATAGGAATGTTGCTGCAAAACACAGTTTGTGTTTTTGAAACAAAGATTGTGTAATCATGATTTAAGAGAAAATTTCTTTTCATAATTTCTCCCATACAAATTCAATTTTTTTTTTTTTCCTTTTTTTTTCCCCAGAAATTCACATTTAGGTAAATCTTCCTGATAAATTAAAATTCTAGAAGAATATCCTGGCAAATGTAAGACATATACAACAAAGGACTTCATTTCCATGGAAGTGATTTATTTTATCAATATAAAACATTCATAGTTTGATTACGTCCAACGAAACAATCTTGTATTAAATTTACCAAGATAAAAAACATTAAAATAAATAATGGGTCTTCGAAAATTATACCATACACATGTAACCGAGGTACGAAAACGAATTCTGAATCAATTTTATTTTGGAAAATTTAAAAGGTAAGAGATAAATGAAAGTTTCCAACGAAATTGTTCAGCATATGTCGAGGTAAAAAGAACATCTCAAATCAAATTTTCTTTTGACAGCGATGAAAAGGCAATCACGCAACCCGCATCCCCTTCAAATATAATTTGCCCGGAGAACACGACAGTTTGTGTGTCGGAGCAAAAAGGAACACCGGGGACACACAAAAACAAACTAGGTCAACTCCTCCCACCAGGGGAAAGAGAGATGGTTTTATATTGAAGAGACGGAACTCTACAAACGTAATTATCATTTTAATTCAAGTATGCTTTGGAATGTGATCTGGCAAGCAGCAGAGCATGAAGGGCATGTAATTACGGACTTTGGGAGAGGAGAAACCGCAACTTGAAAAGTTCAACATGATCCCCTCTTCCTTGCCCCGCCCCTAACAACCTGATGAAGATTCCCCAGGATGCCTTCAGGATACCTTCAGGGTGATTATACAGAGTCTTATATCTCACACAAGTACCTTCACATTTTTGTTACATTTTCCTTTAAATCTGATAGATAAAGATGATGTGCCTTACTATATTTTTAAAATCTAGTATTGAAAGATGGAATGATTTGTACGAATTGCTTGACTATTGCTAAGTGAATTTATCTGGTTAGTGACTATTAGCAGGGTGCTGATCATCTAAACAATTTTTCAACTGTCAAAGCTACACCGTACGCAGATATTCCTTTTTTGCGAGTAAAACTTTCTCTAATTTCATGTTTTGAAGTATCTTCATGTCAAAACAGAGTGAGGGTCAACGCTGTCAAAATGACTTAACTAGGATTTAAACATGAGGACTCAACTACTTTTAGTAACCCCTGGAGTTATAGAAAGTCAATGAGTTTGGGGCAGATATCCCCAACACTAGAGAAGTTTTTAAAGGACAGGTTTCTGGAAAATACAGGGGCCATTTATTTCACTAGACAGGAGGTCTGAATTTAAATCAAAATCTTAAATTTCTCATCACTGGTATAAAGAAATTGTCTCATAAAATTCAACTCCTTTTCAGAACATCTTAAGACAGACTCACTAAAAAAAATACAAATTGACTCCATCTGCTTTACCTAGTCAAGTGCGTGCACAAACAAATTATTGTTTTAAGCTGGCCTAAGCAAGGAGAAAAATCACCATTCAACCAATTGTTAAGAGCGCCAGGTGAATGCACGTAGGTAAACTCACAGTACACTACATCCCAAGAGATGCATCCGCTACATCTAAATGCATGTAGTTTTCCTTTTACTGAAAGCCTAGGTATCTAGGTAAGGCGCTTAAATATCTTGTGTAATGCCACAAATGGATCTACTTGGGGATAAGGTCATTCACAATGAGAAACAGGTGATGAAGATGAAGAGGTACGAGGAACGAGATGGAGATGGGTTTAGAAGAAGATGGAGGAGGATGGATGGAAGGAGTCAAGGAGGAGGGACAAGATGAGAGGAAAACAGGAGGAGAGAAGATGGAGGAATACGGATAAAGGAAAAGAAAGAAATGTGAAGATGGGGAAATTTAGAAAACTTGGAGACAAGCTAAGATCTCAAGAAACAAGATTAAGAAAGATGTGAGAGAAAACAGGAGGAAAAAGATGAAGTTATAAGGATGGAAGTGATGGGGAAATATAAAGATGGGGAAAATTTAGAAAACTGGGAGGAGAGACAAAGTAAGATCTCAAGATAGAAGATTAAGAACGATGTGAGATAAAACAGGAGGAAATGTGATGAAGGAATAAGGATGACAGTGGTGGGAAAAAGGGGGAAATAAAAAGATGGGGAAAAGGGAGAATTCTAAAGATGTCCATGCAGGAAGAATAATCCCTATAGGAACACACAATAAATGGTATCACTTCTCAGATTCAAATTTTGGGCAATGAAAAATTGTTATCTTTTAACATAAAATTACTTCAAAATGAAATGTTTCTCAAAATGCTTTATACTATCAAACTCTGCGGTGACCTCTAACTAAAGGTTTTTATTGCCATTAATTTGTCCTTCCCTTTAAGTCAGATTTCGTTCCTCATCTTACTGAAACAAGACCTCCATAATCCGTTCATTCCAGTAAGCTTCACAGAGATGAGGTTTTTTTATATACAGCGTCCCCCGCTATAATACTTTTGTTACTTTCTGAAACGATATCAACTTTATACAAAGACTATCGGATGACGGATCGCTCTGCCAGGATGACATACAAACTTCGAATGGACTTCTCTGAGATTACAAAACCTGAGGAATTTAATTCTACCTCCTTAACATCTGATCCTACTACGTATGGATATGTGTCTATGAACTTCTCCGAGGAAAGACAACCACAAAGAAAAAAAGACTTGCCATTTTTGCCTATTCAGGTAAATTTACATGTAAATTTTTTTTTTTTTTTTATTTTTTTTTTTTTTTTGCTTGTTTTTACTATGCACATATTGTTTTTATTCATTTTGATAACAATTGTGCATGTTTCATTAATTCTAAAAAAACATTGTAGCATTCCATTATTATTGTGACAGTGATGTAGTTTGGGGGAACCTTTCAATAAAGAGGTAACCTAAGTATTTCGGTTTTGAAAGTAACTATTTTAGCTTTCTCAGAAAATAAGATAAGATTGGGAAGATTGGCGACTGCTATGTATTCTGACACCCCTTCATGTTTGTTCCGACACCCCTATTTTCTGACAACTCTATGTTCCAAAAAAAAAAACTTGACAAGCTAGGGTTAGGGGAAAGAAAATATCCTACGCAAGTCCAAAAATGTTAAACCATAGGGATGTTGGAACATAGGGGGTGTCATTCAACTTGGAAGTCAGTCAACTCACTAACATCAGAAACTTGAAGCTGTACCATTACAATAACACAACAATTACATGACTTTGTACTTACGTATTTTGCATAGTTACATTACAAATCAGACCTTTCTAAGGTAAGAGGTTCTTAAACTAACTCAACAGCAGACTACAAAAACAACGAGATCTTTAAAAAAAACAAGATTTGTGCCAAAGCTGGCAAGATATCAAGCTCAAGATACCTGTAACAAGTATCAAAGTTTCTATGGTAACTATATAAAAAAAAAAACGCCGGTGAGGGAGAGTTTCGTCAGACAAGTCCAGACAAGTTCTGTTGAATCGGCCGGGAGGCAAGAAAACTCCGCGCAGGAGGAGAGTAACCGGACGAAAAATCTTGCCGAAAATATCTGGAAACATCTCCAAGGGACGGGTGGTGGGAGGTCAGATTTCTAGATGAAAATAAGCTCTGATTGGTCAGAGTCTTTTGCAGGGGGTTATACCGCAAATTTAAGTACAGTGGTCATCCTTAAGGAGTTGGTGGCAAGGGGCCATGATGGCTAAGTGGCCGTAATGGGCAAATGGATCTAATAAGACTGCTGACCTCTGTTGCTTGGCTCTCGTTGGCTACCTCCCTCCTACTATAAACCCATTAGGAGGTTGTCTCCTCACGGTCTATGGTGACCACAATATACAAAGAAACACTAAATAAGAGGCATGCTTGTCTTGCAGTCCACAAGAGGCGGCTAGATGATAAAATAAGAGGTCGCTTTTCGGCCACAAAATCAAGAAGTGATGAATACGTCTCGAACGTTCCATGAAAACAAACAGCTCAAAAGTTACATGTTAGATCATTTCTGAATAAATTTATCGCGTTTTTCCTATTTCAAAGTTTCAGAGGCATGCTATGTATGAAGTTAAATATAGTATGAACCATCTCAGGCTCTTTTTAGACTTTCATCCAATTTTGATGGCAAAGCTTTTCTCTGTACTTGCTTTTCTCAAAATGTAATTTTTCGAGTTAGGCCGTTTGTCGTGAAAGGGCCAATCAGCCCCAAAGCCGGCTGTAAGATGAAGATTCTCCGTCTAGGTCTGATATCCTGACTTCATCCTGAATAAAGTAAAAAGCACAAACAAGAAATAAAAGTCACCCACCTGTTTGCCGACCCCCGTCTCCGTAATGGTAACTCCCATCATATCTTCCAGGTCTGTCTGATGGGTGGCTGTAGAATAACACGAAGAGGAAAAAAAGAAGAAAAAAACGTGAACAGAAATACTAATCCGGAAATTGCTGCAGAATAGGTAATTCTCTGATTTTCATAAATTTGTATTCAGTTAATGTTGTTGAATTCCCATGGGCAGTTGGTAACATTTTCCAAACCTGTATTAGAAAAAAGAAAACATTGTACAGAAATACTAATCCGGAAATCTTCATGATGTTCACAAATATTTCAGTAAATGTTGTTTAATTCCCAAATGCAGTAATAATTTTTCTAAATCTGTATTTAAAAAAAAACTTGTACAGAAATACTATTTTGGAACTCTTCTGTTGTTCACAATTATTTCAGTAAATGTTGTTTAATTCCCAACTTTCCTTCGCCCTAAGGATCTGTGACTATTAATATAATCTGCCGAGATGGTTTAATAAACTGAGATTATAAAAAAGAAACATGTTTCGACATGTTATGGCAGCTTAACTTAAATGAATCAAGGCTTATCTCAAGAAAATGTATAAGTCTGTTATATGTGTCGAACAAAACAAAGTCAGGCACTTTTTCCAGTCCATCAATCAAGATTGTGAAAGTATCATACAGCTAAGTCTGGGATCGTATTCCTTGAAGACCTTCAATGACAATTTATTGAAATAAAAATTACAGCCTTATAAAAACAGCTTGATTCTATTGGACTGAGTACTGCTGCAAACTTGATTAAATTTGACTATTGCTTTGATCGGCTGCATATAATGCCACAGCACCTTGTAAACCATTACATGGTGCTATGTAAAATGAATAGGTCTCATAATTCAAACGTAGTCCCACATACCTTGCAGAAAAATACTGAATGTTAAAATGCCTTGAGCATCACTGAGTGACAGATATACACAAAGAAGAAGAAAACAAAAATGTGCGTCTTCTGCGCACCAAGAAAGCGTTATTCAGAAACACATGGCCGCATACTTGGGCCTTATTTGTTCTTAAAAGAAATTCACTCCACGCAATATATAAGAAGCCACTATTATTATTGTAACAAAGTCGAAGGGACTTGCCAAGTTACCTCAGTGTAACAGGAATATTGTTATAAGAGGACAGCAAAACAGAGAAACACAAAGCAGAAATGAGATTCAGGACTTCAGAATTTGCTCTTAATAAACATTGTATGTTTGTATACATGTATGTACAAGTACATTGTATCAAGCACATCAGAATAATCAGAGTGCACCATTCTGAGTGAGAATGTACCATATGGTGCTGGATTCTGTTAGAGTGAGGTGAGGAAGGATCAAAGTCAATCACTCAAGTTAAGGAGGTTGAAGCCAGATTGAAGAAGAATGCATCTTTAGACTATTTGTTTTTAAAGACAGTGGACAAACCTGTGAAAATTTGAACTTGATTGGTCTTCGGAGATGCGAGATAACTATGAAAGAAAAAAACACCCTTGTCACCAAAGTTGTGTCCTTTCAGATGCTTGATTTCGAGACCTCAATTTCAAAACTTGAGGTCTCGAAATCAAATTCGTTGAAAACTACTTGCTTGAAAACTACGTCAGAGCAAGCCGATTCTTACAATTCTTTATACTATCAACCTCTCCCCATTACTTGTTACCAAGTATGGTTTTATGCTGATAATTATTTTGGGTAGTGTCCACTGCCTTTAAGTTTTTTTATTATTTATTTATTTATTTACTTTTACTTGATATTTGAAATAACAAGTCACCCGAGGAATAGTCAGAGTTCTCTCCCAAGTGCTATGGCTGGTAGTTCAGTGTAGAAAAGCAATCCCTATTTAATATGAATTATTGACTGGTGAAAAGGCTGACGAACCAGTGAAATGACAAGCTAACTTGTCCTGCTAGCGATCCACTGAAATGATGAAACAGTTAAAGGCAAACCCTCGGCCTACACGTGACGAATGAGCAAAATGTTCCGCAAAATGAGCAAATCTATGTTTTTATTTTTATGTTGTTGTATTTTTTGTTTTAATTTTTTCTCAAATTTACATTAATTGTCTGGCAAGGGACTTGCTTTGGTTATTTAATGGAATTATATGCAAATTATTAGAAAGGGCGGGTACATTTTGCTTTCCATAATTTACAGAAATATTTCAAGAGTGCTTAGAGAGGATTACACAATAAAGTAGCTTCTCAGGGTTTTTTTTCTTCAAGCTTACAGTCAAATTTTCCCCCAAATTATTATCCCACAAGATTTTTCACCAACAAACTAAAGATATGTTTTTCCCCACATCCTCCAAACGTCCAACATTATTGTCGATAAAATTGAAAACGAGAGAAAAAATATTATTGAATAAAACCAAAAATTGAGTCAAGTGGAACTTTGGAGTGGAATCAGTAATGTTCACTCGATCCCACATCTCACAGTACGCCACATAATGAAAACCAAAAATTTCTATCTGCCGTAATTCTCAGAACCCAGCACCTGGGGATGGGAGCTAGGAAAACAAAACCATCAAGCCTACTACCCTGGTAGCGTCTACTGATATCTGGGGCATGGGAAACATGAGTAATATATGTTTATATATCAACATGCACCATCACATGGATGGTAAAGTGTGTAGTCGTTCGGCGGCTCACTGGGACCTGAAAGGCGAGAGGGGCGGGGTGAGATCGGGAACAACCAATCAGCTAGCTGGGACAACTCAAGCATCGCATTTCAGAATCCCTCATCAGTTTGAGCTTAGTTTAATCAACTAAAATGCTCTCAAGGTGAAGTTCCAGTTCAGGTTTATTTTTTATTTTTAACATCAGTGAAAATGCTTGTGCGCCTATCGGTCATATTTGGACAGTGTTGTCGGACTGGACTGTGATTTGTCAACAGAGGGGGCCATTCAAGTTTATAGACGGGAGTGGAGTATAGAAAGAACTGATTTACAATAATCTGAACTATTTATTATTAGTGTCACCACACAAAGAGAACATTAAATAACAAGTTTGATATTAAAGCAGTTATGTTACTGTTAAAATTGGTCTCATCTCTCATGAGTGAGTCTGTGCCAGAACTCACACTGTCTCATGAGCTATTTCATTTTGTCCATCGCTTTTTCTTTTTTTTCCCCCTTTTTTTCTAAAGCAAGTTGGCCCCAAACGAGGCTCAAAGCCACTCTTGGTATTAGGCTACAGGAAGAATACATGTTTGTGTGAAAAGAACTCAGGCGAGCTAAAGATAGGAATTGATATTCCTCTTAAAACAGTCCAGATTGTAGGATGGAGGGACTGCAGGACTTGCAATCACAAGGTTGTGTGTTCGAATCCCCAGCTAATTGTTGATTTCACAATGACTAGAATAAATATTGTCGTCTAGTTACTGAATCACAATTTCTTGATTTGTGCAATTCATAATCATAGACGTTAAACCAATGTTTGTACTATGAGAGAGATTGGTGGTTGCTAGCTTGGTGTTTATATCCCCTTGTGGGAGTTTGCCGAGTTCCCTTGATGGGAAGATCATCTGAACAAACAAACAAACAAACATGCACCAGGCAAGGAGTTTCAAAGAGTGGAACAAAGCTGTTGGAATGGCTCCTTGTTCTACATCTCAACAAACCAAGAGTGTATGGGTGAGAAGAAGCAGACAGTCTGGTTTCGCGTTCAAACGTTCTGAGAGGAGGAACTAGGTCAGACACAATGGTGGCACATGTACCATGAAGTGTCTCTAGAAAGGACAGAGGCTGGCCACAGACGTACGTCCGACACCCAAACAGTGCCCTCTACTGTCTGCCTTTCACAACGGAAGTCACAACGCGTCTTTAATCAACCAATAATAACAGATGGGACAGATGCATAAAGGCCCTTGCGGGAAAAACAGATCAAATTTCATCGGTCCGTCGCTGATACCACAAGATTTCTTACGACAGAAATAAAACCACTCTGCCCGAAGGATAAACCTGCGTCTTTAATAACAAGTCGGAAAAGTCTAACCTCAAAATTAAGTTTTTACGCAAACCGGTTTTGACCCGAGGCAAATATCACACTGCAAAGCAGAAAGTCACTGTGATTAGGAAAGTTTAGCTTAGCAGACTCAGATTACCAACTAAAAATAGAGTTTTGCGTGCACTGCTTATAGCTGGTTCCCTGCTAGTTCTTGCTTACTTAGTAAAATATGCCATAAAGATCTACAAAATCTTTCAACGGTGAACTATAATATTTATTATTTATAGCACTCCATATTATTTTTCTTCTTTGTCACTAATGTGGGAGAATGTTTTAACTGACTCCATTTTGTAAAATGGGAGGTTTTCTTTTCAATCCAAGCAAAAGAGTTTTCAGGTTAGAAAACTTAAATTTAACTTATCCAAAAATTTGGTATTGAGATTGAATTTACAATTCCCACAGATATCCCAATCAATTTATCTGTACTTTTTCAAATAATAAATATTATTATTTGGAGAACTTGGTTGTAAAATCAATGGAAGTAAACCATAATAGGTATAGTAATTCCCAGGGGTGGTTGATTTTGTAGCACCAATTTTTTCCTAGCATGCTAGCTCATAATCCCTGGAGTGCGTTTTGGCGACCCCAACCAAAGCCCAACCAACTCAACAAGTCGGTTACCGGTTGGTCTGAACAATATCGTCAACGCGCTCAACCGAAAACGCAAAAATGCTCAACCGATAACCAATGTTTCTGGTTGGGGTCGCCAAAACACTCTCCTGGAATGGTTTCATTATGCTTTAACGATACACGTAGCAGCACTAAATTTAGTCTGAGGTTTTTAGATATAGCATTCACTTGTGACCAAACAAGGCATGGTACCAGACATCATTCAAATCTTACACACAATGTATGGCTTAGGGGGGCCTATCAGAATAGTTACAGCACATAGCCTTTACTACTGTTGGCATTACAGGAAGGTACGATTTGTTCACCAAGCAGAAACACCTTGCTGACTTTCAACACAAGAGGGGGCTATCACAACTTAACAATCCCAAACTTTCCCTTCACATCTTCGGGTTGTTCAGTCCTTGTTTAAATTATCTTGCAATATTTACTTACTCTTATGTTCATAACTATTCGTTTGCATTCAATAAATAAACAATAAATGCTGTGCATATCAAGGAAGACGCAAACAACTATAATCTTTTATATTTTGAAAATAAAACCAATCTTTAGAGTTTTTTTTTTTTAAACTCTGTCAGTGCCAAGGTTGTAAATGTTTGATCTATGTACTCTGAAAGGGCCATTCTCTGACATGAACAATCCTTTATGCACTCCAAAGAATATTTTAGACCCAAACATGTTATCACAATGGCGCAATATCACTCAATACACACTATTGATATCGGGATGTACCAAGGCAACACAAACCAGCAAGATACATTTTTGTTTGGATTGGAAAGACTTGTTTGTTGAATTTCAAAACCTAAAAAAGCTAAGCATTTAAGGTTTAAAGGCAGTGTACAATATTGGTAATTACTCAAAATAATTATTTGCATAAAACCTTACTTGGTAAGGAGTAATGGGGAGAGGTTGATAGTATAAAACATTGTGAGAAAAGGCTCCCCTGAAGTAACGTAGTTTTCGAGAAAGAAGTAATTTTCCGCGAATTTAATTTTGAAACCTCAGATTTAGAATTTGAGGTCTCGAAATCAAGCACCTGAATGCACACAACTTCGTGTGACAAGGTTTTATTTTATTTTGTTATTATTTCACAACTTCAACGACCAATGGAGCTCAAATTTTCACAGGTTTGTTATTTTATGCATATGTTGAGATACAGCAAGTGAGAAGACTGGTCTTTGACAACTACCAATAGTGTGCACTGTCTTTAAGTGTGCTCCATGTTGTGCAATGGTTCAATATGGAGATTTTTAAAGCACACACAAAAAGTGGGTACTTAAAAGGTACTGTGGGTTAAAGACAAGTTTATGTAGAAATTAAACATGAAGGGTTTACTGAAACGAAATTCCATTTAATCAAAATAACAATAGTAATTTCAATATATTATTATGGAATAAATATTGTTGCCCATACCACCTGTGTGATTTAGTATGTCCCAGTCTGTGTACATTAATCTTCAAGTGTATATCACTGGTGCAGTGACATAACCCAATCAATTAGTGCACCTTCCTCCCTGCAGATACCCCCCCCCCAATGTAACCATCTTAAACTCAATTCAGTACCTCCATAAAATACAAAATTGTCTGCATCCTTTTTTTTCACCATCAAAACAGCTTCAGCTAAAACAAACTTGGTGATTTGTAAAAACGGTATCGAAATTTGTGAGATGAAATTAAACTATTGCAAGAATGTACATGTAGTCCGAGCATAGAAACCCTACATGTACTTCAAGATTTGCCCCAAATAAATACCCAAATATTAAGTTTGTTTGTCTAGCAAAATCACTGCATATGACCCATCACAAACACATCGCATCACATAATGTATTGGTTGATTAGATTTTTTTTCCCGCTGGTTTCTTCAGAAAAATTCTTAAAGGGTCATTTCACACGAGGCAATTAACAGGCAACCAGTTCCAGGAAGAAGAAAAGGCATTCACATGTCAATATTCAAATATCTTGCTCGTTGTTTGTAAGATATTGTTTTTTTGGTTTTTTTTATTGTTTGCTACCAAAGTAGTCTTTTAGCATGCACTGCAGTTGGTTGCCTCCAAGTTGCCTGGAGAAAATGCCTCGTGTGACAAGGCCTTAATACGAAAGGAAGGTCCATTATAAATTCATTAAATTTTATATTCAAAAATTAAATTTTGCAACCATCGGTCCATGCTGGGCTTTCTTAAATAATAATATCCACTTAATCTTTGCCTTTCCTTTTTAAAAGGAATTTATGTTTTAATAATGTCCAAGGTCACTGCGACGCTAATCAACAAGATACTAACGAAAAAATAATGAAAAAAAAACATCATAGGCATGACATAATCTTTTAGTTTGACCCAGGTTGGGTGTGGCAATCCTCTAATCAATGCTAATCACTGGGCGTTGGATCCCTACACATCTATTGAGAAGTATTGAACCAACAGAATACACACATTTTCCCACCAGTCTTTCCCATCGTACAGGTATTGATTCCCGGTCGTGAAATTCAACGCTTCGACCATAAACATGCTTTTAGATCACCTCATGATAACAGGTTATGAAACCTTCTGTTATGAGCTTTTTAAAGGCAGTGGACACTATTGGTAATTACTCAAAGTAATTGTTAGCATAAAACCTTACTTGGTAATGAGTAATGGGGAGAGGTTGATAGTATAAAACATTGTGAGAAACGACTCCCTCTGAAGTGACGTAGTTTTCGAGAAAGAAGTAATTTTCCACAAATTTGATTTCGAGACCTCAGATTTAGAATTTGAGGTCTCAAAATCAAGCATCTGAAAGCACACAACTTTGTGTGGCAAGGGTGTTTTTTTTTTCTTTTATTATTATCATGCACTTCGACGACCGATTCAGCTCAAATTTTCACAGGTTTTCTTATTTTATGCATATGTTGAGATACAACAAGTGAGAGGACTGGTCTTGGACAATTACCAATAGTGTCCAGAGTCTTTAAAGAGAAAGTATAGTATACCCTTTGGTTTTTTAACCATTTGATTGTTTTGATCCTAAAAATGTTGAATCCTACATAAATGTAGATGCATACAAACACGAGTAATCCTGTGAAAATTTTATTTCAAAAGGTGGTTGGCTTTTTAAGTATCGCAAATATCTGGAGCGGTTACAGTCCACGCAGGAAGAATAATATGTAATTGAAATTCACAATCTGGAAAATAACCTGAGCTGAACCAAAAAGATACAGTTTTAAGGAGATTGAATGAGGATTATGTGAACTTTGACATTTATGTATAAACATAAGGGGAAAAAATATAAAAATCAGAACAAATAATCATTGGTGGTAGATGAGAAGTCCTATCGTTTACTTCTGCAGTAACTATACTGTAAAAATGTTCTCCCCTAAACAAAATAGTTGCTTTGTTCTAAATAATTCTTGAATTGGAAATTATGAGCAGTCACTCACAGCTACAAGGCTTTTAACCTTCCAAAAAAGCACTTCCTTCTTCTCAACCTGTCCGTATCGACCCATGCCTAGTTCCATCTTATTTACGAAAACGAGTACGTCATCACCGAATCGCAAGAGGGGGGGCCAAGGAAGGTGAACCCTACCCTAAATAGCATTTGTAGCAAACAGTCTCTAGTCCGTGATAGATAACTATCACTATAGCCGGCTGACTGACCCCTTCGCCTGTTGTTTTGTAACTTCACAATCTACCGTTCCTTCACAGGATATTGAAGTGGTATTGATCAAACTATCTCTTGCATGGTTCTACGCTGTTCTGACATTTAAAGTGGAAAGGAGTCTGTTTTTTTTTTTTGGGGGGGGGGGGGGGGGGAAGCGTATATTGTCGCTGATTGCTGGGGTTTTTTAAACCACAAGGGGGAATGATAAAACATTGAGCATTTACTTTAATAGTAATCCAAATAAATACATTTTCTGTATCATGAATAATAATGCACTTTTAAATAGACCTACTTGTACATCATGTACATATGTACTTGAATGAAGATGGCAACAAATGATTTTTGCTTAAACTCACTATAATGTTTCGACCAATTAGGAAACTGAGTTAACATGAGATGAAGCGGATTTAATTGTGTACAAAATAATCATTTTGAATACATGTACCCTTCTCCGATGCTTTTCAGAAAGATTCAAGGAAAGCCCTGCTACATCATCAGGGCTGATACTTCACGGAGGCAACGAAGGCGATTGCCTCCGTGTCCCCTGGTCATTGCCTTGGTGCCCTTGAAATGCTCCAGTACAAATTTGCAATTTCATCATAGGGTGCCCTTTACCAAGAAGAAAATGCCTTAGTGCCCTTGCCCTTTCAAAAACGAAGCATACAGCCCTGCATCATCACTCATATAACATCAAATGTGGAGCTGCAATTTGTACAGCTGCTTTGTTGTTGCAGCATGGAGGTACACGTATAAGAAAGCAACTTTCCCCACTTAACATCAAAGTATTGTCATTTTGATGCACGCCATCAATGTCGGAAGTGTTTCTAGTTATTCAAAACCTTGAGGTTGGGGGCTTGTTTAGAAGTGTACAAACACTAACACATTATAATCCAAGTATAATCCTTCCCAGACTAAAATTCTCGCTTAAGCACTTCTTCAAAATGGAGAATTGAACCCCAAATTTTCTTCTCATCATAAAATTGCTGATCATTTTGTTATAGAGACACGTACTGCAAAATTAGGTAAACAAAATTTTTATAATTGTTTTAAAAAAGGTTCAATGAATCTATCAGAGCCATGCAGGGTAACTTGATTTAAGACGTTGATCTAAAAATACTAACTTATTTTGGTGTTGATGTAATAATCCATCAAGTTCACGCACAACATGTCAAGAAGTGAGGCTGTTTTGGAAAGCAACTTATCACAAACCAATTTGACAGAAACGATTCTAAGAAATTTAGCACTCTGTAAATATGTGCAAGTATTTATCAAACTTGTTTGCAAAATATCTGTTAGACTTTGGAACACTGCAGGTTCTAAATCCCCAATACTGGATGTCCTGGTAACTTAAATTGTTATTCATGGACAGAAACACTTCTATGGAATTTGGCACTCTGAACAATTTTACTAAGTATTTATCAAACTTGTTTGCAAAATATCTGTCCGATGTTTTTTTGCCAACACTACATGTTCTCTTTAACACCATTAATGGGTGTCGAAGCAACTTAAATTGTTATTCAGATAACCTGCTTATGTAGAAACAGCTGCTTGTTATGTGAACTAAACTGGGTTTGCTGGATTTCTATGTCAACAAACTCTTGTTTTGCAAAGCTTGTTCTTTCCCGAATTCCACATTGCATTCCACCGTGTAGAAAAGGCACTGAAATAAGCTACATTAAAATTGTAGAAATAATGTTCTACTGATATTTGTTTACTCTACACATTTACATTTGTGTGGCGCCCTGCCAGAATATAGATATTTCTCTCATTACGTCCCGTCTGTTTTGGCATGCTTTTTTAGTTACCTGGGGTGGATTTCACAAAGAGTTAGGACTAGTCTTATTTCGAGTTAGGACCAGTTACTCGTCCTAATTAGGACTGTCTATGCAATTTGTATATCTCCTAGGACTAGTCCTAAGTTAGGACTAGTCCTAAATCAAATCCTGTTTTTCTTGTCTCCATGTTTGTAGTTTATCTTTCTAGGGCTAGGGCTAGGAATTCCAACAAACCAACTATGCAACAAACATCTGTTCTAATCGCAACCATTCACAGATATCATGACTTATTATTTCCAATCCACTTGTTACAGATAATGGAATGTTTGTGATGAATGTGCATCCGCAAACAAATGTGTGAAACAAATCTATAAAAGACTTCCAGCCCAACCTCAAGTAAAAAGACGCCCAACCTCAAGTAATTAAACGAAAAAACACAGTGAAAAAAACTAATTACACTCATTCAAATCTCAAAGCATTAATTAGCAATTCCCATGATACGTCTGTGGAATGATGACATAATTGATAAACAACAGCAATTTGAAAAACATTCCAAATAAAGATCCCTCTTGCTAAAATGGTACAGTCCATGTTGAATTGTGCTAATTGATGGGGCAATGGACAATAAATTTGCAAACAACGGACAATTCTGGGATTGGAGCAGCTGTGAGCTTGAGTGTGTCGGAATACATATTATTCTATTTAAGGTTTCAAGGAATATTGTATTTTATTGTGCAGCTTTGTACACGGTTTTGTAGTTGAGAAAATAGAATTAGCTGTTGCAAACTGCAACCAAACCAAAAGGACCTAGGCACAAAAAATAGTTAATGGTCTGGCGTTTCGACCCTAGAAGAGTCTTTCTCGCAGGCTAAATGATTTGTGAAAAAGGAACGACATTTAAAGGAACATGTTGCCTCGGATTGGTCGAGTTGGTCTTTGAAAAGCATTTGTAACCGTTTTTTATAAAATGCACATGGGTAGAAAGATAATGTAAAAGTAGAATACAATAATCCACACATACATGCCTCGAAATTGCAAGTTTTTCCTTTTACTTCGTCAACTAACACGGTCGGCCATTTATGGGAGTCAAATGTTTGACTCCCATAAATGATCGACCGTGTTAGTTCGCAAAATACAAGTAAAATCACGCATTTTCGAGGCAAACTTGTGTGGATCATTGTATTCTACTTTTTAAAACATCTTTATAACCTTATGCATTTTATAACAAACGGTTACAAATGCTTTCTATAGACAAACTCGACCGATCCAAGGCAACGTGTTCCTTAAAGAAATAAATTCAAACTAAAGAATAAAATTCATCTATATACTGTATCTGCAACAGCCTTTAAAATAATCTTTAAAAAATCAGACAACAGACTAAGCCATACTCCTCAATCAAGTTCCAATATCCCATAATGATTAACCAAATCACTCCATTGTTTTGTTTTTATAATTACCCAATGATAAATCCAAGCCTGGCCTTTAATTGAAACAGGCGCGGTCAATATGAGTGTTTCCGTTAACGAGCAATACACTGGGAACAGGTGTGCAGAGTGCAAACAAATTACCACAAACAGACAAAGGGGGAAGCTCTTGGGTTTCCTTGCTTAGTGAAATACAAACTAGCTTAGCATCAAATGAAATTACCACAAGGGGGGAAAATGGAAAGCTATTTAGTTTCCTTGCTAAGCGAGATACAAACTAGCTTAGCATCGACTGATTACCAGCCAAAATATCATCTGAACCTACCACATAGGGGGAATGGAAAGCTATTTAGTTTCCTTGCTAAGTGAAATACAAACTAGCTTAGCATCAAATGAAATTACCACAAGGGGGGAAAATGGAAAGCTATTTAGTTTCCTTGCTAAGCGAGATACAAACTAGCTTAGCATCGACTGATTACCAGCCAAAATATCATCTGAACCTACCACATAGGGGGAATGGAAAGCTATTTAGTTTCCTTGCTAAGTGAAGTACAAACTAACTTAGCATTTAAACAGATTATCATCCACACTAGCATGTTACTGGCATGGCTTGTACCATGCTGTTTAGCTGATGAGCAAATAGAGCTACATTGTGTAAGCACGCAATGATAACAAGCCAAACAAGCTTTCATTTTTACCAGTAATATTTGCCACATTGACAACAATGCATGTTAAGTGAAATACAAACTTAGCTTAGCAGCATTTACACAGATTACCAGCCAAACTACCTGTTACTGTACTTGTGACTGGTACCATGCTATTCTGATGAGCAAATCGAGCTATAAGCACATGATGCTTGAGCCTTCATATTCGGGAATAATTGTTCATATTGCCAACAATGCCTGCTAGGTGAAATACAAATTACCAGCCAATCAACCATGTGATATTACTAGTGACTGGTATGATAATGTTAAGCTGAAATCGAGCTAAGCTCGCAATGACTATAAGTGAATGATAATGTAGATGGGGTTACAATTTTTTTTTCCAGGAATATTTGCCAACACTCACAACATTGTATACTGATTGCATTGAAGTACAACCCCATCCACTATTCTATGCACAGCACATTGATCTACTTTATATGCAGGCATGATATTTGGCCCTTGGAAACAAGTAGGAAAGTTTTATCAAGTACAAAGGCTTACCTATATGTACATGTAAATGGTTTTAGGCTTTAAAGGCACTGGACACTATTGGTAATTGTCAAAGACTAGCCTTCACAGTTGGTGTATGTCAACGCATGCATAAAATAACAAACCTGTGAAAATTTGAGCTCAATCGGTCATCAAACTTGCGAGATAATAATGAAAGAAAAAACACCCTTGTCACGCGAAATTGTGTGCTTTCAGATGGTTGACTTCGAGACCTCAAGTTCTAAATCTGAGGTCTCAAAATCAAATTTGTGGAAAATTACTTCTTTCTCGAAAACTACGGCATTTCAGAGGGAGCCGTTTATCACAATGTTTTACACCATCAACCTCTCCCCATTACTCGTCACCAAGTAAGGTTTTATGCTAATAAATATTTTGAGTAATTACAAATAGTGTCCACTTCCTTTAAACTACCACACCAAAACAACTTACAAACCATGACAAACACATTACTACAACGCAGAACAAACAAAACTAAATTCAAATCTCAACTTGATCTACATTGAACTGCCCAGATAAAACTTGACTTAAAGCCATTGGACCCTTTCGGTAAACAGTGTTGTCCAAGGCCCACACTTTGTGTACCACAACTTCTATATCAAATAACAAACCTGTGAAAATTTAGGCTCAATCGGTCATCGGAGTCGGGAGAAAACATTGGAAAATCCCACCCTTGTTTCCACACGTTTCACCGTGTCATGACATGTGTTTAAAATAAATCCGTAATTCTCGTTAACGAGAATTTATATTGTTTTGCTGTTTTCTCAAAAAGTAAAGCATTTCATGGAATAATATTTCAAGAGAAGTCTTTCACCATTGCCTTCTGTAAACCCTGTAAGTTATTTGTAAATCTGTGAACTTTTTTTTTTTTTTCTGAACCGAAAGGGTCCAATGGCTTTAATTTGTACAATTAATGCACACTACCAAAAAAACACAACCTTGACATGTCAATTTCCTCCACAAGAAAATGATGAAACGGTACAAATCAGAGCTCAGTAAATTCACCACCAATCAAAATATTCCACGTTCCATCCAAATAGTCGCTACTATATTTTAATTGTAAGCTTATCTGTAGCGCTATATTTTCCATGTGGAAACATATTTTGGAGGTCACCATTAGTGCACCCACTGTCTCTAATTTAGAAAGAAACCCCGTCCTCTTTCACTCCGCAAATTGATGCATTGTACTTCGTCACCATGGTGAAGTGATGACCTCATCAGATTACCATGGTGTGTTTATGACATCATCTACTTATGCTTAAAGATCAGACTGACTTGAAGGGCAGACACAACACACACAAAGATATAGTAATAGGACCATTGTTTCTGATCAAAATGTGACATGTTCATTCCATATGAAGATGGGCGTAAATATTTTATTTAAATCAGAGCTCACTGTCAAACAACTGTTAAGCACAAAAAAATAAGCTAAGCACAACAAAATTATGCCTACCAAAGTAAGGTTACCAGCCAAAATACCATGCACTCAAATTGACTGATAACCTGCTAAAATATCTGCTTAGCAGGAATTTGTTAAGCCAAATTTCCTGCTTAGCAGCTCTATAAAATTGGACCCTGGCCTGTACACAATCCAGTAAGCATCTTGCATTCAGTTCTAACAAGCTAATTTAAATCTCGAATCTCTCTGCTCTTGGGTACTGAACTATATAGTTCGGAATAACTGTTCTGATTTATGGACCAATAACAAACAGCTGAGGATCAAAAAACGAGTCTCTAAGATTGCGAAAAACCCGTGGTCCCAACGTCTTGAGCTAAGTTAGGCCCAGGTAGGGTCAACTTAATGTTCCTTATGATACATCAGGGCATGCATTACACTGGATTGCAGGCCCGAGGGAAGTGGTTTTTAAAATGTGGGGCCAGTAAACTTATGACCAGTCCGATGGGCTTGGTTTTTCAAATTTGTTGAATTGAATAACAAACAAAAACTCAATAACTCACTGTGTAATAATATCTTGGAACAGAAACAAATCATGTTCAAATGTTTACTTTCAACTCAGAAAATAACCCTGTTCAATTAGATTGAGTAATGATGTATAATACTTAATATCCAGATAGACAGATGAGATAAATCTTCTCTTACAAGTGTCCTAGTGCAGTATGAAAAGCACCCCAAAACAGGCTGAATGCAAAGAGAGAAATATCTATATTCTGGCAGGGCACCACACAAATGGAAATGTGTAGAGTAAACAAATAGCAGTAGAACATTATTTCTACAATTTTAATGTAGCTTATTTCAGTGTCTTTCTACACGATGAATGCAATGTGGAATTCGGGAAAGAACAAGCTTTGCAAAAACAAGAGTTTTTTTCTTCTCATTTTGATTCTGGTCTTATACAAAGACTTTTCTTGTTGAGTAAACATTCTGAGCTACCAGCCCTGCAGTCTTGGGGATTCTTCTCCCAAATTCGAGCCCTGGGGCTTTTCTCAATTCTCAGCTTAGGCTCCGGCTCAGGCTCCGTGTGCTGATGTCTGTGCAATACGCGCTGAAAATACGGGTTCAATGTAAGCTGCGTGCACAGCACGAGGAGCCTATGCCTGAGCCGCAGCCCAAGCAGAGGTTTGAGAAAGGCCCCTGTCCATTCCATTATAATGAAGCCGAAGATGTTGTTTATCCCTAACACACACACACACACACGCACACCACCCGACCCCCCTTCCCTGAACTCAAAGGTCAAAGTTCAAGCAATCGACTCCAGACAATCAGTCTCCACCTTCCTCCCCAGTGGCTCCATCACCCCCCTCAGGTTATCTCAAGTAACCATAGTAACCCCTCTGGAGTGTCTGCTCCTTACTAACTCCTGACCCATCCTTTAAGGCGAAGAATTCCTTTGATTTTTGGAACTGTTCGATCCTGACAATTGTTAATTAAGCTAAAGGTGGTCGTGTTTTTTGAAAAATCGACAAAAAAGACAGGCGAATATGTCCTTGCAGGAAGAAAGATCCCCAATACGAAATACACAATCTGAGAAACGTTACACAGTCTCAGATTCAAATTTGGGGGAAAAACTGTTTACTTTTTACATAACCACATATCTTCAAAGTAAAATTGTTCTTGTGGTTCATACTTCCTGTGAATGCGAATGGGATACAAATTTTTTTACGCCACAAATTTGCAATGAACAATTTCCATCAGCTGAAATGTGCTCCACTCCTGCGAGACATTCGCTGCGAAAACAGCTACATGTATGTGACATCAAAATTTGCTTAGCATTCGCAGGAAGAATGAACCAGGCTTTATACTATCAAACGTCGCTGTGGGCTTCTAATCAAGTGTTTTTATTGCCATTCATTTTAAGAGCGATTACTAAACATACAAACATTCCCTTTAATGTCAGGCCGTGGTACGGTCACTTCCTGAGAGTTCGTCGTTAGTTTGCGATCTTTGAAAGGATTTGCTAATGAGCTGAAAGGACGGTCATGTGGGAACAGGACTTAAGTTTTAATTCTCTGGAGAGTGGTGAAAGTGTATTTTTAAATCAAGCATAATAAGTCAACACTAATAAAACATAGGGACTGTGCAATATTGCTTGCAAGATGACTTGTTAGTTCAGTTCTGAGAAAAGGGTCTAAAGATGAAGTAATTTTTTAGATCTTCATTTTAGGTTTAAAGTACTGTTTTCTTTTATAACTGGTTCCTCTATTAACCAATTTTTTAAAGATTTGTTTTGTTCCCATCTACAACACCCACACGTCACAATAGCTCAAATTCAAAGTATATTTTTGAAGACTAAGTAAGCAATTTGTACCACACGATAACAACAGCCTATTCAAATGTCAAATATTGTGGACCATCCTCTTTTCTAGGTCAGGAGATTGTCTCCATCCTCTAGGAAACTGTTTTCTGCTTTTGATCACGGGAATTCTTTAAATGGAGTTCCAACAGAATTGTCCATAAGTGCATATCTATGATAAGTGGTTCATCTTTGAGCCTGTGTTTTTTTATTTAATAAAAAAAAGAAAAATTGAAATGCATATTTTTGAAGATTAAGTGGGCACTTTGTACCACACAATGACAACAGTCTACTTAAATATCACTTATTGAGGATTAACCTCTTTTCTAAGTCAGGAAATTTTCTCCATCTTCAGGAAACTATTTCTGATTTCATTTACAGGATACTTTTAATGGATTTCAAGCAAAATTGTCCTTTATTCTTGAAGATTTTTATGTAGCCTACTGATCCACCATTGATTAGATTTCACACTTACTTCAACACAGCAAGCCACGGGATTTCAGGTTTAACATCAAAACCCTCGTCTGCTTATTAGTCTCAACCTTGAAGTAGCTTTGTCTCTTAGCACGGGATTTAAGGTACAAGCGTGTTACCATGGAAATTTGATAGATTTGAGATACTTTGATTTTACCTACAGTCTCTGTATCCTTCCTCAGTATATAATATTTGAACATTACAGTTTTTTAAGGCGGCAACTAGGGCTTGAGTGCAGGAATGAAGGCCAGAACCCCAGTATTAAAGGCACTGGACACAATCTGTTCTTACTCAAAATAATTGTAAGCATAAAAACTTACTAGGTAACGAGAAATTCAGAGCTGTTGATAGTTAAAAAAAAAATAATATAAAAAAATATTGTGAGAAACGGCTCCCTCTGAAGTAACGTTGTTTTTGAGAAAGAAGTAATTTCTCACTGAAATATTTGAATTCAAGCATCTGAAAGCACACAACTTGTGCGACAAGGGAAACTTTTCTTCCATTATTCTCTCCCAACTTCAACGACCAATTGAGTTCAAACTTTCACAGGTTTGTTATTTCAAGCATATGTTGAGATACACCAAGTGAGAAGACTGGTCTATGAAAATTACCAATAGTGTCCAGTGTCTTTAAAAGAGAAATTACTTAGTGGGGCACCTGAGTCCCAAAAATTAATTTTTTATGGAATTTCATTTTTATTGTAATTTGATAGATTTTGATTCTTACCTGCAGCTCCAGCGACCTCTGCTGGGGTCATCTTAATCAAGTCAGGATGAACTTTGAATGTAACCTGCTTCTTCCCAGCTCTATCGAGACAAAGAAAGAGAAAAATAATTTGAAGTGATGTCTTAAGATTCTTATAAGGCAGAAACAGAAGAAACTGGCAGATTCATGTACACGTATATGAGGGTGAAGTTGAATCCACTATTCCACTAATGGCCGATGCTAGGTCGCTGATAAAATTTAATAATAGTAATACTGGATTCTTGTATTACTCTTTATCACACCCCTAGGGCATCAAGGCACTTAGAATTACCACATTTCCCATTAAATGTCAACATTTTTAATCTCCTGATATATCTGCTGCAATACAAAGGGGGAAAAAATACAAAATTACAAATAATCATTTCAAAAAGTAAACTCAGTCAACAAAATTAAACCACTGTAAGTAATAGTTGAAATAAATAGATAATAATTGTTTTCTTAAATTACTTCAATTTAATTGTTGTGCCAATCCTCTCAACTTTCTCCGACATTACGAATGGCAGGATTGTTCAATTGAAATCAAAGTTATATCTCACATCTATTCTGAATTTCGTTCACACCCCCGAAAGCGTAATCACAACTCTAAGATCTTCAACATCAACTCAAGCAGAAACAACGGATAATGGACAATATTTACAATCAAAACAACAAAAAAGGACATCGAGAGAGTTATGGCTGGCGAAACAAAAACATCAAACCAAGAGAGAGTCTACGTAAGTCGTTCAACCTGGCATTTATTACGTCTGCTTGATTTTTTCCCCCTTCTAGGAAGCAAAGCTAAGAATGTTTTCCTCCCGAGGCTGTGTGGCAATCTCCGGGAGGGGGGGGGGGGATGTAGAGAGGTTCAATACAGGTGTTTCTAGTCGCTAAGAGATACTCAAGTGTTTTAGTTCCTGTTTATCTCGTCACGGCAACCGCTAACACCCTTCTTCCAAGCGGAAGTGCTTCTTGACGTCATAGTTTGTCTCGGGGTGTCATGAAGAAGGCAAGCTACCATTATTATAATCATCTTTTAACCTGAAATCAATCGTGTGTGAAGTGGTTGCATTTCTTTCCGTTAATCAATCTAATAATTCTCTGATTTCATCTTGAACCATTTTCAGTCTGGTGACTGTGACGGCAGACTTGGATAGCATTTCAAGTTGGCTAAGTCGTTTCTTCTCTGCCTTTCACCTCTGTGGACCCTGGTTCGAGTCCCACCTCGGACCAGAACCTTGTACTTACAGGGTTTACCAAGGGTTTTTCAAAATTGTGGGCCATTCTGGACCCAATTTTTTAATGTTTGGCAGAAGCAGGCTGAATTGAAACAAGGTCTTGAAATGTTTTCTACTCGATAAATGTGTTTATCTTGGATTTAAAGGCCATATTGTGCAATAGTGGAAAAAAATCATCAGGCAAATTTTGCGCCTGTCAGCACAGGCATTGTGCGTATTTCCTCAATACGCTACCTTGAGCATGGGGAGAATCCTGGCTAAAGTTCTGAGTTTTCAGTTCCTATCATGTCGACTACTTGAGTTTCCCCTCAGTGTGGTTTTCCTTCCACGGTCAAAACTGAATTTTCTTTAATATCTTCCCTTCAATGTAATCTCCGGGCAGTTTGGTTGAAATGTGTTCAAGACACTTCTCAGGCTTCCTCAATTTCATTACAATCAAAACAAACTTCTCTAAGCTTTCAAAATGATCAAAATAAAATTAAAAATCTAAACTGAAAAAGGTTCATTTAATTTTAAATTCTTAAAAAAAAAAATCCATGACCTTTGGGGAAACAGGGATACTTGAACAAAATTCAAAACAAAAAAGAGATCATTCAATTTCCAATTCACTAAGCTTTCAGAATGAAAACGAAATATAAAATTACACAGAAAAGGGTTCACTTAGTACTTAGCTCTTTATTAAACAAATTCTTAACTCTAAGTGCGACAGGGCTACTGGGGCATTTTTAAGGGCGGGTTTGGGAGTTGTTACGAAACCTATAAGTTGGCCTCTAACACTGAAATACATCACAGTCACGAGAAATCTGCCAGGGTAAATGAATCGTAGCTTCAGTGGCTTCTTGGATTTCATTACAAGAAAAATATTATACACACAAAATTCTCAAAGCTTTTAAGAAAGGGTTCACTTAATTCTCAGTTCTTAAAAAATATCCATAACTTTGGGAGAGGCAGTGGTCCTGTGGCATTTTCAAGGGCTGGCTTGTTACGAAACCTATAACTTGGCCTCCAACACTGCAATCTAGTCACAGTCAGGAGAAATCTGCCAGGGTAAATGGAACGTAGCGAGAACAGAATCGGGAGTCGTCCTGTCGGGCATCGTGTAATCCTATACCTTGAACTTGATGCCTGAAATACACTTGTACTTTTTTTACTTTATGTAAATGCGGTCCAGAGGGTGATCGAGAGCCATTTAAAGAAATGGCAAAGAGAAAAAAGTGGAGAGTCTTCAAAGTTCAAGTCAGATGTAATAAAATATTTATTAAAAAAAAAACTATAAATGTGAATGTTTTATTACTCTGCTTAAAATAAATTGGGTACATATTGTTAGTCAGAGGGGTGTCTGTGTGTCTTTTGGACACCCTGTTTTGAAATGTTGACACCCATTTTTTATCTCTCATTTACCTGTAAATGTATTGTAAGTGAACAATTTGGACACCCTTTTTGAAATTTTCAGAAAATCTGGACACGCTTTTTCCAAATCCTTGATTGAGTCCAAAGACAAGGGAGCCATTTGCCAAAAATCAATCGGTCATCGAAGTTGCGAGATAATAATGAAAATAAAAACACCCTTGTCACATGAAGTTGTGTGCTTTCAGATGCTTGATTTTGAGACCTCAAACTCTAAATCCGAGGTCTCAAAATCAAAATTACTTCTTTCTTGAAAACTACATAATTTTAGAGGTAGCCAATTCTCATACAATGTTATACTATCAACCTCACTACATTAATTGTTACAAAGTAACAATATGTTAATTTTAAAAGGTTATGTCCAGTGCTCTAGACTTGCACTAGTTGCCATTGTCCCTTTAAAAGTAACTATTTTGAAAGATTGCAAATCTTTCCTCGAATCCATCCTGATTATTTTCAATTGGTTTATTTATATTGGTCGTCAAACATTACTTGCCTACCCCTTAAGCTCTCCCCGCCCACTTGCTAAGAAAATCCTGAGAAATTAGGGATTAAAATGGAGAAAATCGGTTTGGATGTAGGAGGAGGAGGAGGAATCTGAGTTGACTGGGAGCAACTGTAGAGTTGTCTTGTAAGTGTCCTTAAAGCCATTATACACTTTCGGTACAGAAAAAAAAAAAAAAAAAGTTCACAGATTTACAAATAATTTACAGGGTTTACAGAAGGTAATTGTGAAAGACTTCTCTTGAAATATTGTTTCATGAAATGCTTTACTTTTTGAGAAAACATTAAAACAGGATGAATTCTCGTTAGCGAGAATTACTGATTTATTTTAAAGACATGTCATGACACGGCGAAACGCGCGGAAACAAGAATTGGTTTTCCCGTTATTTTCTCCCGACTCCGATGACCGATTGAACCTAAATTTTCACAGGTTTGTTATTTTATATATAAGTTGTGATAAGTGTGGGACTTGGACAATACTGTTTACCGAAAGTGCATAATGGCTTTAAAGGCAGTGGACACTATTGGTAATTACTCAAAATAATTATTAGCATAAAACCCATCAATGGGGCTTAAAGAATATTACAACAAGCAATTCTTGCCCATATTGGAACATTTTTGGGGACCATTTTGGTCTCATTGTTTGAACGAGTGAGGAAAACAAACTTATGCACTTAAAGGGTGCAGAATACGCACCAGGCTTGCATAGCCTACTACTCATGTCAATCACAAAACTTGTTGTCTCAATCACAAAGCTCCTAAAACAAAACAAACTCCCAGCCACATACTCCAAAACAAATCAAACAAAAAGGACAAATTAATTACATAACAAGGTGACACAAACAACTTAGATTTTAATTAACAAACAGCGGGTTAAATATGTGACATGTTTATCTAATAAGGAGTGCCATGCAGTGTAATTGCTAAATTAACATTTGCATATAATTACAAAGAAAACAGTTTTAATTAATAGTGTTTGCAGAGGCGAGTGATGTTTCTGACGTAAAGGTCTGTGATTAAAATTCAAGTTTGTAGGAGGTATGTTGAAATGATTTCCACCTGTTACTAACCCAATGAGATACAGATTGCAATAAGGTTCTAGGAATAGTATACTCAACGCTATAGATCAAAGAGTGAGATTTCTTTGCATCGGAAGAAAATAACAGCTGTTTTATCACCAGGCAGACATAAAAAAGTCTTAATTTACATTTAAAGTCTCCAATCTCTCATCTCTTTTCTTAAAATCTCGTGGCTTATTTCTTTCGGACGTCATCAGTTTAATTCACAAACATTCTAAGAAATGACATACATCCTGTGAATATTTAGACTGAGTTTAAGTTTATTCATTGTTGTTCTTTTACGAGGCAGACATAAAAAGTCTTAATTTGGTTTTAAGTCTCAAATCTCGAGGCTTATTTATTTAAGAAATTATCAGTTTAATTCTCAAACACTCTAAGAGATGGACATATCTTGTTAATATATAGACTTAGTTTAAATTATTCATTGCTTGTGTCAAAATCATACAAATATCTCATTTAAATATTGACAACATTAACACTGACTTAAGTTTGAGAAGTTTCATTTGTATGGAAAACTTCTTTCACAAAGGTTGCTGATCATCGCAAGGAAGATCATAAAATTTGTACGGTATTTGACAGGTATACCCCACAGCCTAACCCATATTTTATATAAGTTTCACACTAAACTCTGAGACCACATATTTTGAAGTGAAAAAAATCCATAAATCCAGAAACATCCGGAAGATTTTCGTACATGTAAAACGCCAATCAATGACGATCAATTTAACCGGGTCTCCTACATGTACGTACATTAATGTGTACCAGGCCTCAAAATAACCCACAGCACCCACAAGCAACTGCCATGGTCCTCTATGATGTGGTGCCCTTTGATAAGTTCCAATACAAACTTACATACTCCTCCTAGCAGTGCCCCTTACCAGAGGTAAATTGCCGTGCCCCTTTAAGAGGGAAGTTCAAGGCCCGATGTACTTGCAACTCTCTCGAGCAATTTACAAGGATTCTTCCCCACCTTAACACAAATGCAACACCTTTAATAACTCAGTGTCAAACAGCTGCCTGATCCCACAGTTTGATCAGGTAGTCTTCAATCCAACACAAACAAATGAAATACAACCACTGGCTCTTTTCACAACCAACACTAGTCAAAAGAGATTTACACATGGTGCTTACGCAAACCTCACCTACAAATGAAGCACAGTTGAATTTTGAATGGTTGGGGGTAGTTGAGAGTGTACAGCAGATGGAAGGTGGAATGGCAGAAGATAAGAGTTAGGGTGGCCGTCAATCCAAAAGTCCCAAGTTCAAATCCCATTCTAGTCAATTTGCCTTTTTTCAACCCAAAATCAATTTAAAATGTACAGTTTACCTTGTGGTTCGTACAACACATAATTTGAAATTATTTAAATGGCTGAGTTAAACTTTTCAAACAAACAAAAAACTCATAATTAAATTTAAAAATCTTAATTTGTTGTGCCTTTATTTATTATTTATGCTGAGATAACTATGGGTAATTGTCACTAATTCACTCGGTTCCATTTTTTTTAAATTGATTGAAATATTAAAAATCTATATTTTGTATGCCTATTATTACACTCAAATGAAACTACAGGCAAACATCACACTGGGCAATATGTCACTCATTCATCTGTTCTGCACAGCAATTCATTTCACACATTTTTGAGTATCCAATCATAAAAGTTGTGAGCCAAGATGACAAGCGAGAGAGATTTTCAATCAAACTGCAATAACCTCTCCACCGTCTGATAATTGTAAATCAACCAGTCATATAAAACCACTCACAAAATTAAACTCCTTTGTCAAAAACACTTATCATTTGACAAGGTTAGAGATGGAGCGTGTAAAGTAACAGTGTCCTCTCGTAAGTTGTCTGAACATTGGTTTTTGTAAACAATGGTTGAATAATAACTTACCAAGTGAAATTTCGAAACCTGAAAACACAGCTTGGATTGGAGTCAAAATGCAAAATGATATAGGGGAAAGGGGGTGAAGGGGAAGGTGTGGTGGGGGGGGGGGGGGGTGAAGGGGAAGGTGGGTGTGGGGGGGGGGTGAAGGGGAAGGTGGGTGTGGGGGGGGTGAAGGGGAAGGTGGGTGTGGGGTGGGGGGGTGAAGGGGAAGGTGGGTGTGGGGGGGGGGTGAAGGCGAAGGTGGGTGTGTGGGGGGGGGGGGGGTGAAGGCGAAGGCGGGTCGCGGTGACAGGTAAAACATTTGTGGCGAAGGTACTCTTAAAACGAAGACCTCCAAAACCAGGGGTGAGAGTCACTGCTGACAAAAAAAGTCTGCAAGTGGGATCCAGATCTTAGGAGTTACATTAAAATAATGGCATTTCCACCTCTGGATTTATAGATTCCAAGTGTTTGAAAACAGTATCCCCATTGCTACAGAAGTACATCAAATAGCACAACTTAATACATTTTGTGAAAATACAACAGTTTTGTTACCAGGCAGGCTTCTAAAAAGTCTGAAATCAGTTAAAAGTCTGAATGTTTCATCCCTGCAAAACTGGCTACACTACATTAAGGTGACCCCTTCTCTTTAACATGTTTCATGATAAACAACACTAGAATGACGTCAAGCAAGCCAATATCCTCCCCGCTAGTCCATTCTCACAGCTATCTACCCCCAACCTCACAGGTCCCCTCGGCAATTAATTAAACGTCCGTCTGGCAATGCTAGCTTCTTCTTTTATAAACAATGCTATGTAAATACCTGGATGGATGGTTAAGAACTACTCCACACACTAATGAAAGGTGATATGAAGTATGGATGTACAAAGGTACACTGTGTTTGTTTTATGTCTTCTTCATGTTCAGTCCTCATCATTTTACAAAATTTAATTCAATTTTTGTGTTGTCCTGTTGAGCAATGTTAAAGCATGGAGGTAGAAATACCTACATGGTTAAACTGTAATAATCAGATTTATTGCATCAGAATAATGGGTAGCAACAGAATAATCAAATTGAATTTTGAGATGGTTGTTTTCAAATAATTGATCATTAAGATAACTAACAATATAAAAATACAGAGTCTTATATAGTGCACGTATCTGCCAATAAGGTACTCATGGCAGTTAAACAAAAAGAGACATTTAAGACAGGTTTTTGAAATTAAAAAATTGTGAGACCTATTTATGTCGCACCTTGATGGGTTTACAAGTTGCTGAAGAGCTTTAGCAGACACTGCCAGAAACACCCGGGCAAACCCCTGAAACACCCGGGCAAACCCCTGTAACACCCGGGCAAACCCCTGTAACACCCGGGCAAACCCCTGTAACACCCGGTCAAACCCCTGTAACACCCGGGCAAACCCCTGTAACACCCGGGCAAACCCCTGTAACACCCGGTCAAACCCCTGAAACACCCGGGCAAACCCCTGTAACACCCGGGCAAACCCCTGAAACACCCGGGCAAACCCCTGTAACACCCGGGCAAACCCCTGAAACACCCGGGCAAACCCCTGGAACACCCGGGCAAACCCCTGAAACACCCGGGCAAACCCCTGTAACACCCGGGCAAACCCCTGTAACACCCGGGCAAACCCCTGTAACACCCAGGCAAACCCCTGTAACACCCGGGCAAACCCCTGTAACACCCGGGCAAACCCCTGTAACACCCGGGCAAACCCCTTTTCTTATATTGTAGGTGTACATTTTTCACAAGTGTGGGGCATTCTGGACCCAAAGTTTGGATGTTTGGCCAATTAAAGCACACTATATATACTACCCCTTGAACCTCCTCTCGCTCAACGCCCCTCTATTGGTCTGCAACCATTCTCAACCACGCTCTAATCTCCCACAGTTTCAATCTTGTGTTCAAGGTAACACTGGATCAAGAACTAGGTCTACAGTCAGAGTATTTAGGTCGAACGCAAGACGCTGGACGCAGAGAGGCAAGCAGGGTGGTTTAAATCACACATTATGGTGAACTGGTAGAATTGTGATGTAAACATTGCTTTAAGTGGGGCATGTTGAAGCGAGGGTGTGAAAGCGAACTCCCGTTTAATGGAGCATCATTTAAAGGCAAAGTATACCTTTGGTTTTTTTGTGCATATGTCCGCGTAGGAAGAGTAACTCCTACTAGGAACACACAATCTGTAAGCAGTAACGTTCTCATATTCAAATTTTGGGGGGATAACATTTTTTCTTTTTGCAACACCACTTTACTTTGAAGTGAATAGTTTCTCAAAATGCTTCATACTATTAAATGCTGCTGTAGGCATCTAACCTAAGGTTTTGATTGCCATAAAATTGTTAGAGTGATTACCATTCATATACCTTGCATCTGCAAAAGTAAAACGACGTGACAAATCCTCTAGATTTCAGGAAACAACTCAACCAAGTTCGACATGGCCAAGGTTTGAATTAGCAATTAGGGAGAACCGCATCCACAAGACCACAGGGCTTGTGGCTCAAAATCTTTACTGGACCAGAATTTATTTAACAAGATTTAAAATGAGTTGAACAAGCACTCGGAGAAGATCTATTTCATTTGTGTTTATGTGTCTTGTGTACTTTGATACTCTTGAAAGAGCATAGTAAGATAATTATCTCTTTCAAAGTCAATAATTCTTCACAAAGTTACAAAAAGAGGTATGAATATTCAAACGGAAAATACAGGATCATCAGGCTGGTCGCTTCGTAAGTTTACTGGCCTGACAATAAAACCACAGGCCTCGGGCCTGGTCCAGTGATAATGTTGAGCCCCGATGGGTAATGATTTCCATGAAATATACTAGCATGGCATTCACAGACCAGAAAGAGAGCTTGGCAAACCTTGAAGCCTCTGGGACACTTTTGAAGGGACAAGGGCACAAGGGACAAGATCAGGGGCAACAGAGGCCATGTTATTCTAGGGCTTAATTCATACACAGTAGTAAGCTCACAAATATGTTCAACGCAAAAGTGTCTCGCTTTACGAAAGTTGTTAACCAGTCAACATACCATGTATGGCACACTCACGACCAGACTGCAAATCAATTTGAAAGTGATATCTTTATAAAATTTTGTCTAGGTCTTGAAAAAGGGTCCAGTTTCTTAGTTTTTATGTCTTTATGCTATATCATGTCAATGGCCCAATAACAATATCTATGGCTGATTGATTGGGTTCCCACCAAACTCAAAGCAAACCTGCCGCTAAGAATGTCCCAGAATCAATCAAAACAATCATTGTTTTAATGAGACACTATAAACAAGTTGAGACAAGATAAGTTTTATATGTACGTAGCTTGTAGCAATTTGTTGATGGAGTGAGGGAGCCCAACCCCCCAACCCCCACTCTGCTGCTCATGGATGTGGTCCCAGCAAATTGGTCACCTGTTTTTCTTTGGCCGCAAAGAACAAAACATTAACATTTCTAAGGATGCAATATGACATATGACATCACAATGTGAAACAGCACCCTCACTGAAGCAAAAGAAGACAGCTCGTTGGGCCAAACCAACTGGTTTTAAACTGCAGTTGAAGAACTCGTCGCTACCCTTTTATTCCCTCATGAAAATTTATTTTTATAATATTATTAGGTAGATAATTAGTATAAAATGCTGTCACACATGGGTTAAAACAAAATAATATTTGTTATCCGCAATGCAAATTTAACACCGATTAGACAAATCAACTGATTGCATAGCTTGTATACATACACAACTGAAGTACACGTACAATGTGAATGCATTTTTTTAAAACAACAACATTGTCTCTTCTTTATCCTACTCACCAAATCAAATAAAAACACCAACGAAAAACAAACAACAATCAAGGTGATATAAGCACAACATACCATCGGAATCCAAAATCAATGAAATCACTTCATGACATCATCATCTTGACTTAAAATCCCTACAGAGAGTGACGGACGACGAACACCACGTATCACTAAACATGTGTCTCCACAGATGTCTGACAAACCATCTCCACAATGTACGTAGAAAGAAAGGTACGACATGTACACATAAAACCCCAGCATACAGTCAGGCAATATAGGAGTTGTACACAATGACGTGGGTGGTAGGTAACAGACAGTGTTCATGCATGGAGTACACTGCAATACAGCCTGCTGCACAGTATACTGTGAGATAATCAATATAGATCTTCCATGATTTCAATTCCAAACTCTGCTTGTGGCTTGTGTAGTATTCAATGTCTGTAGTGGCCGTGTGACGTCACAGACCATCAGAATATCTAATATGTGTTTCCCTTGTTAACTGCAGCTGCTATGGTTAATTTTGTAGGGTTTTACATCCAAGGGGGTAGATGAGATGAGAAAATGGGTCAGATATAATGGAGGAAATCCTAGGAGAATCTTGATGTGGGTGGTTGAGATTTGGGACTGGTTACTCGGTCAGACGGAAGCGTGAAAACAACGTACATGTACGTCAACAATCCCACTGCACATAGGGACATATTGGACGGTCTTAATGTTAGACTCAATTTCTTAGCCTCTATTGTCCGATAATTGAATGTTGTTAAACTTGATCGCATTCGACATCCGGAGTTCCGGGTAAACACGTTCAGTTTAAATTGCCGTGTTTGTCTTGGACTTGTTGTTTAGTTCGTTGCTCAATAGGGATGCTAAAAATACTTCGCCATGACGCCATTCATGTTGGATGGTTTGTCACTTTGTAAATGTTTGTGCGAATCTTTACATGCTTTGTAGGTTTTCTCGTGTCCAATTCTTACTCCCTTGGGTTATGTCTTAGGTTTTCTTCCTCGATCCATCACAGTGTTGAGCAAGACATGACCTTTCTACTAAGAGTTTTAACCTCCTTGCACTGAAGGGTAAATGTAGCGGAAACACTGTCTTAAGGCTATGCCCAAACAGCCATCAAACACAATTGTAAAAAATCTCTACAAACTTTTATGGAAAGAACTTTGATGTCATTCAATTTTTGAACAACAAGGCCTCAAAATACCCCTTGGCTCCCACAGCGATTACCTTGATGCCCTGTGCTTTTGCTGTGGTGCCTTTCCCAAAGTTCCAATCAAAATTTCAATTTTCCTCATTGAAGTTCCTGTTACCTGAGGAAAATTGCTGTGCCCGTTCAAGAACTCCAATCAAGGCACTACAGTAACCAACAGGTACAGTATATTAATTGGAGTTTTACCCATATACCCCGATGTGTATAAGCACTGCACTGCTAGGGAATGACACAATGAATAGTTTCTGAAAATAAAGCAGTAGGCCTAATTATTTAAAGAATGACATTTTTAGCAGTATACTCAGTACTTTCCTGAGTTCTGTTTTAAAAAAAACTCACAGGTATATTACTCGGACGAGGGTCAAACCATAGATCTCTGCAATTCTAGAGCAGAGTCTTTACTATAGACCCGGGCCTGATACTTCACAGAGGCAACAAAGGTGATTGCCTCCATGCCCCCTGATCATTGCCTTGGTGCCCTTCAAATGCTCCAGTAGAAACTTACAATTTCCTCATAGGGTGCCCTTTACCAAGGAGAAAGTGCCCTGGTGCCCTTTAAAATAGACGCACACAGGCCTGATGTAGACCACCCAATGCAAATTTAACATAGGTACAGTATACTCTAGGTAAAATATTTGTTGAATGTTTTCTTGAATGCCAATCACAATTTCAACAGACTGATAAGCCGAAAAGTCCAAAGAGGAAATGGACTAGGAGTAAATAAACATATCTCGGTCCACTTTCCATTTCCTGGGAGTTTTAGTCCTGGCTTATACTGTAACTGAATTATGTGAGTCAAGCAGGTGTTGCTGACTGACGATAACGCTCAGCATCTTATCAATTAAGATAAGACAAATCCTCGTTATTCTTAGGACTATTTTCTTGTTTGTTTCATGATTCTATTCAACTTCTCCAGATTATTTCAAAATATGACATCAGACGGAAGTGCCACCCATAATATTTAACGACTATTCGTTGTAAGGGCATATTTCCTTAGTAAAGGCACCTCTTCGCAACGGAAAGACTATTATATTGGCACATCTCAATCTCACTAAACATGTACTGCTAAACAGATTTAAAGGAGAAAATGGCTGTTGCAAACTGCTTACCAACCAAAAGACCTATGGTATAAATAAATAAATAAATAAATAAATAAATAAATAAAAAAACAGATTTGAAGAAAAAGAAATGGGGTATTGAGAAAGACTCTACTAGGGTCAAAACGTCAGGCCAGTAACCATTTTTAGTTAAAATGATTTAAGGATTATTGTCCTCGCTTTGGAAAACTAAAATGAACTTAGGGAGGAGTAACACAGAAGCATCTACAAGAAATACCCTGGAGGGAGGCAGGGCCCCTTGGGGAAGGAGATCTGGCCCCTCGGGAGCCTCCTATGTTATATCCAATCCTTATTTAATTGGATGCTGTCCTTAAATCGTGTGGCGATGTAGTTTTCTAGGGATTGCCACACCATCCAAAGCTTCTTAACATCTTAATCTCATTGAAGGTTCTCTCTGTGTGAACACGTCTTGGAGACAAACTGGACTGAAGCGGTCGACACCGAGATGGTTATTAAAATTCAAGAGGTTAAAACCCTGCGATGCCCCGGCCCTGTCAGATTCACCCGGCTGCCCCCACTGGTCTGCAGCCAGTAGACCGTCGGGAAACAAGGATAACTCGGTTGTAATTTGTATTAAACACTTTCTCACAAAGCGAACATACTTTTAAAAAGTGAAGAGACAGTTTGAGACAAAAAAATTACAAATATTATTATTATTTTTTTTTTTAATGTTGATTAGTATGTTTACATTGTTAAGCTGCAGTATTTTTGTGCACAGTAAGAGGATAGAACTTAAAGGGTTTTTTCACAAATTTTGGAGGAAAAAAACAACTTTATTTATCCTAAATTATATACAAAAGATTGGGCAGCTCCAAAAATGAAGTCCAATCCAAACTGTAAAAATCTTTCATTGAAACAAACTATCAATGAAACAATCAGTTGATATTTCCATTCAAAGAGGTGTGTGGGGTTTTTTTTTCAGCAAGCATGAGTTGAATATTTGGAATTTAATAACGGACTTTCGCCGTCGGTGGGACTACATCCGTGTCAAGGCAAATAAGCCAAAGGCTGATTGTTCTCCGCAACAAAATCACTTCACTATCAACAATGAAATGAAATTGAGTTTCATAAAGCACTTCTAGGTGAGAGGACATTTGTTTTCTTTTAAGATTTCAGGAACGGTCTCATAATAAATTGTTGCAAGTGTTATGTTTTATGGTTACAAAATATTATACCACTGTTAAATTTGACCGTGTATATTTATTTATTTATTTATATTTTGTTTGTGGGTGATGTCACTTAAAATGCTCAACCACTCCATAGGCAATCCACAGCTTGCAAAAAAACAAACTGTCTCGAAACATGCAAGTAAAGACCCGTCACTAAATATTCTCAACCACAGCGTAGACAATGCACAGCTTGCAAGATCCTAATATTGATCCATAAATTTCAGGCCACTTTCCGCTCTAAATATAAACCTGAACGTGGGCGAGCAAACGAGCACCCACCATCTCTCTCCAACGCCTTGATGAAAATATAATCTTGATAAGAAGGACTCTGATATCGTCTGTTTTCCTGGGCCCTATTTCATAGAGCTGATTAAAGCAAAAAAATGTTGCTTAAATATTTTCTGCTAAGCAAAAATGAGCAGGATACCAGTGACAGATTGTACATGTGACGCAGCAGTTTGGCAGGTTACCCTGTTCTGGTAAGCAAAATTTGGCCGGCCCTTGGTCAGAGCGTCATACTTCCTACTGACTACTTCAAAACCTACATGCAGACTGGTCTTAATACATCAACAAGATTCGTCTTCACGTTTCGTTTTATTCACGCCCAAACAACAGACACTTCAAAACCACGACGTCTTCTCCCCTTGAGCTATGTATCTTTGTTGCAGACGTTCGTTTCACAATATCAAGTTAGAAAGTTAATTTATACTTGGAGAGGGGACAAATTCCCATTGATGTTTACACCAACGGAAGTTGTAACAGACTTGCGCTAATATGTCTGGAAAAATTAATCATAGTCTTACATTTTTATTGTCCAGTAACAGTTTTATGGTTAATCATTTAGAAAAAGAAATTAAGAGGACAATACATTTTAATAAATATGAGGGTTGCAGAGTTTTAATAACTATTTTTAGCATCACAAACTTATGGTACAAAATTTTACAAATTAAAGTGAATTACTGCCTCCCGCAATATCAAGAATGAGAATTAAAGGCAAAGTCTTTGGTTTTTGAAACTGTTTGATTGTTTAAAGGCAGTGGACACTATTTGTAATTACTCAAAACAATTATTAGCATAAAACCTTACTTTGTAACAGGTAATTGGGAAAGGTTGATAGTATAAAACATTATGAGAAATGGCTCCATCTGAAGTAACCTATTTTTTGAGAAAGAAGTAATTTTAAACGAATTTGATTTCGAGACCTCAGATTTAGAATTTGAGGTCTCGAAATCAAGCATCAGAAAGCACACAACTTTGTGTGACAAGTGTGTTTTTTCTTTCATTATTATCTCGCAACTTCGATGAGCGATTGAGCTCAAATTTTCACAGGTTTGTTATTTTATGCATGTTGAGATACAGCAAGTGAGAAGACTGGTCTTTGACAATTACCAATAGTGTCCACTGTCTTTAAATCCTAAATAAATGAAGATGTATACAATAAACATATACATATTCAAATGGTCGTAGCGTTTTTGAGATAACACCAAATAGAGCGGTTTTGTCCACGCAGAAAGAATAATCCCCAATAGGAATAAGAGAATAAAAGGGTAGCGGCGAGTTCTTCAACGGCCGTTTAAAGCCGGCAGGGTCGGCGGCCGTGTGATAATAATAATATAAAGGCCCGAGCCGAAAGCAAGGGCCTTTATCGCCTGGCAACGACCCTGCAAGGTTTTCACAGACGTTTAAGAACGAGTCACTACTCTTTTATTCCCATTCATAAATGCCCTTTTGTTAAAAAACGTAAAAAAATACACTTTAACAATTGAAAATTCGAGGTTTGAAATATTTTTGTCAAAAACTTTGTGAAGAATCTGTTCGATGCGCGTGGGTTGTGTGTACACGCGCGCTTAGATTACGCGCTGTTACTAAAGCCATGAATTGCGTTCCGCGTGATAATCTTGCGCGCCCGACAAGCGGAAGCCAGCTTGTTATAAACAGCTCCAGCTGGTCATTATCAAAGGTTTAAACACCCCCACGTGTTGCGCTCTCCACCAATAGGAGTAGAGAAACTGTCTGGGGTATTTATGAATAAATAGGACTACACAATTTGAGAAACTTACTAAGAGTAATGTTCTCAGATTCTCTTTGAAGTGAAACGTTTCAAGATCCTTTAAACTGACCAGGTCTTTTAACCAATAGTTTTTATTGCCATGAGTTTTAAGAGTGATGACTATTAAAGATCATTTCCAACATCACAAATTTATGGTTAAAAAATGTAACATTTAAAGTGACTCAGCACCTCCGGCAATATGAAGAATGAGAATTAAAGTGACTTAGAGAATACTTACTCAATATCAGTGAATGATCCTAGAGGGGCATCCAGTGCGTTGGCCAACTCCTCAACAAGCATCTCAGCTTCCCCAAGACTCACCCTGAAGAAGGAAAAAACAATTACCAATCAATGAGGCTATCGATTGCAACATTCAATTCACTTTCTTTCCCTAAATGTACGCATTGAATAAATAAGTAGAAACTTCCTTGAATATTGTTCAATTTTAGAGTAAAAAAAACTCTGTACATTCTGGATTTATTTATTTTTTTTTATTTACCTGAATATTGTTCAATTTCAGTTTTTACTAAGTAAAAAAAAAAAAAAATAAAAAAAAAATGTAACTTAAACTGTAAATTCTAGATTTTTTTAAGGTTCTAGTGAATATTTTTTAATATTCAACAACTCTCTTTCATTAATTTCACAATGAATTTTCTTAAAAAAAAAAAAAGAAACAGCTATTTTCTCCCCACATCCTTTCTCTCTATACAAAGATAAACAAATAAAATAAAATAAAAAAGTACAAAATGACTCCTCCCTGTGCAATGCCTCAAACCACATTTTAAAAAAACCGTTGTTTGTTGTATGAATATCCAAACAGATAGCAAGCAAACAACCCAATTATAATAGAATGAATTTATGAATGGGATAGCCACTATAGATAGCGTACCCACCATGTGGTGCACACATTACACCATATTCAATTAAAATACTCTAATCGTTTTTGGAGTATTTTTAATTATCATGTTTGTAAGCCTATCACACTAATATAGTAAGTTGAGTGAACAGATTGTCTGATGCTAAAGACTGTCTTTCAACAGACTGGTTTATATTTTACTGATTCTTTGGCTAGCTGGTTATTGAAACGTTGAGACTAATTCAAGAACTGACTCCGCGGTAGTGCAGTTAACTACAATCCTATAAGATGAAGCAGTCCCGCCAATTTTCTACACCTTCCGCCCGGATAGTAGTTAAAAAGCAGGACAGTTCTTTTCAGAACTTAATAGTCTCCCGAACCCCTGAACATCTACTCCGCGATTGTAGAATAAAGAAAGACAGTTCTCTAAGAACAGTTTATCTATACACACATGGTGTTACCTCAAACCAAATATATATTGATACCTCACCATGCAATGCCTCAAATCCTATATAGCTGGTTATTATTAAATTGTGTTTGAAGCTTTGCATGGTGTGGAGAATAAGAGTAACTATAAATATAAATATGAATAGTGAACTTGCGGGTACAACCATGGGTAAAATCTCTTTTGAAGGAGTGGTCACGTGGCTCTGAAAAGAGCCGGTTTGGTCTTGACGTTTCGAACAGTATACATGTACTCTGCTCGTCTTCAGGAGAATCCGCAGAGTATACCGTTCGAAACGTCGAGACCAAACCGGCTCTTTTCAGAGCCACCACTCCTTCAAAAGAGATTTTACTCATGGTTGTACCCGCAAGTTTATTATTCATATTCATATTTATAGGTACTCTGGTTATTATTGTTAATGTTGCATTATACAGTCATGAAGTTTTTTTAGGACAATTATATTGGGTACAAGTTCATATGGTGTATGGTTTAATCAGGTTTCCAGACTATATCGCGATTTTTATAAAGTATGTCCGAATATAAATATAACTGAACGATTATTCAGTTTCATGTTGTTAGAGGAGAGTTGGATTTTTGAAATGTTTTATTTTATTTGATAAATCTTGGAATATGGCACTAAATGAAGGGAACGTTTAAAACAAAATTATGTTAAGTACCGAGAAACTAAAAATCAAACAAAACAAGTCAGCATAGTTAATTTGTTGATCTTCTCATTTTTGAGGCAATTTTTAAACTTGTTATGTTGCTGTACTAAACATGTCTAAAGAAACCACCAGGGCCCTTTTTGGATTAACTGAAAATTCTGAGCCGAAATCCTAAAAAATTATCTCAGTTGAAGATTCTGTACAATATCAAATCAAACATAATTATTAAGTTTTGAATCAGCAAATTTGGTATGTAGGCAGTGTTTAAAGACACTGGACACTATCGGTAATTGTCAAAGACCAGTCTTCTCACTTGGTGTATCTCAACATATGCATAAGATAACAAACCTGTGAAAATTTGAGCTCGATTGGTCGTCGGAGTTGCGAGATAACTATGAACGAAAAAATAACACCCTTGTAACACAAAGTTGTGTGCTTTCAGATGCTTGATTTCGAAACCTCAAATTCTAAACTTGAGGTCTCGAAATCAAATTCTCACAATGTTTTACACTATCAACCTCTCCCCATTACTCGCTCCCAAGTAAGGTTTTATGCTAATATAATTATTTTGAGTAATTCCCAGTAGTGTCCACTGCCTTTTAAATGATTTTAGTATGTTTCAGAGTGTTTAATACATGTACACAACAGTAATTACTTTATACGAGCAAATCCAAACAGGCCACAAGAGGGCCTCCTTCGCTTTTCACATCAAGCCAAACTGAGACCGGGTATTGATCATGTGACCTCTGGGGCCTCTTTCATTGATTGAACTTCCGCAATGCAGCACTCTTGAGATGGGAAAGGGTTGTGTGCTTCAATCGCTATAGTCAATGTCGTTATGCAGATGCACTAGCAAGACAGCAAATTTCTCCATCAAGCAAGTCATGCTGGGAAACAAAACTCGCACTGTAACCTAAGATAGAGTCTAGCAATGTAATTATACAAAGGAGCAGTGGTTAAATTTCAGCAGAAACTCCGCCAGACTAAACGTCTTGCTGACCATCGGCAGGGCTAGAAACTAACACTGGACCACAGGCCTGAAGCAAGTGATTTTAGCAAGCGGACATGCGGGTGTCCCTTCCATGACAAGACAGGTCAACTTGAAAAACGACATTTTGAGAAAAGCAAGTACGGAGCTGTTTTGCTGTTCTGCCAAATGGGTATGAAGAAAGTGTAAAAAGAGGCTGAGATAGGATGTGTTATACCTCCATGGTTATACAAACAACCATACAATGTGTGTAGCCTTCAAAACTTTGAAATGGAAAAAAAAATAATAAATACAATCAGACATATATATATTCACATCCATACAATAGTAGGCCTTTGCCTTTTGAACTTTAAAAATGGAAAAAAAAACTCAATTTACCAAGAAATGATCTTTAAACATGTTGCCATGGGAGGCCCACGCACTGGTGTTTTCTTTTGAATGTCAATAGGCTACATAATTGTGTAATTTGTGAAAAGATGTTGACTATGAATTTGATTAAGAATTCTGTTGAGTATTTGATTACACAGTTTACCATCGAACTGTTTTCTACTGTTGTCTTTTTTCTTTTTGCTGTTGTCTTTGTTTCTTGGTTCTCTTTTGATGTGCGATCAAGGGTCTTTTCGTGGGCCTGCGTTTCTGTTCGGGGTTTCCCTTTTGCACCAAGTTGTATTTTGATGTTTGTTCAATAAAGTTAATAAACTAAACTAAACTTTCAGAGAATTATATTTAGTTGAAGCAGACGATGGTCACTTTTCAGATGATGCAATCGCGATGGTCAGTCAAAGTAATGGTCAGTCATGGTCAGTAATGAGGCACCATTACTGAAGCTTTTGTCCCTTCCTCTAAACAAATCACTCAAGAAAACCCCAAATTGTCACGGTTGATCAGAGACCAGAGCTGAGATTGTGTCTCTTCCAAGGGAAAATTTAAACAAATAGGAAAAACACTTCAAGCTATCAAGTGTTTTGACTCTTTTCCACACAGCACAGGCCTCCGAAAGTAAGTATTCTTCAGTTGTCGGCCTTCTCCGGCCTCGAAACATCAGACGAATACAAATGACCTGATGGATCTGGGGTGACATTGTGGTCAAGTATTGAGGTCAAGTGTCAAGTGCCAGAACTCAACGATAATGAGAAGCCGAGGTCGTGTCGTTGAAGAGACTCGATAGGGTGGTCGAGATTCAACAGGGCTTTTTTTTCCACACAGAGAATGAGAAAGTACCGAGTTTGCAGTGCTTACACTCATCGGTGGAATAATATAGACAAAGACTTGAAATGCCCACATAATGCAACTTGCTGGGTGATCAAGGCGCAGTCAAACCAAAAACAAAACAAAAGAAAACAGACACAACTCAATTAGTCCTTGAAAACCTGTGACATAAGACAAGTTTTGAGAAGAGATTTGAATTTTGTGGTACAAAGACAAGATCTAAGATTAAATGGTAGAGAGTTCCAGATGTATGGTGCAGCTGAAGAAAAAGACCTGTCACCCCATGAGTGTCCAGACTTGGGTTCAATGAGAAGAAGCATGGAATATCGAAGATTCCTTGATGGAGTGTAATATTGAGTATAAGGGGTAAACCAAATAATCTTTGTCCCCCACGCAAATTAATTTTAAGCTAACAGCAGGCTGGACAAACTAATTCATTTATTTCTTCTACAAGTGGTCTTCTTAAAACCAAATTTGTCAAATGTCATATTTATTTCTTCAAGAAATATCAACATCATCAAGATCGTCATTATTAAGATCATCCCACATCATTCCTCCGGCAAGACAACAATTCAAAACCAAGATAATAATCAAGACTCAGATTTTGTTATTCTATTTGCCTTCTCTCCCCACGATGACTCCAAATTGGCGACTGCTTTAACCCCCGTCAGCTACCGAGGGAAAAAAATGTCACGACTACTGGTTTAGATTACGGGAGAAATCAACACTGGCCCCAATGCTTGGTTACCCACACTCAATGATATCCATCTCACTGGTGCCCTTCAACCATGAGGCTTCTTCACACCACATAATGGGACATTACTTAATAAACCTATCCCCCGAGATAAGACATTTTCTTTCACGGTTTTTGCTTTTTCTTAAACTCTGATGTATTCTTTGAGAGGGTCTGGTGAAAGTGCAGTTTGACATGGACGTGACCCGTTGCTGTGAATCAATGATTGAGTCTATTTTGGGTGCAAGCTTCCAAAGGTCTTTGAAAACAGACAGAGTCCAATGGTTAAAGAGGTGAGAGTACTTACAAATGGATGGTATGTGTGAATGACTTGACGTGAATGATTACTTATGCATACATCCACATCATGAATATTCATTGGGTATTATGATATATGGCTGAACTTGACGGTTACATAGATGATTACAATGTGGTTTAACACTTGGCCAGTTGAGGGCGGTATTTAATAATAATAGTTGTCACGTTGTATTTTGATGAATATTTGTTATAAAAAATATGTTGTGGCCAAGCGGTTAAGAGCACTGAACCAGGCTTTGGTGTTTCTGATCAGCAGAGTATGGGGTCAAGTCCCAGTCTTTTTACTTGTTTCCTTGAGCAAGACACTTTTAACCATTACTGCTTTGTCCTCCTGATGGGACCTTAAAGCCGTACACATCCCGTGGGTTGTGTAATGCACATAAAAGAACCCAGTGCACTGATCGCTGAGAGAAGGGTTTTGCCCCGGTGTTTCTGCCACTGGCTGCTGAATGCACTGCAGCATCTTGTAACCCCTTATAAGGTGCTACATAAAAATGGTCTCATAATTCAAACAATTTCAAAAACCTGTATTAAATATCTGGCCTAGTGAGTAATATTCTTAAATTATTTTTTAACACTATGTAAATAACTCCTGGCTTACCCAGACTGAAGAGCAATGAAGACATATCCGCTTGGAGCAAACGTCGTCGGCTTCAAGGTGGTCAGAACCGCTGGGGTCTTGTCCTTCCCAGAAAGCTCTGGTATTGCCGTGGCAACTGGATCAAAACATAAGAAAAACACTAGTTGTTAAAATGACGTTTATCATTCAAAATCTGAAAGCAATCAAACCAGCACCAGAATGAAAGGTTTAAGAGAGAAGACAATCAACCATGGACACCCAAACACTTAAGTGAGTGGTGAGGAATTTCATCAAGAAATTTCACATAAATCTTTGCAAACTGCAAGTTTTTATACATGTACTGTAAAGAACACAGAGACAAAGCACCTCAAGAAATCAGTTCAGATGGGGCTCTAAGTGGGAGGACTACTTTAAGGGAAAAGTATACCGTTTTTTTGCGCGCAATTTTTTTTTTGTAGTCTTATAGAAATGTATACAATAAAACTAACCAGTGAAAATTCCAAAAGGTAGTAGCATTTTTGAAATCGCTGAAAAACGTTTCTCAGATTGTATCGATATAGAAGGAAGTTGTTCTTTTAAAATGTAATACATAGTCAACAGCTACAGCGCTTCTTCCAAACTAAGTTTTTTTTATGGGGAATAATGTTGAAGGAATTACCAAAGGTATACCCCACCACGCTTTTGATTAAATGTGACCCAAAAAATACCTTTCGGAACACCACCACCTGCAACATATACTTCAATTTAAACCAGTCAATATTTCAAAATCGTCCATTGCATCTAAAATAAAGTCCAACTCTGGAACATTTCCAACATGCAGTCTATGTTTCACTCCCATCACCAAAAGAAGCATCAAAATATCATTCTGTAAAATCACTTACACTGAGCGTGTGGAGTCCAAAACTGATTCCTTAGCAAAGTTGTTTACAAGTGGGAAAAGTTTGGATAATGTTAAGTCATTTTTTATTTGTTTAATGGTAGGAAAAAGGGTTTGAGAAATTGCTGTCAAAAGTGGAAGATTGTTCAAAATATTTCTTCAAAAGCATATTTCTGGAAATGAAATAGATTGAAATATAATTTATGTTGATTTGAACAAGTCAATTTGATCTCAGCCCCCGCTCCCAACCTTTCCCAAAACAAAACGACATAAAATATCTATCAAATAAAATGACTGACCTCCCCCACTCTTCCTTCAAGCGCCTTGAGCACCTTATTGGTGGGTACGTGCAATGTAAGACTGCGTTATTATTATCAGCTATACATACAATGTATGCAAAAATAGAGTCTCGCACACAGTCCAACTGTCAATTTGTTTCTTTTGGTTGCTTGTGGTTAAAAATTAACCCAGTCCTCTGCTCTCTGACACACTTGGAACGTTGTAAATAAATCAGAGACGGGCAATCACAGTAGGACATGAAGACTCTGGAGAGCTAAGACTTGATTTAGGCTGAAAGATGATCAAACAAAATCAATGCCCCTTATCGTTGCCTTGATGCCTCTGTTCATTGCATTGGTGCCCCTGGTCTTTGTCTTGGGCCCCTGGTCATTGCATTGGTGCCCCTGGTCTTTGCCTTGATGCCTCTGGTCATTGCATTGGTGCCCCTGGTCTTTGTCTTGGGCCCCTGGCCATTGCATTGGTGCCCCTGGTCTTTGCCTTGATGCCTCTGGTCATTGCATTGGTGCCCCATGTCTTTGTCTTGGGCCCCTGGTCATTGCCTTGATTGATGCCCCTTGCCATTGCCTTAGTACTACTCTTCATTTCTGTGGCGCCCATTCAAATGTTCCAGTAGATATTTCCGTCTCCATCTCAGAGATGCCCTTTATCAACTTGATAAATGCCAGGCAGCCTTGCCCTTACAGAACCAAAGATCCCACCTGCTGAGTCGAGTACGCTCACCCTTTTTGCCTCATTCCTTGCAAATTGCTCCAAGTGTGCAATCAGCAAGAAATCAATACTAAGCTCCATCTTTAGAAACCAAAGTCAGAGAGATTCTCTCATTTCTCGCTCCTTTAAGTTTGGATAAGTACTCCACTTATTAGATTGCCATCTTAAAGACAAAGTTTTTACTGTATGCGAGCATTCAAATTACCCTTTTTGGGATCTAATAAAGATTAGTTGAATTGAATTGAAATGAAATGAATTGTTTTCTAACCATTTGATTGTTTTAATCCTAATGTAGATGTATATAATAAAACTAAAATGTGAAAATTTGATTTTGATTTTCGAAGTCACATTTTTGACATATCGCTGAAAAACCAGAGCAAACATGTCCACCCAGAAAGAATGTTCCCTAATCGGAGAAACGTTACTGACAGTAACACTTGTCAGATTAAACTTTTGGGGCATAAAAACTGATGTATCTTTTTACATAACCACCAAGTGATAGTTTCCCAAAATGCTGTAAATTACCAAAAGCCGCTGTAGGCTTTTATATAACACCCAAGCAGATCCTTGCCATTTGATTGGAGGATTGTCCGTCACGTGATAGCAAATAAAAGTACCATTGCACGCTGAGTCACTCACCGTGCTTTTTCGTTCCATCCGAAAAGTACCATTGCACGCTGGCAGCGTGCAATGGTACTTTTCGGATGGAACGAAAAAGCTGAGTAAAAACATCACTGCGTGCGCGTGTCTTTGGTAACGCAGCAGGTGTTACTGCAAGAAGGCATAGTAAAATTACTAGCATTCGGCTTCTACAGTTGAAATTGTTTGTTTTGAAAGTTGTATCTTTCAATCAAAATGACAAAGATCTACTTGGATGTTATATAAAACAAATAATGAATGTTTTTCATTCGTGCAATGGTGCGAATATGTTCATTCGTTGAAAGCTGGAATATTCCATTCAACTCGGCTCCGCCTCGTTGAATAGAACATTCCATCTTTCAACTCATGAACATATTCGCACCATTGCACTCATAAACATTCATTATGTGTATACTAACCAACAGTTTTTATTGCCATTGATTTTAAGAGTGATTACAAAAGAGTGACATTGCCTTCCCTTTAATGAGCTGAAGGGGAAGCTGATTTTTAATAGGAACCCAGGGGCAATTCTTCCGGAACACTGAAGTCAAATTACTGGATTTACAGGTGTATGTTAATACAAGCTGCCTGCGATTAAATGGATTTGTGGGAAGGCATCTCCAGGGTCCAATTTCATGAAGCTGTTAACATGAGCAGAAAATTCCGCTAAGCAAGAAATACGGCTAAGCAAGAAATGACCTGGTACTACCATTCGCAGCAATTGTAATTGTAACTGGCTGGTAACCTCTACTTGCTAAGCAACTTAAAGGTAATTGTTTGCTAAGCAAGTTTTTGTGCTTACGGGCTTTATGAATTTGGGCCCAGAAAAGTCTTGCTTAGCAATAACCAGATTACCAGCCACAATAGCATGAGGTTTGCATTATTGTGATTGGTGCTTAGCAAAGACACTTGGCAATCAGTATTTTATAATAAACAGCTTTATGAAATTGGGTGCAGACCAATGTAGAAAGGAAAACTGCAAGCACACCGTGTCAAAGAAAGATGAGTGATGAGAGGCAGGGGTTGGAGTGGAGTGGTTTCAGGACATGTGAATATAAACATACACTTGCCTTTTAAAGGCACTGTACACGTTGGGTAATTGTCAAAGACCAGTGTTCTCACTTGGTGTATCCCATCATATGCATAAAATAACAAGCCTGTGAAAATTGTGGCTCTATCGGTCATTGAAGGTGCGAGAAAATGATGAAAAAAAAACACCCTTGTTGGACGAATTTGTGTGCTTTCAAATTGCAATAAAAGACTTCTAGCCAAAAGTCTTTTATTATTTTAGTGAGAAATTACCTCTTTCTCAAAAACTATGTTACTTCAGATGGAGTCATTTCCCACAATGCCTTATACTAACAACAGCTCTCCAATGCTCGTTACCAAGTCTGTTTGTAAGTTAATATTATAATTTGTTTTGAGTAATTACCAACATGTACCTTCCCTTTAAATACGTACATGACCACAACAGATCCATCAGTTCAGAAGAAAAACTGTCAAGTAATGACTATTATTCCAGAAAGCTGGCAACATGATGTGAACCAGTGAAACAAGTACCAGTCTAGCATGGTGTTTTATCACTGGTCTCCCTCCTCAAGGGAACTGGATTAACCAGTGTAGAGATTCATCTGTGTACAGAAACGAGCGCTGATGAAAAAGACGAACATGTGTGGCGCCGATCACCCAAACACAAACTTATGGCATGGGTACCGTCAATCACTGTTTAACTTAATGTTCTATCCACACAAACTGGCATAGGAACCAGTTAAATCAACGTTGTATGAAATCTGGAGTACCCTTGAAAGGAAGACCGACAAGTTCCTCAAAGATTTAAATTTGTCAGAAGAAAGGTCAACAAGCAGGCCCTCTCAACAAATCGGGAAAACACCAAAATGAGAGTATTGCTGATCAACAACTAGTAGGGATGCGAATGAGAGGCTGTTACCAGTAACTGTTTCAAGCAATGGCAAATGATCAACCAACAGCAAGTTCAACCGAAACAGTTCTTGGTTCTGAATGAGAAAACGCACCCTAGACAATGCGAGAAGGACATGGATAAGCCCAAATAATATCATCAGTGGTCCAGAAAAGCATCAATGAGGAACGATATCAAAATGCAAACTCGTGGTACATGTACCAGCTAGGCATAGCTGATCAGTAATGGTGAGAAACACCGCTCCTTAGGGACCGATTAGCCTTGATAGGCTGGGGTGTCCATGGATCATGGGCGGAGGGTCTCGCATGATAAGCAGACAAAATGGTGATCAGCAAACACAAGATGAATCGTGATGAAGTCTTGGTGTGTTTCCTCAAGACAACTTTCAGGAGATGATATTCATAAGTTGGCTGTGATGAGAACCTCAATAATGTACCTTGGTTATCAGTTTCCTTCTTTAAGAAGGTGCAAACTTAGAACCACACTGACTTTCATTTCATTTGATTTAATTTATTCTGGTTGGTGAAACCAAAAACTCTCAGAAAAGCAAACTTAATCACTGTACTGACCAAGAAAACCATGGAGAGAAGACAAAAAAAGGAAATTTTAATTTTACATATATATGGGAGAAAAACCCAAGATAATTTATCAAGGGAAAACCCACCCAATCTGGTAGGGACTGAAAACCCTATCCTTACATGTACACAGTGCATCCTCCGATTTCATGGTACCCGATGTTCACTAGTTAAAACTCATGAGTCTACGAAAAATAGGTTTGAAGATTCCTTTAACTACACAGACACTTAAAAGACACAAGATTGGCCACACTTCATGAACATGCAGTCTACTCACCCTAAATATTCACACATATTGTACGTATGTAGTCAATAGCGCCCTCGCTAGCCAATAAATCATCAGTTTTATGAGCAATCTATTTTAATGAGAATCCTACATGCTTTAAAACCCTCCAACGTGGCACTTATTCGGTCCCAATGGACTCACCCTCATCACAATGTAAGCACTTTGTTTCTGAACATTTTTCATCGGTTAGGGGGTCCGCTATGAACATTTTTCATCGGTTAGGGGGTCCGCTGTGCACTTCTTAACAACTTTATTTACATGTGTATCTGGCATGTCTGGATACTGTCTGGGTTATTTGGACTTTCATTGACAATCTGAACACGTACACAAGGCTGCTGGCAGACTTTTTCCTTGCCCCTATCATTATTGTCTTGTTATTTATCACATAAATTCCAAAACTTTCAAAGGTCAATTTCAAACTGCTTAGGCTTATAAGCAGAAAATATAGCTAAAAAATTGTATTTGATAAGCAGAAAATAGCAAGAAACCAGTCAACGTTTATGTTCATCACAGTGTATTTTGGCTGGTCACCCATTTCTACTAAGCAAGAATATATCAAACCCTCGCTTAATAAACTAATCTGAGTGGTTTATCAGCATAAAAAAAAACATGAAAACAAAGAATGAGATTTTATCTTACGTACCATCATCCTTCTTGGCGAGGTCAACAGGCACGTTGACCCCTGATTCCTTGGGCTGCTTCAAGGGTTCAACGAACTCTTGTCCTGGCTCACCCACTCCTTTACCTGAAAATGAAGTGAAAATAAAACGTTAGGAAGATTGTTCGATATTTTGTTTGCTTGCTTCCTTAATGGAACATTTTAAATGTAGGGTCATCGATTGGTTACAACTCCAAACATGTATACACGTAGTTTGAGAGAATTTCCTTTGAAGTAATACAGTTTGGATAACTTTTTAGCCCCCCAAAAACATTTAAATGTAATAAATGATTCATAGATGAATGGTTTCTCTAACATTTCTAAGGGTTGGTGTTCATTTGGGTATACTGTTGCCAGAGCTAAAAATCTACCTGCTGTCACTCACTAAACATGGATGGATTTAACTTTCTTGTGAACATTTTGTGACAGTTTATTTATGGGGTTTTTTTCTAAGCAATTAGACACTGTATTCAGCTTATTCTTTCACTTGTGACTTTTAATGCAAATTTCTTAATAATTTGTTGAAAGCAATAGAATGATGAAAATAATAGTTCATGTCTACACCTCTAAGATGTTTATTGTGGTTCTTAATTCCATTCAATTGAATCTAAACCACAGAGTGTGCTTTGCTGGTCGTAACCAAAAACTGTTTCGGTCATTGGCCAGTGTTTAACCAATGGCCAATCCAACCCAAAAAGTTATTGATTACAGGCCATCAAAACGCACCCTGCATGTACATGTAGGTTAGAAGGGAAATGTAGTCAGATCCCGTATATAATTTATACCTGCTATAGTTATTTGTGTAGTCAGGAATACTGACCAAAATGGCTTCTGTAAAATCAAGGACTGTGAAATTTCTCCTTGTAGTTTTGTTTCTGCATGGTTGCACTTGATCACACCTCACATCCTTCATAAATTATGATTATATATACTCCAGTTATTTATGAAATCAAATGCAACAAAGGTGTGTGAAAAAATATGACAATTTCACAGCACAGCGATGGAAAAACTGATCATGGAGAATACCGGTGCAAAGAGAAGGCTAGAGTGTTACTGTGTTAAGGGCAATAAGGACAAGTACGCCTCGAGGGATAGTGGTGGTGAAACGCTGTTTATTTCCTTCGGAGTTCATCTCTCTTTTTTTCTCTTTTTTTTTTCCATTTTTTTTTCAGGTCATGAAACAAATAAGCTGAGTTGTGTGTTTCCAGCACAGAAATGTGAAGGTATGAACAAAATATGAAGAGAAATTGGTGATGAAATTTGTGTACTTTGTGACAAATTTTGTGTATTTGTCCAGAGTTGGCTTTAGTGGGCAGCTTGTATCATTGAGCACTGTATAATTAAGTGTATGAGAAAAATTATTTTCAAATTCTTTCCAATAGAATGATTGCGCATGATGTCATTTACCGCCATCTTTGATGACAAAAATGGATAAATGTGCAAGTGTGTACACGCTGCACACGACTCACAGCTAATGATAGCTTTTTATGCTTGTATGTTTCATCAAAGACGGTACAATAGCCTTCTTCGGCTTCCAACCATCTCACCTTTAGCCTCTGCAGCCTCCTCCTGATCCGCCTCTCCTCCCTTCTTCTCCTTCACATCTCCTTCTTCTTGCTCTTCCTCCGAGATGTCCGCCTCCTTGAAGTACAACTTGAAGAACTCATCCATCACTCTGTCTTTCTCTTCCTCTGGTAGGGAGTTCCAGTAGTTCCCATCAAGGCTGTCTAAGATGACATCCACGATGTCTTCTGAAAAGGAAGACATTTCAGCATGTTTGTTATTTTGAAGACGGACCGTGCACAGTGATCATAGCAAAAACCGGCACTTCTTAGAGCAACCAATACTCACAAAAGAGATTTCTTACATGGTGTCACCATACACCATTCACTACACCATAATTAACTCTCTATTCTTTTTCAGCGCTTTGATCTTCCTGTTAAAACATTTTTTTAAATAATAACAAGGGAATAAATATGTGCTTGGTCGGTTTTAAACACTCTGTTTAATACCGGTTGCAGTCTGGAGTCGAAAATTACCCCGAGCAAAAAAAACGCAAAAAATTGTAATTGTTCAATGACTTCTTTCAAAAAAACACCCCTCCAGCTATGAAAAGGTAAGGCCCTCTGGTGTAAACTCCTTATAAGGAGATTGGCGAGCGTGTTGCGCGTATCACGTGATGTGGCCCAGGTGGTCCAGCCGTTGTTCTCGACCAATAGGAATGAATAAACTGTCTTATAAGCACAGGTGCAAGCTCGCGTGTCACGCCCATGTTTAAACACGTTTTACTGGTGTTATATCATCCGTTCAAACAACCCGACGTGATGCCCTCTCGACCAATCCTAATAGATAAACTGTCTTAGGTATTTATGAATAATTATTATTCGATCTACCTTTCTCTTCTGCTCCTTCATCCTGTACCTCCTCACCCACTTCCTCCTCTTCTGGCACTGCATCCTCAGTAAGTATCTCATTGAGGAACTCATCATTCCAATTCTCCTGGTAGGAGAAGGTTGACTGCATCAAGTCCTCAGAACCTTCATCTGATGGTGCAAGATCATCTTGATTCTCATTGTGAAGAAGCTATCAAGAAACAGACAAAGAGGACATTTTAAGACACTGGACACTTTTGGTAATTACTCAAAAACTTAATTAGTAACAAGCAATGGAGAGCTGTTGATAGTATAAAAGAATGTAGGAAATTGCTCCGTCTGAAGCAACATAGTTTTTAAGAAGTAATTTTCCACAAAATTAGCATAACAAATCAAGCATCGAAATCAAGCATCTGAAAGCACACAACTTTGTGTGTCAAGGGTGTTTTTTTCGTTCATTATTAATTATCTCGCAACTTTGACAACCGATTGAGCTCAAATTTTCACAGGTTTGTTATTTTATGCGTATAGTGTTGAGATACACCAAGTGAGAAGAGTGGTCTTTGACAATTACCAATAGTGTCCGGTGTCTTTAAAGCAGGCCTTAAATAACCCACGGCACCCATTGCCACGGTGCCCAGTGCTTTTGTTGTGGTGCCCTTTGCAAAGTTCCAAATTACAAATTTACATTTTCCTCAGTGAAACTGCTGTGCTCCTTCAAGAGGGAAGTTCTAGGCCTGTTGGCCTGTTAAAGGCCGAGCGTACCTTTGGTTTTTGGAGCCATTCGATTGTTTTAATCCTAAATGTAAATACATACAATAAAACTAACATGTGAAAATTTCGGGGGGGTTTTCATCGCGTTTTTATAGATAATCGTCCAAAAATAAGGAGCAGTTATGGAAGTAAAGTCCAGGAAGCGTAACTGAAGATTCAAATATTGGGGCATTTAAACATATATCTTTTTCCATAACTACAGTATTTCTAAGTGAAATGTTTCTCAAAATGATTTTAACAATCGAAAGCTGCTGTAGGCTTCTCACCAAAAGTTTGACGTGCATTTTATTTTAAGAGTGGTTACGAAACGGATACCTTCTCTTTAAGGGTGATACACATGTAGAAGCAAGTTTTTGAAATAGTGCATGTAATCCAGTAATCAATTTCAAAGAACTTCAGACTTGGGCTGTATCTGAATGGGCAACAACAGCTACGGCTACATCTGTTGCTTAGAAGAGTGCTGCTAAGAATGTAGAATACTATTCTGCTTAGCAAAATGTTTGAATGCTTAGCAAATTCATTACTAAACCAGTCTTGTCTCAGCTGTCTGAATACAAACAAGTACATCTCATCATATTCATCTAGATTTCTCATGCTAGGCTGGAAGCGAGATGACATACTTCCCTCTGATGAGCTTCACAAAAGTAAAAAAACAAACAAAGGAGGAGTTCGAAGCCCTTCCTCCCCTCCCACAAAAGTCCTTCAGAATATTTGCAGAGGAATATTGGCCGATATACAAACAGTAGAAATAGGACAGGCTTGGAATTATCACAACGGCAGGCAAATGTTGGCTATAGGCAGAAGGAAGCCACCCACCAGACACTTGCCCTACTTAAAGTAGCACCGCTAGATTTTTTTGCTAAAAGACTGAACCGTGTTTTCCACGAATGAATTTTGACAGATGGTGAAACTTGAAAATAAAATAAAAACTCAATTGCGTGTTCCATGAAAAACTTAGCACAAATAGCCCAAAGGCATTTCCAAATGCGCAAAAGATTCTGAGTAATATCAGAGTCCAAGCAACACTGGCAACCATCATGGAGCGCTGATTTCAAAGCAATCCAAGCATAACTATACAGCCTGGCATACATGTAGTTATTTTACATGTAAACTAAAGCATGGCATTCAGCTTAACAGATTGATTTTTGTTTATCTGTACTCGGTTTCCCAAGATGCATTGAGGTATATTTTTCAAGCAGGGCTTGCTTTTACATGGCTGCCAGTATTATCTAAATCATGTAAATAGCTGTAATCAGGATTTGGGATTGAACAAAGGAAAATTTACTAAAGCGGGATTTGAATCAACGACTTCCGAATTAACGTGCCAGCGCTCTGTAAATTGAGCTATCTAGCCCTATGTTGGCAATCTCCTATTTTGTCAGTATCTTTATTTGGGGGTAAGTCAGAAGCCGTACAACCTTTAAATGGCTTGTAGCCAGGGATCACATAAGATCCATGTTTTTTTTACCTGTAGATATTCCTTAAGTTGTTGCATCTTATACATTCCTTCCCAGTCATCTCCATCTTCTCCCGCATCTTCAAGATTGTTCACTCCAATCTTCATGCCTTCATCCGGCCCGCTATACATCTTCAGCAATGATAGATACTTGTCATAGTAGAGGTCGTATAACTTCTGCAGACTCTCCCTTTCTTCGTCCTTCAGAGTCTGGATAAGCTCCAAGTATTTCTCTCGTATCGCGACACCGTACTCGTCAAACTCATCCCCGCCCAGCCCGTACTGGTTGATGAGTTCATTGTAGACATCGTAGCGTTGTTTGTACTCGTCGACGACGGCTTGGTAAGCTTGGGCGAGTTCGTCGACGTTGGACCATACTTGCTGCTCCTCGTCTGTCATGGAGGGTTTTTGAGGATTACCCGGGGGTCGGGGGTCAGAGTTGAGAGGGATGATGTTGTGTTTGTAGGGATAGAGAACATCTTGAAGGGAATCCTGTTGGGAAATGAAGAAACAAATTAAAACTTAAACTGTGCGGTACTCGCTGCTGAAATATAGGATTCGAACTGCCACAAGCTATCGGGCAATCTCGGTGGTCTAGTTGGTAAGACATCTGCTCTTGATTGGCAAAGGTGGAAGGTTCAAATCCCACCGAGTAATATGCCTAAGATTTTCTTTTTCACAGAACACAGAAAAAGACATTTCTCTATAACTTTCAAGATGAAAACTCTTCACAAGTTCAAGGCCTTTTGTTCTTGAAGGGGCACGGCATTTTCCCTCTGGTAAGGGGCACTTCTATTTGGAAAATGTAAATTAATTTTGTACAAAAACCTTTAAAAAGGGCACCACAGCAAAAGCACAGGGCACCACAGCATTTGCTGTGGGTCATTCCAAGGCCTGAATGTTGTTTGTACTCGTTTTTTATAAAAAGAGATGGTTCTTTCAGCATCTTGACATGTACAAGCTTTACTTTAAATGAAATAAATAGTTAATGGCCTGATGTTGCGACCCTAGCAGAGTCTTTCTCGAAGGAGAACTGACTCTGTTAGCGTCGCAACGTCTTGCCATTAACTATTTATTGCATTTATACCATTGGTCCTTTTGGTTGGTAAGTTGTTTGCAACAGCTAATTTTATTTTATCCTTTACTTTAAATGTTAACAAAAAATAAAAAATTGTGTAACCAAAATAGATAAAGTGACATTTTCTAAAGTGCAATGAAAAAGGACATTGACAAAATCCTGGGGGCATTAACAATCGATGCAATTTCACACCAAATGTAGTTAAAGTTGAAGGAACAAACTGATTGGACTGTACTTTCTCACATCAAGTCATTTACTCAGAAGTAATTGTGCGTCGCAAATTGATGTTCATGTTTTAAAATACGAATGTCACTGAAAAGTGCATGCACCTATGGGTGTCAAGTGCATGCACCTATGGGTGTCAAGTGCATGCACATATGGGTGTCAAGTGCATGCACCTATGGGTGTCAAGTGCATGCACCTATGGGTGTCAAGTGCATGCACCTATGGGTGTCAAGTGCATGCACATATGGGTGTCAAGTGCATGCACCTATGGGTGTCAAGTGCATGCACATATGGGTGTCAAGTGCATGCACCTATGGGTGTCAAGTGCATGCACCTATGGGTGTCAAGTGCATGCACCTATGGGTGTCAAGTACATTTGGGGTCATGTATAAACAACCTGAACGTCTTGAATTTCATCTTTGAAGGGCCATTATCATTTTTCGAAGGGCACTTCCATTAGAAATTCTTAAAGTCTATGCACCAAGGCCAAGACCGAGGCAACAGAGGGCATGGCCTCCGTGCCCTCTGAGTAAATAGTATAATTCAGCTTTAAAAAATTCTGGAAAATCTACCAAAATACATCCAGTGTTTTTTTTTATTTGCCGATCCTTTATGCAAAATATTACCTTGATATTACAATTTGGAACTGATGTTTTCATCAGTCGAAAATTCATCAGTCGAAAATATTATTGTTTGCTACAGAAAGATTCTGGTATGGCTGCAGCAAATTGGCATGCACCACATCACTATGTACGTGCGTCTCATACTGTCATATTCAAAAACAGTAGCTCTGTATACCTGTAGTAAACTACATGTAATGTTGGTGAAAACAACCGGACATTGACGTAGAGTTTTGCTGATCTTTGAATCCTCTATAGACCCCTTGCAATAGGCGCAACGAACTCACATGTGCCTATTGGCTATTGACCCATTTCACCTGACATCATCAGCAGAAAAATCTTGAATGCGCCATACTGGTGGGCAATTTCACTGTGCGGTTTTATATATATAACTCTATGCTGCGTGTTATGCAGTAAAGTGTGCATTTTAGGCGACGCAGCGTTAATACACATAAGCCTAACTGCCCACCAACATGGTGAGCGTGGCATTGGTTGCCGCGTGTGATGCGCATGCAAGGGGTCAATACAAACATGCACAAACGAGAGTTTGACACCCAAAATTATGTGCATTGTTCGGAAGCGCGTTCTGTATTGTGTAAGAAATCAATAGCTCCCCCTTGCATAACGCGAAACACTACAGGTACACTGAGGTCACGCGCACATTTTTACGCACAGAGAACAGCTATTGTCCAATGATCTGCCTCCTTTTTGAGAGTGTGACGTAATATGCATTGGGTCTAAACAGATGTTGTAATAAGTAAATAAATAAATAAACAGTTGAGACATCATGTTAAGTGCAGTTCATAGTGTATTATAATATTATTGTCATATCATTCATGTCATTACACGCATGACCAGAAGTGTGTGTATTATGTCTCTGATACATCATGTACTTAAAGGAGGCAACGCAGGCAATGCCTACGTTGCCCCCGTCTCAAAGTCTAGGTGCCCCTTGAAGTGTTCTAATAAAAAAAATTAATTTTCTCTTATATGTAGAGGTGCCCGTTACCAAGGAGAAAATGCCTTGTTGCCCTTGCCCCTTCAAAAACAAAGAATCGCCCTTGCTCTTCTATCTTCGTGCATGTAGAATCGTGCATGTAGAATCGCCCTTGCTCTTCTATCTTCGTGCATGTATTGCCCCTGGTCAATAACTGCATTGTCTAGGTGCCCCTTGAAGTGTTCTAATAGAAATTTACAGTTTCCTCAGAGAGGTGCCCTTTACCAAGGAGAAAATGCCTTGTTGCCCTTGCCCCTTCAAAAACAAAGAATCGCCCTTGCTCTTCTATCTTCGTGCATGTATTGCCCCTGGTCAATAACTGCATTGTCTAGGTGCCCCTTGAAGTGTTCTAATAGAAATTTACAGTTTCCTCAGAGAGGTGCCCTTTACCAAGGAGAAAATGCCTTGTTGCCCTTGCCCCTTCAAAAACAAAGAATCGCCCTTGCTCTTCAACCTTCGTACATGTATTGCCCCTGGTCAATAACTGCATTGTCTAGGTGCCCCTTGAAGTGTTCTAATAGAAATTTACAATTTCCCCAGAGAGGTGCCCTTTACCAAGGAGAAAATGCCTTGTTGCCCTTGCCCCTTCAAAAACAAAGAATCGCCCTTGCTCTTCAACCTTCGTACATGTATTATACATGTATTGTAACATACTAAGTTTAACGGACTTGCAGTAAATAATGTAGTTTGTACTATGAGCGTGCATAATTTAAAGTCACTTTGATAAATTCTCCTTTTTTATGGGTAGTACTAATGATTCAACCGAATCCCTAACAATCATAGTGTTAGCCAGAGGGTGTCTGGGTGTCTTTTGGACAATCTGTTTTAAATTTGGACACCGTGTTTTCAGCTTCCAGCAATTTTTTTCATCTACCAGCAAATTTCAGCTTTTTCAGCTTCCAGCAAATTTTGACATCATTTTACCAAATCCTGACAAAAAGAATAACCCAACTCTCTCAGCACAATCAAAATGGAGACTTTCCACAGAATTAAAATCCGAAAAACAATCCGAAACTAACCGATGATCCAGTAAGACAACAATAACAATGCAACTCATCATATATGCAAATATTTCCCACTACAGTCAAAAATTAATTCCAAATGAGAGTATAAATAACACCCAAGCAGCAGTTGGTTACTTCCATGACTTCATCACAAAGAAAATCATCCCGTCATCATCTCAGACAACCAATGAAGACTACTCCCACGGGGTCTAATGCCTACATGACGTAAATCTACCATGAAAGAAGGAGAAAATAAGGTTGCCGTGGGCAACCTGAGGCAAATCACGTAGGAGCGATGGAGCTCTGTTAATCTAGAGGTAGCCGAGTGAAAAACGTGGAGGTGCTGTGGTAAACAGCTGTTTGGCATTATAATGGCATTTTGTTCCATCGTAAACTGCAAAATTATTTCACAATATTTGAAATCCATGCTTGTAATTTTCCTTTCTGCTTTATTTTCAGTATGATCAACATATAGTATGCCTTCAAAATAATTTATCATAGCCTTTGGAATATACATGTTCCATGCTTTCCAAAAACAACTTAGTCATTTGGTACAAAGGAACATTTTAAGTTTTTGAAACTCGGCCTTGTTTGCTTATGAAGCTGCAGTCTCTTTCAACTCCTGATGAACAGTGAATTAAAACATTTCTTCAATTGTCATTATTACTTCCTTCAAGATATTTACCATTAATCGACTGTTTGTTTTTCTTTCCTGAAGTAGTGTCAATAGACATTTTCATTGCAACGTCACAGCCCAAGTGTTTACCTTGCCTAAAGAGAAAGAGGTTACTCCTCACTAAAATATTAAAAGGCTTCATCTCTGAAGTCTTTTCATATTTTTGTAGGCAGATTAAAGCACACAACATTTGTGCAACAAGGGTGTTTCTTCTTTCATTATTCTCTTACAACTTCAATGACCAATTGAGTCCAAAGTTTCACAGATTTGTTATTGTGCATATATGTTGGGATACACCAAGTATGAGAATACTGGTCTTAGCTTCCACATGGCGCTCGACTTGAAGATGGTCTTTGACAATTACCAAAGGTGTCCGGTGCCTCAAAGCATCAGGGGATATTGTTAATCACTCAATATGCAGAATACTTTTAAATGAGGTAATCCGATGATCATTTTGATACCAACCTGAGCATATTGGTCCTCCCAAGCAAAGCCCTGATCCAGTAGATACTGCACCGTAGCTTTGAGTCTCTTCAAACCAGTAGGATCCAGAGCGTAAGATGGCAAGTAGTTGGCTACACGCTGAGTGCATGTCCCAAATAACTTATCTGTTTACAACGAGAAATGACAGTATTCTAAGCATTAATAATAATAATAATAATAATAATAATAGTGGCTTCTTTTATAGTGCGCATCCATCACTCAGTGACCATCAAGGCACTTCAACATTCAGTATTTTCCTGAAATGTTTGTGGGACTTCATTTGAATTATGAGACCTACTCTGTTTACATACACTGTAGCACCATGCAATGTTTTACAAAATGCTGTGGCGCAATATGTTGCCGATCAGACAAGGAACACAGGGGCAGACCTCTTCTCTTCATGATAAGTGCACTGTTTTTGTTTTACGTGCGTTACAAAACACACATTCTACTGTACGCATGTATACTCCATTATTAAATCAATAAGATATGCCAGGGCTTGAACTTAACACTGGACATTGCTGGACCACAGGCCCGAAGCCCCTGGCCAGTAAACTCTAGACTGGACAAGCCCAATTGGTTTTTCAAGCTTGAATAAAATTACTCCACTGTGTTATATCTTTTTACAGAAAGAAGTAATGTTCAAATGTTGAATTGAGTTGAGTCTTGTGATAATCTTTCAATTCTAGAATATCAAAAGTATTATACGTCATTATAGTAAGTGCTTTTAAAATGTAAAACTGTGCAGTTCTTTCTCACATAGATTTTTGTCTCGGAAAAATCTATTCTGGTCCGAAAACAATTTTGAGCTAGAAGCCCTGCTGCATAGTGGAAACTGACACCAAATTTGAGTCCTGTATGCCACGACTTCTCTTAGCAAAATGTCCTTTCTTATCAACCCCAACCCTCTCCCATTTTCTTTATCTGTCATATATCCCTCTTCTGTTTGACCCTGCGACCTTTATCCGCCGTGCCCTTTCCCCATTCGACTAAAAGATACGGCCATCGCTCGTTCTCACATTCTTAATTGACACTATTGGAAAATTTTTACAAACTTCATCAAAACTACTCCAAACAAAATTATTTTCAAGTCTATGCTTAAAACATACCTCCTTCATTAATTTATTAGTTATTCTTTTGAAAGTGGTACGAGCATTTATGTGAGGCGCTTGCCTTTATCAGTATGGTTTATTACTATTTTTTTTATTTGTGCTCATCCGTTCAGTCCTTTTATACCTGCTTATTCTCACCAAAAAGTAGGCCCACGTTTTTCCCTTCCCTTTGGCCCGACCCTTTTTCTCGCCTTCAAGCTAAACGTTCGGTCTTTTGAGAAATAAAAGAGGCAAATCCTACAAACCTTCCGCACACACTTCATCTTGGTCGCATACTGGACTGAAGCGACATCCTGCAAAGAGGAAAAGGATCACAGAATAATTACTTACTGCATGTTCATCCAGTCATCGTAAATTAACACATTATGCCCCGACGATTTTAGCGACTTTGAAATTCAACAATTGGATAAAAGAGCCCATCACCAAAATGTGTTAGACACAATTACAAATGAACTGGGACTCTTAAAAAAAATTGTGTCACAATTGATTCTGTATTGTTAATGGAGACAACCCCCACCCCCTTCAATAGCCTACACACCATCTTCCTCTTGTATAATGTAGAAATATCCACTAATATCAAAGCACAAAATGAAGACACAACGAGAGAGGACGGGGGGGGGGGGGGGGGGGGGAACATATCAAACATCACATGGAGTGAATAGCATTTCAATAAATCTATTATTTTTCCAACTCACAAAAGATTCCTTTTGGCCTTCTATTTCTATTTAGTTTGACAACGAAGATGTGTAAGATGGCTCTCTCTCAATGACATTGGTGTGACGACACAATTCAGAAGGAGAGGGTACCATATCAAGCACAAAATGGAGTGAACGACGCATCAATAAATCTTTATATTACTACCTCACAAAAGATTCCTTTTGCCCAGCTACATTAAATTCTATTCTGTTTGACAACGCTAACTTAAAGACAGTGGACACTATTGGTAATTGTCAAAGCCTAGTCTTCAAGGCGTATCTTGGTGTATCTCAACATATGCATAAAATAACAAACCTGTGAAAATTTGAGCTCAATCGGTCGTCGAATTTGCGAGATAAAAATGAAAGAAAAAAACACCCTTGTCAAACCAAGTTGTGTGCTTTCTGATGCTTGATTTCGAGACCTCAAATTCTAAACTTGAGGTCTCGAAATCAAATTCGTGGAAAATTACTTCTTTCTCAAGAACTACGTCACTTCAGAGGGAGCTGTTTCTCACAATGTTTTATACCATCAACCTCTCCCCATTAATCGTCATCAAGACAGGTTTTATGATGATAATTATTTTGAGTGACTACCAATAGTGTCCACTGCCTTTAACAAGTATGAGGATGGCTCTCTCTCTCTCTCTCTCTCTCAATGAAGACACAGTTCAGAAGGGGTGGGGGTTTCATATCAAGCACAGAATGGAATGAACGACACATCAATAACTCTTTATATTTCTGCTTCACAAAAATTGATTCCTTTTTCCATTCTAAATTCTATTCTGTTTGACAACCCTGAATAATGATGGCTCTCTCTCCCTGAAGACGCAATTCAAAAATGGAGGGGGTACCATATCAAACAACAAATGGAGTGGAACAGCATCAATACATCTTTATATTTCACAAAATGGATTCCTTTGGCCCTGCTAAATGTTTGACAGTCGCTGATTTGGCTTGATAACTAGTCCTGACTTTCTCTCATTATACTCAATGAAGAAACAATTCGGAGAGAGGGGGGAATACCATATGGAGTACAGATTGGAGTGAACAGAATATCAATTTCTTTATATTTCTGCTTCACAAAAAACGGATTCCTTTGGCCCTGCGAAATTCTTTTCCAATTGACAACGCTAACTTAACGAGTATGAAGACGAGGACAGCTCTCTCTCTCTCTCTATCCAGAACCCTCGTATGTGTACGAGATAATTGCTAATAAATTGCGACGTTTCTCAATTAGTCTAGAATCAAATGGTCATGCCTTCAATTAGTCTGCGTTGAGTCTCAATGTCATCTGTACCACCTACTGGCCATTTATAATCAGTGCTTCTATTTACATCGTTAAGGCAGTGGTTTCCTTTCGTTTACAGAGTACATGAATGGTGATGGCAAAGGCTGCCAACATTTGCATCTTGCAATCAGGGAGTTGTTGTACATGGTACAACAATCAAGGAGATACTTAGAATTATGTTTAAAATTAGGGGGGAACAAATTTCATTTACAGGGAGTTGATCAGAACATGGAAAGATTAGGGTTTTTTTCAGGGAACTTTCTGCAGAATCAGGGAGAATTGACAGCTTCAGAATGACCTAAAACAATCAGGACAAATTCCATTAAACAGGGAGTTGATTTTTTTTTTTCAGGGAACTTTCTGCAGAATCAGGGAGGGTTGGGCTTGAGATGTCATAATACATGTATCTGTATCAGGAGATCTTTATTATTACATTCAACATAAATTTAAGAGGGAAACAAGTTTCATGTAAATCTTCATCGTCAAACAGAGTAGAATTTAGCAGGTCAAAATTAATCAATGTGTAGCAGAAATGTCAAGATCTATTAGCATTATAATGGAGGGTTGGAAAAAAAACTTTCCAAACAAAATGACGAACAATGTTGTACGGTATGTAGGTATTTCAAACGTTCAAAGTCTGTTTCAAGGCAGTCAACACGTTTATTAATTGTCAAAGACCAGTCTTCTCACTTGGTGTATTTCAACATAACAACCCTGTGGAAATTTGAGCTCAATTGGTCATCGAAGTTGCGAGAAAATGATGACAGAAAAAACACCCTTGTGGACGAATTTGTGTGCTTTCAGATAGAAATAAAAGACTAGAATGGAAGTCTTTTATTTATTTTGGTGAGAAATTACCTCTTTCTCAAAATCTATGCTACTTCAGACGGAGCCGTTGTTTCTCACAATGTTTTATACAACCAACAGCTCTCCAATGCTCGTTAGTAAGTCAGTTTTTAAGTTAATATTTGTTTTGAGTAATTACCAAACGTGTACCTTCCCTTTAAATGTACAGGTATTTGTCACAATGTACATCAAAGAAAATAAAATAGAAAGTACAACCACATTAACAAGCTTGTACTCTAAAAGAATATATTAATTTAGGAATTAATTGGATTGAACATGGTATAAGCTTACATGTAGTAGTAAATTTAAGTGCCCAGTACAACAATACAATGAACAATTTAATTTAATTTTACACTCTCAACCATGTCAATGATGGCCATTTAATCGGCTGCCATAGCAACTTGCATATCAATGTAAATATATTATCAATAAAGTTGTGATGTGGGGTTCCAATTTGTGGAAATTTTCTGTCGTTACCTATGTATAAAGCGTATCGCAGTACCGGTACAGTGCGCAGTGGTCATATCTTGTTTAAGTACATACGTATCATATAGACATTTTGATAGGGCCCCCACAAAAAAATTGGAGCGCTTTACAAATGCTAACATAAATAAAGTTACAAACAAACAATGCATTGATACAGGATTTACAGAAACTATACTAAGCAAAATTATATGATTTTGAATCTATTTTTGTAGAGCTGTTCGTGCTTCTCATCATATTGTAATCTTTCGAGGTTTGTGCTTTATATCTTTGAAAAATTCCCCTTGACTTACAACACATTTAAATTAAGCGTTGGTACCCTTACACCAATATGTGAGAAGCGCTGCATTTGTACTCTGTGCTTTCTGAGACTTTCTGAGAAATTTTAATGTCCCTTGTGTATAAATATTCTCCTCTGCTTTTTAAATTATTTATATAAAAAGTGTAAATCTGTATTATAATTCAGTCTTTGGGCTGCGACAAGCAGATGTTTTTTAATAATAAACCAGTAATAATAATAAATTTCATCATTGTCCGCATTTTCTATTACTCTATTATAAATTGTTTGAACAAAATCTAATCGTTTGTTTATCTAGCATTATTTAACGATTTGTACCATTTCTTCTTGTTTGTTCTTCATTTGTAACAGAACCTCTTCTTCACAATGAAGCATCCAGGTACAAATGATGTTCCGTCTTTTACTCTCTCCGAGTACAAAACAGGAAAACTACGATCGTGTTTCCTGTCGCCACAAGCCTTTTGTATTGAACATTCCACCTAACATTTAGTAAAGAATAGCCCTGCAAAGATTCTCACAAGAACCATCGAGCAAGCCTCACGATGAATCCACTAGGACGGACGCCCACATTAACCAACGCCTACACAAACTACCTACATGTATGATGTAGTGTTGATTCTATAGTGTTTTGCCTCGCAACGTTAGAAGGTCATTTATTATACTGGACAACACTTCTAGTACATGTATGTGTACATGTACGTCTAATGCCGTCACAATGAAGAAATTTCATCCTCGACGGATTTCTGTAAATTGTTTGCGTCAATTTATAGTTTACTGATCCAAGTGAGATGAAATTAAATTTCTTACATTAGCGCCTCGTTAAGATGAGTTTAGAGGTAAAGATGTATTTGATTATAATTTTATCAAGTTTTGTTGCCAGGTAACCAGGCTAGAGAATATTATAATTCAATAGAATCATAAAGTAACTTTTGGTTGAATGAAACAAAATTGACTACTGAGGAATTTGAAACCATGACCTCAGCCACAAATCGGCGCTCTCCCAATTGAGCCATCTAGCCCTAATGTTGGTGACCCCCCCCCCCCCCCTAAATTGTCAAATATCTTTATGGGGAAACATCTGATAAAAATGAAATTCAAAGGTTCTCATGATCACAATTTGTTTTAATTTCAAACCACAGAATTGATCAAGGTGTTTGTACAAGAATGAAGAATTAAGTAAAGTGAAAGAAAAATATTTGTGGTCAAAGAAGTCTTAAAAAAGGACCATGATTTCATTGTTTTTTAATTTATTCATTTTTCTGTTCTTATTTTGTATTTTGTGTTTTAAATCTAATTTTATCTGGTAATTTGTTCAGATGTTTGGTAATTGGAGCGGTTAATGAATAGAATACTCAGTCATCCCTGCATCAGTATTCATTTGGCCTTCAATCCAATTCATAATAAATTTGAAATTTGTCCTTCTGCCATTTGATCGATTTGACTCCAAAAGCCCTGTCAGTAAAAATGTGCATAATTTCTCGCAGTCCGCATCTGACAGTCCACCATCACTTCAGATAGCCTGTCATAATGTCCTGCATGAAACGATAAGATAATTTACAATGCCTGTTGTCCATAGTGCTGGAATGATTCCGAGATACAATGTACAGTAAGCTTGGGCGATATCACGATACTATCGAATATCGCGATATTAATTTGGAAACGATTTCGATATCGGATGGATTTGGTTTTAATCGAAATATCGATATATCGTGATATCGCAATAATCGCGATAATCGTGATATATCGCAATATCGATTAAATATCGCGATGTATTTGCTAGCTGAGACATCTTGCACCTCATAGGTTTGGAGTAAAAGCAGAAGAATAGGTCATTAGAACACCTCTCTTAAGCTATGACTGTCTCTTCTACAACTTTCACTTGGAGTTTAAAGACTGATGATGTCAAATTTCATTAATCGCGATTATATCGAATATCGCGATATATTGTCGGCGATATATCGTGAATAAAATAAATCGATATCGCCCAAGCTTAATGTACAGTGTATCAGGCGCACAAACATGTACACTGAGACAATAATGACTAAAATGTTAATGAGTTCCTGTTGCATGACCAGGCCTTGTAGTACATTGTAACCCTCGGCACCCACAACAATTGCCGTTGTGCCCTTTGCTTTTGCTGCGGTGCCCTTTGATTTTCACTCATTCAAATCAATGTAACCAAACTGAGGCTGGAGGGAAATAATAGTCAGGTTCCTTTGTGTACAATAAATATTAGCATCCATTACTGTTATTGGATACAGGGAACATGACCAATATTGTGACATCATTGGTCTATAGGAATCATAACAAGCATGACAGCAGCATAACAGTCTAATTGGTTTTAAGGAACATTACAGAATTTGTAAGAAAAACTTGTCTAAGATCACAGATTTACATAAAACTTACACGGTCTAATGATTATGATAGTAGAAAACATCCCTTGAAATATTTCTGTCTGAAATGTCATATTTGATGAGAAATAAATAAAACTAATTTCCCATTTATTTTTCTTTGAATCGATGTCATGTCATTTCACTTCACTATTTTCTCGTGACCCATGGCCGATCAATCTCAAACTTCTACAGGTTTTTCAGTTTCCTGCCAGCAATTGTTTCGTTAGCAAAAAACAATTTGTAACTGTAATGTTCTTTTAACCATCAACAGTCAATGGTCAATATAAAAGCGTGCAGCCAGGATAGTTATTAATGATTGATTCTTCAATCATGCAATCTCCATACCCTTCCCCACCCCACACCCACAATACATAGTTCCAGTACCATACATAATCGGCCAGTCCGATGCATTAAATTTCTAAGAGTGTGTTACAGTGTTGATGGCTAGCTCTCGAAGCCTTGCCATCATCCGATGACAGAAAGACTGACCAGTCATGCTAGTAGCTGAAACAGTGTGACCCTCATGATTCTTGTCAAGACCCATTGTGCCCTTGAAGTTGTCATGGTTACCGTGTCAATTTTAATAGTACTAGAGAAATAGGTGTGAGGAATATGAACTACATCTCCCGCGTTTATTATCCTTTATGTTTAAAACCAAAACAGCAACAAATGTACAGCGAACAGAAACTGTACAACTGTATAGTAAAACAAAAAAACTTAAAATTAAATATAAAATCGTTCAGAGTTTCCAGATTTTAATGGTCAACAGTTTTCCATTGATGCTCAGCACAATCTTTACAATTCTCAGTGCAAATTTTACTTAAATTCCTTTCAAGCAACAAAATTAATTAACAAAAATCTTTTGAAACCTCAATGCAATATTTTCTATTCGTTTCAAGCAAAAATTAATTAATAAAAATACAAATTTCAACATACACATCCCTGTGTAAAATCATTGAGTTCTCAGATTTCAATGGCCGACGCTATTCCCATTCGCTGTTGAATTACTCATTGATGCCCAGCACAATCTTTAGAAACCTCACTGCAATTTCGTCCGTTTCTTTCTAGTAAAAACCCTTGAGGAGTGCGTGTAGCTTTACAGAGAGATTGATGTGAGTGGACTCTGGAGTGACCTCATCTGATGCGAGTGAATAATGGTTTTCCTCTGAATCCATTTAAATGGCTGAGATGGAACAATCCTACTGTACTTGATGCAAATTGTAGCATACATACATCTATGCATGCACTGTGCAAAGCCACAATGTGTGTGGGTACTCATTTTGTTTTCGTGTCCATTTTATAAATAATAGTTTGAAATAACTATGACTAAAAAAAGAGCACAAAAGTTTGATTTTTTTTCAAATTCAAGATCTGATTAATTTAATTCAACAGACATTTATTTTTCATGTTGACAATAACAATTAAGCAAACAGTAGAAAACAAATAACAATGAGTAAAATAATGAAGGATGGATGCCAGATAATTTAACCAGTAATACAGTGTACATGTATAGAAATTTAAAAATAATAACTACAGAAATGTACGTGCTAGTCAACTCAACATGCAGGGAAAATATTTTTTACATTGCTTTTGATTAGCCCAAAGAAAATGTCTATCTCCATGAATTCATTTTACAGGCATGATAGTTGGCCCTTGGAAAATACACTCGTTTTAAAGATTCATCCCAACAATACATACAGTGACATGCACAATCTGAACAATGGGGAAAATGCATTTTTGACATTTTATTCATTGTGCAACAACACACACTGAATAGTGTAGGCCTACATGGACAGACAAGAAAAACCTTTGTAAAAGTGGTTTAAGAATTTAATTTTCTATGAATATTGTTTGTGTTGGGTAGAAAAAGGTCACCTTTCATTCAGCCTATATCAGTCAGTCATGCGTCCAGGAAGCCGTGCGAAACCAATCCACCCAAAAATTCATTTATCATTTTCATATTCAATGAACCAAATCTGATGAAATTTTCACAGGGTTGGGCGTTAAGGTTTGACAATATATCAATTGTGAATATGTAACAACAGAAACAGGTGACAATAAAGAGATGTTACCTTGTGAAAACAGTTCTACGTTATAGGATTTGAGGCATTGCATTGTGAAGTATCAATAATATTGGTTTGCCGAAACACCATGTCAGCATGTGGGTATCTACTTGCTGGGTAGAGTTTGTTTTTAGAGAGTTGTCTTTCTTTATTCTACTACGGTGGAGTAGATTTATCGGATGTTCGGGAGACTTCTCAGTTGTCCTGCTTTTTAACGACTACCCAGCCGGAAGGTTTATAGAACAATTGGCTGGGACTACTACTTTAGCTTTGAGGGTCGTAATTAACTGCACTACCGAGAAGTCAGTTCTAGAATTGGTCTCAACGTTTCGTCTAGATTGCTCTAGTCAGCGTCACGGGACTGTTCTACTTTACTTTTACACAATGGTCATGAAATCAGATCCGGAAACTACATGCACCCATAAGCCTGGAATTAATCACACTAGAACTGCCTGATTCTCGGAATGGCTTCGAAAGTAACTACAGCATAATTTTAAAATTTTGGTTTTGAAATTGAATTGAAATTTAAAATCTGGGTGACCAAATTTTTCACTTTATGTATGTAAAATTGATGTAAATGACAGTTAAAACAGGGCGTCCAAAATTTTAAAAGGGTGTCCAAAAGAAACCGCTCTGTCTAAAACTATGACAAGTTCTATGGTTTGGACATTTTTATTCCAGTTACTAATAAATTAAAATACAGTAATTTTAAACATCGTACATGATCAAAATTCTCCATTAAAACCTTGACAGTTCTAGTTACGCTCAGATGAATTTTTTCATTTTATAATTTCAATTAATTGAAAACCTGGCGTCATCAGATCACACGACACCAGTCATTGATCCGACTGCAATCAAAGCCTGCTCATTAATCCGTCCACAGTCACTATAATGCTAAATATCAGTCCATCACACACAGTCAATAATACTTATAATAATTCAATTCATGCATGACGTACAGTAAGATGGCCGCTGCATCAATGACCAATGGACTTAATACAAACACTCAGTGTGCAAACACGATGGACAAGCAATACACACTGCAACTGAATAATGCGTGTTGGCGTTTAATTTTATTTATTTACCATGAGCTGCTGTGCTCGGTTGTTTTCTTTTCTTTTGATTTTTTTCCTTTCATCAGAATAATTTGGGGTTGAACAAATAATGACTATAGTAAATAGTATGCTAAAGCGAGACTTGAACCTACAACCTCCAGATTAATAGTCATCATGACCAACAGAGGTATCTACAGAGCCCTACATGTATGTTGATGGTCTCCCAACTTTGTCCGTTTTCTTAATATTATTTGGTACATGTAGTTGCCACATTTCTAAGCCATTCAACCTACATGTATATTAACTGTCGTCGTAAAGCCAGGGATCACACTCAAGTTTATGATACAACCTCACTTAAATTATAAAAAAATATCAAGAAATTGGGGCCTAGTATACCACAAAGGAAACTAACTGGGTTAATTTCAAATTAATGTCTGTTTATAAAAAAAAATCTTTTTGAAGGAAAATGCATTCAGTGTTGTTTAGAACCAACTATTTTGAGCTCACCTCTATAATTAAATTTGATTTTAAAAAAACAGGATGGGAATTAATTAACTCTTCCAAAAACCAAACGATTTATAATTTTATGAAAAATGGCACCCGATTCCTGTTTCATGGCTAAGGAAATTAAAGCTTAAAATTCATTATAAAATGTACTGTTTGTTGATTAGGTTTGTTTTCACCTAAAGAATGTTGTTTTTCTTGTCATCACATTGAGTGGTATTTTCATCAGTCATTCTTCGTAAACAAATCAAACTGGTAATTACACATGTCAAAGAACCCATTCTTCCTAGCCGCATCTCAATAAACGCATACAAATGATGTTAATGACGTCAATCGAGAGGGAATTAATTTCATATTGTGTCCGCGGTGCATGGCCGACACCATGGCCCTGATGAACTGACATCCTGTGATGTGTATGATTAGGAGTTTGCAGGAGATAAGACGCTGTCCTACGTGATCAAGTCATGCATTAAGAAAGCAAACCATTTATCGCTGTCTCATACTTTGGTTGGTCATTTACCTCATGTCAACCTGTACTTAAACAAACAAATGTTTAGCGTCCCAGCAAGCTTCCTTTTTAGAGACCGCCTCCTTTTGTTTTCCTTTTTCTTTTTTCAACGAAAACTAAATCAAAACAATCTCAGACAAAAAACTCAAATTTTAAAACATAGCCCAGCTATTTTGTCTTTAACAATGCGTCGGCCTGCCATTTTGTGAAGAAACAAAGAAAGAAATCTCCCCAGGATTTTTCAAAACTGTGGGCATTCCGCTCCCATTTTTGGGGGTGTTTGGCTAAGGCACGGTGAATTGAAAAAAACAAATTCTTGGGAATGTTGTCTACTTGGTGTTTATCTTGGTTTTGGAAGTCATACTTTGCAATCTGGAGCATTCTATGGTTTTTATCTTGATTATTTTTGTGAATATAAAAGTTTTTTTTTTTAAATCACCGGAGATGTTCTTGTATCAGCACACAATACGCGCGTATTGGACAAATTACACCATTGAGAGAACTTTGTGTACCGATTGACTATTTGGTTGTCATACAAATTGGAGCCGATGAGAATTTCCAATGTGTTTTTCCTCAGAAAGTTTTTTTTGCAAGGGTTTTTGCCCGAATACACTCTCAGCAATTAGTCATTTTAGGTAAGTGCTGTCTCTATGGTGACACTGACATGATCATGGATAAATGGATACATTATGTTTGTTTTATCAAGATAAATGTATGAATTATGAGTAATAATATATAGGCCTAATATTGTTTTTGTAGAGATGGTGATCTTGTAGATTCAGGGCCCAATGAAAACGAGTGAAGATGTTTTGGCAAAATGAGAAATGGTAAAAATGTGATAAATTTACACACTTGTACACACAATGTTCACATCAATCATATTCATATTAAATGAGATGAAAAGAAATGACTACCCCATGATTGTGGTTGTGCACAAAGATATTTTAACTGACAAGTGTTGACAGAAAACATTGGAAATAAGAAGAATATGCAAATGGATGGCCCAGGTTAAGAAACTTGGGAAATTTTTTGACAAAGTTTTCCTCTTAAAAAAATAACCAAACATACATTAATGTTGTTTTAGTCGTTCGTTTCCTTAATGTTTATAACATTTGGTTATTTTTTTAAGAGGAAAACTTTGTCAAAAACAGTATCTTGCAGAAAGAAAGGCTTTTATTAAAAGAAAAACACTTTTCAGGATTCTGTGAAAATAATAAAATCAACATTTTGTTATGTTTTGTTATTATGTATTATTTATTAAATTATTTAATTTTGATTTTATTTTGTGTAGGGGAAGTTGTCTGTGTTGAAAATGGAGGCTACATATATTTTTTTTTTCTTTTCTTATAATTATTTGTTTTTCTTTCTTTTCTTTTTTTCTATTTTTTTTTTCTTCTTAAAAGAACCTAAAAACCCAATTCTTAAGAGTGACATACAGTCACGTTCTGGAGCTTAAAACAAATTGACACTGCATGTCATGTTGAAAAGCAAAGTTTTTCCTGCATGCATGTCCGGAGCTGTGACTTTTTTTATATTTTTGTGTCGTATTTGATGACCGGAACAGAGGTCGCAAGGACCGCTATTTAGCATAAACAGAGCATGATGAACTCACTGCAACGCTTCATTTCAGCAACACAAAGAGGATGGTCAATGGTCAGATGCTTAAATCTCTCTTTGGGTTGGGCTGGGTTATTATGTAATCCAGGGATTCCAGGCATCCACTGTTGTGTTTCATTGTATTTTCGGCTCAATGGACAGAGAAATTAATTGAATGAAATAATTAAGTTAAAAACAAATTTGAGATGTTTGTTTCTATTTGCTTTTTTCTTGTCTCTTTTTTGTTAGGGGGGGGGGGGGTACTTTAAAGTATTCTAATTGAAAATACATAAAAATTTGGGGGGGGGAGACAAAAAAAATTGGCAAATTTCAACCTGTTGATTTATCAGTGCATCGTAACCCTCATCACCCTTCTTCAGAAGGACCAAGGGTTGTGAACATCGCCATTGAACTAGTTATTAAAAAAAAATTGAATTAATTGCAAGTGAATTTTGATTCCCTTAATATCTTTATTACTAATTTTGACAAGCTTTGTGATACCACCTAACCGTGGATTGCAATAAAAAACAATTGACTGGTTTAGTTATTTTATAAATATACACAACACCCAAATGACAACTGTCATGCCTGTAGAACGGTCAGCCAACTCTCGGCACGTCCCATAAAAATTAGTCCAAACTAATTAATAGAATCATAAATTTGCTTTTTCCGTCGTAGTGATTTTTATTTAACTAGTCGCGGTAATCATCAGGATCTTACGATTATCGCAAACATTTAAATACATACGTGTATGCAAAAACTGGCAAATCACAAATAAATAGCCAACTGATTGGCCAAAATTGAGCCTCACTCTCAGTATTAAAACTCGGTACACAAACAGGACAGCTTACTTGGGTTTAATTTTTATTTAATTAAATTATCATGATTATGCACAACGAACAATAAATTAATAAAGCAGGCACAACAAAACAAAACTCCTAATTACTAAATTAATTTAACACAACACACTTCCAAGAACTGTTAATGTTATAATTAATTTTTGATGTTACACATATTATAGGCTTATGAGATATGATCATAAATTAACCATGGAGGTTCCCATCTCCGTAATTACCATTCATGCAGGAATGAATATTCATTCCTGCAATTGCAATAAAATTGAATCTGAATAATTTCGCGCGTGTAAAGCCTATGCCATTTCCTAACATTTCCACTTGTTTTTACTCACCCAATTTTCCAGATGGTTCGCTCAAAGATGGACTTGGTGTGGCCAAAAGAATGACCAGAAGAAAGAGGGAAATATCCATCTTGTCACGAAGACGTCACGTCATTTTAATTTAACATTTTCCCCAATCTGTGAAGATAAAGTTTTTATCCGGAGAACTGACAGCTGACTATTTTGAGTTTTGACGATCGTCAAAATGTACTGCACACTCGGTTTGTGCAGTAAAAAATGTATACAAGCACTGCTGCATGTGTGGTAAACATTGGCTGGTTCCGTAGTATAAAGTCGCACACTAACCCTTGCAAAGCAGGGTACCAGTGAAAACATGGGGGCGAGTTATTACATTAGGCACTGGTGGGGCGAGTTCAGATCTGAAATACACATAAGTAATACGGGGCGATTTGGTAGTTCAGGGAAATTAGTTTGTTATTGTTTTTTTTTTAACTCTGCTGTTCAACAGCAGAATTTGTTGTGTAAATTTGAAGAAAAACATCAAATTTATCTCCAGCCTGTTTTAATCCATGGAGGTCGTATCACATCAAAATATGTGTTGGGTTTAGGGTTTGAAATAGTTTCGACCTGGATATTTAGTGTTTATTTATGCATTTGTTTGTTTATCATGATTACGAAATAGGACCACTCATGGAGGTAGACCTCTACCTCCATAGACCACTTATAGTTTTTAAAAGTTTTGTTCTTATAGTCTTTAGTGGAGACGTAATTATACAAATCGCAAACAAATCCTACACAATGTAACCTCAATCCATCAGTAGATCTTGGTATTTTTTGTTTTCATATTATTATAAAAATTTACAAATTGGTCCTTTGTATAATTTATCCTTCAGAAAAATTATGAAAAATATCTGTTGTATGAGGACAGTTTTCTCTGTCCTTACTCTATGGTTTTACTAATGTTTTTGATAAATCCAAAATACTCAAAATTTAAGATGTGCTCACATTTAACTTCCCAAATCATAATGTCACTAAATTCATTAGAAGATAGCCTTCCCACAATAAAAGACTTCAATAAACACTCAATTTGTCAGAAAAGTTTTGTTTTATTTTGATTCATTTTTAATAACTAATTAAATAAGGCATTTTTAATGCAACAAAAACAAAATTATTGAATAATTTTTATTGGAGTTTGATTGGTGTAACTTCGAAATTAAAAATAATGTTTAAATTTATTGTCATAAATCATGTGAGTTTGACAATAAAATGGTTTTGAGTAGATTTCTAATGAGAAAACAAATAATTTTGTAACCAACTGATCTAGGATTTATCATCACAAAAGAGCACAATTTCATAAAGCTGCTTAAGCAACAACAGCTGTCTGTTTAGCAAGTATAAGCAGGATACCAATCACAGTGCATGTGGAATGGTATTTTGGCTGATTGTATCGTTCTTAAGATGTCAGAGTTGCTTTTGGAACCAAGAAAAGGGCACTCCACACTATTGCTTAAAAATAGAAGCTCAATTACTGAAAAGCTAGACAACACATTCTTATTATTGGTTTGCGGTAACACCATGTGTGTATCTACTTGCTAGGTAGAGTTTCTTCTTTGAGAACTGTCTTGCTTAATTCTACTACCTCGGAGTAGATTGTTCGGGTGTTCGGGAGACTTCTCAGTTCTGAAAAGAACTGTCCTGCTTATTCACTATTACCTGGGCGGATGGTATAGAATTAGGCTGGGACTACTACTTTAGCTTATAGGATCGTAATTAACTGTACTACCGCGGAGTCAGTTCTTGGGTTGGTCTCAACGTTTCGACTAGCTTGCTCTGGTCATCATCATGTAGATAGATAGATAGAATTATCCCACAACTTATGTACATGCCCAGAGTATATGTTTACTCGTCTATACTGCGGTCCGGCTGGAGTGTCGATCACAAGTGGAATGTTTGTCTCGCATATTTTGAGGAAAGGACGTCATTTACAAGGGTACATGACATTTTCTTAAATCTTATTGCAGTTTTATTGCAAACATGGGTAATTAAGTCTGGAATTTATGGCAAGAGTAGGCCCAAAGTAATGTAACCTTTAATAAAACCTCAGCTTAGTAAGCCACTGGCTTAGGCCAAATATCTTTGTTATGATACTGCAGGATACAGGGCGACTTAGTTTTGAAACCATAACAAGGAAATAAATATCAATCAAAACAAAAACAAATTGTCAACAATATTCTGCAACAAATACTGATTCATCACTGGTTTTGTTGACCCTTTTCAGCTTCACTCAAGCCAATGTCACATGAGACAGGCAACCAGTTTCTGGCAATATCAAAGAAGAGAAGGCAGTCACATTCAAATGTTCATTTAATTATTCTTGGGAATCATGAGGCATGTTTGAAAATTTACTTCTATGTGCTACCAAAGTTGTCCTTCAGTATGCACTGCAGTTGGTTGCCTCCAAGTTCCCTCGAAAAGTTGTCGGTTGTTTTCACAAAGAACTAAGATTCAATCTTAAATGAGTTGTCAATATCAATATAGTGATTGGTACTGTGACATCACACTTTGCTTAGCAATTAAGATTGATACAGTTAAGACCATGAGTCTAAATTCTTTTTGAAATCGGGCCCAAGAACCAACTTCATGGCTCTGCTTACCCCTAGCAGGGAATTTTTGCTTGTGCCTGTGCGTACTCCATGTTACAAGACATTCTTTGCTTACAAAACTAGCACAGAAATTTGTCATTTAAACAGAAAACAGAGAGTATCGTAAGTTCAGAGTATGGCGGTAAGCAGAGTCATCAAACTGGCCCCTTGTGTGACAAGGACCTTAGGAAGCACCAAGTTTCCATTTCTAAAAGGACTTTTGAGCTTCAACCCTTGGTCTATCAGTCTAAACATAAAGTCAATAACAATTTCTGAAAATTACTATCATTTACATATATTTTTCTAATTTAACAAAGTCCAAATTATTAATTCTTTAGATGACCCTGGAAGAATAAATAATATAAACCGTTTTCTGCATACAGAGCACGGATTACAATTTGCGCCCCCTCCCCCATAATATGGTTACAATAAATAAATGTTATGGGTACATTTTATTTTGATGTAAACATGTTTCTACCTTTAGAATATATAGTTCAATATTTATGTTTGGTTAGTTTCGAGTCTTCTCTGTCTTTCACCTATGTTTCTTAGACCCCGGTTCGAATCCCACCTCAGAATGGAACTTTGATTATAGATTGGGTTTTCAGTCTCTACCTGGGCACAATTTCATAGAGCACAAAAAGCAGCTAAGCACAACAAAATTGTGCTTAGCAAAATAAGTTTACCTGCCAAACTACCATGTCACATGTACAATTTGTGACAGGTATCCTGCTCGTTCCTGCTATCCTAAGCAGAAAATTGTTAAGCAGCTCTATGAAATTGGGCCCAGAATGTGTGGGTTTTCCACAGTTGGGGTTTTCCTCCTACAACTAAACCCTAAAATGTCTTCAACCTGATGGTTTAGGAAGGACAGTAAAGTTTGATAACTGTTAACTTCCTTGCGGCTGTACTGTAGCTTGCTTCTTCCTTCGTATGGTCTCCACTAATTCTTTATACCTCAACAAACACTCCTCCTGAAAATATAAATAATAGAAAGCTTTAAAAATCTTGGCAATGCAGAAATCTAGCTACAGCCATAGCTGTAGCTATCAATTCAGGAATGACCATAGAGTACCAAGCGCACTTTTAATGAGAGACCACATGACATTTTACAAGGTGCAATTTGCAGTTTTTCCAAAAATAGTTTGCACTCTCCTGAAGACGAGCAAAGTTTACTGTTTGCAGGCCTATTGATACTTAACGGGGACAACAAATGCAATTGCCTCCATGCCCCCTGGTGCACTTGAAATGCTATGGTAGAAGTTAAAGAAACACATTGCCTTGGATCGGACGAGTTGGTCTTTAAAAAGCGTTTGTAACCGTTTGTTATAAAATGCATATGGATAGAAAGATCTTTTAAAAGTAGACTACAATGATCCACACAAATTTGCCTCGAAATTGCGTGGATTTCCTTTTACTTTGCGAACTAACACGGTCGGCCATTTATGGGAGTCAAAAAGTTGACTCCCATAAATGGCCGACCGTGTTAGTCGAAGTTTGTGAAAGAAAAACCGTGCATTTTCGAGGAATGTTTGTGTGGATTGTTGTATTCTACTTTGACAACATCTTTCTCACCATATGCATTTTATAACAAACGCTTGCAAACGCTTTTTAAAGACCAACTCAACCGATCAAAGGCAACGTGTTCCTTTAACAATTTCATCATAGGGTGCCATTTAACCAAGAAGAAAATCTAATAGTTGTTTAATTTACATTCAGATGTTAAATTTACATTCAGGCAAAAGAAGAAAATGCCTTGAAAGAGTTTTATACATGGTTGTACAAGAAAATTTACAACTAAAGCCTTTCATAAACTTCAGTTTCTTAATTCTAAACCTCCTTTAAGTTCAGCAAATACATGAATTAAAGAAAGAAATTGTAGGTCTTGTAACAAAAATCCGATAAAGTTCTGATCTTCAAGAAATCTCAAAGCACAGTTTCAACAAAACTTACTTTTGTCTTTCCCGGTACTGCATCCGCAACCTTCTCCCATCTTTCTGATGTTCCTTTGGTGTAAATGGACAAAGCTTTCTCAAAGATCTTCTGTTGTCTCTGCGTCCAGCTGCACGTCTCGACACCTCCTTGTACTAACACATCCTCCCCATCATCTTGACTCTGTCTGAGGTCTTGGGGCGTCTTACTCGGTTCTGATGTCCCATTAGTTGAAGCTTCTGTTATAAGCAAAGTTCTATCCACTGCCTTGGATTGGTTTACAACTTTCGGTTTCCTTTTGGTTTGCTTGTTGCTTGTGTTGTCATTTTGTGCGATAGGTTCTGATGTCGTTATGTCATCATCAGTGAAGGTTTTGCCTGTTTTACTGCTTACCGAGTGCTTTACAGCTCCAGTAATACCTAAAGATAATTTAGGAAATCAAGTTTTAGTTAATATTTATTTATTCTTGCTGTGAAGCCAAGGACTCTCAGAAAAGCAAACTTAATCACTGTACTAGCCAAGAACCCAATGGAACCCATTCAGGTTGGGACTGAAAACCGAGTCCAGTCCACGTAGGGCCACTGGCGTGATTCGAACCAAGGTCCTAGAGGTGGAAGGCGAGGAAAGATACCACTACGCCATAGAGTTATATATAAGAACTAGAGGGCGCACGGGTGATGCTTCTGGCACAAACGCGACGGGACCGCAAGGAGACACGCACGCGCCATTCTGTACGCGCGTTGAATATAAAACACACGTTGGAGTTTGTGTTTATTGAACGCTACGCGATGCTGTTTTGTTCAACTCACAAAATGGCCGCACAAACACACGCTGTGGGATGCCAGTTTTGTCAACTTAGAAAATGGCCGCCTGCGCGCATGCCGGGGCGCATAGATAGGCCAGTGCGCCCTCTAGTTCTTATGTATAACTCTATGCACTACTTAGTCCCTTTTCAAAACAATTACTTCGGCTTTGGATTCAGCTTAAGGCTCCATTCTCTCATCTGAAGGCCTGAGTGCATACGCAAAGCACGCACAATTTTCTAAACAACCGTCAAGCTAGCCTGAGCCAAATCCAAAGCCGAAGCCGTGGTTTCGAAAAGGGCCTTAGTAATGAAGTTAATAGAGTAATGAATTGAATACTTCAAGTAGGTGATCTAATAATAATAATAATAATAATAATAAGACTTGTAATGCGCATGTGTCCACCCTGCTGGGTGTTCAAGGCGCAGAAAAAACTCTTGCGCAGAAAAAAATCTTACCTTGAGTTGCAGCCTGTACACTGACTACATACCCGCCAGACTTGATCTGTTTAGCCTTCTTGATAACCTGAAGCATTTCAAATAACAACAAATCTTACTAAGAAAATGTTCACACAATATTTTCTCGTTCTCATAAGACGATCAGAGGAAAACTGATCGAAATGCCAACCAGAAACCGGCTCTTATCAGAGCCACCACTACTCACAAAAGAAATTTCTTACATGGTGTCACCGCAAGCCTTACTTACTTCATATTTTATTCAGTTTGAGCAAATGGTACAAAAGAACTTAAGACAAAACATTCAAACTCCAAGGATGTTTTAGGTGACACCATGTGTTAATTTTCTTTGAGTTGCAGTAGAACAAGTGCATTGACCATTCCTCTTCTCAGAACCACAACTTCTCAAAAGAGATTTTACACATGGTGCACAGCAAACGTCACGCGATTGTACTCCCACCATGCAAATGTTAAAGTCCAACATGTCTTTCAAGGGTCATGTTACACTGGGCAATTTACAGGCAGCTATTTTCAGGCAATCTCTGAGAAGAAGAAGCATTACATTTGAAAGTTCATATAATTTTCTAGGGGATCGTAAGACATCGTCTGAAAAAAACCTCAAGTACTACCAAAGTGGTCCTGTGGCATGAACTGCAGTTGGTTGCCTTCAAGTTGGCTGCAAAATTTGCCTCGTTTGGCAAGGACCTTAGAGCTATCTAAACTCAGAGGGTTTGGAGCCAGTTGTTACCCAGCCGGATAATATTGAACAGATGGGGTAATTAGGGCTACTTCTCCTACCTCATCTACTGGTCTGAATATCTCATCAGCGATCTTCTCCCATCTTGCCGTTGTACCACCAGGAAACCTGGCCATTACACGGATCAGTTTGGTCACTTCATCTTGGCTCCATTCTCCAGCCTAAAGGAGGTATCAGTAAGATAATAACACTAAGGGTTAGGGTAGAACTCTTGCCATATTTCATCTTTTTCTTAAAGGCAGTGGACACTATTAGTAACTACTCAAAATAATTATTAGCATAAAACCATACTTGGTAACGAGTAATGGGGAGAGGTTGAAAGTATAAAACACTGTGAGAAACGGCTCCCTCTGAAGTGACGTAGTTTTCAAGAAAGAAGTAATTTTCCACGAATTTGATTTCCAGACCTCAAGTTTAGAACTTGAGGTCTCGAAATCAAGCATCTTAAAGCACACAACTTCGTGTGACAAGGGTGTTTTTTCTTTCATTATTATCTTGGAACTTCGACGACCAATTGAGCTCAAATTTTCACATGTTTGTCATTTTATGCATATGTTGAGATACACCAATAGTCAATGGTCTTTGACAACCAATAGTGTCCAGTGCCTTAAACTCAATTCTTAAACATTTATGAATTTAGTCTTTTATCTCTAAATTTAAAGGTTCGTTTATTATTAATATATTTCCCTTTCCTGTCATTGGTCGCTGTTGGTTTGCACAATTACAAACGAAAATACAAATCATTTCATTTTCCTTTGAAAAAAAAACTGCTTTTAAAAGCCTTGAACCTTTCAGAGAAAGCCAATATGTACAGCATCTGTAATCTCATATTGATTGATACCTGCCTGTTAAAACACGTCGCAGAAGTAGAAATTTGTCTACAGTTGCAAAAAAAATTGTTTTTCTGACGGCGACTGATGCTGTATCTCAACACTGTCAATCTCAATCGTCAATTGATATGTTTCCAATAGTCTTAGCTCAGGCACAGCTTTATCCCAAACAAAAATAAGCTGCCAACTGTTTTTGTGTCATCACAAAGTCGACCCGAAGGCGGCTTCAAATACCTTAGTTTGTTGTGCTCTGTTTGTGTTTTCTGAAATCGTTTCTGCAGGAGTATAAGTAACTGGTTCTGCTGTGGTTGCCTCGTACTCATACAACGGTAGATCCACCCTCCTCCTCTTCTTGACTTTATCTTTCCCTTCATCCTCCTCCTCCTCCTCCTCTAACTCCGCCTCCGCCTCCTCCTTCATCCGTTTCCTTCTCTCTCTCCACATCTCAATTTCAGATTTGACGCTCAGGAATGTCGAGGGCGCTGAGATGATGGTTGAGAGAACGAGGCGGTAGAGCTTACAAGGGAGTGCGTCACTTAGTAAAGGCTTGACTGGCATGAAGGGGTCATCTACTGGATTTTCTTGAGCAGGGATCTCTTCGTTGTCTTGGGGGATGGTGGTTCCCGCAGCTTGCCTGTTGGACTTCTTGGATTTCTTTTTCTTTTTTGGGATGATTGATTCCTGCAATTAAGAAATAACAAGAAAACAAAACTATTGGTGAACCATGTTTTTGTTTACACAAGATAGTAATAGCTCACTTAGCAAGTATGACCAATGCCCAATAGAATAGGGAATAGTCAAACAGTAGGAGGGTTGACTGTGTACAGTGTAGACACTGTATGTAGATACATTGAAAACACACCATATTGCAGGCGTGCATAGTTTAACTCCAAACCACAGTGGATGATATTGAATGGCCAGACAGTAGGAGGGTTGACTGTGTACAGTGTAGACACTGTATGTAGAATGTAGATACATTGAAAACACACCATATTGCAGGTGTGCATAGTTTAACTCCAAACCACAGTGGATGATATTGAATGGCCAGACAGTAGGAGGATTGACTGTGTACTATGTAGATGCATTCAACACATACCAGTTTATCTATAATTCTAAACTACAGTGGATGCTAGGGAATGGTCAGACAGTAAGAAGGTTGACTGTGTACTGTGTAGATGCTCTCAAAACACATCATATCACAGGATGCCTTAGTTTATCTACCATTCCAAACCATAGTGGATGCTAGGGAATGGTCGTACAGTAGGAGGGTTGACTTTGTACTGTACGTTACAGTCAGGAATGGTTAGAGAGAGAGTGGGAAAGTCAATAATGTAATTTGTAAAAAGCAAATGTGTTTTCTGTTTTGTCTTTACCAAATCCAGAAGTCTTTCCCAATAGATGGACCACAGGACGATGTAATGTCCGACAGTAAGGATGATAAAGAGAAGTATCCCTAGCTCAACCAGACCCATCTTACGAACTCGTCGGTAATAGAACACCGGCTCCCGCCAATCAGGAAGACCATGCTCCAGAATATGGTTGTATCTTAATAAGGAAGAGAGAGGAACAGATAATAAAACTATTAAAGGCAGTAGACACTATTGGTAATTACTCAAAATAATTGCTAGCATAAAACCTCACTTGGTAACGAGTAATGGGGAGAGGTTGATAGTATGAAACATTGTGAGAAACGGCTCCCTCTGAAGTAACAAAGATTTTGAGAAAGAAGTAATTTTCCACAATTTTGATTTTGAGACCTCAAGTTTCGAAATCAAGCATCTGAAGGCACATAACCTCGTGTGACAAGGGTGTTTTTTCCTTTCATAGTTATCTCGCACCTTCGACAACCAAGCATATGTTGAGATACACCAAGTGAGAAGACTGGTCTTTGACAACTACCGGTACCAATAGTGTCTGGCAGTGTCTTTAATACGAAGCATTACAAAACAGGTAAAACTTCTTGATTCTTTGGGGTACAGAGAATGGCTTCCTCATGTCGATCCAATAATCTTCGTAACTCCACCCAACTTGCTATCCATCTTTGCCAAACCGAAAGAAATAAAAACAGCCCCATAACTCTGTTTTAACTATGCTTAACAATAATTCTTAATTATGTGTTTTGTGTGTATATTTAATCCTTTGTTTTTATGAACCTTTCATTATAAATATTCATAATTTTTATATCAGGTAAGCCATTATTAAATTGTGTAATGGTTTAATTCAAAGATGTTCTTGTTGCTACACAGAATAAACCATTCTTACCTTTGTCGCATATCTTGATTTTTAAGAATTTCAGCAACAGCCACCAACTGAATTTGACAAAGAAAAAAACACAATAAAAAATATGCCTGCCAAACACTTAACAACTACAAAGAAGGCGATTGCCTCTTTGCCCCCGATAGCCCCCTTGAAATTTTCGAATAAAATGTAGTTTCCTCGTCATAGAGGTTTCCTTTACCAATTGGAGAAAATGTACCACTATCAAGAACAACCAAATTGATGTAATTGATGTTTCACAGACTGAGCTGCTTAAGCACCAAAAAGTTGCTAAGCACAACAAAATTATGCTTACCAGAATAAGGTTACCAGCCAAACTACCATGTCAAAAGTACTACTTTGGAATGGTATCATGCTCATTTTTGTTAAGCAGAAAATTGTTACGCAATATTTTCTGCTAAAGCCGGTTCTATGTGATCGGGCCCCGGTTAGGCACAAGTTATTTGTCGTTTTATTTATTGTTGTCCATAGGGCCTACCTGTCTAAACTTTTCCTCTGCATTTTCTTCTTTATTCTTGTCTGGATGTAGAAGGAGAGACTGCTTCCTGTAAGCCTTGCGGATCTCTGATGAAGTAGCGGTCTGTAAAAGCATCAAAATAATAAAAGGAATTATATTTGGTCCTTGGGAAAAATAGTATGAACAAAATTACAAGGGCTGATCTCATGTAAACACAGTGTTACTGGTGTAAGCTCACAGACTTTTACGTCAGGGCAAAATAATGAGCTTGCAAATGCAATCACCATTCTTCGCTTTTAAAACTAGTCATCAGGCAGGTCAAGCACTGAACGGAGATGCCACCACTTTTTCATTATAAAATATATAAATACATTTTTACTCAATCAAATGAGACCTTTTGTAAAAATGTGTTCAATAGTGGTTGCAAGGGTTAGACATGGAAAGATTTTCCGCAGCATTTCTGCATTGGAGGCAACATATATCTAGTTTCCGTATCAATCATGCCACCATTTTGTCATTTGTTTAATAAGTTGTAGTTATAATTTTTATATTGATAAAATAAAAGAGTTTCTAGAATACTATTTTACTCAATCAATCAAATCATAAATGAGATTGTAAATTATAAAAGCTAGTGGCTGGATACGGAAAGTTTTCCCCATTATGTTTGTCAGTTTTATTATAGTGTGACCACGTCAATGTGGACCCAAATTCATTCAGTTCGGGTTGAGCATGGTGGACCAATCTTGATTGTGAATAATTAATTATGAACAGATGATCATCATTGACATTGAGTCAATGTGTCAATCAATGATTGACAAGATTTTATTATCATCCGATGCCGCACTTACACTTTCAACACCAAGGAGCTCATAGAAGTTCCCTTGAACTTCCTCCACCAGATCAAACAACTCAAAATCTTCATTATCATATGCTCTTGTACTTGACACAAGACACATTAAAACACACAAAATGGTACAAAAAGATACATTTTGCGAATGCAACCGTCGTCTGCAGGAGGCTGACATGTTGGCAATATGGCGACACTGGTTAACATCGCTATCAGTCGCTGAGTGGTTTATATGCTTCGACGGAAATAAACGCGGGTACCAGTTTTCTTCGGGACCACACATTTGAAATAGCGCCCTCAACGTATACTTTGGGGTATTATTAAAGGTGCAATCTCTTCTCCCCCCCCCCCCACACCCCCTTTTTATTTCTAGTTCTTTCTCCGACTTTAAATAAACAACTCACAATCTTGTCATGATTTTACAAACACTTTCATAGAATTTCAATGAATTCAGCCCCCTCAACAATCTCTACCCCACCCTATCTTGCCCCGTGAGGTTAATTCCTAATGAATGACCCGATACAGGAATAGCCCCACCACCATAAACAGAGCATAAAAATTAGGTCATATCCCCAGACTGCCCCCCCCCCCCCCCTCGTCCGAAGAATTGTTTTCCTAATGATAAAATGTTTGGTTTCTCCTCGACCATAGAGAATGGACCAACCTCTCTACCTCTCAAACCCGTGATACCCAGAAAAAAGGGTTATGTCCAGCCTCTATGGTCCAGCACACGGTTGGCAACACACCCACCCCAACCCCGCCAGACCCGACCCCACCCTTTTCCCGGCCAAAAAAAGTGTGTATACTAATTGTGGGCGGGGTCATCTGGGTTGTGGTTGTTCAATTCTCAGGTCCCTGTGTTTTTGCAGAGTGTGCACAGTGCATGCACCATGCAGCACACTATGGTCCAGCACACGGTTGGCAACACACCCACCCCAACCCCGCCAGACCCGACCCCACCCTTTTCCCGGCCAAAAAAAGTGTGTATACTAATTGTGGGCGGGGTCATCTGGGTTGTGGTTGTTCAATTCTCAGGTCCCTGTGTTTTTGCAGAGTGTGCACAGTGCATGCACCATGCAGCACTAAGCAGTTGCATATTGCAAGCCCGGCTGTAGGTTTTAATCCACTTCTCATATCTCTCAGTCATTTGACATGGGTTGCTTGCGGAATGCGTACATAAATCGGCACTTAAAACACAAACACAGTGTGTGTGTGTGATTTGGCCGTGGCATGAGCTACAAAACAGACAAGTTATCATAATAAAACTGTTCATAATAAATAGGAGCTTAAAACGAGTATTTCTCAGCCCTTTGATTTCTTCGAATGTTTGTGTTTGTATTTCTTCATATATTATGTGATTGTTTGGTTCATATCAAAAAGTAAGATATAGAGTATGCAGTAGAATTTTGCTAACAGAAAACGACCGTTTTTGTGTTTTATACAGATTGTTTTGAGTTTGGCTAAACCTTCTCGTGTATAACCCAACCACCCGGGCCCGGCCAGACCAAGTGGTTGTGTATGTGTTGTAAATAATGCATAATGTGCGTTACATGTAGGCTACAAACAGAAGTGGCGTTGTTGACCGAGTGATATTTTCTGCCAAAATCTTTATCATAAAAAAATGAGGGAAGTCATGTCGTAAAAAAATTCAGGTTTTGAATTTGTAAAATTTTGCGTCTGTGTGTAGTCCTTGCCAGCCAGGTTTATGGTAACATGTGCATCCTATGGTCGTACCACGCAGACAGAAGGAGGCTGGGCGAACCTCGGAGTGTGATATCTAGTTTTGAAATAATTTACGTAAGACGAGAAACTTGCGGTCATGTGTAACCACAATCAAGAGACGAAGGGAAACGGTTATGTTGGCACTTGGTTTATTTGATAGTCGGATGCGAGTGGCTGTTCGTGTACGTCCATTGACAACACATGGGTTACACAGCATGGCAAAGTTAAAACCCTGGTTTTTTCAAAAACATAACGGTACGACGTGCTGTCGGTGTTCTGCGTTTGCATTATTGACATTATCACGGTGGGCTGTTCTATGACAGTTTTACACACACACAAGATGGCGGTCGGTTGTAGGTCGGACAGTGAACCACGTCGCTGACACTGATAACAGAGTAGGATTGTTAACAAAACGTTCTCATATGGCACTAGGACAGAACAGCGAGCATAAATCTAGCACAGTGCACATGATTAACACACAGTGCGGCTGCACAGCAAAGCCTCGTGAATTCTCGAGCCGACAACGAACGAAGGTCCCGGTGACTAAGCAAGACAGCAGCGGACGCCATGGCAAGACACTGTCCAGAGCTTACGCTGTGCAGCACGGCCGAGATCGAGCAGCAAGCTTCCCACCCGCCCGTTAAATTTGTCAATGGCTTCCAGAAACGTCTTGGCGTCTACATGACTGACACCAGAGAAAATGACATTTCAAGCGACAGCGAAACCGATATTTCAAGTTTGGAAATCGACTCTAATTTGTCACATTCGTCAGACTTATCCAATACCGACTCGCCAAACTGTGCATTTCTTTCGCAAAATAATGAACATCTGGGGGAGAAATTTTCAACAGCGAACAATTCCCAGCGAAGTGGAAATTTCGATGGCGTCGATGCTAAACAACATACGACTCCGTTGCCTGATGAAACTCAAAGTGACAATTCCTTCCGTCAAAACAATTTAGCTTTGAAAAACATCTCTCGGGATGACCTACTCCTTCCACTTTCTGTAAACAAGCCCAAGGTAGCTCCGATTTCTCACCAGCGAAATTCGGATGCGGATAGCCCGGGGAAGACGCTGGATTCCAACTCGAGAGACAAGCCTCTTGTCATCAAAATACGGCGCAGAACGTGGACTGTTTCGGAGAATTCCCAGTGTCACGAATCTATCCAAAATGGCGGCGTCAAGAAATCTAAAATCAATGGACCGACTTGCACACAACAAGCAGATACTAATCCAGCCTTTGAACTTTCATCGTCATCAAATTACAACAATAACAATATTGAGGAGTGGCAAAGCATCGGGGATTGTCTTCCAGATAAGAAACACAAAGCAGCTGAAAAGTTTTTCCCGCCTAAACCAGAAAACAATAAGAAAGTGCTCGAAGCGTCAAAGACAAAGCATCATCAGCGGCGCAAGTCAAAGAAACTTAAAGGGGAGTTTACCGAACATCGTAAAAAGAAAACCTCACATCAACATCATCATAAAACCAAACGGAAGAAAAGCAGAGAAAATTCTTTCAAGGAACATTCCAAATCGAACCCACCTCACCCCGGAAAAACTCTTCGATTACCAACCGATCCTCAGAAAGCGGTGAAGGTTTTAGAGAGAGCTTTGGAGTCAATAAACGCACAAATCAAACAACTCAAGAAAGAGACAAGTCATGGAAACAAACCAAGGTCACACAGAGGTCTGCGATCCAAAAAATCGTCCAAGAAAAGATTACACAAAGAGACAAGATCGACCAAGATCGAGAAAAAGCCCGACCTTCTTCCAGTAACCATGTCACTCTTCAAGCTCCATGATTCTTTCTCCATCGTACCGTCATTAATCGTCCGAGACGGTGATCTCCACCCAGCCTACAGCGCGTCGGTGGACCCCAGAGAACCGCCAGCAAACCACCCTATTTGGCGGTGGAGGATCGGACAAACTCCGTTACCGAAACCAACAGCACACGATAATCAAGTTATGGACTGGTTGAATAACTGAGATAATACAGTCCTAAACATGGTTCAGATAAAACTTGAGAAAACTTCCAGACAATCTTGAAAAGTCAAGACTGATTAATAGTCTATAAATTCCATATAAAAGCAAATTTCCAAAGACGTTTTTGTTACTTAAAAAAAATGGTAATTGTTTGAACTTTTGTTCTTATCTTATTATTAGGGAAGATCATGTGTATAAGACATGACATTGACAATGCCTGTCAATGGCTCAGCAAACTTCAGAATGCATCTCGTTGTACATGCATATGGCTTAATGGCCACCACAAGCTTATGATAGTCTGATAAATCCAACAGTTTTTACCAGAAATAAACCGTTCCTTTGAACAAAACCGCTCTACAAAAAATATGCAGTCAAGGAGGTCAAAACCTTTGTACGTGTATCTATAATTTTATAAACGACGGCTCGTTATTCTACAGAATAAACGCCGTGTATTTGAACTGATGATTGACAATCGAGTAGTGTTGTGTTCTACATTTTGTTCACTCTTTCATGCTTTATTTGTTGGTTCCGTATTCTATGATTGTTTTCCTGTAGTGTACATGCTCCGGGTGGATTTTATAACATAATTTGGGATAAGTTCGAATTGGTTGATGTTGCACAACCTCGCAATCTCTAATTGTTTTTGTCTGCCTTCGCAATGCAGCCTTATCATACAACGCCAGATTATTTTTGGCTTGAATGTTATAGCATGACTCCTATCCTAACTCATTCCATTCACCAACAATCCACAATTAATACATTCGTACTCTATTCATATTACTAACACCTGCTTTACCATAATTGACGTTTGGAAAAGATTCCTAAAATTTCAGTTAAACAATTTTTTAGTGTACTGTTCCGATAAAAAGTATAATTATTAAAAAAAGATACGTAATATCCGAGCTTCATCTGTCGTTTATTTATTTATTTATTTATTTGTGCTTAAAAAGGGTTAATTTTTGTTCAGAAATAGGAGGCATTTAGTAAATTCTCAATGATTGTTATTTCGTTGTAATAACACAAAACACAATGTCCACAGATTTACATTAAACTTACACCGTTTGAAGATAATGATAGTAGAAAGCTTCCCTGAAAATATTAGATGATGAGGTGCTGTAGTTTTTTAGAAACGAGTGAAACAATGTCATAACAATACGTTTTTACATGCTAAAATAGTTTTCGTCTCCCCTCATGATCAGTGAGACGAAAAAAAAATTAATGACATTGTTTTACTCATTTCTCAAAAACTAGAGCACCTCAGCAAGTAGTATTTTCAGGGAAGCTTTCTACTACTTTCATTATCTTCAAACTGTGTAAGTTTAATGTAAATCTGTGGACATTGTGTTTTTTGTCCCAACCCCCCCCCCCCCAAATTTACATAGACCCTTTAAAGACAGTGGACACTATTGGTAAGCAATTGTCAAAGACCAGTCTTCTCACTTGGTGTATCTTAACATATGTATAAAATAACAAACCTGTGAAGATTTGAGCTCAATTGGTCATCGAAGTTGCGAGATAATAATGAAAGAAAAAACACCCTTGTCACACGAAGTTTTGTGCTTTCAGATGATTGATTTCGAGACCTCAAATTCTAAATCTGAGGTCTCTAAATCAAATTCGTGGAAAATTACTTCTTTCTCGAAAACTATGTCACTTCAGAGGGAGCTGTTTCTCACAATGTTTTATATTATCAACCTCTCCCATTACTCGTAATCAAGAAAGGTTTTATGATAATAATTATTTTGAGTAATTACCAATAGTGTCCACTGCCTTTTATGTAAGTTGAATGTGGTGGTGTTGTGCTATTTGGTGCACAAGATGTAAGTTGGCACAAAGTGATGAACAAAATACTGGCTATGGGGCTATCGCAGATAACATGAAAAAAATACCATACAAAAAAACTATGGCAGCCATTTTGAAAATTGCATGTAGTAATCTATCCATATTTCGTTTTCAAAGGACAATGTGCGAAAGCCCATAGCCGATCAAATTTCATTCTCATATTATAGCTTAATACTCTACTAGTAGCCATTTATAATGTGCTATAGGCCTATCTGCTAAAAGAAAAGACACTCCTGACGCAGGATCGGAGAGAATGAGTTTCGATACAGATGACATTCTAAACACAAAATCGGTTTTCAAATGAGTGTTGAAGCTGGTGACTCGCCGAAGATTCCATATAGAAAGATAGGCCATTGTGTGAGAAGGATTGGGTTCCGTGTGACTGACTGTGCCATGTTCTATGTCTGTTATATTAACTGATCATAAGCATAACACCCGGAACATTTTCCCCTATCTGCCCCTCATTACTGGATATTTGGAATGTTATGGGTGAACCCGTGACAAAATGGAGTTTGACACTTGCGTAAAACTGGCCTCATTAATTTTTAACATGAGCTGGGGATGTCTCTCGACTGTTAACGGTTTTACAGTCATATCATGTGCTGTCGTGTAGTTTCGCTGATAGAAACACTGGGTCGAGACGTGTATGGGTGTAGCAATTCGGCTCAGATAATCATGCTTTGTGTTGAAGGTGGGCTGGAGCCTTTTATTAGACATCTGAAAGCACACAAAGTTTTGTTAACAAGGATATTTTTTTCTTTCATTATTCTCTTGCAACTGCGATGGCCAATTGAGTCCAAATTTTCACAGATTTGTTATGTTATGCTTGTTGGGATAAATCAAGGGGGGGATACTGACGGTCTTTGACAATTACCAAATGTGTCCAGTGCCTTTCTTTTTTATTTATTTTAACATGGATTCTTCTTTGCGTGTGTTCATAAAGATGGTCCACAACATGCCATTTTCAATAACACATATTTTTTTAATCACACATTTTGCAAATGTTTATGAGATGAATGGCGGGTATGCGAGTGAAAATGACGTCAAACCATTTACATGAATTTAAAGGATCACGTTGCCTTGGATCGGACGAGTTGGTGTACAAAAAGCGTTTGTAACCGTTAGTTATAAAATGCATTATGATTGGAAAGATGTTTTAAAAGTAGAATACAATGATCCACAAAAATTTGCCTCGAAATTGCGTGGTTTTCCTTCCTTTGCGAACTAACATGGTCGGCCATTTATGGGAGTCAAACATTTGACTCCCATAAATGGCCGAACGTGCTTGTCGACGAGGTAAAAGGAAAACCGTGCACTTTCGAGGCATGTTTTTGTGGATCATTGTATTCTACTTTTACAACATATTTCTAACCATATATGCATTTTATAACAAACGGTTTCAAACGCTTTTTATAGACCAACTCGCCCGATCCAAGGCAACGTGTTCCTTTAATAATTTTTAGGACTGAGCGATTTACAAATGCAAAAACATCGCTGTAATGGGATATTTTAAGTGTATTTATGTTTTGGCGGTCTGTACAAGCGTCAGTATAGAGTTTGTACCTCTCGAGTTTTGGGAATGAGGATGTAGAACATTCAAACCGGGGACGTGTAAATGAGGACAATCCACGGCTAGGGATAGGTCCACTGAGTTAGAAAACGTGTACAAAACCAATAGGAGCTGAACATGAGGTCGCAGGCGTATTTATACAAGCTTGGGTGTTCTGGTTGCTTGTTAAAAAAATCCATTGCAATTATTGATAGCCTATAATTAGAGGTCATAACAGTATCCTTTGCTTCATTTTGAAACATGTCACTCACAATAGAAATGTTGCATTTCCATGGTAACTATCGCGTAGAGATAGTCGGGGTCTATATGATTTTTTTCTTCAGCGAAGATATTTTTTTTTCTGGCATTGAAGATTGTTGACTAATCTTGCAGCAGGCCTGCCTGAAATTACACGGGTGTCAAGGCCACGGCCTCTGTTGCCCTGGTTTCGTGTGCCATAGGGTTTCCGAGACTTCATAAGTTCAAATTGCTTGCGAAAATTTGACTAATATTTTGCTCTAGTTACGAACATTTCAGAATTGAAAAAAAAAAAAAAATGAATGAAAAAGTAAAAAAATAAAATAAATGCATAATCTGTGATATTTTTGATTAAATTATTTCTAAAAAAAGAAAAAGACAAAACAACAAACTTGTTGCACAGTAGCCTAATTCTGTTGTGCTTTCGAGGCCTAACAAAATATTAAAATACTTCAGGCCTGAAGCCTTTATTTGAGTGAGAAATTACCTCTTTCTCAAGAACATTATAGCTCCGTATACCAAGTAAGTTTGTATGCTAACAGGTTTGAGTTACTACACACAGTGTCCAGTTTTATAGGCATATACACGGGCTCTCACAATTTCTGTACAAGTTGGCCATGGTATAGAATTGCATGCGTGATTTTTTTTTTCGGCGTTTGAGTCAAACTTGTAATCAGACTCTTTTGATAAAACAAATTGTAGGCCTATCTGAGGTCGATTACTAGATCGGGGTATAAAACGAACGGGGCAGCATTCAACTTGATGAGGAAGAAAAAACTAATTTTAATTTTGTTGATTTTAAACCCCAAAGCGATTCAGTGTAGGCATATTTGTCCGTTTTTCTTTACCGAAATAACACAAGCAAAACAGTTGCTTCAAGTAAACTATACTACAGAGTCAAGTGATTATACCTTTTTGTGATTTAGAGCGCCCTCTCGTGTCAAGTATTAATTAATATTATTTGACAATCAAGGATGTAAAACCAGAGTTGGGCATCGTAGTTTCCTAGAATGGTAAAGCTCTTATAAAATTACAACAAACAATATAAAATCATCAAAAACATCGTCAGCATCTCTGGCCCTCCACATTGATTCCACATTATTTGGGTTTCCATGCCTCACTTAAAGCCTAATATTACCCCCCTCCCTCCCTCCCTCCCTCCCTCCCTAGCCTTCCCAGTCCATGTGTTCTGAACATGTAGGTATTTCTATACCTCCACGTTCTGATGAATTCCATAACAAGAACAGTAAGGCATATACAATCTAACATTCTGAATGAATCTCAGGAAACTGAAAATGAAAGATCAAACAAGTCTTTTTGTCCGATCTGATCACAAGGAAAGGAAATGTTAATGAAGATCAGGTGGATCACAGTGCACAATATTGAAAGGTAAAGAAGTTCTTTGACCCGACTTCAATGTTTCTACCCACAATGCACTTCTGTTTCAGGTCAATGCGCACACTCAGTGACCTGGCGCTGGGACAAAATAAAATCCTGTCCTGAATTCGATGGATAAATCACCACTGGAGGACCCATTTTGGGGTCGAAAATCCCTCATTTCTCCCACTCGTTGGTGAGAATTCTACAGTTGATAGGCTTTCCAATATGAAGGAGATGATCGGGGGCTGCTGTGTTTGCGGAGATGAACGTGGCTGGACGGAGAACCCGTTAGTTTACTGTGACGGACAGGGCTGTAATGTGGCCGTACACCAAGGTAAAAAAAAAGGAAACTTCTTCTTCACGTTGTTTAAAAAAAAAAATCAAGTTGATGCCCTTCGGTCTCTCTGCAGTTTACGCGCCATGATTTATTTAAATAATCGACTAGAGGTTTTAATGAATAGTGTAGCTATATCTTGAAATAACTCTGCTAGTGACCGTAGAAATAAAGTGTGATTGTAATCACTTCAAATTTGGGTCACAAAAGAACCAATGTTTGGCCAGCCAGTCAGTAATTTTTGTCAACTCAAAAAATAGTCTGTCACCCGGTCATTATGAACACTGACATTGGAATAAAAAAGAAAACAAATAATTGAAGTGAATTTGTTAATTTGTACTGTTGTGTCACTGATACTGATTCATTTTGAATAAGGTTTGGTTTTAAACAAAGATTGTTGTCATTTTGTCTGTGTTTGAGCCCAACCCCAAGTTTACAACATTTTTACAATAGATAAGATAGTGAATTACAGAATATCATAAAAAAATAGACCAGTTTCAATTTGAAAATAAATAATATTGGAAAGATTTCCACTACTCCACTATTGTTTACCAAGAGCATTTGAGTAAATAGATACTAATTTATTTCAAAATACCAAATGAAAAAGTGGTTGCAGGATACAACAACATTTTCCATTTCATTTTAAGTTTTTGATTTTACCTTGTGTTTTGTTGTTTGTACATTTAATTTTAACAATGATTATTCGCTAACAAATGAAACTTGAAAGTTTTTAGGTTAATTGTTTGTATCGCAAATTTGTTTGTTTGTTTATCATAAATACCGTAACCATGCAGTGTTTTTTACACTGTCAAACTTGAAATTGAACTATGTTGTGATTTTTATATATGACAGTGACACAGAGTGTCATGAGGAGAAATGTTGTAGTGTTGAAATTGCTAGCAAGTTCAAAATTTATTGCTTCAGATACAAATTCCTTAAAGAGGATTATTTCATGGAAATAAAGTCAAACTTTAATTAAAAGTATCAAATAAATCCCTTAAAAACTGGTGGCCAGATTTAGAAATGTTTCCAAAATGTTGGAGGAGAATTCCTGACAGGGCGTTTGTTTTCTAAATAGCACACTTTAATTTTTAAAGGGATGTGATCTTCTTTTGGCAATGGACTGGAACCAATTTCTCAAGATGTTTAAAAATGTCTTGTTTTTTCTTTGAAGCATGTTATGGTATTGTGACAGTTCCAACTGGACCTTGGTATTGCCGCAAATGTGAATCACAAGAAAGATCAGCAAGAGTGGTAAGATTCAATGTTACGCAGCACACACACTCAAATATAGGTAGTTGTTTTCATTTGGCTTTGTGTTTTGAACCAAAATTTAACTACAATTTAACTAGAAGAGAAATGTTCATGTGGGATAATTGTAACAACTCTGATGGTCGTAGATATATGACATGACCAAAAGCAACGATTATTGCAGCTAATAGAAATGATGTCTCGATCCACTTAACGAAAGTAGTATTAGATAAGTTGGCAGTTCTTTTTTAGAACTGAAAAGCCTCCTAAATTCTCAAAATCTACTCCTGCGGTAGAAGAGAAATCTCGCAAATTCTGAAAATCTACTCTGCTGCAGTAAAATATAGAGCTCAAGACAAGTTCTCAAAAGAACATAATCTACCCAGAAAGCAGATACATGGTGTTACCCCAAGTCTAATATATTTATGATATTTGGTTTGTTTGTAGTACATGGGTTAGGTATCAATTTAATTTCTTCGTTAATAAGAGAAAAAGACCACAATCTTCTTAGATCTCCAAAACTGAGCTTAGTTTGACTGTTCAATTAACATGTGATATCATTTGTTGTTTGATTGATAGCGCTGTGAGCTGTGTCCTCAACGTGAGGGAGCTTTAAAAAGGACTGATAATGGAAGTAAGTCATATTGATTGATAATTGATAAGTTGATCTTTAAAATGGTTTTCATGTGTATGTTAATGCAATTCAAACGACTTGATCAGTTATTGGATATTGATTGGTGCTGATACACTGTACAAGAGAAAGATTGGTCCTACATGTACATTGTATTTAAACCAATCAAGTCTCGTTGATTCCTTAAGACAGCTACATTGATTTCTTAAAGACACTGGACACTATTGGTAATTGTCAAAGACCAGTCTTCTCACTTGGTACATCTCAACATGCATACAATAACAAACCTGTGAAAATTTGAGCTCAATTGGTCGTCAAAATTGTGAGATAATAATGAAAGAAAAATCACCCGACCGTCACACGAAGTTGTGTGCTTTCAGATGCTTGATTTCGAGACCTCAAAATCTAATTCGTGGAAAATTACTTCTTTCTTGAAAACTACGTTACTTCAGAGGGAGCCGCTTCTCACAATGTTTTATACTATCAACTCTTCCCATTACTCGTTACCAAGTAAGGTTTTATGCTAATAATTATTTTGAGTAATTACCAATAGTGTCCACTGCCTTTAAGTCTGATTTCCATTTTGTTTTGCCCTCAGAAAAATCACAAAACTTGAATTATTGATACTGAAAATATATTTAAACCTACGGTGCTTTGTAACAAACGAATTTTCCTACATGTACCTTTGCCAAAGGCCAAATGTCATGGCTGTTTAGACCGTTGACTGAATACACAAATTCTTGTGGTCTTGACCCTTTAGTCCTGGAGATCTTTGTTTGTTCTTAGCTTTCACTTTAGATGTTGTACTATCAAGCTTGAGTACAAAATAATTTACTTATGGTGGATTTGCCTACTCTGACAGTGACATGTCTGAAGCAACAACTTTTGGGTTGTGGCTGAACGTTTAGGCCGGTTTATAGTCAGTCGCGCGATGGTCGCGCTATGGAAATCTTGATGCGCAATCCTAAAAAACACAGTTTAAAGTCATCGCTGAGGCCTTAAAACTGTGTCTTTTTATGATCACGCGTTAAGATTTTCATCGCTCGACCATTGCGCGACCATCGCCCGACCGACTGTAACTCGGCCTTTAACCCCGGATGTTGATTTACTAGGGTCCTTCCTCACTCAAACAAAATTCAAAAGGTAACTCAACACCCAAACTATTGGACTCTGATTTTGGTGGTATGCCGGATCACATGTAATTGTAGTCCTCAGTCCAACAGAATCAAACAAAACATGCAGTTAGATTTTGATGGATTTGGGTTGGTTACTGTCTTTTGATTGTGTGTGTTTTAGATGGGTACATTACTGTGACCAGGGCCCAATTTCATAGTGCTGCTTAACGGTTAGCAAATTTTTGTGCTTACTGTAGCAGACAAATTTGCTAAGGTGCAAGCGTATCTCACAGGTTAGTAGAAGAATTGGGCGGCCATATTGCCATACTGCGCGTTTACCATGGATTTGCATTGTGACGTCATATATTTTTGTGCGGTAAGCACCAGAAGGTTAGGATGCCTTTCTTGTGCGTACGGTTAGCAGCGCTATGAAATGGAAATCGCACAGTAAGCACAAAATCAGCCGCTAAGCAGCGCTATGAAATTGGGCCTGGAACCTCCAAACATACCAAGTCCTAATTCTTGTTTTGAAACTTTACAAGTTAACCGTTGGTTTTTCTTGTCAGGTTGGGCCCATGTTGTCTGTGCTTTATATATTCCTGAAGTCTGCTTTGGAAATGTGACGACTATGGAACCTATTCTTCTATCTTCTGTTCCTCATGATAGATATAACAAAGTGAGTACTACATCTTCAGGTCTTAAAACAACTCACCACACCCACAGCAAATGCTGTTGTGCCCTGTGCTTTAGCTGTGGTGCCCTTTGCAAAGTTGACAATACAAATAAACATTTGAAGTGTCCCTTACCAGAGAGAAAATGCTGTGGCCCTTCAAGAGTGAAGTTCAAGACCTACATCCTGGTAATGAGCCTGGGATGGACTGTGTTGCCCTGGTCTTGGCCTTGGTGCCCTTTCAAAGGTCCCCATAGACTTCAAGGGGCTGTGTCATCATGGTCAATGCAGATCTGTGGCTGTACACGGAATTATGAACTGTCACCTAGTTACAACAACCGAATGCAGTGCATGCTACTGGACTACTTTGGTAGTACGTGATTAGTTTTTCAAACAATGTCTTATGGTCCCCTAGAATAATATATGAACATTCAAATGTAAATGGATTGGAGTTTGCCTGGACCTGGTTGCCTGTAAATTGCTTCAAGTAACATGACCCTAAGACTAAACAAACAGTAATTAATAAGGGAATCAATGTGTGGTGAAGAGGTTTTCAACTAGTGGTTTAATCCCAACGAGGCCTGGTTCTTGATAATTTTACCGAGACGAAGTGATTCCAATTCATAAATACCTTTTCGGTCAAAAAACATCAACAATTTTTGGTCAAAAAGTAAAATAAATGCAAAAATTATAATTGTTCAATGATTTCTTTCAACACAACACCCCTCCAGCTATGAAATAGTATTAGGCCCTCGGGTAAACAACTCCTTATAAGGAGATTGCTGTGCGCGTATCGCGTGATGTGGCACAACTGTCCCGGCCAATGCTCTCGACCAATAGGAATGAAGAAACTGTCCTATAAGCACAGGTGCAAGCTTGCGTGTCACGCCCATGTTTCAACACTTTTTTTACTGGTCATTCGCGCTCTCCACCAATAGGAATAGCGAAACTGTCTGAGGTATTTATGAATAACTTTTTTTGGCTTGTATCCTCAGTCGTGCTGTTTATGTGAGACAAAGGGGCGTGAAGCAAAGGCAGCTGTGGGAGCCTGCATGACTTGTAATAAGAACGGCTGCCGTCAATCTTTTCATGTTACGTGGTAAGTTGATCACACTACTTTAAGTTTATCTTGAACCTAGTTGTTGAAGTGATCTTAAAGATCTGTTCTTGTTACATGGCGGCGAGAGAAACTTGCATAACATAAGTTTATCATCGACCTAGTTATTGAATATAACTTTGTTTTAACCTTTACTCTGATGTGTATTAATTACTGTGTACTCTTTACTTTCCCGAGTTCTGTAAAAAAAAGACCGGCAAATCATTCGGCTGAAATTCGAACCCATGCCTGTGCATTGCTGGAGCAGATGTCTTACCACTAGACCACTGAGCTGTCCCGATGGCTAGAGGCAGTTCAAATCCTAAGTGTTAGTAGCTGGTACTGCAACGATTTAATAGATAAGATGTTAATTTTGCATTTGGGATAAAGAATATTTATTTGTCCTAGTTGTTGAACAATTCTTCAAAATGCGTTGTCTCTCTGGACTACCAGGGCCCAGTTTCATAAAGCTGTTTAGCAGAAAATACTGCTTAGCAGAACATAATGCTGATGAAATTTCTTTGCTAAGCAAAAAATAGTGGGGAATTAGTCATAACAATGTAAACTTTATGGACTGGTGGCTGGTAACCTGTTTTTGCTGAGCAAGAATTTCATGTTCTTAGCAGGTTTTTGTGCTTTTTTTGGAAATGGGCCCTGGCCAAGATGAGATAATGAAATGTAACTGTTTATCTGTCTTGCAGTGCTCAGCAAGACGGATTCTTGTGTGAAGAAGCTGGACAGTATAACGATAACGTCAAGTACACTGGCTACTGTTCCTACCACTACAATAAACTGGTGAGTGAGTAGTTTGTACTTTATACTTTCTCTTTCATATGGAAGTTGCCCATTCTATTGCATAGGAGAAAACCCATGTCTTTTGAGGTTGTTTGTGGAAACTGCTTGTGGAAGAAACCTGCATAAATTTCAGGAAAATTCCTTGTTGAAAAATTGTTTTATTTATTTTTTCAGAAAAAAGACAAAGATATCAAGACAATACCTCCATTTAAGCCTCTTGGTAGTGCCTACAGCACTCCTGAGAAACCTGCAGACAGGCCTTCTGCCGATAAGACTGAAAAAACTGATAAATCAGAGAAGTTAAAACTGGACAAGATCATTAAAGCAAAGCCTGAAAGGAAGAACAGGTTTTGTATTGCTGAGGCAAGTGCTGCCCTGATTGCACAACAGGAGAGTGCAGCAGAAGCAAGAGCAGCTGAGGTAAAAGCAGCAGAAGCACGTTCAACTGACTTGAAGACCTCAGTTCGTTCGTCAGAAGGACGTGTCGCAGAGTCCAAAGTAGCTCGTCCATCAGAAGGACGTGTCGCTGAGTCCAAGGCAGCCCGTCTGTCAGAAGGACGTGTCGCTGAGTCCAAGGCAGCCCGTCTGTCAGAAGGACGTGTCGCTGAGTCCAAGGCAGCCCGTCTGTCAGAAGGTCGTGTTGCTGAGTCTAAGGCAGCACGTCTCGCGGAAGCACGTGCTGCTGAGTCCAAGGCAGCTCGTCTGTCAGAAGGACGCCTCGCTGAGTCCAAGGCAGCACGCCTCGCGGAAGCTCGTGCTGCTGAATTAAAAACAGTGCGACTCTCAGAAGCTCGTGCCGCTGAAGTGAAAGCAACACGTCTCACAGAAGCATGCACCACTGAGCCTAAGTCAGGGACAAATACTTCTAGTTCTCCGAATAGTGGAAAGGGTGACGACTCAAGTGGAAAGTTTACCAACGCAAATTTTACAGAGACTGTGATCGGCCCAACTGGGACACCCCCGTCATCGTCAGGGGTGGAGGATCCATCCTCGGGGGATAGCTCCTTGATCCTGAAGTTTACTCGGAACACTGTGAGCCAGCCTGGAAGAGGAAGAAAAAGCAGCACGCAAAAGTTGGATATTCCAGGAGTTGGGGATAGTCAGTCGACTGTCGTCTCTTCAAAATCCGGGGGATCTGAGTTCAGTGTTAGTTACTCTGAACGTGTTTCTTCCCCTAGTCTAACCCAAGAGGACACAAGTTTGAGTGTCAAACCAAACAAATCTAAAAAAGGGCAGTCAAAGTCTAATCCTTCGACCCCGAATCCGACGACACCAATGGTGATTACAGAAACAGTCATGGTCAAGGATCTTCCACCAGTGTCGGAAAAGACACGAGGCACCCCTACAGTGGATGTTGAAACGGTTACATCACCAACCCCAAGTGGTTCAGGGAAGACCACTTACACAGGTGCTTACGAGGAATTCATGGCGAAATACAAAGCTGAGGAGACTGAAGATGTCTCCACTAAGAACAAAGAGGAAGAATCCTCACCTGCTTCGACCATCTTCCAGACGTCAAAGGTCATGACGACAAAACCAACAATCCACAAACCCACAAGTTCTAAAACTGCAATATCCACTACCTCGAGTAGCGGAGATGAAATGACCAAGCGCGAAAGGAAAAAACACCGCAGTGGGAAACGCAAAGACAGCAAGTTGAATCGTCCCAGGTCGTCTTTGAGATCTTTTGGAGGAGGAGACGGGATACCCAATAAGAAGAGGAGATCGAGTGGATCATCTCTAGGTAGTCCTCAAGCCTTGTCGATGCCGAGATTAAGTTTTAGTGGGACTGGTGGTAGCTGTGGCTTAAATTCTCCATCCTCAGGATCCTCAATGATGAACTTCTTGAATCAATCAACAAATAATGGTAAGTTCCCTTAAAATTTGCTATAAAAACCTCCCTGTTGCTAGTATTGCTTAACCTCCCTGCTACTAGTAAGCCTCCCTTCTATACTAGTAAGCCAACCTGTTAAACCAGTAAACCCCTCTGCTAATAGTAAACCTTCCTGCTACTTGTAAACCTCCCTGCCATATTAGTTAATCACCCTGCTATACAAGCACACCTCCCTGCTACTGGTAGACCTCCCTTCTACCGGTAAACCTCCCTTCTATCGGTAAACCTCCCTTCTATCGGTAAACCTCTCTTCTACCGGTAAACCTCCCTTCTATCAGTAAACCTCTCTTCTACTAGTAAATCTCCAACTTCTACATAAGTAAACTGGACTGCTACAAGTTAACTCACTGCTACTAATTAACCTCTCTACTATAAGTAAACCTCCCTGCTACTATACTAGTTAACCTACTTGCTACTTGTACTAGTCACCATTCAACTAAAAACCTCTGTACTGCCAGTGAACCTCCCTGCTACTAAAACCTCCCTGCTACTAAAACCTTTCTGCTGCTACCAAACTTTCCTCCCTACTAAGAAGTTTGAGTTGCGCGAAGGCATCTGAAGGCTAGTTTTCACAACAAGCCCTGCCACTTCAATCCATTAAAGGCAGTGGACACTATTGGTACTTACTCAAAAACATTATTAGCATAAAACCTTACATGGTAATGAGTAATAAGGAGAGGTTGATACATGTAGTATAACAAATTGTGAGAAACGGCTTCATCTGAAGTAACCTAGTTTTCGAGAAAGAAGTAATTTTCCACAAATTTGATTTTGAGACCTCAGATTTAGAATTTGAGGTCTCGAAATCAAGCATCTGAAAGCACACAACTTAGTGTGACAAGGGTGTTTTTTCTTTCATTATTATCTCGCAACTTTGACAACCAATTGAGCTCAAATTTTCACAGGTTTGTTATTTTTTGCATATGTTGAGATACACCAAGTGAGAAGACTAGTCTTTGACAATTACCAATAGTGTCCAGTGTCTTTAAATATTTGTAATCACCATATGTTTCTTGTTGTCTCGTTAGAAGATTCAGCAATCAGGGATGTATTTAACATGGCAGGTCAGAGTGGACTGATTGGACCTCAGTCTCGGCTCTCGTCTCTCAATCACAGACAACACCAAGAGACCACCCAATCGTAAGTAATGTTTGGTTTTATATTTATTTCTTCTTACTGTACAGCAAATGTTTGATTGAAAGCCATGGCCCAATTTTATAGAGCTGAGCTGTTAAAGGGTCTATGTACTTTTTCCTAACACAAAACACAATGTCCACAGATTTACATTAAACTTACACAGTTTGAAGATTATGATAGTAGAAAACTTCCCTTAAAATTTAACGTACTGAGGCGCTGTAGTTTTTGAGAAATCGTAAAACAATGGTTTTTCGTCTCAGTATAATATCATAACTGGTTAATGGGATTTTACATGCTAAAATAATTTTCGTCTTCCTGAGACGAAAATTATTTTGTGACTTGTTTTTACTAATTTCTCAAAAACTACAGCACCTCAGTTAGTAATATTTGAAGGGAAGCTTTCCACTATCATTATCTTCAAACCCTGTAAGTTTAATGTAAATCTGAGGACATTTTAAAAAAGTACCCAAATCCTTTAAAACAGAACATTATTCTTAAACAAATTCTGCTAAGCAAGAATAAGCAGAATACCAGTCACAGATGCTTCATGCAAAATTGCATTATAGCTGGTAACCGTTAAACAAAAAAAATAAAAAAAAGGATTCCTGTTGTGTTTTTTTAGCTCCCTTGGGAGTATAAAGCCCCGGGCTGCAGTGGCGGTCTGTAGGCCTTCTCATACACAATATCAACCTTTAATTTTGTTCAACAGTCTACATCAAATATTCTTGAATGATTCTGTGTTGTTTTGACTTGAAGGTCAGGTATGCCAGAAACGATGGAGCAACTTCTTGAGAGACAGTGGGATCAAGGGTCAGAGTTCCTGATGCATCAAGCCACTCATCTTGACAGTGAGTTAATCACATCCTTATTCTTTATAGAGCCTTCTTTCACTAACTTCTTATTTCTCTGGTAATGCAAGAGGCTTGCTACATGTACCTGCTACAGTCCCGCCTTCAAGTGCCCCCCCCCCCTTTTTTTGAAATTTTTATTTTTAATTTTTATTTTTTTTATAAACATTGGGATGGGTGGTTTTTAACTGTGGGGTTGGTATTAGGGGACATTCTTTGTGGCAGGATGGCTTTGTAGAGGTGCTGGTCACCTGTTCCTCCTCGCCACTCACTGGCTTGGTATTTTTTAGCTATTTTGCTTCTTTGTTTCTTCAGGCATGCAACTCTTCTGCGTTTCCGCGGAACTCTGCGTTTTTTGTGTGTTAAAAAAAAAAAAAAAAAAAATCTGATTTTTTTTTAAAAGCCTAATATATGCCTGGCAACAACAGTGCACAACTACAATCATGTAAAATAAGCCTAGAACATGCTAACAGTGCAGTGCACCTAAGAGCATATTAAACCATTGTGGGTATCATGTCCCGTGGCGTTTCGGCTGCCTCGCTCTGCACTTGCGTTGTGCCTTTGAAAATGTCCTCTTTTTTTTCAACGGGCAGTTGCCTGCCTGTTTCTTTATGTATCGATTTGTATATTTATATTTTTATGCCAGTGTTAAGTCTAATAAAACTAAAACTCAACCTAGGCTGCATTCGCATACAGGACTTGATTCTTTTGGGAAAATCCACAAGACCACAGGACTCGTATCATAAAATGTTTAGAAATAACTTTACAAGAATAAGGCTAGATTTCAAGAAGATTCATCTTAACATGACTTGTCAGTATTACGATAGTAATGTGTTCTTTGACTTCACACTTGGCTAAGCAACTGCCATTGATTTGCAGTTAAAATCAATCTGAGCTCTTTGTGAAATCAGCCCGTGAATCAAACTAAGAAAAAAACTCAGTTTAACATTGGCTGTTTTTTCTTATTAAGCACTAAGACATTGTCTCCATGGGTAAGTATATTTTATTAACACAAAAAGTAGCTAAGCACAACAACAAACTTATGCTTACTAGAATAACATAACCAGCTGAAACACAATGTCTCATGAAGAATTTGTGACTGTATCCTGCTCATTTCCACAAAGCAAATATTGATAAGCAATTTTTTATGTTAAGCAGCTCTATGAAATTGGGCCCTAAACCAAATTAAATGAAATATGAAACTAATGTGTTCTTGTCTGTGCTCCACAGTTGCGTCCCTGCTGTCTTGTTTGTATCAAATACGGCAAGAGAACACCCGTCTAGAAGAGCACCTTACATCTCTTGTCCAACGTCGGGATCACCTTATTGCCGTCAACCTGCGCCTCGCGAGGCCTCTGCACCAAGGAGGGTCCCCAGAGAACTCAAGACGGAGTCCAAGGTTTAACAATGTGATACACTCAGATGGGACGACCATGAGTGCTAGTAGTCAGGTATTGATAGCAAGTCTTTTGGAAGGATGTTCTTGAGTGGGGGCAGAGATTGTATACAGGGTGGGAGTTTTTAAAAAGGGCAAACAACAAAAAATCAAAAATCAGAGAAAGAAGAACATCATGCCTCAATAAGAAACCAGTTCCTTATTGAAACTCTACATCAGCAACTTAAAAATTGCTGATGTAAAAGTTGCTGACTTAGAGTTTGAATAAGGTACTGGTTTCTTATTAAGGCATGATATTCTTCTTACTCTGATTTCTGACTTTTTTGGGCTCTTTTTTTGGCCTACACCATTTATACCTGTAGGTTAGCCTTTGTACTTCCCCCCCCCTTCTCCCAAGAACCAAAAAACGTGTCTGCTCATTTCTTCCAATGCACACTCGTGATTGCTTTATGTAATAACAGATCTGTAACTGTGCTATTTGATCCATTTACTTTCCTTTTATATAACATTTACTTGGCTTGTCCCCTTTCGTGTTGCTCCTACGAAAGCCCATCTAGTTTTTATGTAGTTAGTAGTCTTTAAGTGCTACCACACCCTCAAATGCAAGTTTGTTAACAAATTCATTGATTAAGTTTGATTTGTCAGAAATGTAACTCGTCTTTGGTGAAAGTGGACAATGAGAGGACTTTGTCGTAATGGTGTTTATTTTGATTTGTTTTCTTCAAGGAGCTGAACAGCAGTCGGAGCAGTACCCAAAGCCTAAGTCACTCCTTCAATCAATCCTTAAATCACTCTTACAACCAGTCTCCCTCATCGGCTGCCCTCTCCCACCCTCACGGCAACCCGACCATCAATCTCAATCATTCCCAGTCGTCACTTCACCCTTCCAGTACTCCGCAGAACAACGGCCTGTCTCATCTTCCCGTCATGCCGTCCCCGATTCCCTCGTCGCAGTCTTCCCGCCATAGCCCCGCCCACTCCCACACCTCAACACCCCTGTCCTCGTCCTCACATGGTACAGTCCAAGTCATCCCGGGTCATGGGCAGGCGACCCCACCTCCAGGTCGACTTACTCCGGGTCATGGGCAGGGACGTATGACCCCAAGCCAGGAGCGGATGACCCCAGTGCTGGTCAAGACATCTCTGGGTCAAAGTTCATCAGGTCATGGGTCAGAAGGTCATAAAAGAGTACCATCAAGGGACAGGTGAGTTGTTTATAAATCAAGTAAACCAATCTCCTTATCAAGTTTTCCGAACGAAACAAAAGTTCTGTTTCAACCCTAGCAGAGTCTTTCTCGAAGGCTAAATGGTAACATAACAAACATGACTAGGTATATAAGTGTAACAGAAACAGTCAAGTGAAAATATATAGAGAGAGGCACACAGAAAAAAGCAAGGGGTAAACAATGAATAGGGATGACTGGGTAAGAATTACAATGATTCTTTGAACCTAGAACTTGACATCGATTAAAAACCTTGACTTCTGGGTTTCTGTACGAGTGTCATACGAGTTTCCTTGTATGCTCCTTTTTCCCCAGCACAAGTACGGAGTCGTCCCATTCAAGTCGTGACAGTACAAGTCGTGATCAACCTACTCAACTCCTTGGGGTCAATCCAGGGGTCAACCCAGCAATCCATCCAGCAATGCTCTTACAACATCAAAACCTTAATACACTGGTACAGCAGCATCTTACAACTGTAAGTTTCACTTATGATTATTCATCAGATGTGCATAATTAGACACACCACCTCTGATTATTCATCAGATTTGCATAACTAGACACACCCAACTAACTCAGTTTTGTTATGAATTCTCATGATTGGTGATTAATTGATAGATACAGCATATTTGCATGAAGCCTCTTGCCAAAGGGATAGAAAGTTTGACCAACCAAACTTACTACTTCCCTTGACGACTGACAGAGTATACTGTTCGAAATCTTTAGTCCTTTGGGTCTTCTGATCTGGTCTACACAGTGTCACCGCAAAATGTTTCTTATTAATATTTCTTTGTTGTTATTTACAGGAACAGCATCAGCAACTTGTGTACCAAATGATGCAAACTCAAAACCCAGGGTTAGGTCTATCCGTCGTTCTCCCCCCTGGCATTGGAACGGCCACCACAGCAGCATCCCTTCTGCCCGTCAATGGGGAATTACAATCAATGAGTGGGCATACTCAATCACAGAGTACGAGTAGACCTAAGGTATGACATCATCAGCCTATAAATAGAATGAGTTAAAGGGGATTGGGAATCCATTCGTAATCTTTGAATTTTCTTGAATTAGTATCTATTCAACCTTTACTTTGCCTTTTTTTTTCTGATTGTAAGAACTTGGACGCTTTTCCTTTCTGAATATGTAAAATTTACAAAATAATTTCTCAAATTTGTCCACAATCCCGGCCCAAGTGCTTAGGTTAGTGACAATAAACATACCCCGTGTCCCTGCTCAATGTTAATGACCTCAGCTCGAGTGCAGACCGCGAAATGAGAGCCACTCTTGAACGTGGGCCAGGGCTCAACGAGAGTTGGCTGTGATTATAGGCCCTTTTTGCAGAATTGATGCAACTGAAAGACACAGAACACTATTGGTAATTGTCAAAGACCAGTCTTCTCACTTGAGCTCAATGGGTCATCGAAGTTGCGAGACAATAATGAAAGAAAAAACACCCTTGTCACTAGAAGTTGTGTGCCTTTAGACGGTTGATTTCGAGACCTCAAATTCTAAATCTGAGGTCTCAAAATCAAATTCGTGGAAAATTACTTCTTTCTCAAAAACTGTGTCACTTCAGAAGGAGCCGTTTCTGAAAATGATTTATACCATCAACCTCTTCCCATTACTTGTCACCAAGTTTTATACCAATAATTATTTTGAGTAATTGTGTCCACTGCCTTTAAGAAAAGTGCCCATAGCTGCAGTATCTATGTCAACTTTACTAAAGCTTTATTTACATCTTACAAATCCTATAATGACTATTTTGTTAATTTTTTTTTCAGAGTCCGAGAGGCGAAAGGAGACAGACAAATTCCAAAGACAAGAGCTAGCATTTAGCTTCCCTTCCTGTTCAATATAAAGTAAGTGACGACCCTTAGCTAATTATCAAGTTATAATTTGTTTAGTTAATTATGATAATTTTATTTTGTAATTTTTTTTAAATATGCTTAAAATATTCCTGCTGTTTAAGTTAGTCACTGAAATTGAGTTTTTGTTATTGTTCCCTTGTCTATCACAGTTTTTTTGATAAGTACCTGATTTTATGTTTTGAACTGTTTGTGCCAAAACTGTACAATTTTACACGTAATTAGTATGGACGCTTTTTTTACATATCAATTATTGGTTTATTTGTTTGTTTAGTGAACACTTCAATCTTTGTACATTTTTTGGATGAAAGTTTGATCAGCTACATTAAGATTGTTTACTTGCCCCTCAAAGTTAAAAGACTACGTACGCCATTGGTAAAAGATTGTTCGTTTTTTAATACTGAGAATGAAGAGGATGGACATTTTATTTGAAATTGATAAGTGCAAAATTTCATGCCTCTGCTTACCACACCATTCTCTGCTTACTGTGCAAGCGCCGAATATCTATGTAGCGGTGTAAGCGATGAATGCCTAGTAACAAGGTACACCCACGACACAAGCAAAAATTCCCTGCTAACTTATACGCTGAAATATGCTTGATGTAAACACAGAATTTCTTGCTTCTGTATGCGCCAAGTAAGCAGAGCCATGCAATTGGGCTCAGTTCTTTGCATTGCCCAAGCCCACAGAAGCACCTTCCCTGTTGCAGTGTGATTTTCCAAATAAATTGCAAATGGCAGCCATGGTTTGAATATTTTTGCAATGGTAACATCTGCAGTATGATTTAGGATGAATAGCGTCCCATTTAATAAAAACAACTCCACTTTTATCGATGGTGTACAAAATGTCAGAATTATGTATATTTTTTCACATGTCATGTTATGTGCAGGATATGAATATGTACAGTAAACAAAACATTAAATAAATCTCAGGAAAAAAAGTACATATACCTGTAAAAAATACTTGAAAAAATACTCTGAAGTCTAGAGATAAAAAGTAGATCTTTGCTCGTTATGAAGGAAGGAACAAGACTTCTGACATAACTATTTTTTGAGAAAAAAACCACTTCCTTATGGAAGTATATTGACTGAATAGTTGTTTTAATTCGGATTAAGACTGTCTTTCGAAGTCTTACTCGATCTCTTACTTGTGTCCTTGAGCAAGGCACTTGACCATAATTGCTTCGTAAAAGTTGGGAAGGTAGTGCATTCTGCTCTACCTGCCGGGCTCTTAGTATACAAATATTCAGTGCTTCGAGTGCTATGGTTAAAACTACGACTCCCAAAGGTGATCCCCAGAGCGTTCTATGTTCCTGAGGTGCAGCCGAGGGAAAAAGGAACGGTCCGGGGATCACCGAGGGGGTCAGAGTGTTAACCATATCACGAGTAAAAGCAGTCAATATTTGTTTAATAAAACCCCAACAGACTATTTATCATCCCCGTACACGTAATGTTCGTACGCGCGTTTCAGGTGGGTAAAAAGACGTCTGGGTACTGCACGCTGTGTGATAGTCGTGGGACTATCACACGGCAAACCATGCACTATCACAAAGCTGCCGTTTCTAGTCAAACTAAGACATATCATGTGACATGCTCTAAACCAATGAAAAGGCAGAAAATTTGTAAGGGGTGTTATAATTTGTGATAACCATGCCTTAAGGGCTGTGAAGGGGGTAACAGGAGTAGGTAGCAACGTGCCTCTGGTGGCAATTGATTTGTGCCAATAGCCCAAAACCTTGAAGTGGCCATCCTGCCTTGTGATGTTAGGCGATCTCTCATAAAAAATATATAAACAAATATAATAAAATTATTTGCGCATTTTAAAAGAATCTGATCGATTTTTGTTTCCTGAAATTAAATCCAGGTTTTTCTTTATTGTGAAATTACACAAACATTACCAAACATTCAAAAGAAGTACGCAGGGATTTATTTTGAAAGTTGCAAACACATACGTGACATAAAGCTTTGTTTTTGTCTCATATGTGATGCTTAGTTTCCCAGCTTTGATGGATGTTTTTAATGTTCCCTACTTCCCTGTCACTTTTTAAAGTGAATTTCACTTATGACCAAAAGTACTGTAAAGTCTGCTTTGAAGAAAAGATTATTAAATGTTGTAATTTTTTTAATTTGATGTATTTTTGTAAGATTTGGAAAATGGAAACCTAAAGTTTTAATTTATTTATTTATGGTGTTTAAAGATGAATATCTTTCTTTTCTCCAAAAGGTTAAATTTGTTCTTTTTTCTTTCTTTTTTTCTTTCTCATTTCTGTAGTTTAATTTGTTAATATTTTCAAGTTTTCCATTTTTATATGATAAGAAGTTTGAGTGTTTAATTTTTGTTCTTTTGAGTTAGATTATTTTGTTTCATTCCATCCATGTTCTTACAAAAGTGCATATATGTTAAATTGGAAGTTAAACCTTCTTCTCACAAACACTCAAAAGTAGAATCAGATCTTTCCCAGATTTTTCTTTGGCACCAAAGGGTCTGTGTACGGTTGGTATAGACTTTGGAAATTAATGGCAATAAAAACTTAATAAGACATACATGTACAGAAGCTTTGGATAGTGTTTACCCTATTCACCTGGGCCCAATTTCATGGCTTTGCTTACTGTAAGCACAGAATCAGCGCTTACGGAAGCAGGGAATTCTGTGCTTACGGCAAGCGTATTTCACAGGTTAGCGGCGAATTTTGGCTTCTGCGCGTGCGTATTTCACGTTACTAGGCATTCTACGATTACAATTTCATGGCTCTGCTTACCGCCGAATTCTGCGCTTACGATCGCGATTCTCTAGCTTACAAGGCTAGCGCAGAATTGCGGCGCTCGCATGTAAGCGGAGAATCGCGATCGTAAGCGCAGAATTTGGCGGTAAGCAGAATAATCTTGGATCGCCATTTTGGTGGTCAATGTCAACGTGCGTTATTCAGTGATGTGTGCATTTTTAAACGACGCAGCGTTTACATCGTGTACACATAAACATAACTGCCAACCAAAATGGTCAGCGTACAAAAGTGGCCGCGTGTGACGTGCGTGCAAGGGGTCAATAATGCATTTTAAGAAACTTTTCAGTTCCAAATAATTTGGTTATGGGAAAAGATATCACCCCATCTCCCCCGAATCATCAATCTGGGAAGCGTTACTGACAGTATGGTTTCTCAGATTGTGTATTCCAATTGCAGATTATTCTTCCTGTGTGGATGTAACCGCTTCAGGTTTTCAGCCATATATCTCAAAAACGCTAACACCCTTTGAAATGAAATTTTAAGACAGGTTATGGTACAACGATTTGGGATTGAAGGGTTCAAATGGGAGACTTTGGAACGCTAGGTGGCAGCAGACTTACCAGGTAAATTTCCATTGTTTACGTAGTTTGAGCACGCACACACTACCAAAAATAATGGATTTTACCTGGAAAGTCTGCTGCCACCAAGCGTCGCAAAAGTCTCCTATTACCAAACGTACACAGTCTCTTTAAGATAGATTAAGTAGAATGTTGGTGCAAAAATGAAAACAGTCAGTTTAAAAATGTTCACCCTGTTGTAGTTTATTGGAATTAATTTGTTAGAATTTGTAATCTTTATATGAACATATTTTAAAGTGTGCAAATTAGTATTGGAGAACAGACCATGTTTTTATCTCTGTACATAAATACTTTACCAGTTTGTAACATGGATTTTTTATAGAGGTTAGGGAGTCAAAGCTTTTCATACTGGATGTATATTGGTTGATTGCAAAGATTAACTCTCTAGATCACTGGAATTTTAGTTGTGTGTTTGACTTTGTACATGTACATGTAGTAGAAAATTTTGGATTATTTGGTGTATATTTTAGGAATTCCTTGTTAACATAAACACTGATATGGCTGCATACTATTTAACTGTGGTATTAGTATTTCTTTTTTATTAAAACCCTTTTTTACGGTGGCCTGAAGACAAGAAGAATTTTTAAAGTCACAGCTTCAGACAGCAGGTTGATTGGTGATTTGGGTATTTTTTGATTGTAGGATGAAAATTGCCGAAATCTGCAGTCATCTTAATCCTAACCGTTGATTAATATTGGTCTTAAATAGACTGTTGGTTCCCTCACGGAGACCAAGGCTATAGTTGTTAAACCACTAGCTACAGAGCGTCTAAGAAAAACCTATACACTTTTGGGACAGCTGTTGAATAAAAAACTGTTGAGTCAAAAATAATTCATGACTGGGTGAGCACTGCTCACTTTTGTAAAGGGTATGACAATTATGTTGCACAGTAATTAGCCTTCCAATCTGTGAGAGTACTTTGGAGCTTACAAAATTCATTCCAAGGTGTCGACTACTTATTCTTCAGTGAGCAGTGCTCACCCAAGCATGAACTATTTTCAGACTTTTTGGTGTCATATTAAAGTTGAATCCATAAGCTATCCATACAACTAAACCTTTTCCCCCAGAATCATATATTTTTTATTCGGCAGCCATTTCAAAAGTGTTTAGTTTTTTTTTGAGACACATGGTAGGCCTATTAGGGAACCAAACCGAAATGGCAGCCAGTACATGCCTAGACTCAACCTAGCCAAACTTTAAAGATACTTTTTATCAAGTAATAGTTATAACATACAAGCGACAATGGAACACACTTGTTGGAGTTTAAATGTCTTTTAAATTTGTCATAAAAAACATATATTATAAAAAAAAACTAAAAAGATTTGTATCTGTTTTTGATACCTCATAAAACTTTATAGAATAAAACAATTTTAACACAGTTAATTAACAGTTTAAAAAATGTACATGTAGTTTGTATTATTCTCACATTATTTCAAATTACTTTGTGTCAAGTAATTCCACACTGATTGTAAACGAGGTATAGTAAATGTAGTTTCGTAACTTCTTAAGTAAAAACGTTACCACAGAATCTAACTATAATTTTGTGTTCACCAGTTAACATAATTGTCACAAAATTGATTATTTGGGGTTCGTATTAAGTTGGTATTACTGTGCTCGGATGAAGCAGACACTTTTTTACATGGACTTATCAAGTTGAATTTATTCTGAAATTGTTTTTTTTTGCAGAGTAAAGAGTAAAGACACTTTGATGTTTGACTACAAAAAATGTAAAGAGTTTTTTTCACAAAATAATGTGTGCACTCATTTTGCTAAACTCACCTTTGATATTTTTTTATTTCCTGTGAACCACCTTAAATCCATCAGAATCAAACAGCTGGTTCTGTTGGATTCTGTTGGACTGAGGACTACACGACTACCAACATGATTACGTGTAGAGTAAGGTCATATAGCACAGGGCTCAACATTTTAGGGAAGGGGGGGGGGAATTCACAAGACTCCAGGGCTTGAAACTCAGAACGGTGGCACTGTTGGCTTGTGCGTAAAGCGCTCGCCTCTCACCAAGGTGACCCTGGTTCGATTCCCGGTCGGGGCCATATGTGAGTTGAGTTGTGCGTTGGTTCTCTGCTGTGCCACAAGGGTGTTCCAGACTATCCGGTTTTCCTCCCTCGGGAAAAAACCCAAACATTTTTGATCTTGGCTGTGCTCCGTGGTCATAATGGGTTGATGTGGCTGGCAGCTGAATGCGCCCTTGCATGCCTGCTTCTCGAACACGTTGTAGCCGCGCCCTTCGCAATTCAGCTCTAGCTGCGAGTAAGGACGATTAGCCCCCCAAATTATTATTAACTTTCACTGGACCAGAGAATTTATTTCACTGGACCAAAAGCAAAATGAGAAGAACACTTTGTACACGGCAAGCTAGGATGCATTTTGCTTTACCAAATAGAAATTGTACCAAGGGTTTTTCCTTAGCAGTGTTTATGAAAGGGTTGGATCTGTAAGCATAAAACGTTCGCTTACAGACTTTATGAGATGTGGCTCAACTCACTTGGTTAGTAAACACGCCACAGATAATTTTCTTTTGTAAACAAATAAATAACTTATGTCCCTGGTGTTCCATTAAATGAACAAATTATTTTTATACCAGTGATTGTGAGAGGGATGTGATTTAAAGGGGCTGTGTTGCCATGAGTCAGACCTGTGGCTTTTCATATGAATGTTAATGTATCATGAACGTATCACCTTTGTGTCATTTTGCAATGGGGTTGCGATGATATTAAAAAGTCCGACTTTAGTGAAATTAGTTTTTTAAATCAGTCGCAAACTTGCGACTGATTTCGCAATTTGCGTTAGATATTGGCTGTTTGCGATTGATTTAAAGTTTAGTGAAATCGTCCCCTGGTTCATATTTCCTTTGAAAGCGAATGCGATACGAATTTTGACGTCACAAATTCGCTCTGAATAATTCTTAAGATTTGACTTGTGCTCAACTCCTGTGAAATATTAGCAGCGGAAATGGAGCTCTGAGGTCAAAACTTGTATTGCATTTTCAGGGAAGTATGAACCAGGCATAACTGGGTGAGAGTTCATTATTCCATGTTCGCCACAGTCCTGCTTTTGGTTGAGACAACGTCGCCCTTTTAATGTGTTTTGTTTTAGTCTTTATTGTTTCTAGGTTTACAAATTTAAGAAAATTTCCCGATTACAGGAAATTAATGAACTACCTATCTACAACGTGTTGATTGTTGAAGTTATTATTATTATTATTATGGTGTTGTACATACATTGATATTTCTGAATAAAAACACTTCACAATTTCTCAAAATTATGGAAAATAAGAGTTTGTGGATAGTTTTATTTCTATGTCCCTACCTTTCATTGAACTGCTATGTTAGTCATGTTTCCTGTCTTCTATATCAGTAAAATCATGTGATTTGGGGTCCCAGACTATTTTACCTTTTGGTCTCATTTTGATAAAAATTGTTCAAATGAGAAGTAGAGAATTATCAAGGCTACTCTAATACAGTCAGCTCTTGTTAAAAGAGCTCTCGTTGTAATGACTGAAGAGTAATAATAGTGATAATAATAGTATAGGTATTTATATAGCGTCTTTAACACAGATCAAAGCGCTGAACAGTTAATAAAACAAGAACAATGCAAGGAAAGAAAGATAAACAAAACAGCAAGGGATTAATGACGAGGCTGACTGAAGAAGTAGGTTTTGAGTTTTTTTTAAATGGCAGTAGAAGATGATTCCCCAATGAGTTTAGGTAATTTGTTCCATTCCTTCGACCCAGCCAGAGAAAAAGATTTGGAGCCGGCAGATCGAGAAGGCCTGTGCTTTAAGTCTCTACCAGGCCTATTTGCTTGACTGGGAAGGGCACCAAGGAATTTTCTCCTTGGTAAAGGGCACCCTGCGAGGAAATTATAAAATTTCTTTCGGAACATTTCAAGGGCACAAGGTAATGACCAGAGGGCATAGAAGCAATCACCTTCGTTACCTCCATCAGGCCTGCTCAAGTCCTGAATCTAATTTCTATTTGTTCATTTGTGTTTTCCTCTTATAATGACATTCCTGTTATAAAGATCCATTGGTTATAAAGAGGCGCGGCGACATTGATAACATGGAGGTAGAGTTAACAACTAGACAAAAGCGCTAGCGGGATAGGATGAGCTTTGCGTTACATATTTTTCCCTAAAAATATGTATTTATTTTTTCTATGGGGAAGGAGGAGACTGTACTGTGAAAGGAAAAGTACAAAAATTCAACCCCCAAATTGTTTGTTATGATGTTAGACTGCCCCTTTAAGTACTGTCGTCTGGTGCCAGCCTCTTACGTAATAACAAGGCGTTGTGTTTAACGCAAGGCCAACAACAAAAGTGGTATGGTACCCTGTGTCACCACTACAGCAGTACTGTGTATGGTAATGAATGGGTGCACGTCGTCAATACATGCACAGCTAGGTGGTGGCAATGTGTACACAAAGTGATGTAACCGACAATATACAATACGATGCATTGTGTGGTTTCGTGTCACACACTCACAAGACCACTTGTGTGACTTGACCTGTCTGGTTAGTGAGCCCAATTCTACCTCCATGGTGAGCCGAAGAGATTTGCTGCTGCACAAAAGGAAGCCGATATTCCTTCCTTCGACGTTTCAAATTCCATCATGGTATAATCCGCATGGTCACGGTGTAAACTGTAGTGTAGCGAGATTGTCTTGCCAAAAGTGCCGTCGAACATCGAATGGCTACATTTCAAGCTAAAAGGTGAGATATTGAAAACGGGTTCAATCTTCATAATTTTTTTAGGAGGATACGCACTGTTGGGTTTTAAACTTATGTTCTGGTGTGTAATTGCTGTAAAAATGTTTGTGCGGCTTATATATTATTATTAATAAAAAAATATGATTAATTAAGGGAAACTCAAAATAAGACGGGCACAAGTGTGACAAGGCATGTTCAATTGATTACACATTTGGACATAAGAATAAAAAAATTACTTGAAGTAGGGAGGCCGGCACTTTTCATGTTTTTTTTTACGAACCCCACAAGTTTGGTACCATTGTAAAGAGAATTTAAAGAGAAATTCAATGGTGTAAAAATCAGCTTCATAGCTGAAAGTATAGAGAAGTTATGGTAATTTAAAGTTCAAAAATAGGCGTTTTCTGTCTGTAAGTAGGGAGGCCGGCACTTTTCATGTTTTTTTTTAAAGGAACCCCACAAGTTTAGTACCATTGAAAAGAGAATTTAAAGAGAAATGCAATGGTGTAAAAATCAGCTTCATAGCTGAAAGTATAGAGAAGTTATGGTAATTTAAAGTTCAAAAATAGGCGTTTTCTGTCTGTAAGTAGGGAGGCCGGCACTTTTCATGTTTTTTTTTAAAGGAACCCCACAAGTTTAGTACCATTGAAAAGAGAATTTAAAGAGAAATGCAATGGTGTAAAAATCAGCTTCATAGCTGAAAGTATAGAGAAGTTATGGTAATTTAAAGTTCAAAAATAGGCGTTTTCTGTCTGTAAGATTTTACTGACGCAAATCCAAAATCACAAAATTGTATGTTGGGTGGCCATAACAAAAATAACTTCAAATTCATCATACATGAACTAAATTACCTTAAAAAATAATTTGGAGGTCTCCTTTTCTGTAATCTTCCATTAATTGGTATGTGTACAGCTGCTCATCTTCGTCATATTTGATGTTGAACCAAGATGGATATCCAGGGACCTATTAACAAAATTGTTATTTTAACAATTTTGTTAAACAAGAATGTGTGCTTACATTGTACCAGCCTTTATTTTCGTCAATATATGCTAGCCACATGGAGTCTTGCTCCTCATCTGATATATCTGACTCCGAAATATCTGTATATCTGCATATTAATTGTACAAAAAAGGTAATTATTAATTGTACTTGATTTGTCAGGGCCCTTGAAAAAGTTCATCATAAACCATAGATGGGAAGCAAATTCATCCTCTTCTAGTCTAGAGAAAATAAATAAAACAAATTATAAATAAGAAAAATTTAAGTTTGTTTTATTTATTATTGAATTAAATTTAAATGTTTATCATCAACAATGTCATTAAATGGTAAAGAAATTGTGGTATAAACAATGTAAACAAAAAGTATAGGCCTTACAACACATGCACTGTGTTGACTGTTGTCAACAAAGCCTGAATAAAATTCCACTCACAACTGCAACGATGTTTTTGGCATTTGCCATTAAGGCCGAGTTAAAGTCGGTCGCGCGATGGTCGGGCGTCGGAAATCTGGACGCGCGATCATAAAAAGACACGGTTTTTAGGCCTCAGTCTTAGGATTGCGCGCAAGATTTCCGTCGCGCGACCATCGCGCGACCGACTATAAACCGGCCTTTAGACCTCCCCATTAAAATCGCCCATGCGCCCATTTTGCGCCTTCGTTAAAAAAAATAAAAAAATGTATCCTTTATTGGTGAATGTATAAGTGTTCAGAAAAACATAGTTTCATATAAGTTTCATCGACTCCTGATGTGTGTATTTTGGAGTTTTTTAAGTAAAAAACATGGTAGAAAACTGTACCTTTTTTGGCCTCTTGCAAACAGTCTTGTTAAGGAGTCACCACATTCGCGAAAGTTGGCATGTCACACATCAAACGAAAGAGCTTGCTTTCTTCTACAAAATGATGACATCATCTATGCAAACCCCCCTAAATCTCGCGAGATCTAGCCTAAAACGCGAGTTGGCATTAGGACCAGAAATCAAGATGGCCGCGCCCAAGAGTTGACGCGTCGGTAAGTCAGCGCTGATTAAGCGGGATTTTCTTGAAATAATTCATCTCATAAACCATACCCATTGGGACAAAAAATAAGACAAATGAAAAGATCAATCTTTCATCTACTGAAATATTGTTTAAATTCCTACTTTTGATGAATGAAAAGGTCAACAAACGCTGATTATAAATTTTGTTTTTTACACGCTTACAGATATAAATCTGAAAACAGTCGTTTCACTGGCCTCCCTACTTGAAGTTGAACATTCTATTTTCATGAAAAATAAAATGAATTGAAAATTGACTCCCACAACACGGATCTTTTCTTTGGTCATCCCTCCCCTGCCCCTCCCCCACCATCTTGGGATTATCTTGGGATTAAAAAGAAATTAGCAGTAGTACAAAAAGGGTGAAAATATAGATCCAATATAAATGCTTAATTAATATAATTTTAAGGTAGAAAATAGAAGATAATTACTATTTGGGATGTACACATTAGGGAGAAAATGCTATTTAATAAGTTCTCAAAGGTGCTGTTGCAGCATGTTGACTGCGAAGCGGGATGCAAATGGTTTACGGTTCTCGTTCGGCTGCGAGTATGTGGGTACATAAAAAAACAGGAGGGCGCTATAATTATGATCCGAGTGAGTGAGATGGTGTACTATAGTTTACTAAAGAAAGGCAGTACTCATTATAGTCATATATTTTACTATGAGGAATTTGTAAATTTCTATTCAATTTCTACTGTCCGAGCATTTCAAGGGCACCAAGGCATTGGCATGGGGGCATGGAGGCAACCGCCCTCGTTGCCGCCATGAAGTATCAGGCCTGCATGCCTAATATGAATCTTCTTTGAGTAGTTGTCGGTTCTGAAAATACCAAAGGTTTGACAAGTAGGACTTGAACATTTGCATTGTAGAAATACGATATGGAAAGGTTTGCGGTAACACCATGTAATGACTATCTCTTAAAGGTTGACAACTGAATATTTTCTGTTAAATAGGCCATAAGACGTAGATTGGCATGAGCGGTAACATCGCACCAGACATCATGGGAGCCTCTGGAGGAAAAGACGCGCCTCTTCTAAGTTCAGCCTCCCCTTGTGATCATAATTATTCATCTATCGATCACTTGAACTCAAATGCGACCAATGAACAGAGAGAAGAGAATTCAAATAGTATTCCACCATCGGTGAATTTTAGAACTCCGTCATTCTCGTATGAAGAATTGAGCACTGGTCTAACGTGCCCAACGTGCAAAGGAACTGGAAAAATTCCAAGAGGTAAATATATCTTCCGTTAAAATCTTCACCCTTAGACCTCAATCAAGCCTGATTCATACTTCCTCCGGATGAGAAGCGATTTTTGACGTCACATGGCTGTTGTCGCTTCAAATGTTACGCAGAAGTTAAGCAATCGTGTGAGTTTGTGACGCCACAATACGCATCATATTCGCAGGAAGTATAATCATGGTTCCTTAATTATGCACTGTCGATGATATTGTTATGTTTTTCAATACTATTATGGTTTATACAACCAATTTTAAGTGTCCTGTTCTTATAATTAAACATTGCCTTTTTTCTCAACAGGCCAAGAAGATGATCTTGTTGCTCTTATTCCTTACAGAGACGACCGTTTAAAACCTCGTAGAACGTAAGTATTCCAATCTCAAACACAACGATTCCATCTCAAACACAATGCTTTCTCATGATGTTAACATAAACTTTTCTAGGTAAAGTGGTTATGCAAAGATAAGGGGCACAGTAACATGTTCTATATTTTCAGGCAATACCATGTACACATGTTATGCATGTTACAGGTTTGCGTTTGTACTTGATAAAATGTACTACCTTTTTCCCAAGGACCAGGGCCACATTTCATAGAGCTGCTTAGCCACAAAACTTTGCTTCTAAAGCATGATATTTCTTCCTTGATTAAAACAAGATTACCAACCAAATTTTCTTTTTGTGGCATATTGCTTGTTACTGCTATTCAGCTGTTGTTTGCTTATAAATCCTGAAAATCGCACGGAAATTTGGTTGGTAATCCTGTTATCATCAAGGAAGAAATTTCAGGCGTAGCAAATTTTTGTGCTAAGCAGCTCTACGAAATTGGGCCCATATCTTGCCTGATTAAATAAATATTTGACTTGAATTATTTGTCTAAAACTATCATTTATTGTTTCTTCATCATCAGGTGGTTGTACGTGTCGTTGTCCTTCATCATCTGTATTGCCTTAGCGGGTGGCCTTAGTGCCCTTCTCATTCCACGCTCTGTCGATGTCGTCCAAGACAATGTCACAACTTTATATGTTGATCTGAATGTTACAAGAAATAGATGTTTCATGACATTACAAGTAAGTTTCTTCTCTGATTTTAAAAAAGGTTTTGAAAACTCCTTATCAGGCCTGGTATTGCACGTAGCCCACCGAGTCCATGGACTCTGTTGCCCAGGTTGTGACCTTGGTACCACTTCCAAATTTTCCAATAAAAGCGCCCTTTGCAAAATAAAAACAGCCTTGCCCTCTCATAGATGCAACTACAGGCGTGCATTATTTTAGTTTGACTATGCAAAATTGGTGGATGGTTTGGCTTTGGCTTAATTCTTTTTATGACAATTTTCAGCTTAATTGTTATAATACACTGCATTCTGCTTTTGCTATAATTATTGGGTCTGTACTTGTAAATCCTACACTTTATTCTGCATTTACAAATGTTTTACAGGTTTTGGTTTTTCTTTGCTAAAGTGTTCCTAACTTTTCTCCATGTTTTTTAAACGTAATACTTGTACTTCATGTTTGACATGGCTTGTGCACCTAACTTTATTCCATAATTTAATGTAGTTACCTGTGCATTTATGTGCTTAACCCAGTATTTAATTCCTTGTTAAGTGCTATGGCATGCAGGCCTGATACTTCACGGAGGCAACGAAGGCGATTGCCTCCGTTGCCCCTTGCCATTGCCTTGGTGCCCTTGAAATGCTCCAGTAGGAATTTACAATTTCCTCATAGGGTGCCCTTTGCCAAAGAGAAAATGCCTTGGTGCCCTTGCCCTTTCAAAAACGAAGCATACAGCCCTTGGCATGTATGTTTTAGATGTAAGATGCTGTACAGGCCTAAGATGTATATTATTACCATTGTTATTATCTTTATTAATATGACGAGGCTGCTGACAGAAAATATGACTTGTAGTAGTATCTTTGTGAAACATTTTTTTGTTTGTACTTTCTTTTCAGTCTACTTATAATGTGACGAATAATAATTTTGTTGCCGTGAGTGCAAATGACTTCCAACTTGACGTGACAGTGATGTTCTATCAAAAGATGGTTCTAAACCAGAAATTTGTTCGGAATCAGAAGATAGGAATCAGGAGCACACAGCAGGTATGATGAGAACCTCTCCCCTCTCTCCGTCTACCTCTTGTTTGTTTGTTTGTTTGTTTGTTTAGATGATCTAAGCATCAAGGGAACTCGGCAAACTCCCACAGTAATGTTATATTGCTTTATGTGTTTTTGTTCTGCGCCAGGAGCATCAATACTTTATGGATACCGGCGCATTAAAAGCGTTCTTGTTATTATTATTATTATTATTATTATTATTATTATTATTATTATTATGAACACCAAGCTGGCAACAGCCAATCTCTCTCATACAAACAATGACTTAACGTCTATGATTATGCATAGCACAAATCAAAACATTGTGATTTAGTCACTAGATGGCAGTACTATTCTCAACTTACAACTCAATATTCTCTTTATAAAATTTTCTTTTTGTACAGGTTATAGAAAACTTCAACATTACGCTGAATCGCAGTCTCTTTCCAATGTAAGTTGTAAATTTGATTGAACTATCTTCCATTTTATTTTTCCTTCAAATATTCAAAATGGATTCAGACTACTTCACCTCTCAGCCTCATTATGGTTTGCACTCGTTTGAATGGGAGAGGAACTGCATCTATTGCAACCCTGATACAGAGTTGTGAATTGAGAGAGTTGTGATTGAAAGTCATTTTTTGGTCCCCAAGATGTATTTATGGACACGGGGTGCCAGACTTAACTGCACAGTGGATTGTGCTGCATTCAGACTGAAAATGGTGTCGTGCAACCAAAACACTATACCTGATATCACAACAAAATATACAGTAAACCATTAAATCAGTAAATATATATTTAGATGCTGTTGGTTAATTAAAAATACGAAAGAGTAAAAGCACAACATTAAAGAAGTAAAAACCCTAGGTCACTAAAAAAAAACTTATTATACATTAAAAATTACATTAACACACCATTAAAAACAGAACCATTTAAAAACATACAAATTTGTTACTTGTTATTGTTGCAGTGATTACTGTAAGCCTACACCACAGCATGATAACCATATCTTCATGAAATTTCAGTAAGTATCTCTTATTTTCTTGCATTTCCTGCTCAGTTTCTGTGTATTTTTGGTATGTTTAAGGTTACTGATAATGATTTTTTTTGTGCAGTTCTATGACCTTTATACTGACGCACGGTCACAGGATGTATTCTGTACAACATAATATCAAATTCATGTATGTGTACTAATTCTGAAAAGTTGTTATATGTTCCTTGTCCGTGTATATTATGTTACTGTGAAATAAATATCAGTGTTATTATTTTAATTCTCACAGTGTAGGATAATAGAGTTTGTATCTTGTCTTAATCATTTGTATATCAAGTAGTAATAAGTATTTGTTGTAAACTTTTATTTCTGTCTTACTCCTTAGAAAAACTTTCAAGGATAATAACATTTTTGTATCTTATCTTATTTATTTGTATATCACGTAACAAGTAGTTGTTGTAAATTTTCATTTGTGTCTTGCTCCTTAGGACAACTTTCAACTTTACTCTTATGGCACAGACGGATCAACAAGTTGTGATCGAGTATTTCCGCATCGACTGCAATCCAGAAGATGCCCAAGACGCAAAGAAATTAGATGCTTCATACAACGACGCTCGGATGTTATTCACCAGCCTGGAATGACCTTTTACAACAGGGGCTCCGGTTTCATAGAGCTGCTTAAGCAGAAAAAGTAGCTAAGCATAACAAATTTATGCTTACCAGAATAAGGTTACCAGCCAAACTAACATGTACAGTTTATGACTGGTACCCTGCTCATTTCTGCTTGCAGACAGTCATTAAGCAGTATTTTCTGCTTAAGGTACTATGAAATTGGGCCATGGTCACAACGTCATCATACTGCTTTTTCCTCATGCTTTTTCTTGGGCTGAGAAAACAAAGTTGTCATGGACATAGACTGGCTCCTGTTATTAGTGAACTATGATATGACCATATTGGTGGACAGGATACCCAACAATGGTGGCCGCAGCATGGTGAATATCTACTGTTCTATCTGCCCTATGAACAAAGCACTGCTCAGTAGAGAGCACACAGGGTCAGAGGTTAAAGGTCAGGTTAGCTTCTTGTAGCAGTGTCATGCACATTTAAAAAAAAACTTGCATATCACTTAATCAAGTTTCAAAATCAACTTACACTGTGCATCCAATGAACTAATTTGGTTTATAATTTGAAAATTCATGGCCATTTGGTTTTAAAATATGTATATTTTTTGCGTGAACATCGTTATAAGATAATTGTCTTGTCCACCTGTAGAACCACTTTAAGTGTTTACTGCATTCAAGTATATGTACTGTCCATGAACTTTAATAATATTTTCTTGTAAAATAATTTTTGTTTGAAGCAGCTATTCAAATAATTTATTGCCTGTTTGTTTAGGTATTAAAAAGTCATTAAAATGAATAAACATGTGTATATTTTTCAGGGAGTAAACATAAAAACAAAAAATTTACAAATTGTTTAATTTGAATGATTGGTGCATCCAGTTGAGACCTCAGAAAAAAACATTCCGGGTTTAATCAGGAAGATGGACAAAGAGAGATCTTAAAGATTCCCTCTGCAAAAATCTTAAACATTGTGGGAATTAACACAATATATTGTCTTTCATTTTGTCTGAAACCCAGACTACCTTATGACCAAATGAATGGTATTCTTTCTAATGGCAATGGATCCAGTACACTAGAAAACTTGGATGAAAATGAATTTATGGCTTTTACGCAAACAATGTACACCACTTTATAGGTGGATTTAACTTGATAGTAAACGCAGTCCTGTTAGTTCAAAGGTGGTCACATTACAATGTTTACCTGGGCCAAATTTCATAGAGCTGCTTAGCACAAAAAAGTAGATAAGCAAAACAAATTTTGCATACCAGAATGAGGTTTACCAGCTAAACTTTCATGTCACATGTACAAATTGTGACTGGTATCCCGCTCATATCTGCTTAGTAGACTTGTTAAGTAATACTTTCTGCTTAAGCAGCTCTATACAGGAGCTTTAATTTGAGGCCTTGGTCCTTTATCACACAGCCCAACCCTGGTAGTTTTAAAGAGGCACTGTGGTCATAATCAATGTAAGCCGGTGGATGTTCATGGACTATGAACTCTCACCTAGTTACTGCATGGCGCTCTCTCTGGCTGTATTGTTCTATGGAGAGTGTGCTTTTTGGATTACTTTAAAATTGGTGTTTTAAATTATATTTTAAGAGAATATATATCAATAATAACTTTTGTAATAAACACTTTGTGTACAATGAAATTCAACATTGAGTCTATCTACTTCTTGCCTTTTAAAGCCATCTTTCAACATAGTAGCATTTCATTATTGTTTGCCAGTTTCATGATTGACTAGTATAGACTTCTTACATTGGCTGCTGTGCATCGCTGAGGTCAAAGAATGGAAATGCGTACACGCTGCGAACAACTATCAATCAGTCAATCAGTGAGTCAATCATAAAACTGGTTCAATGAAATTGAATGGTCAGGCAGTAGGAGGGTTGACTGTGTACCGGGTAGATGCATTCACCAGGTGATGTCATGTTGTTGCAATGAAATTGAATGATCAGACAGTAGGAGAGTTGACTGTATAAATATACTATGTTAGCTTGTACACAATATATTTTGTACAAGATTTAACTATAAGTTTATCTATATTTCAAGACCACCGTACATGTATAGTCGGACAGTACTACTGGGATGGTTACAACCAATGAATACACAACCAAATATTTATATTTATTGCCTCATATATTTCCTTTGAAAGGATTTATTTATTTGTACCTTATTCAGTATTGGTACGATTTCACAAAAAATACCCTGTAACTAAAACCAAACCACACATGTAACATGCAAGAATGACATAACTGCTAACTTCAATCCCATTGCCGATTTTTTACCTTCAGAAAATTCAGCTAAGTTGTTACTATAGCACACAAAGTCTATAAAGGCTTTTTCTACAAGCGGTACTGTACATGTTTATAGGTCTGGCCTTCTATCATGTCTATACTCAATAAAACTGGTCCTCTTTTTCCCTAAGGGCAAAATATGCATAATATGTAGACACACTGTTGCATAACCTTCAGCACACTGAAACTCGACCATCTTTTACTCCACTATCTTAAACACACACTAAAAATAATAGCCTTGAAATGGTTAAAAGCATTTATTGACAATTGGTTATTGTGAACTACAGTGCATTTGGTGCTCAGTATGTGGTATTATCTAACTGGTCCCCTCCTATTGTGATTCTCAGTATGTGGTATGATCTAACTGGTCCCCTCCTATTGTGATTCTCAGTATGTGGTATTATCTAACTGGTCCCCTCCTATTGTGTCTTTATTATGCTCCCTGGAGTCTGATGAATTCTTTATGGGATTTCAGGGGGAGGGGGAGTGACTTTTGTACAGGAGCTGTGTTGGTTAAAGGGAAGGTTTAGGTCTGGTAATTTCTCTTAAAATTAGTGGCATAAAAACTTTTGGTTAAATTAAGCCTACAGCAGCGTTTGATAAAACATGTATAAAGCATTTTGAGAAACATTTCACTTTGAAGTAATGTGGTAAAAAGTTATTAGTTGTAATGCCCTAAACTTGAATCTTAGAAACGTTAAAGTCAGTAACAATTCTTATGATTGTGTGCATGGCATGCACGGCATGTACAATGTATTCCTATTGGGGATTATTCTTCCAGCGTGGAGGTATTTGCTCCGGATTGTCCATTTGTATCTTGTATCTTTCTCTAATTGTTTATTTTATTGTTTCTTTAATGCGCTTAGAGGCTTTTGCATTAGGCGCTTTACAAATGTCTTATTATTATTATTGTCGGCAATATCTCAAAAACTCGACCACCTTTTGAAATTAAATTTTCACCGGTCAAATACATTTACATTTTAATAGGAGTGGCAGGAACTGCGGGTGTAGTAAATTATGACACACACGCTAATAATTTTTGCTAAAAATGCACTTGAAAAGATGGTGGCACACATTTCTCAAGCTCAATGATGCCAAACTTAAGAGAGAAGTATGGGGTATACATGTAGTACAAACATAAAATTGTTAAATTTTTTCGCGTGGACAGTCGATTAGTATCGAAGTTGACAAACCAGTGCATGGTCCCCTGTTTCGCCTTGGGATTGTTGGTAAACTAGATTGTCAGTTTCCTCCGGGAGCTGTTCACCTTCAAACCATGTTATGTTGATTATCTATAAGCTATCAACACAGCACAAGCCTTGAATTATTTTGCTCTTAAAGGCATTGGACACTATTGGTAGTTACTCAAAACAATTATTAGCATAAAACCTTACTTGGTGACGGGGAGAACTTTGCAAAGGGCACCACAGCAAAAGCTCAGGGCATCATGGCAAATGCTGTTGGTGCCTTGGGTTATTTTTATGTCTCCACAATAACAATACAATGTACATGGACTTTTAATAAGGCACTTAAATTTTCATGTTTATTGCATTTGTTATTAATTACTTTAAAAACATTTTGACAATAAAAAGACCCAGACATCACAGGCCTGGCTGGCTGGCCTTGCCCTGGTCTTGGCCTCTGTTGCCCTGGACTTTGCCTTGCTGCCCCCACCAATAGATTTTTCATAACTTTTTCAAACATTGTTTTATTAATTCAAGTTGATGTCACAATTTCCCAACTACTCACCAAACTTAAAAACCATGAAACAAAATATACCTGTATTGCGTACTGGGACCATATCTCTATAATTTGACATCCAATCAGAAAGCACACAATATGTTTAGGTAATTATGCCTCGGTCAACAAAAAAGATAACAAATTTTGGCAAGCGATTTATTGTTTATCAAATCTAAGAATACTGACATTATTTCAAAAAGCAGGACAGTTCAGAACTTTTCAGAACTGAGAAGTCTCCCGAACCCCCGAAAATCTACTCCGCAGTAGTAGAATAAAGCAAGACAGTTCTCTAAGAACAAACTCTACATGGCAAGTAGATACACACATGGTGTTACCGCAAACCAAGTATACATTGAAATTATTTCAGTTTTTAATAATAATAAATGTTAAATAAAATCCTTAAAATCTAGAATGAATACACAGAAATAAGTTTGTAACTTTTAGAAAGTCTTTATAAACCCTTCACAGAAAAAGACAAGACAAAAAAAAACACAAAACCTTATAATGTTCCACTCTAACATTTAGCCTTTTTGAAAGTCTCTGCTAGGGTGGAAACCTCTTATTATTAACTATTTTGTGCATTTATACAACCAGTTCGTTTGGTTAGTTAACAGCTCATTCTATTTACTAAACATTTAAAAATAACCTTTTGAAGCTGCTGGTGGCAGTGCAACATGTCTTCCGATGGGATCACTTTGTAACGCTAGGCCGCAGCAGGCTTACCAGGTAAATATCCATTTCGTGAAATGAATTGAATTGAATTGAAATTATGTAGATCTGAGCATGCCCACTTTACCAAGGACAATGGATTTACCTGGTAAGTCTGCTGCCACCTAGAGTCCCAAAACTCCCCTATTAGCCGTTTCAATCGCTCGATGCTCGGCCATCAGCAATGCTCAGCACTTCAGCAGCGCCCTCTCTTGCCAGCTTTAAGAATTGGTCAATGTCTTCCTTTGCCTGTTAGAATGGATAGAACAGTCAAAGTGTATGAGCCTTTTAGGTTGGTACACGACTAAAGCTTATGTCTAACTCTACATTCATTGCAAATAATAAATTTCAAACAAAAATGTACACGCATTTCAATCGATAGAGGGAATGTATGCTTTTTGTTTTTGGAAACGTTATTGTTTTAATCCTATAGATACTATAAAACTGACTGTGAAAATTTCAAAGTAGTGGCATTTTGAAACATCACTGAAAATCAGGAGCCATTTAGTCTATGCAGGAATAACGATTTGTGTTTTGGAATACACAATCTGAGAAACGTTTCCGTCTGTAACATTTCTCACATTCAAATTTGTTTTGATAAAATCTTATATATTTGTTCTACAACCACGTTACTTCGAAGTGAAATGATTCTCAAAATGCTTTATACTATCTGCTTTACTTCAAAGTGCGTTTGAAAGACACTGGACACTATTGGTAATTGTCAAAGACCAGTCTTCTCACTTGGTGTATCTCAACATATGCATAAAATAACAAACCTGTGAAAATTTGAGCTCAATTGGTCGTCGAAGTTGCGAGGTAATGAAAGAAAGAACACCCTTGTCACACGAAGTTGTGTGCTTTCAGATGCTTGATTTCGAGACCTCAAATTCTAAACTTGAGGTCTCGAAATCAAATTAGTAGAAAATTACTTCTTTCTCGAAAACTATGTCACTTCAGAGGGAGCCGTTTCTCACAATGTTTTGTACTATCAACCTCTCCCCATTACTCATTACCAAGTAAGGTTTTATGATAATAACTATTTTGAGTAATAACCAACAGTGTCCACTGCCTTTAATGCCATTGTTTTTTAGGACTGTTACCAAACATACACCTTCCCTTTCAAACTGAATCCCCCAAAGACAAGTCTATACCTTAGCTTTGATTCCTTCATCTGTCACATTTGGAATATTCACCATGACGTTATAGTAGGCTCCCCAAACACCAACCTCTAGCGCCCTCGCACCAACCTGACATAAATAAATATTTAATGTTTTACTCCTCATCGGTGAATTGAAATTAAATTGAAGGTGGCGATATTAAAACCGAATTCAGAAAAGATTACGGGAAATCCACAATGTTCTTGCAATCCACTTAAAGACACTCAATGCTGACATAGATGACTTCAAACGAGATCATGGAAACTGTTCAGATAGTCTTTTGATTTGGGGTTGAACAAAGAGAAAATTGACTACAGCGGGATTTGAACCAATGCCATCTGGATTAATGTGCCAGCGCTCTACCAACTGAGCTATCTAGCCCTACTGGATGTTGGCAGTCTCCTCAAATCTATGTTCTTGGGGTGCCTGTCAGAAGCCATAAAAACCTGTAACTGTCGTGTAGCCAGGGATCACACCTAAGTTAATACTAATGGCTTGTAATAATAATGGCTTCTTATATCGCGCTCAGGTCCGTCACGTAGTGACACTCATGGCACTCCAACATTATTACCCCTGGTCACTGGGCCTTAAATCATTCCTTAAACCATCTCAGCTCCCTGGGGAGTATACAGCCTTTTGCAACAAATGCTCTACTCGGCTAAGTTATGATACTACTGGGAAAAAAACAGCAGCCAGGGTGGGGGGGGGTAGTTTTTTATTTCAGATATCAAATAATAAACCTGACTGGGCAAATTTTCCACAATACCTGAAGGTCGGAGACACACTGTATGTTTCCGCACTTAGCAAGCTCCTTCAATGGCTCCCAGATATTACTGACACATCTTGCTACCTGCATCGGCACTGAGATAGCCGCTTGTATGGCAAGTTGCATACACTCTTCACGCCTAAAACAAAACAGAAAATCCAGTTTAATGTTCACTAAGCAAATACTATTTTGGTAAAAACAAAAAATCATTGGACATAGACTTGCGTCCGTGGCTGCCTCGTCTTCAAATTGTAATGGGGGCGCACTCCTGGAGTCGCCGCCATCACCTGTTCTCTTTTAGTTGCAGCTGTTTTCAGCTCTCCTACACTTCTACCACTACACTTTGTCATATTATTGTCTATCCAGCGCAGCTTAGGGAACCTCTGCTACGACTTGTACCAATAGGCAGGACCAACTGCGTTGTGTACGGTAGACTTGTACCAATAGGCAGGACCAACTGCGTTGTGTACGGTAGACTTGTACCAATAGGCAGGACCAACTGCGTTGTGTACGGTAGACTTGTACCAATAGGCAGGACCAACTGCGTTGTGTACGGTAGACTTGTACCAATAGGCAGGACCAACTGCGTTGTGTACGGTAGACCTCCTCGTCTACTTTGGTGAACATTTTTATTTCCAGCATTTTTCTTGGAAAAACTTCCATCAAACCATAGCATCCAAATTCAACACCAGTATTTAGTGAAAAACAAACTTGAGTTAAAGCCATTGGACACTTTCGGTAAACAGTATTGTCCAAGGCCCACCCTTCGTGTATCACAAATTATGATATAAAATAACAAACCTGTGAAAATGTAGGCTCAATCGGTCATCGGAGTCGGGAGAAAATAGCGGGAAAACCCATCTGTTTCCGCACGTTTCGCCGTGTCATGACATGTGTTTCAAAGAAATCCGTAATTCTCGATATCGAGAATTGATCTTGTTTTAATGTTTTCTCAAAAAGTAAAGCATTTCATGGAATAATATTTCAAGAGAAGTCTTTCCCCATTACCTTCTGTAAACCCTGTAAGTTATTTGTAAATCTGTGAACTTTCAATTTTTTTTCTGTTCCGAAAGTGTCCAATGGCTTTAAAGAAAAGTGACATTTGAGAAGATAATTTTCTTACCGTTTTGTTTCTTCTTCTGTGGACTTGGGCATCTTGATTGCCGCCTAAGAATAAAATAAAAAAGAAACTAAAAGGTTTGACAAATAAAGTGGTATTTTTTTATAGTTTAACAAGACTACTCACAATGTGTCTGTAAACCCACTTGTAGTTCGGGGCCTTTCTCCTACAAAGTCTTTAGAAATGGATCAAATATATGAAACCCTTTCTCATTTTGTATGGTCGGATATCAACTAAAAAAAATAAAAATCAAGGGTACCAGACCAATGGCTCTGTGTGACATCATTTAAATATCGAGTCTTCGGAGTAGCCAAGTCTGGATCCTTGTCTCATTTGACCTTACCATATATCCATTGAATGCATTAGTGTCGGCATCAATCAGTGGTACCAGACTCTGCATGACATTGTTAAGCGGTGGTATGAGTCGTCTCATCTCGGCATCGAGGTGTTCAAACTTCTTATTCCCAAACGACAACCATCCAACCATACTCGTTAAAGCAGCTCCCTGCATTGCAAAAGCAGACAAGAATTCACAAAGTGCTGCGCTAAACTGTCCAGTGTCGGCTTAACTCATTCTAGGCCCACTGTCCCACAAGCAACCCTCAATTCTGCAGAGTGCTATTTCAAACACAATGTTATCCAAGGTGAGAGTCTGACAAAAAAGTCTGAAATTAGGATTAAATTTTTTTTTGAGAAACTTTAAGTTGAAATGATGATATTTCTATCTTTTGGTTACCCCTGCGGTTTAGATTTCAAAGAGCTTTTAGGAAAAGTATCCTCAGCACTAGACAAGTAGATCAAAGAGCAGGATTTCGTTATGTGCGGAAAAAAAACAACCGCCGATTCTTTTTCTTCAGGCACTCAAAATTACTGAATTCTGATGAAAGTCTGAAATTTCTCATCCCTGGTTATTCAAGATTATGAATGCAGGCTGTTTAAAATTCTGCACAGAGGTCTGACACAGTCAGCAGCTGTGCCTTTGTAAATAAGTCGTGTGTACTCATTAACGGCACGGTAACAAATCAAAATTCAGTATCAGTCAACCTTTCAGAATCTATTTATACCATGTTAGAAAAGTTTGCGAGCAGCCAAAATTAGTTTTAGCAGTACAGTCGCATGCTGTACAGACAGGATGGTTTGAGTATACTATGGCGCAGGGTTTAAACAAGAAATGTAAGATTTGTCTGTGCCTACCATTGCACCTACAGCAGCAGCAACCGATCCTCCACCTGGGGCTGGAGTCCTGGAACCAACACTCTTAATGAATGATTTCAAACTCATGTTAGCGAGTGGGGCGGACAAGGACGAATCCTCGGCAATCATATACCTGAATGTTACAATGAAAAGAAATCACATTTAGGAAGTTAACATAGATTCTTGGTCCACAAAGTTGTGGTACCTTTATACATCAAACAATTTCAAGTGTACAATAACAATTTGTTCATCCCTATTCATAAAAAGGAGCAATACATTTGTTATTTCTAGCCAGGTTACAATTTCTGATCAGGTTACAGTTTCCTAAAGCTGTTGAGAAGATCAATCAGCTAAGCAAATATCTTTTCTAAGTAAGAATTAAGTGGTAGCAGTACAGTATGGTATGGTATTTTGGCTGGTAACCTATTTCTGCTAAGCAATATATTTCTGTGCTTAGCGAGTTCTTATCGGCCCCTGTGAGTTTTCACCGACAAGTGCTTTTTAAAATGTTTTGTCATTTCTAAACACACAAACTCTGCTGAAAGTCGAGCTACCTCACTCATTGCATACAAATTATACAAAGCTAAACCATTTCTTGTCTTGATATGGATATAAATAACTTACTCAACAATTCTTTCATTGGGTTTGAAGAGACTGAGTGAGCTCAGACCTAACTTGTCAATCACCTGAAAAAAAAGTTAAACAAGTAAATTGGCAAACCATATCATACAATGTCTGTCCAAATCAGGATTAAATGGAGTATCCACACTTGCTGTATCCTATAATAACAAATCATTGAAAATATGGGCTCATCAGTTGATCATTGGGTTGCAAGAAAAAAAGTGAAATCAAAAACACCCTTGTTGCATAGAATTGTGTCATTCATCAGATGTCTCAGATTTTTGAGAGTGTGAAAAATTACCTCTTATTCTTCAAATGGTGCCGGATCTAACAGTTTGCTATAACAGCTCTCCAGTGCTTTTTCATAATAAATTGTTATGGTATTAACTTGTGGGGTAATTACCTAAAGAACACCCATTAAAAAAAAAATTGTCATTTATAAAGGAAGATTTAACTTTTTATCAAAAATATCTTACCAGTCTGATTTTCTGATCTTCTTCCAAGATGAAGAGATTTTCTTTCTGAATATAAAAATCAGCGGCTTCTAGAATAGCTTTCCTAGGAACTAAGCCGACGATCTGTGATCCACAAACGGCAACATTCAGCTCCTATTCATGAGAAACATACAGTTGTAGCTTCTTAGTAAAGAACATTATTAAAGGCAAAGTGTAACTTTTTAATCCTATATAAATGTATATAGTAGATGTTAAATTTGCATCGGGGATAAAGAATATTAATTTTTTGGTTTTTACCCATACAACGATGTGTTAGCACTGTATAGTACTTGCCCCTGCCCGTGAAAAAATATCACAGGCATATTTATCAGGTGGGATTCGAACCCACGACCCTTGCAATTCTAGAGCAGTGTCTTACCAACTAGACTACCAAGATTGCCCGGTAGCTAGAGGCAGTTCGAATCCTATGCTTTGGCAGCGGGTACCGCAACGATATAATAGATGTTAAATTTGCATCTGGATAAAGAATATTAATTTTGGTTTTTACCCATACAACGATGTGTGTTAGCACTGTACACTCTTTACTTTCCCGAGTCCCGTGAACAAATAACACAGGCATATTACTCGGGAGGGATTCGAACCCATGACCCTTGCAATTCTAGAGCAGTGTCTTACCAACTAGACTACCGATATTGCCTCGTTGCGATACCCGCTGGCAAAAAATAGGATTCGAACTGCCTCTAGCTACCGGGCAATATCGGTAGTCTAGTTGGTAATAGACACTGCTCTAGAATTGCAAGGGTCCTGTGTTGGAATCCCACCCGAGTAACATGCCTGTGGTATTTTTTCACAGGACTTGGGAAAGTACTGAGTATACAGTGCTAACACACATCGGTGTATGGGTAAAAAAAAATAAAATACAAAATATACAAATGTAGATGTATACAATTAAACTAACATTACTTCTAAATGAAATGTTTCTCACTATTGAAAGCTGCTGTAGGCTTCTAACCAATAGTAAAATGTTTATCATTTTGGGGTTCTCCTAATAATTTAAATAATTTTGTATAAAAAGAACATTTTCTGAAACTTTTTTTTGATCCCTTAAACAAGTTTTTTTATTTCCACTGGCCTTGCAGCAGTTACAAGTTTAACAATTGTCCACCAAACAAGTTTTGGTCTTACCTCTGCAAACTTTTTACACTCTTCAAATGCCTGATGCAGGGGCGTGACATCCATGTCCAGAAGATTCAAGCTAACCTGGGCTAGATTGGCTTCATCTAACCACCAACCAATGCCTTGAACAGACTTCAGCGTCCCACGCTAAGCAGATAAATCATAAGAATACAAATTAGTATTTATGGGACAGAAACTCTGAAAGTTGACCCCGCTGGTCACCACGGAATTGTCATTAATTCAAACTTTATATACTGTTTATTATTTGTTTGATAACAAAACTGTACACAAAGGCAACAAGCCATTAGTGACTGTATGGTACAATAACTTGCTTGGTCACAAGTTACTGCTCACATTTGAATTCCTCAGACTATAGAGACAGTTGCTATGTCAAATTGTTCAGGGCAAACTTTTTTGTAACAACCTCCAGGGCCAAACTTTGCTTAGCATGAAATGTCTTTCTTGATAAAAACAGGATTACCAACCAAATTTCCATTTGTTGCATATTGCTTGTTACTGGTATTCAGCTGTTGTTTGCTTATCCTGAAAATTACGTGAACATTTGGTTGGTAATCCTGTTTTTTATCAAGACAAAAAATTTCATGCTAAGAAAATGGTTGTGCTTAGCAGCTCTATGAATTTGGGCCCAGATGAGCAAACCCTGGTACCATACACATTCAGAAATGTGTATGGGTGTTGACTGCCTCACTCCGAGAGTAAGAGCCAATTAAAGTTATGCTGTAAGAGGAACCAAGCGCAGTACACTATCCACTATCGATCACTACTGACGTCTTGGGCCAAGACTACTATCTCACCTGGGAAGGATCACGCCCTTGTTCTCGGACATTGAGAGCGATCCGATGAGCCTGTTCCTTGGTTCCCAGCAGGTTGACATTGAAGGCAATGAGGAACTTACGAGCGCCTGTAGCAGTTGCACCCCAAGTTGGGATGAAGTCATTCGTGCCGTAGTCAGGATACCAGTCAGGGTTGGCAAGCTGAAACAAGAAATAAAATCATTCAAAATAAACTCACTAAATAAATAAATCAATCTTGTTTTCTTTTCAAAACTCAGGAAAGTACTGAGTATACAGCGCTAACACACATCAGTGATCGATGTAAGGGTAGAATCAAAATTAATATTCTTTATCTCTATGCAGATTAAAAAAATTAACAGAACTCAAAAGAGATATTCACATGGTTTTATTGCAAACCTCTCTAAGTTTATTCCATCTTGCAAAGTTTCAAATCCTACACAAGAATTTATAAGACGCCTAAACCAAAGATTTCAAAGGCACTGAGGCACAGAAGGAATTAATAATTAATCAACGGTTAGCCACCTGAAACAAACTGGCTTTCAGAAGTGTCTTAGATGTGTTAGAAGGTTGTTGTGTCCCTGATGTGATTTGGAAGTTTATTCCAGAGTTTCTGTCCTTAGACTGAGAAAGCTCTATCAGCGAAAATTATGTGGCTTGTTCTTGGTACAACCAAGTATGGTGAACAGGATCTATTTGATAAAAGTTGTTTTCCTCCAGAACCAACTTGCACCATACCAAAGTTTCAAATTGACAAAAGTTAAAAGAAAGATGAAAATGAAGACAAACCTTCTGGGGCATTTTCTCATACTCTCCATCTCTTATTGAGGACAGTATCTTCCTTTTGTCTTCACAGGCTGCATTGGCATAGAGGTAAACTAGAAAAATTCGTAAAAGAAAATATCAAAGATGAGTTTCTCGCAATAAAGAACACTTTTATGTAAGTGAGAACCGTTTGCTGATGACAGTGTTAAGACAAATCTCAGGTGGAACTATTTTTGTTAATTAACTTATAACTTGGGCCCAAATTTCATTAACCGAGTACAAACAACTTGCTAAGCAGAGAAAAACTTTGTTGAGCAAAAACATGTTACCAGCCGAAATACCATAAAGTTTAGATTGTTGCAACTGGTACCCCACTTATTTTTCGCTAAGCAAAGAAATTTGCTAAGCAGTATTTTCTGCTGAATAGCTTCATGAAATTGTGCCCTGATTACGAAGTCAAGAGAAAAGTTTGAAACAGTTGCAGCTTATTCCTACCTGGTACGCCAAGTTCTTGAGCGAGACGTGAACCAAACTCTTTAGCACATCCAACGCAATCCTCCATTGTTGTATTATTCACCGGAATGAACGGACACACATCCAGAGCTCCCATACGAGGATGCTCTCCTGCAACATAAATAATTCATGAAATGATTATAATCACATTCAAAGTCCATGAACAATTCATCAGCCCTTGAATGTCTTTCTTGATGGGGCAAGGCAGTTTTCCTCTAGTAAGGGGGCACTTCTATGAGGAAAATGTAAATTTGTATAAGAACTTGCAAAGGGCACCACAGCAAGGGCACAGTGCCATGGCAATTGATGTGGGTCGATTTGAGGCCTGAATCATAAAACACTAAAAAGTCACTGTCTCAGTTACAATATGTAAATTAGATGATTTGCATAATTTGACATAATTATCTTCTCATTACCAACCCATTTTTTGAGTCCTGAAATGAAAACAAACAATATTGCACAATCAAACAAACAACCTTTTTTAATAACCTTAAAAGCTTTTTTACCATGATGGCCTCGCATGTCGATCAACTTTGCAGCCACCCTCGCCATATTCAAAGCGCCCTCAACGACAGCAGATGGAGAGCCCACAAAGGTGTAGACTGTGCGGTTTGTTGATGGACCTGGGTCCACATCCAGTAGGTGACATCCTTGGGTACAAATGAGTGCCTCTGCAATCGCATCGATGACCTGGATAAATCAGAAATAACAGAGTTGAAATTAGTCATGCAGGGAGGAGGAGAACTGTAGTCATTGGAGATGTCATCACATTTCAACCCTAACCTATAAAAACTGGCACCAGCAGAGACACACAACAACAATTATACTAAATAAGTAATCTAGTACTGGAACTTTGTACAGGCTTGTACTTTGAATTAAACTAGCGCAACAGAAAGTATAATCCAAAAGGATCCCCAGTCCTGCCAGTCCAGGGGCCGATTTCACAAAGCAATAAAATTCATCTCAAGACAAATTTTCAGTATCACCATTGAGATTTGTATTGTGACATCACACTTTACTTAGCAACTACGATTGATTTGAAGTTACGATCAATTTGAGACCTTTGTGAAATCGGCCCCAGGTCAATTAAGTCACTTATCTGATCACATCAACTCAATACTCAATTTCGACTCAATTTAATTGGTTTAGTTAGTCACATTCCCTGACCCTTGGCTTGGAGGGAGCTGACCCAAGTTGAATAGATTTCAGAACCATTGACCGGACCAGATTTGTTACGGGTATGTGTCACTTTTAATTTATACGAACAAAAACCCATATTCCTTCCCAAGTTAGTAAAACAAAACAAAAACCAACCAGAATGTCTAGTCTAGTTTAATCACCTATGTCTACTTATCTGTACAGTAACATTGTAGTTGTACACAATTCATTCAATCACCGCACAAGAGTCAACCAACTAACCTCTTTTGAACGTCCCTCTGAAAAATTGGGAACACACTCAACGATTTGTACACAACCACTCATTGTTACAAATAAACTGACGTCCAAAATCTTGCTAAAACATCAACTTGCAGATAAAGTGAAATTTGGAACAGGTCATTCGTCACGGTTGTGCAGTCTAGTCATCAGCAGAAAAAATGTTGTCATAGCTCGATCTCGTGTCACGGTGTTTACCTCTGGGGCGCCCTCTATATTTTGAGACCGCTGGTTGCCAATTGGATCGTCCGTTTTGTGCTTTATGCCAACGAGTACCAGTGAGAGGAAAGCCGGGGCAAAAATAAATCACGTGACTGTGTTGCTAAGAAAAGATTTGACTGAGAGTGCTAGGTGATAGTTTCGGCATTTTCAGACAGTCTGCTGTTCAAGTTTGGGAGTCCGGTGTTTTCTTCTGGCGAGCAGAGTCGAGTAAAGTCACGCAATTTCACAAAATGGCTGGACAAGACACCGGAATTTTTGCTTGGTACAAGTGCAACTCAAGGCTGACGTAAAATTGCACATGAATGAGGTTCGTATTTATGTTTAAAACTTTTATTAACCCAATGCGCAATATGACAAATTTGAAGTGGACGTGTTACTGTAGTTAATTATAAAACAAACTTATTGCTGACTTAACTTAACTAGGCTAACTTTGAAACAGACGAAGTCAAAAACAAACTGCTGAACTTAACCCCCTATTTGAGTTGTTGGAGCCCATTTCTACTTCATCTAGTTTTTTTAAACTTAGTTAGTAGGCCCCCCTATAGGCTATAGCCTAAATCTCAAAAACAAAACAAGTTGCTTGAAAAAGTCACCAATTGAATTTGCCATGACATGGGGGCCCATGCCACACAGGCTCAGCGCTTAGTGCTACCATGGAGGTTGCCATGACTCATGAGTGCCAGCCAGCCGGGGCAGCGAGCACTTTTAGTTTTAGGCCCAACAGACCGTTACGGTTAAGCAGAGCCATTAAATAACTGGGTTTTTTTTCAATATTAATATTTCGGTTAGGCTACCTGTTTATTGCAGCGAGCAGACTAAGGAAGTTTAGTAAAAAGGCCGGAAAAGTTTCCGTATGGCGCCACCACTTTTTCATTCAAAATAAAATAATATAGTATCTAATTTACCTGATTGATATATCCCTTTTTGTAAAAATGAGTGAAAAAGTGGTGGCGCCATACGGAAAGTTATCCAAAAGGCCATTTACATAGGGTAAATATTTTAAAAATATTTTACTAGTTTAGGCCTAAGTTGGGGAAATAAAAAAGGACACAATAAATAATTAACTTTAATTTAAAGCAAGAATATTAACAATATTTTTTAAAAAGAAGAAAATAGTTGGTATGTAATTTATAAATAGTTCTGCTACAAATAACCATTGGCATTAGGCCTACCCTCCATAAAAAAATAAAAATAAAAATCTATAGGCAGGTAGGCTATGCAATTTTGCAATTAAATTTTATTTTAGAATTCATCTTACGGCGTTCAAGCGAAATGTAGGTCAGTAGGTCATAAGAGATTTGGTAACAAAATTTGTTTTCAACAATGTTTATTAGTTCACAGCATTTAAAGGCAGTGGACACTATTGGTAATTGTCAAAATCCAGTCTTCTCACTTGGTGTATCTCAACATATGCATAAAATAACAAACCTGTGAAAATTTGAGCTCGATTGGTCGTCGGAGTTGCGAGATAACTATGAAAGAAAAAATAACACCCTTGTAACACAAAGTTGTGTGCTTTCAGATGCTTGATTTCGAAACCTCAAATTCTAAACTTGAGGTCTCGAAATCAAATTCGTGGAAAATTACTTTGTTGTCGAAAACTACGTCACTTCAGAGGAAGTCGTCTCTCACAATGTTTTATACTACCAACCTCTCACCATTACTCGTTACCAAGTAAGGTTTTATGCTGATAATTATTTTGAGTAATTACCAATAGTGTCCACTGCCTTTAAAATTAATCTCTTAAAAAAGATTACTGGAAAAGTCGGAACGTTTTATTGACAGAAACAAATTTAAACACAAAGAAGAGTGGTTTGGTAAAAAATACTAGCGTAAAAGCATATTAGGACTACAAAATTAATAATTGTCTGAAACTAGTATGTTATGATAAAACCATCCTTTTTTGAAGCCACATCCCACTAAAGCAGCATTTTTCATTTGTCCCCAAAAAGACAAAAACTTTCTTATATTTTCTTTCTACTGAAACAGTAAATTTTTATTAAAATAAACATCAGGAGCAAACATAAATTAGAATTCCTTTGAAATATTGTCTGTAATCAATTAAATTTTAGATATCTGGAGAGTCTGGTGAGATAAACCAGATGGTTTAATAATTGCTTTAAAATTATAAAAACAGCCGACAAAAATATGCTGCTGAAACACATTGAGATTCTGTTAAAAAACTGTGCATCATAAAAGATGGCATGTACATCATCAGTGAAGCAGGGAAATCCCTTTGATCTAAGCTGTGCATTCTGTCATATATAATTTGCAAAGCCATTAATGTTCACCTTGATGTATGGAACTCATTGACAAGTGTTTTGCTTAATTTCCTTTTACCCCTACAGGCTCATCTGCGCCTCACATCACCTGTCCCATGCTGGGAATGTCTGTCATTTCATCACCCTTCTCGCTACAACCAATCCTATGAATTCAGCTGCAATGACGCTAAGCTGACAGCTGACGCCCAGAACATTTTTCCTGCATCATCGGACGGTCATTCGTAGAGGAAGCACTCATCAAGAAGAGCTGACTAGATGATGTCCTAACCCTAAGTGAAGGAAGATTTTAGCGGTGTTACCATGGCAACACCAAATCAAATCAAAGAGATCAAAGCGACGTTGCAGCGCGGTTTGGAGAATTTAGCTCTAACGGGTAACTTCAAGCAATTGCCGTTACGGGAGCAGAAGAGTCGTCCTCTGCTTCGTACCAAACTAGGAGAAGGTCCTCAGGTGTGGAACGATCTGGACAACAACAATATGATCAGTTTTGGTGGTGTCGATCAAAACGGTTACAGTAGAACTAGTGACGAATTCAATAAGATACGCAACGACTTCAATAATGTTCACATCAGATCACCGCAGCGAACAAAAACCAGTGACAGTGCGGTGGTACGGGCAAAAAGTGAATTGGGGGCAAGAGGTGCAAGTGTCAGTACCAAGGAACATTTAAACTCATTAAGAACTAAACCTCCTATTCCGAATCGATCCCTTATACGACCAATCAGCGGTAGAAAGCCTTTAAATGAACCCAGGAGTCGGCAGCCGGTTTCTGGAAATCGCAAACAATCCAAAACAAACTTAAAACCCAAACCCCCAGAGGTTCCATTGAAAGGTTCAACGAAGCCTCCACAACGACAGGGAAGTAGAGACTCATCCAGTGAGGAAGGAAGTGCAAAGAGGTTAGGTGCAGATGGGAGTTCAAGGGTCAGACGGAGGTCAAGGGTGTCGTCGTCAGAAGGGGGAGAAGAATGGAGTGATGTTGAAGATGAAGATGAGGATGAAGATCCTTTGGGAAGGTAAGATAGTTATTGCAGTTCTTAGACATCTTTTCACCTTTTGAACTTATCCTGTTAAAAGCATTTTTGTTAGGACCTTGCTTTCGTTTTTGTTGGTCTTCGATGTTTTTTTGCTGTTAAAAAACCTTGTCAAGCAGGGCAATTTTGCAGGCATATTGGAGGCCAACTGCACTTCACACACAGAAGGAACACTAAGCCAGCACAAGAGACATTCTTCTGTAATGCACTACATGTATGACTATGAGAAGGAAATGGTATGAATTTTCTTATTGGAGATTGCGTGGAAGGAGTTGCCGTTAACCAGTTGCCTGTAAATTGGTCTTGTCTGACATGGGCTGTAAAGGTTGCGGGAACAATTTTGGTTAGAATACTGACATCAAAGGTATCAGTGATTTTCATATTAAAATTCATTGAAAGAAATGCATGACAGGCTGCACCATAACTTGATGTAGTTTGAAATATATATTTTGTTAAAACGCAACATATTTTTTTTATTTTAAGAAGTTACATTATAGAACGTGTTTTTGTCTGTGATAATTTATTACAAGGTGAAAGCTCACACTCATACTTTGTAGTCAATCTAGCTTTGTATAGTGTATGTACATAAAATGAACTCAATATAAAGTACACTGTCCCGAGGTGCAAAAGCTGTCACATCACTACTGTCCAGTTAAAATTCACTTTCCCTCAAGTAGAGTAGGACGCGTCCTCCTTTATATCTCTTTACACTCACAACACTTCAGCTTTGATTAATTATTTGATGTCGATCGCATTGCTCCAGTTCCACGCTGCGCTAGTTTTTCAATTACACGTAGATGTAAATATTTGAAACCGGTCAAACGGAATGATGGGGGGATACATAGAAGAAGAGAGCAAATCCGACAGAAGTTGACTGAGTCAACAACTCCAGACTAGCAGCTGGTGTTTTTAAGTGTTGTACTTCTCAACCTTTTAATCAATATTTTAATTGAAATTAGTATTTTATGATTGGCTCCAAGTTGTCTGACCACCATTTAAAACGTTAAATTCCTTTTTGATTATTTATTTTATGATTCAACTGGTCTCCTATTGGTCCCAGCCGATACATTTTGATAATTTGATTTTTTTCAAAATCCAGACTTAAAGGGAAGGTACACGTTTGGTAATTACTCAAAACAAATATTAACTTAAAAACTGACTTGGTAACGAGCATTGGAGAGCTGTTGATAGTATAAAACATTGTGGGAAACGACTCCCTCTGAAGTAACATAGATTTTGAGAAAGAGGTAATTTTTCACTAAAATAATAAAAGACTTCTAGCTAGAAGTCTTTTATTTCTATCTGAAAACACACAAATTCGTCCAACAAGGGTGTTTTTTCCCCTCATCATTTTCTCGCAATTTCGATGACCAATTTAGCTCAAATGTTCACAGGCTTGTTATTTTATGCTTATGAATGTTGGGATACATCAAGTGAGAAGACTGGTCTTTGACAATTACCAAACGTGTACCTTCCCTTTAAAATTCTAGACATTAATATAAATGTTATCAATTATGGGTTGAACCAAACAAAATTGACTAGAGCAAGACTTGAGCCTGGGACCTTCTGATTAAAACAAGAAAAGGAGGCAAGTTCAAGTCCTACTCTAGTCATTCTTTTTGCTGTTCAACCCTAATTTATGTAGAAAAACTTACTCCTTCAGTTTCCCCTGTTTACTAATAATAACAGTAATAATAAACGGCTTTTATATACATGTAGCGCCCTTAACCCCAAAGGGTCCCGAGGCGCTTCACAGAGGTTAAAAATATTAAGCAGATACAGACCAATTTAAGGAAAAACCAATTAAAGAAAAAAACTGATTAAAAATGCTCAAGAAAGTTACAAACGACCAAAGACAGTTATTAAAAAGTTAGGCAAGTAAGAACAATGCTCGATGATTTAAGATAAACAGATTAAAAATGCTTAAGAAAATTAGTACTTGACATCTTATAACAAACTATTGTGAGAGCAATTGAAATTATTTTAAACAAAATTGCTTGAATAAATATTCATAAGGCTTGTTTTTTCCTCCATAACTAAGTGTCTATTGATTTGTACTTAAATGTACATGTAGATCCTAGACACACACATGTTTACATATATTGTAATCAAATTTAGTTTTCACAGTATTTATATGGACACAGTAGATAGCAGATGACTACCATGTGCCATTTTATTTACAAAAGAGTGACCTCGTTCATGCTAGGCATTTCTGGCAGTCAAGTACTGCTCTTGTCATACATGTAGATGGAAAAGTTTGCATTTTGTGTAATTTCCACACAAAATTCAAGAGTTTAAAAGTAACAATTGAACTAGTTTTCATGTAGCGCCTATCTTCATACAAACAAATTCAGACGATAAGTATGCAGTTTGCATTAAAAAAAAAGATTTTAAAAAGTTTCTTATTCTACCTCCATGATTAAACTGAGTTACAAATCGTGCCTGCAGAAAGTTTTGGGCTCTATTTCACAAAGCATTAGACTCATTAATTGTTAAAAAGGTGAGTTATCAGTATTACCATAGTGATTTGTATTGTGACATCACACTTTACTTAGCAACTACAATTGATTAACAGTCAAGATCGATCTTAACTCTTGGTGAAATTGGCCGCAGGCTCTGTGGCTCCATAGTCCATACTAAACATTGTAATGCCACAGGTTTCATGGTCTATGATACATTTAGATTAAAAATACAGTAAATTCATAATGCTCTTTTATATTCCCCTTTGAGCGAAAAATTCATCTCAATTTTGTATGAATACTTCGGTGCTTATCTGTAGACATAGTAGGTGTCTGATTTGTTCAGTTTGATATCAAATATCTACAGTACTGCATCCCTACTGTATTATTGATACACAGAGAGGCGTTGGGAGTTACTTTCAGTAATATTCCAAGACCTTTGGCAAGTCACTGGAGTGGAAGTAACATATGGTTAATGAATACCAGAGAGAGGAGAGGGGGAGTTAGGGAGATGTGCAGTGTCAACATTACACTACAGGTGATATACAGCTGCCTGCCTCAATCCTCTTCCTCACCAAGCCTTGGGACCTTTCTCCCTATACTGTGCTATATTTGAGAATCCTCATTTTAAATCTTGATACCCTTCCTGGTTGATACACAAAAAGCCCCATAGGTATTCAAGGACACATCTGGGCAAATTTTAAGAAACTGTCCATTCTGAGATGAAGCTCTGATGTGCAGACGCTTAAGAAGGAAGAAAATGCGTAAAACTTACATACTGCAAGATGGGAACAGTATGTCTGGGACTGCCAGACATTACAAGGCCTACCTTTATTGGAAATTTCACATACTTTGAACACCCAACCGCTATCTAAAAAGTGTTGGGAAGAATTTTGAAAAACTCTCTTCAAATGTTTGTATTTTTAAAGTGGCTGTTGATTAGGAAAAAATTGGTTGTGTCGATACTTTGAAAACTAACAGAAATTATATAATGATCAAAGACTTTCAAAATGTGGCTTCAAAACACACACAGATTCCGCTTTAGCTGAACACTTTAACTCATTACCTTGGCTTGGACATGGAGCATTTATAAGCGCTTTCACACAGAATTCCCAAAACGCTTCTATAGAACGCTCTTAAACAAACAGATAAGTTTAAACATGCTGTGCACGTTCACAAAATGTACAATGTAGTGATGTACCATTAATTTGATCATTGCTGATCATCACACTGTTATTGAACCATTAATGATAATATTTGCCATGCGATGCATTTGTTTAAATACCAAACCACACCTGTATTTGTGTGGAATATTTACACCATGGAAACCTAATTAATTATTGATTTCCCATTCACAAAGGCTTGTTTACTAGTTAGATAAATTATTGATTTATTGATTTTTTGTATCACTCTACTGTCTCTATCAAAAATATATATTTATTATATTTTATAAATGTGGAAATATTATCAGCTTTTCTAAATTGTTGACTGAAATGGTCTTATAAACATAATGGTAGCCAGAGGGGTGTCTGTGTGTCTTTTGGACACCCTGTTTTAAATTTAGACGCCCTGTTTTATCGGTCATTTAAATGTTATTGTTAAAGGTATTGTAAACTTGTGAAGAATTTTGAAACCCAGTTTTTAAGTTTCCCGAAAATTTGGACACCCTTTTTACGAACTCCTTCCTATGCTCAAACCTTGCTTATAAATAAAGTATGAAAGTGTGTCAATATCTTTTATGCCGTAAACATTCTAAAGTGTTCTATTTTGTTCTTATTCTGGTTGTGCTTTAATAGTGGGGTTCCTACATTGTATTGTATATGTAGTACATCTATGGTGCTGGGAGGGGCAGACCAGAGCAAGGCAGACCACCTCCATGGTCAGACTGTAATTTGGTTAAAGAATTTTGTAGCCCTTGGGTACAGCTAGTTTGAGTGGTAATCCACACTGTTTGTGTGGGCAGATATTCAACCAAACTGTCCCTATTTTGCATTCCTTTAGAATGTAAGTACTTTGTTTAAAGTAGGCAGGTACTGACCTAGTGGCTTCATTGTCCTGATGTTTGACAAACTTACTGCCTAGGATCTGGTTTAGAGTAGGACCATGGAGGACTGGTTGGATTAACTTAAGTAGTACAAGTACCCATAGGGAATTGATCCAATTCAAGCTTACAAGAACATTGTCCCTACTGCAGACCGTGACTCGATTTCACAAAGATCTAAGATTGATCGTCATAATAAAGGTGTATCACTTTTAAAACTCTCCCTGATTCTGAAGAAATATCTCCGAAAATAAACCAATCTTTCCATGTTCTGATAAACGAATTTGAAAATGTCCTTAATGATGGACCTTTTTCAGATTTTCATGATTTTTAGATGCCTCATACACATCAGACAAGTTCATGATTTTTAGATGCCTCATACACATCAGACAAGTTCATGATTTTTAGATGCCTCATACACATCAGACAAGTTCATGATTTTTAGATGCCTCATACACATCAGACAAGTTCATGATTTTTAGATGCCTCATACACATCAGACAAGTTCATGATTTTTAGATGCCTCATACACATCAGACAAGTTCATGATTTTTAGATGCCTCATACACATCAGACAAGTTCATGATTTTAAGATGCCTCATACACATCAGACAAGTTCATGATTTTTAGATGCCTCATACACATCAGACAAGTTCATGATTTTAAGATGCCTCATATACATCAGACAAGTTCATGATTTTTAGATGCCTCATACACATCAGACAAGTTCATGATTTTAGATGCCTCATACACATCAGACAAGTTCATGATTTTTAGATGCCTCATACACAGACAAGTTTGAGGAGGAGATTTACAAGTGATGACAATTTTGCCATTGCCAAATATATAAATTTGAAACTTATTCATTGGTTTATTATTTGTTTTACCCTAACACTGCATGTGTATGAGGCACTGTATACTCGGTACTTTCCCACTTTCTGCGACAACCCCCCCCCCCCCCCAAAAAAAAAAGCAAAATTATTTCTCTGGTGGGATACGAACCCACGACCTTTGCATTGCCAGAACTTACCAATGAGCTACATGTAGTCATCTATGTTAGCAGCATTGTTAATCTGAAATGTTCGTCTTGTTACAGTGAGCGGATGCCAGGAGACGGAGCATCGTTTGATGATTTTGAAGAGGACGATGGAATGGATGGTCTTGAAGATGGGGAACAAACTATTGATGATGGTAAACTTCTTTTAAAAAATCAAATATTTTCATTCATGCATCAAAACTATGAGGAAGATTCATTTGCTTAGAAAGAGTGTCATCATTTGGTTTTCGTCAACGTCATGCTTATTTAAAGTCAATATTACAAAGGAAGGTACAATAAAAGTCAAAAGTTTCTCAGATTACAATTTTGGGGCATAAACACTGACATCTTTTTACATACCCACTCTTCTTTGAAGTGAAATGTTTCAAAAAATGCTTTATATATTAGAAAGCTGCTAAAGGCTTCTAATCAAAGGTTTTTCTTGCCATTAGTTTAAGAGTGATTACCAAACGTATGCCTTTCCTGTTAAAAAGCTGAGGTGAAATATTAAATTTTTCTTCCCCAGATGAATCCGATAGTTTCTCCATCGCCAGCACTGATTCCCGTTACCAGATAACTAGTCTCCCCTCATCCTCATCAGTCACTAGTAAGACGCAGCGTGATGGAGACAGGGTTAGTCTCTCCTCAAGGCCTGGTTCTCGTATGTTCCAATACCTGACCACAGGCGCTGACGATGCTCTACCTGCCCTCAGTACAAGTTTATTTAGTAATGTGCCACCAACGATCAACTTTGTGGGTGTTGACGAGAAAGGTAAGGACTGTTGGCTAGTCTAAGGGTTGACAATAAGAAATCTAGGGTGCGTTTCCGCGGCTGTAACCAATAACTGTTTCTCTCAATGACCAGTGATCAAACAATGGCAAGTTAAAATGAAACAGTTATTTTATTACGACTGCAAAAACGCTCCCCTAGACAAGGATAAGTTTTCAACTGAACCCAAATAAGTCTTGAAGTAAATTTTCAAGATGTTTTTCTCACACAGCTATACATCCATGTAGAACTTTCTAAAGAGTTAATCTTTGTGAAGCTAGGCTTGATCCGTTTGTTGGATTTATGCCTGAAGGCATTCATCTAGGGTAGGGACACAATTTAACCACTCAAAGTCAATAAAGATGTTAAGAAGGGATCCTATTGGGATTAAAGATTGCCAAATGTAAATTTTTAATCAAAAGGTTTTAGGGAATTTAAAGTTATCTGTTAATCCTTCTACAGTGTACCTGTCACGGTTTTGTACAGGCTGAACAGAGTTGATACTTTGTGTGTGTTTTTGCTCAGTTCTATGCATGATGCTCTTTCTGCCTTATTCTGATAATTTCCGACTTCTATCCCTTCAGAAAATCATTCAGATTATTATTATTTTTAATAAGCCTAGACAAAAACCCATCAAAACCTACCATACTGAAGAAGAGTCCTTGTTCTCAATTAAAAAAAAAATCAGTGGTCGTTTGTTATCTGATTGAAAAGTGTCAAAAATAAATTATTATGTGTAATGCCAAGTATGAATAAATTATGCTTTTTAATATAAAAGTTAAAGCACCAAATAGAGCCCCAATATCATTACTATGATTTCTCTTACTTAGCAAATAACCTTCAAAATTAGAATATGTGCCCTGGTTGTTTCCAGGGCTTCTTTGTGTTTACCATGTGCTTGACTTGATCACATGATTATTGTACACACTGTAAATAGTGTAGCCTGTCCACACACTACACATCGATCATGTTGATTGATAACGTTGTAGATTAACGTGTCAGTTGTGAGGACACATTGTTTCTTCAGACTTTAGGTCAGTTTGGTTGCCATGGTTGCATGTTATTTTGGTCTAAAAAAGAGAATGGATTTTCTTTTTTAAGATCGCTTTTCAATTCTGTGGCAAGGTTATCTGATAGTGTTCGGTCGTTTGATTTGATAACCGTTAAATATTTCTAGGACATTTATTTTGATTTTCAGTTATTGAGATTTTTTCTAGATATTTGTAAAATATTTAAATGTGCGAATGATGGAGAAGTATTGAGGAGTTTATGAAGACATATCAGGGTTTTGGGAGGGTTAAATTCACAACATAAAAATGTATAAAAACACCCAATAATCTGCTTAATATTTGATCACTGTCAGTTTTAAAAAGGGTAAAGTTGAAAATCTGAAAAATGTTGTTTCCCTCGGACAGTTTCTTCAGTTCAATTCAAAACCTTTAGAAAGAACTTAATATAGGTCCTACAAATGTAGCAAAAACCAACAGCATTTTGTATGTAAAATCTTAAAAAGTAAGGGTTTGAACAAAGACAAATTGACTGGAGTGGGACTTGAACCAATGACCTCTGGATTAACTTACCGGCGCTCTACCATCTGAGCTTGGCAGCCCTATGTTTTGGTGGTCTAGTTCAAACCCAAAACATTCAACAGATTTACCCAATCAGTTTCCCTTGTGGTTTAATACTTGACATTTGATCTTAAAAAGTAAGTTGTGAAAGGGTTTTGACAAGGATTCCTTTGTTTCCATTTTTCTGTCTAGCCGTCCAGTTTCCATGGGAAATTCGTAAGCTACTGAAGTGGAGAATGAGTCCAATCACACCAAATGTGATAAAGAATTGCATTGCTAGGTCAGGATTCAGAGCAACTCGAAGTAAGTAGCAGGGATGTGATTTCTTTGTTTTTAACCGGAAATCCCCTTTTTTTTTTTCGCCACCCCCAAAACAATTCCTTAAAAACACGAGATAAAACCATATAGAATGCCCCTGACTGCAGGGCAGGCTTCGTCCTCCGATGTTACGTCTTAGTGATACAAATTTATGAGAAATGTTACATTTTGTTATCGGAATTACCGCCTAAAATCAAGAATGAAATGAAAACAAGTGCTTAGATATGTTCCATTTCTTTAAAGCCATTATACACTTTCGGAACAGAAAAAAAAAAAAGTTCACAGATTTACAAATAACTTACAGGGTTTACAGAAGGTAATGGTGAAAGACTTCCCTTGAAATAATATTCCATGAAATGCTTGACTTTTTGAGAAAACATTAAAACAGTTATCAATTCTCGATATCGAGAATTATGGATTTGTTGTAAACACATGTCATGAAACGTGCGGAAACAAGGGTGGGTTTTCCCGTTATTTTCTCCCGACTCCGATAACCGATTGAGCCCAAATTTTCACAGGGTTGTTATTTTATGCATATGTTGAGATACACCAAGTGAGAAGACTGGTCTTTGACAATTACCAATAGTGTCCAGCAGTGTCTTTAAATAGATGTATGATAAGCACTGTATACTGAGTGCTTTTCTAGTCAGGAAACTAATTCCCTCTCAAACCAATGGCCTTCTAGATCTTAGGCTAGATGCCTTAAGTGCAAGGACTCAGAGTGCATGATATTCTTTCTACTCTGGGCTGATTTTTGATTTTGTTATTTGGCCTTGGAAAAATCAGACAAATTGTAATTCAATAGCCTGGACAACGCCTGCACCATGTGTACATGTAGGCCAGCCCTTGCACTCCAAGAAATATTCCTACTTTTTTTAAAGACCAAATATCATGGCTAGTAACCTAGTTCTTATTATATGTCGGCGTATGGCAATTCTTTGTCCCTGATTCATTTATTGAATTTGTTTAATTGAATCTTTGTTTCTGTTCACAGAAGCCAACGAATGGATGGGCTATTGGGGAAAGCATATGAAGGCAGCTGCATTCAAAGTTGTCAAAGACTACCAGAAGGTGAGCTTGATGTAATTGTTATCTAGAGAAAAGCCTTGTATATATGCAGGGATGATATTTTTCAGGCTTTCATCTTAATTCAGATTGTCTAACAATTGTCTGCTAAACAGAAATGAGCAGGTTTCCAGTCACAAATTGTACCTGTGATATGGTATTTGAGCTGGTAACCTTATAATGGTAAGCATACTTTTGCTAATGCTTAGCTACTTTGTGTGCCTAAGGGGCTCTATGAATTTGGGCCCCAATAAATAATTTTTTTTTTCTCAAACCAATTTGTCATGATTACACAGGTGTGTGTAGGAGGGGGAGGGGGTAGTTTGTATACAAAAATCCATTTGTCAAATAACCATGTAGGAAGTTAAAAAGAGACTGTTGGTTTGGAAAGAATCAAAATGGTGTCATCAACTGATTTAAACCTCCATAATTTGTTTAGATTTACAGATACTTTTATGTTGTTAGTAAGATCATAAATATAAAACAAAACAAAGAGATATGAATTTTTTGTTTGCGTTATTATTGATGATAACAATGGCCAAGTGGGATTACTTTGGTTACTATCACAACGTGTTGTGAACATGACTGGATTTGATGATGCAATGTTGGCATTGGTATCATACTTCAAAAAAAGCAGTTCTACAAAACCTTGCAGGAAAATACTGAATGTTGATGTGCCTCGAGCGTCACTGAATGACAGATATGAGCACTATTATATAAAAAAATCCACTATTAATGTTTTTCAAAACCAAATTGAAATGATTTCTGATGTGTCTATAGGTGAACCATCTCCCAGGCTCCTTCCAGATTGGTCGTAAGGATCGTCTATGGCGTAACCTCTACAAGATGCAGGTCCACTTCGGCAAACGAGACTTCAACTTCTTCCCTCAGACCTACGTCTTGCCCTTTGACCTCAAGCTGTTGAAACGAGCTTGGGAAGATGGAGGGACCAAACAGAAGTGGATCCTCAAGCCAGTAAGTTATTGGTTGAATAGTTTTAAGGTATTGTTTTTACATACATTTGGAGCCTGCTGCATCTTGCTGGTTAATAGCAGGTCTCGAATTTGAGGGGGAAAACCACAAGACTGCTGCAGCTGATTTCACAAAATGCTAGGATTAATCATATCTCGTGTTAGTTCGAGTAACCCGTCGTAACTTAGGATGGGTACAATGCATTCTAACATCTTCAGATATGGAACTTAATTTGCACTAAGTCCTAATAATCCTAAGTTAGGAAGAGTTTAGTGAAATCGACGGCAGGACTTGTAACTCGGAATATTTACCAGACAGGGATTTTTTTAAAAGACCAGAATAAAAAAATTAAGAGACCAGAATCAAATTGAGAACATGGTTTTATCATCGGTTTCATTTGAACAAACACTAAGAGAAGGTTGATCTTTTTTGGTTTATGGGTGATACTCAACTGGATAGAAAGATATTGGTGAGACTCAAACTCTACATTTGTACATCATTCTTTCGAGACAAAGATGTTGAATGTAAACAAAAAAACAAGACCACTGGTCTTGTCCTGTCTTGAGCTTACCGGCCTGACACAATTTGGTCTTTGGCCGCGACAGAATGTTCCTAATAATCTTGATAACAATTGATTGTCTTTTTTTCGTTTGTAGCCTGCCTCAGCCAGAGGAATCGGTATCCGTGTAATCCACAAGTGGAACCAGATCCCAAGACGGAAGCCAGTCATCGTCCAACGCTACCTAGCCAAACCCTTCCTGATCAACGGCAGCAAGTTTGATCTACGCATTTACGTCTACGTCAAATCCTACGATCCACTTAGAATATACATCTTCCAAGATGGACTGGCAAGATTTGCCACCATGAAGTAAGTTATTGAGACATGGCTTTAAGAAGGTTCTTAAAAAAGCAGAGCTTCCTCAAAAATTGTGTCTACTATTTCCACCGTTTCAACTGGTCTTTGACAATTACCAATAGTGTCCACTGTCTTTAAGTGTGCTCCATGTTGTGCAATGGTTCAGTATGGAGATTTTACACTTTGACAGTTCAATTTATCTGACTGCTGTTTTATGTTTCCTTATTTGTTTAGATACAATGCGTCTATGAAGAGCCTGTCCAACAAGTTCATGCACCTGACTAACTACAGCATCAATAAGAAGAATGCAGACTTCACACCAAACACTGACTTCACTGCTTGCGAGGGTCACAAATGGTATTATTATTGATTGATTTATTTCACAAATAAAAGCTTCACCTTAAAGATGCTATGTCAGATTTTTGGCCCCAAACATTAAAAAATACATTTTTTTGAGTGAATGGTGTTTCAAAGAGTATCACCAGCTATAATGAAAAAAAGTTTAAGTTTTACTTTTAATGGTCAAGAACCATGACAAAAATCTAAAACGTTTCTTATAAAACACATAATAATTGGTCACGTGATATATTGTCAGGATCCCGACGAAAACTAATTTTGAGCACTTTATTTCACTGCTACTAATAATTGGCTCAAATAAAAGCTTGTAATTTTCTCGACCCCCATCAAAATACCTATTGAATTTTAAACCAAAATTTTTGGGTCAAATCGGCCACAAATCTGACATAGCATCTTTAAGGAGGCTGAATTGAGTTTAATTGTTACAACCATGATTTTGATGACCCATGATGTATCTATTTTGCTTAACTCTGTATAACGTTTTCACCAACTATTTTCGAAGCTCGACTGTCTCTCTCTCTCTGAGCTACTTTTGTGGTCTGGTTGTTCAGAAATCTTGTCTTGAATGAGGAAAGCATTTTGTTTTCTTTTCCCGAGTTACTTTTTAATCGGATCAATAATCATGACACACTCCAGTGATTTAAAATTGAACACCATATGGTAATTCAACCTCTAAGCTGATTATGTTTAAGACGTATGATTTCTTGCTTTTGTCTTAAGGGGTCTGAAGGCATTGTGGGGCTACTTAAAGCCCATGGGGATTGACACCAACGCTATATGGGAAAACATCAAGGAGGTCGTTGTGAAGACTATCATTAGGTATGTATTCATCTTATTGCTTCATCTCAGAGTTGTCTGTACATGAAGAGGTCTGTATCTCCACCTAGACAGAAATCTTGGATATGTATCTTTGGACTTCAAAGCCCTTATTACGATACATGGGCCAATTTCAGAGCAGCTTAAGTCCAAAAATAGCTAATCACAACAAACTTATGCTTACCAGAGTAAGGTTACCAGCAAACTACTATATTACATGTACAATTTGTGACTGGTATCATGCTCATTTTTGCTGAGCAAAAACATATTAAGCAATTTTTTGTTGCTTAAGCAGCTCTATGTAATTAGTCCCTGGGCTCAATTTCATGAAACTCTAAGCAGTGTCAATATCACAGTGATGATTTGTACTGTGACATCACACTTTGCTTAGCAGTTAACATTAATACACTAAGAGCTGTATTGTACTTGATGTCATTAACTACCATGTTTTATTTCAAACTATATAAGAACTTGTTATAAGAACTTGAATTTTTTATTGCAGCGTGGATTCTACTGTAAACAGTATGGTGAAGCTGAACGTTAAGAGTCGTTACTGCGTTCATGAGTTGTTTGGTTTTGACGTCATGCTGGATGAGAATCTCAAGCCATGGATCCTTGAAGTTAACATCTCACCAAGGTAAGATGAAGAGAAGGAAAGTAAGAAGATGATGTGAGGTGTGGATCAGGAGTTATTATAAGGAAAATGTGTTTTGAGACTTTAGTTTTTATGTCTTTTAACATCGGCAGGAAATTTTCTTGGTGTGCAGTAAGACTAAAATGTTCTGAAGTTTGAGAACGTTAAAGACCAGTCTTCTCACTTGGTGTATCTCAACAAATGCATAAATAACAAACCTCTGAAAATTTGAGCACAATCGGTCGTCGAAGTTGCCAGATAATAATGAAAGAAAAAGCACCCTTGTCACCAAAGCTGTGCACTTTCAGATGCTTGATTTTGAGACTTCAAATTCTAAATCTGAGGTCTCAAAATCAAATTCGTGGAAAATTACTTCTTTCTTGAAAACTATGTCCCTTCAGAGCGAGCGTTTCTCACAATGTTTTATACTACCAACCTCTCCCCATTACTCGTTACCAAGTCAGGTTTTATGCTAATAATTATTTTGAGTAATTACCTATCGTGTCCACTTCCTTTAAACCTTTTATCTATATTGATGTACAGGCCTTGAAACACACGGCACCTACAGCATTTGCCGTGGTGCCCTGTGCTTTGGCTGTGGTGCCCTTTGCAAAGTCCCAATACAAATTTACATTTTCCTCCTAGAAGTGCTCCTTACCAGACAGAAATTGCTTTGCCCCTTCAGGAGTGAAACTCAAGGCCTTGATTTAGATAAATTATCCACAATTGATGAAATACTGATCACTGATTATTCTGGTTTTTTGTTTTCAGTCTTCATTCCAACTCTCCATTAGACGTCAGTATCAAGGGGGAGATGATCAAAGACCTTCTGAACATCTCTGGGTTCAACATTCCTGATAAGAAAGACGTCTACCCGATGCTGGCATCGTCAAGTTCATCTTCAAAGTAAGTGAAATACTCTCTCGCAACAAATGATCCCCTAAAATACAGGGTTGAGATTGTTCAGACTTTTGGCTGAATTCAGACTTTTTTTGTCGGCCTGGTGAAGAAAATCAGACAATATTTTTTTTCCACAAATAAATAAATCCTGCTCATTGGTCTACTTCTCTATAGTGCTTTGGATACTGTTTCCAAAAGCTCCTTGGAATCTATAACCCCAGGGTTACCAAACGGTAGAAATGGCATCATTTCAACATACCTTTGAATTTGTATCCAAGTTTCAGACTTTTTTGTTAGTAATGACTCTCATCCCTGAAAATAGCACTGATGTTAGGCGCAAGTTTCTTTTTAAAAATAATACAGCTTGTACATACAAAACTAAGATGCACCGAGGTACATTGTTTTTGTGCAGAATTTGTTTTTGCGATATTGTTTTATTGAAATCTAGATTCAATCTTTCTGCACTGGCGCGACAAAATGAAAACTAGATTTATCGTAGACTCGTTGCTGATCAGTAAGGGTAATAATCAAAATGATGTTCCCTTATCAGGGTTTGCCTTTAGCTTTTTCAAGGACCAGCCAGCAGAACTAGTCAGCTTGTAATTTCACTTTGTTTATAAAAGTTTTCTCGTAAGTTTGAATTGCAGATATTTTTGTTGAGATGTATATTTAATTAGCAGGAAGACATCAAAGCTAAGTAGCATCTTTTTGTCTGTCTTTTAAGGGTTCGTGGTAGTGACATCTTCATGGATAAGAGACTTTTCCAGACGCAGCTTTCTCAAGATGAGAGAGCTAAACACGCCTTCTACACACAGAAACACATTGATGAGGTCAGATATTATTTACGATTGTTTAGGTAGACTGTGCAAGTCTCATGCATATTCGGACATTGCAAAACTTGCACGGTCTAAAAGAAGTTCTGTTAATAAAATGAAAACAAACTCTTTAAAAGCAAAGTATACCTTTGGTTTTTGGAACTGTTCGATTGTTTCAATGCTATGTTATTGAAGTAAACAATAAAACTAATATCTGAAAATTTCATTTCAAAAGGCATCACTTTTTTTGAGATATCACCGAAAATCCGGAGCGAATATGTCCATGCAGGAAAAGTAATCCTTAATAAGAATACACAATCTTAGAAGCATTACCTGCTCAGATTTAATTTTTTGAGCATTACAACTGTTAATTTTGTTTACATCTTTGAAGTGAATTGTTTTTCAAAAATGCTTTATACTATCAAACGCTGCTGTAGGCTTCCAACCAAAGGTTTTGAAAAACCATTAATTTTAAGAGTTATTACCAAACATATACCTTCCCTTTAATTGTACATTGTTATGTCTTTTTGTCTTTATAGCAATGTCGGATGTCCATCTTAGACACCCTGACGCCTGATGACCTCCGTGTCCTTGTTGAGACTGAAGATGAGTACAGTCGATGCGGAGGCTTTGAGAGAGTCTTCCCTGCCCCCTCGGCACAAAAGTTCTTGAGATTCTTTGAGACTGCTCGGTACTACAACATACTTCTCAATGAGTGGGTCAAGAAGTATGAGAGGCAGCATGCTAAAGGTAGGAGGAATCAAACTCTTCTTAAAGATGGGTCCCTTACCAATTGTTTGAATCGAGACGTTCTTTACAGGCATGCATTATGGTTCAGCTCCTGAGCTGATGTCCTCCAAAAGCTGTGCCATTTTCAATGGAGAAATACAGTAAAAAGTCTTGCTGTGCTTGGCATGTCTTTAGGAGGCAAAAGGAGGCAGGTCATTGGACAATAGCTGCTCTTGATTTGTAGAAAAATTGTGCGTTATCAGAAGCGTTGCGCATTATGCAATTGTGTTATTGTGGCGTCAGGTGAAAAAATATGTTTTATTATTTTTTTTTTTACTGTTTTTTAGTTTGAGTGTTTAAAAATCTTATAAAAAATAGGTTACCAGCCAGAATACCAGACAATTATCTTGACTGGTATCCCAGTCATTTCTGACTTAGCCAAGAAATTTTCCAAGCTGAATTTACTGCCCAGTTTCCTGAAAGTCTCACAGGCAAGAATTGTTTTAAAGAAAATTATATACTGAATCTGCCTGTAGATAGGTTGTACGCTAACACTTGGAATTTAGGAAAGCTTGAGACTGTTCGTTTTGCATTTTAAAGTAGTGATATTGTGAATAATTCTGATTAACTTTGTCTATTTATTTAAGGCTTATCCCTACTGGAGGATTATTGTAGTGAAGGAGTCCACTTGGCCAACAGCAAAGACAACTCACATGTGGTAAGTCTAAATTCTGAAATAAGATTCGGTCTGGTGATGGTAATTATCATTCAGTATAACCCATTTACTTAATATAGCTTAATACTGGTGTGTTCAGGGCCCATCAATATAAGCACAAAAATCTGCTCAGCACAGATAAGTTCTTGCTTGGCAGAAACAGGTTATTAGCTAAAATGTCATGTAATGTACGTTACTTATCTTGTGATTGGAATCCCCCCTCCCACATTAAGTTTGTGTGCCTGACAGCGCTGAATGAAATTGGTTTCAAGTTGTACCAATTGCAAGACTTTTTTTGTCAACAAGTTTCAGGTATCACCTTTTTGTTTTTGTTGCAAATTTACTATGGTGAAAACCAATTATCATTTATTAAATACAAGTAGAGGTGAATGCAATGGTGAACGAAGTTAAGAAATGCTTTTTAGAAACAAAAAGAAGACTTTGCAGTTATTTCATTACCCTAGCTTGATAAAAAACAGATATGATGTGGTCAACTTTCCTTTGCAATGTCGTTCCCCAACAAGGTTACTTCATACGGAAAATAGTTTAATTATACAAGAGAAAAGTACCGCTACTAATCAACTGTTTTGATTATAACACGCATCCTCCATACAGCAATGGAGCCCTCTATTCTCACCTAGATTCAAACCAGTAAGTATTAACACACTAAATGCCAATGCACAACACTCCATACTAGCTTTTGTCAAAGTGTTTGGAATGTACTCGCACCATCATCATCGGCAGTGCTTTGTTTTGAAGTGGTCTGAGTCTGGACAACGTTTTGTTGTAATTATGCGCGTCGTGGCTGAGTGGTCTAGTTCACTGGATCCAAGTTCTGGTGTTTTCAGTTGCAGAGTGTGGGTTCAAATCCCTGTCATGACACTGGTGCCCTTGAGTGAGGCACTTAACCATAATTGCTTCATAAAAAGTTGGGAAGGTAGTTTATTCTGCTCTACCAGCCAGGCTTCTAGTGGATGATACCGATGCCTTCATTCTAACAGACCATGAAGGGGGTAACCCTGTTTCAGGAGTAGGTGGCAATGTGCCCCTGGTGGCAGTTGATTTGAGGGGACAGCCTAGGTTCCCTTACTCATGAAGGTCAAAAGAAGTTTGCTTATTGCCTCATTCTGTGTGCTGCCAATGCATGGCTTTAATATTGTTTATTTCATCATTATTTTGCCTCTATGATGGTATGACTGCATCTTTGTGGATTTTTTGGGGGTTGAACAAAAAAAAACTTGACTAGGGCAGGATTTGACCCAACAAATTTGGATAACATCCCCATGCTCTACCAACTGAGCTATCTACTCTAGGCCTATTTTGGTGGTCTCCCTATTTTGTCAATATCTTTGTTCCAGGTCGCCAGTCAGAAGTCATGCAACCTTTATATACAAAAAAAACCCAGCAGTGTACCCTCCAGGGATCACACCCAAGTTTTGTGATACAGCCTAGGAAGTGGCAGCCAGGGGATTTTTATGACCTCATAGTTTTACATTATGACAAGGATTTGTTGTTTTACCATCTCATCTCATTTTGTTTGATTTTCATTTCACCTTCATTCACTCATTTTGTTTCAAATCACCTGAGAGTGAAATAGTTGGAGAGTCTGTCACATCTCACAATGTTTCCACAAAGACAGAGGGAAATTTGTCAATTTTTTTTGTTAAAGATAAAATAACATCCATAGTCCATTTAATGTGATCACACATACCAAGAAAACAGTCAATGCCATTAAACGTTTTGATTTGCAGCTTTTTGAATAAAGTTTGTATAATTGTAGGCCTTTATCTTCGATCTTGAAGAGGCACATCAATTTTCCTCTGGCAATTGTTGTTTTTCTTTTTTTTGTTGCAAGTCGCCAGACACACAAGGCCTGAAGGCCACTTCAAGGTGTGGGCTACAATTTTATCCAGAAGCCGTTGCCACCTACTCCTAGGGCTGAAACAGGGTTAGCCCTTTTACAGTCCATAGGGATGTAGGCTTGGGTATCATCAGTCCGAAGCCTGGCCGGTGGAGCAGAAAGCAATACCTCCCCATGTCTTCATGCTCTTCATTGAGGAAAATACAAATTTGTATTGGAACCTAACACAGGACACCACAGCAAAAGCACAGGGCATCACAGCAATTGCTGTTGGTGCTGTGGGTGATTTTTCGTCGAGTAATTGCATTCATTGAAAGGAGATGATGCAACGATGATGTCCCTGTGTCAACATTTACAAATTTTTTCTAAAACCACTAATTGTTGTCTTTTTGTTGCAGTGGTCACCGATCTCCAATGTTATCCAGGCACGGGACCCACGTACATCAAGTGCTCCAGTGACCAGTGCTCCCTCACCAACAACAGGGATTAAAAAGAGGTGAGGTTGATGACACAATGGGCTGCAAATGTCAAAGAAGTTAACATGTTCCAAGATATTATTATGATTTGTCAAATTTCATGAATATTGTTTGTTCTTGAAACACAATCTAGGAACACAATCTTAGATGCTGTTGACAAAAATTTTTTTTTGATGTCAAGTGTGTTATCTTTATGATAGTTGAGATTATTTTCTTAAACAGTTCCTTAAATCTTGCATTATAAGATATTGTTCGCATTTTTTAAATCTCATAAAATACTGTTTGTTATTTGAACACAATCTTGTAATTGTTGACAAACATTTTGTGTACATCCAGGGATTTAACACCCTGATTTTTGAAATTGTTTTCAATCAGCTCCTCGGCGAACAATCTTCCAAAGATCCGCCGTCGACCACCAGCCAAGGCCAGAGCTCTATCCTCCACAGGGAGTAACGTCTCAATATCAAGCACAGCCAGTAAATCATCTGCACATTCCCATCCCCACCCACCTAGGGGTCTCTACGCACCCCAGCGCAGGACCGTCACTGATATGACCACGCCCAGTTGATGGGGACCACGCCTACCCCCGCTCAAGATGTTCTATGACCGTTATGTGATGCATGTCCCCTCGTTGAGAATGACTTATCGTCATATGTTGATGAAAGCTAAAGAATCCCGCGAGTTGGCAGCGACCAAGCAAGTTTCGGAAAGAAGACGTGCTTTTAAGGGAGAAGTGGGTAGCGTGAAGTCATCCAAACCTTAAAAAATGGAACTCCCAGCTCTGTGTCACAAGGAAACAAATGTTTAGAGAAGGATTTATGCCATAGGGAGCTCATACAGTCACCAATTCATAAGAAGATTCAGTAATTAGTATGTAAACTATCATATAAGACAAATTTACAAATAAGCCATCAGCCATGTGTGTGAGCCAAGGACCTTTAAAAAGACTTTTTGTGAAAAAAAATTACCAATCAAACCAAATAGAAAGCACAAGTCCAGCCACCACATGGCAAATATTTGTCTTGTTTTGTTACTTTTGTTACTGATTACCAAGCAAATCTGCATTTCTTTCATAGCAGAATGAAATTTTCCCTCAAACAAAAAAAATTAAAATATTGGAACTGAAAGTCTATGTTGAGGTTACAGGATACCAGATCAAGAATGAGCTTATTGTTTAATGTAAGAATGGTCAGAGACCCTTGTAGGGATGTAGGCGGTAGAATGATGTATTGAACTTGTTTGCTGTGAAAAACCCAACAGGTTTTTTGGCTTATTTGGTGTTAAAGCTCTTTTGCCTCTGGTTAATATTCGTTCTTGCAAGCGATAAACTTTTTAATTTTTTTAATAGATAATTACTGCGCAATATACGGCTGGTATCCAGCATCAATATTCTGAGTTGAAAAAAAACCCCAAAACTTCCTCATATCAATGTTATCCTGTAAGGTTATAGAAGTAGGACCAACAGTGGGGGAAATTGTTGGCATAGTAAGAGGATTTGGAAACGGGCAGACAAAGTAAAACTTGTTTTTTTTTGAGCAAATCTCTCTGCCTAAACCAAGGTGTCCTCGTGCCCCCATGTGAACACTTCTTGCTTGCATCATATTGTTTCTTAGTTCCTTGTCAATTTGTCTTGGTGACCTGTTAGGGCCTTGTCACACACGAGGCATCTTTTGAAGACAACATGGAGGCAACCAACTGCAGTGCATGCTACAGCACACAAGTAATTTGTCAAACAATGTCTTACGATTCACAAGAAAATAATGAGGACATTCAAATGTGAATGTCTTTCTATTATTTGAGATTACCTGGAACTGGTAAATTACCTTGTGTGACATGGCCCATTGGGAGAATTTTGCATCTTTAAAATTCTCACAAACTGATTGTGGATGTTTGAATGGTTTATAATTTCAATAACATTTCACTATTTGTAGATTGGTCATGCTTTCTTTCTCATTGGTTATAACTGGGTTTTTTTCTCTCAGTTGCAATTACTATTTTTATTTATATTATGCACATTTCTTATAATTGAAAAGTGTGCCTGTGTCAGATGCACTACGCAACCTTTTGTGAATTTTATTTTCATAAAATATCTATACAAAAAGCCTATGCAGTTATTATGTGTGTGAATGGTGGAGTCGTAAGGCTTCATCAGCGCTTATACATGTACATTTTTTCATGAAACTTTCTTAAACTGATGTGCCTTGAATTTTAAAAGATATTCTTTAATTTGTGGCCTTGTTTGGATAATAAATTCTAACAGTAAATCACTAAGCTTGCCTTGAATACCAGCCCAAACTAAACATCAAAATAATAGACTTCTTTGCAAATACGTGGTACACTGCCTAGCTAGCGATCAAACGTTGTCATTATACCAAACCATCATTCTACGACCAACTTGCTCCCAGTATTTGCGAAGTTCTCTATGAAGTTTGAAAACTATATTTTGGAAATGGTATGCCAAAGGTTATGATATTGTGCCTTAAAGGAACACGTTGCCTTGGATCGGTCGAGTTGGTCTTTGAAAAGCATTTGTAACCATTTGTTATAACATGCATATGGTTGGAAAGATGTTTTCAAAGTAGAATACAATGATACACACAAATTTGCCTCGAAATTGCATGGTTTTCCTTTTGCTTTGCAAACTAAAACATTCGGCCATTTATGGGAGTCAAAATTTGACTCCCATACATGGCCGACCGTGTTAGTCGACGAGGTACAGGGCAACGTGTCCCTTTAATTTGTTTTCACAGTTTACTAGAATGTGGTGTCCTATCTTCATACCATAGTTGTCTTCCATGTTAATTACACTCTTATTTGTCGGATAGTTACCCTGTTTGATTATTTATAAACATTTATCACTTTTGTGGTAATAGATTATAGTTTTACATCAGGGATATAGAATATAATTTGTTGTACTCTTACATCGATGTATATTAAAGGCAGTGGACACTATTGATAATTGTCAAAGACTAGTCTTCACAGTTGGTGTATCTCAACATATGCATAAAATAATAAACCTGTGAAAATTAGAGCTCAATCGGTCGTCGAAGTTGCGAGATAATAATGAAAGAAAAAACACCCTTGTCACACGAAGTTGTGTGCTTTCTGATGCTTGATTTCGAGACCTCAAATTCTAAACTTGAGGTCTTGAAATCAAATTCGTGGAAAGTTATTTTTTTTCTCGAAAACTATGTCACTTCCGAGGGAGCTGTTTCTCTCAATGTTTTTTACTATCAACCTCTCCCCATTACTCGTAATCAAGAAAGGTTTTATGACGATAATTATTTTGAGTAATTACCAATAGTGTCCACTGCCTTTAAGGACTTTATATTAGTTCTGTGGTGGTAATGTTATACATGTATTTTCATTTATGTTTCTTGCCTTCAAAACATTTTGTATAAAACATTGTAGTATAAATATCAGTGTGTGATTTACAGTCCAACAGTGTGCTTTAGACATGACTTTACTATCAGCTCAAGTTACTTGAAGTCATTGGATGAATTAAGATGAGTAAACACCTTATTGTTTATCTCTTGTGTTATTTGTGTTTACATCTTGTAACACTTGGTATGCTACAGCCTTGAAGACATGTCAGATCTTTCTAATTTATTCTACATTGATAAAAGAGAGACAGTTGTCACGCTTTCAAGCATCATTTGAATAAGCCTTTTTAAACTCACTGAAAAACCTCTTTGGCTGTGAAAATGACTTCATACACCTAAGCGTTTGTTAAACAACAAAAAATAGTTTTTTCTTCTTCTTATCAGTCTGATGGTGTTAAAGCCATAAACTTATTTCTTGTTCTTTGTGCGATATTCTGTTTTCTAATTGACACTACTTTCAGCACCCTTTTAATACCTGTTATGTTTTGACAGAGTTAATATTTTGTTGAGTACTGTTAAGTTTCACTTATCGGCACAAACATCAGGGTACGTTTATGTACATGTACATGTATCAGTTGTCTGAAATGTTTTTATTAACTTTACACATTCCAATGAAGACTTTTAAAGCGTAATTTGGGTTTTATTCTTACTACTGAATTAAGCAATAATAAACATTGTTTCCAACCCAAATTTAAATGAACATGCCTTGATTAGGGGTAGGCGGCCTCAAATTTCTAAACAAATATTTTGTAAAATAAAATTTTTGATGTGATGTGATGAATTGTAAAAAATTAACAAATGGTTCAATATCTGAAATTTCAATTGAATAAATAAAAATTGCTACTGTGTGACTTTTGAATAATTACAGGTGTATAAATAAAATATTTAATATTGTTGGTTATGGGCGAATTCTATTTTTATTTAAAATATAAACACTATCAATCACTGTCTTTGGATTAGTCTCATCACATTTCACAATGTTTAAATTTGCAATTTGAAAGATTCAGACACTGAAGATTAAAATATATTATTACAGCAACAAAAACATTGTTGTCATTTCTATGTTGTGTTCATTTCAATAAGTATTACGACTTTCTTGCCTTGGGAGAAGACTAGTTCAAGGTCTCTTCCGCCCTCTAGCGGCATGATTAGAAGACTATTTTGGTATGACGTCATTTTTCAAAGGCAACTTACTCGCTTTCGAATACACATGCACTAAAAAGTAGTATTCATCCAATATCGAATAACAACTAAACTATAAGTATGAGTAAATGTATCAACATTTATAAAGATAATGTTGATACATTTTGTTCTTTCAAAGACGAGGAAATTTCTTGCATTTTAGCTACTTCCCATTATTACTTGGTGATATTCTCGCGCGCTGTGAAATTGTTTGACCTTTACCCCTAAAATGTGACCTTCAATTGACCTCCAAATGCACACCGTACGTACGGCGTAGTAGCCCGAGGATACGCCGTGCGACATCGGGTTTGACCTTGCGCGGTAGCGTCCTCGCAAAACAACGCGCGATTTATGTAAACAATGCGAGAAACAGAGCGCCCGCGCGCGGTCAGAATGGTATCGCGGGCTCTGAATTTCCAGAAGTTTTTAAACGGAAAGTCAATGAAAGGGGTAGTAAAAACCGACCGGAATGAAAGCCTAATGAATATTTATTACCCCCAGTCGATTCCCCATTATCCAATCATCATTCAAGGATAAGTCTTGCTCTCTGAATATGCATAGATCAGACGTAGGGCTTGATATTTGGACGCACTTGACGGTAAATAATCAGTTTTTGGTCTGTTTTATCACAAATCCCCAGCCGAAGCACCTCTAAAAAACAACAAAATGAAAACGTAGAGTGTATTAAAACGGCTTTTTCTATGAAAATCTCACCATGTAATTAGAGTTTCCAGGTTTTTTCAAGAATGACGTTGGTTTTAGTTAGACAGCTTGAATTTTTTGGACGGTTCAATGTGAAATTCTCGTCAAGGTCGACTTGGGCTTTTGTAGTTTGACACCGGGTAATTTCATGTGTAACGCGTTCGGAGGCACGCGCAGCAGATTTGTGTGCCGTGAAAATGGTGCGGTTGTCGGGTGCGTTTAGTGACTGGGTTGGTCGCACAATCTCGACTCTCGTAGTGTTGTACCATGGAGGTATGGTTGTACCTGGGTAAACAAGGGTTAGGCCCAAGTTAAATGTGGTTATAGCTGCTTGGCAAATTAACTTGTCATGGATTGGAAGTATTTAGGACACATGCCAGGCTTAAAATATAACTTCAGCTAACAAAGACATCGGCTTACATAGTTACTTTACTAGTACACACATGTACATGTAGTTTTATAATGGGTCAGTGAATTGATGCCTGAAAACAATATACCGGTAAATATATTCAGACCGAAAATGTCATTACCCAAGCTCAGTCAACAAATTAAACAGGCTTTATGCCAACATTTATTATAATGTTTCAAAACATGCATCCATCAAATGTAATTTTTCTAGATATTTGATTCACGTAACACAGTGAATGTGTCATAACATTGAGAAACATGAATTTCACATAGCAATTGTTTATTTATTTATTTATTTGTGTGGGGGGGGGGAATGAAACACCCCTTTGTTTTAAATTGACTCAAACCAAAATATAACTAAACTTAGTGCCTATCAATTAATAGGACAATAAATTTGTTGTTATTTCTAAAACACAGATTTACAATAGATGGGCACAAGAATATTTGAAAATTAATGTAGACTGTGTATCTGCGCCCTGTTTGTACAGACTCTAAAAGCCGGCACAAAAGTGTAAAAGCCGGCACAGGCAAATTGATGATCCGTCTTTAAGTACTACCCTGTCAGATGTAACATTTGCATCAGAGATAGGAAACTATAGTTGAAGGAATTCAACATCCAGACTGAAGGCAAAAAAGCTACGAGTCAACGACATGAAGATGTCTTGGCAGATAACATCATTGCTAAGAACCTTTCCTTTTTGTTCTCCGATGACATCCCGTCAATGGTCGTACTGCGGAAGCAACAAGAACGAGAAGCTATCAAACACAAAAAGTTAATCTGCTAAGCTTTCATTATTAAGTGAAATAAGATATGTACATGTGCATGTATTTTTAATAAACTGACCATACTATTTTGTATATTTTTCCAGTTTTCCAGAAAGAAGGCCCTTCATCTTAAAAAAAGGGTTAAACTGTAAGCCAAAAGATCAACAACTACCTGGGTAACTTCCACTATCTCTTTTCCATCTGAGAGTATGCTGCGGAAGATGCATGTATTTGAAGACCACGTAATTTTCTGGCTGCGACAGTGTGCCTTTGGTACGCTTATGACTCTACGACGAACATATGATTCTACGGCAAATGGTGGGGGGGGGGGGGGAGGAGATAAAAACATTTTATTTCTCATGTTGGGTAAATTGAAACATAAATATGTCTTCTCGATAACAAATTGTCCTTTGATTATGAACCATACGTAAAAATAAACAATTATTTAACAATTTGGTTGAGCAAACCTAGTGGAGACCATGGCCCAATTTCATGGCTCCGCTTCATGGCGAATTTCTGTGCTAGCCTTGTAAGCTTAGGATGCCTAGTACCGTGGAGTATCGCGCCCAGACGCCATATAATTTGCCGCCAACCCTTGAAATAGGCTTGCCTCCATAAGCGCCGATGGTGTGCTTACAGTACGCAGGGCAATGAAATGCGGCCCTGTTCATAATTCAATTTCAAACAAATTGCAAACATTTTTTTTCTCGTTACAATTTGGAAAACAGTCGGCTTAGTTTGTAAATTGTAGTATTATTAATAAAATTGCTGAAGTATTAACCAAACTGTATTTAGTATTCGTAGTTCTTTGCAAAAGGGTCCAAACAAATACACAGTAAATTTTCCTAAAATGGTTCGATCTTTGTTATGATTGGCCTTTTCTTCACTCTAAATTGTTTTTCAAAAATAATGTTTACATGGTCACCAGTGCAATGTCTAAAATGGGATGACTTTTAGATCTAACAACAATTCATAAATTATAATAGTTCACATAATAATCCCTGCCCCAAAAAGTAATTAATGTATTCATTTATTTTCCATAATCATAATTTGATGTGTCGGGTTAAAAATGCACCGAGGAATTACAACAAAAAGCTGAGAATTGCAAGTAAATACCCGAAAGAACGAGTCTGTCCACGTGTTGCACACGCCATTGTTTACATGTGATTGTGCATGTAGCCTATGCACAGTACACAAAAACCGAATGTCCATGTGGTGCGTGTGCATGCTGCAGTGGGCTTCTTATCTTGAAGACGTGTCGGGTTACTCAAGGCTGTACACGTAGTGTGCTATGGTTAAGTGTGGTCGACCATGTCTACCGACGTGTTCCTCAACGGAAATCTGTCAGATATATTCAAGTTTTCTGCAAAAAATGGCCTATATGTATTCCTGATGATCCTATTTTTACGTACAAAGTCACTATTTGAATGAAAAAGATGCCGAAAAATGCAATATTCATGGACAAATTATACGTTGAAAAAAAAATTCAAGCTCTGCTCTACGGCGTACAGGATTGTTGTCAACATCCTCGTTCATGAAATGATAGATTCTATACCCCCTCAAAAAAGCCGCTTTTTAAATGGATGAAAAATCATCCAAATAAGTAAGAAAAACGTATTTTTACAACCATAATTATACCATTTTTGAAACGACGGTAAAATCTTCACACAGTCATTTGTGAATGAAAATTAAATGACAACGTAAACATCGAGCAAGCCCCTACTAATGCATATTCATTAAACAACCATTATACTCCATCTCTGCCTTCTTAAACCCGCCTCCTTATTGACAAGTGATCTCTTTGTTTTTAAAGAACTAAAAATACATATGCATGAAGAGATAATGACCGCGTCATATGACGTATTTGTTGCGCGTGCGCGCATCCCTTTGCGGTCACTGTGGCTACGTACGTGCACAATAGCGGAAACATTGTTTTTGGACTGCGTAATAAGAAGGAAACACTACCAACAGTCTGAGTTTTGTCTACAAATTTATCTCGTCATCGTTTTTTTTTGTACCAAGTAATACCGTTATTAGTTATCAAGATGAAGGGAGGGGTGTTTTTGGCAACTCTTCTCGTCTTTTTTGTGTGTATTTGTTTGGAAAATTGTCTTGTTTCGGCAGCAACAACAACGGAAAAGCCTTTGACAACACCGCCCATCGAAGATAGTAAGTTACGTTAATTACTTCAGAAGTTGTGATTTTCAACAGAAATTTTGATAAATTTAATCTCATTTTACCCATGGAGGGGTAGTTGTTATTATCTTTCAGAATCTTGTGTTTAATTTTAGTATTATAAAGAGATTACAGTTCACACTTTTTGTAAGTTAAGGTTTGGGTTGTCTTTTTATTTTATTTTATTATTTAATACTTTTTGTCACATGATTCTGACCGCCACTTTTTCATTCATGTTGTAATTTCTAAATATAGTACGTGCTTTATACTGTTTTATTACTTTTATTATGTTTTTTGTTCTCGTATCTTGTGTGACTATGATGGAAAAACTGCCCAAAATTTAAAAAATACAATTTTGAATTTGATAAAAACGTTCATGAATTGATTTATAAACAAGCTCTGTCTGTCTGTATCTGTATCTGTATAGTTTAGCCGGCAAAAAAATGTCAAAAGACACATCACACCAGCTTTGCGCATTGTGTGGATGGGATGGCTTAATTTTTGAAGTGCTTATTAAACAATTTTAGGATTTGGTATCTTCTCAACAAAAATAAAATGAAAACTACCTAATCTTAAAGGATTTTTTTCTACTTATCACAGCATGTGGAGCTCACAATGGCAGCTGCGATGAATGTGTCAAATTTCCAGGAGCCAAAGTAAGTCACAAGGAAGAAATAAAGAACATTATGAAGTTAAGAATCTATTTTATCCCTACTGTAAATGTTTTTTAAAAGCAGGGTTTGAAATTAAAATTGGACCTCAGGCCCGAGGCCTGCGATTTTAGAATGGGGCCCAGTAAACACACAGTATTGGGAAAAGCCTGGTATTCTTGTGTTTTCAGTTGTTCTTTACTAATGTCTGTTTTTGAATTCTTACACACAGTGTTTTTACTGCTATACAAATGGTGTCTGTGCAAAATACCCAGGGAAAGAAATCTTCCCTACAAAGTATTGTGACCTGTCTCAAGCCAGATGGGGAGTCTGTTTCTGTAAGTAACAAAGAAACCTTCTAGAGATTTATTGAAGGGACAAATTGCCTTGGACCGGGTGAGTTGGTCCATGAAAAGCATTTGAAACCAATACTCTATTAAAGCCATTGGACCCTTTCGGTAAACAGTGTTGTCCAAGGCCCACACTTTGTGTACCACAACTTCTATATCAAATAACAAACCTGTGAAAATTTAGGCTCAATCGGTCATCGGAGTCGGGAGAAAACAACGGAAAAACCCACGATTGTTTCCGCGCGTTTCGCCGTGTCATGACATGTGTTTCAAATAAATCCGTAATTCTCGTTAACGAGAATTTATATTGTTTTGCTGTTTTCTCAAAAAGTAAAGCATTTCATGGAATAATATTTCAAGAGAAGTCTTTCACCATTGCCTTCTGTAAACCCTGTGAGTTATTTGTAAATCTGTGAATTTTTTTTTTTTTTCTGAACCGAAAGGGTCCAATGGCTTTAAATGTATGGTTAGAAAGATGTTTTAAAAGTAGAATATTATGATCAACACAGATATGCCTCGAAATTGCATGGGTTCCTTTTACTTTTAAAAACTAACATGCTCAGCTATTTGTAGAGTCAAAAATTTGACAAATTAATGGCCGACAGTGTTAGTTCTTGACATATACATGTATAAGGAAAAATGTGGAATTTCGAGGCATGTTTGAGTGGATCATTATCACCTACTCTTAGACATCTTTCTATCGAATGCATTTTATAACAAGGGGGTTCAAATGCTTTTCATTGACCAACTCGCCGGTCCAAGGCAATGTGTCCAGTTAAGAAGGAGGAACTGTTGTTGCTGTTCTTCCTCGTGTACATACTATCTCACCTAGCATAGAGTACAACTGCCAACTCTCCCGGATTCTGCAGAAAGTTCCTTGAAAATAAACCAATCTTTCCATGTTCTGGTGAGCATAAATTTGAAAGTCCCCCAAATTGTGGAAACCTTTCCCCGATGTTGAATGTAAAATGTAATTCTAATTATATCTTCCTGATTGTTGTAAACAATCTTCCTTCTTACAAGATTCAAATGTTGGCAGTGCTGACAGAGTTGGTTTCAAAGCAGGGCCCAATTTCATAGAGCAGCTTAGCACAAGAATTTGCTTAGCATGAAATTTCTTCCTTGATAAAAACAGGATTACCGACCAAATTTCCATTTGTTGCATATTGCTTGTTACAGGTATTCAGCTGTTGTTTACTTATCCTGAAAATCATGTGGAAATTTGGTTGGTAATCCTGTTTTTATTAAGGCAAAAAAATTTCATGCTAAGCAAATATTTGTGCTTAGCAGCTCTATGTAATTGGGCCCTGATGTCATGAAAGGGGTTTACACAAATTAAGCACAAAGTTTACCCGGTCCTGGTAAAAGAAGTAAAACAACCATGAATTGAAAAGGAGAAAGAATATGTCCACATTGTGTCCAAACAAGGTGTTGTATTTCTCGTAATGCACAGAGTCTATAAATCTGTTGGCATCTTGGAGGTTGAGGTGGGGATGGGTGGGGTGGGGGGGGGGGGGGTGGCACACCCAGAGCTACAAGCCATTTTCAGGATTTTTTTGACTGACATCAACTAGTAACTCTCAGCGCTGTTGTGATGAGTTTAAAAGAACTCATGAACTTGATCAACATGTGATTCTTCATAAAGTGATTTCAGAATTCTGTCATGAATAAACATTTTCTGTGGTCCTTTGTTTTTGTTTTGTTTCTGTTTGTAGTGAACTTCGAAGCCTTGATCATTTCAATGGGAGTGATTGCTGGCGTTCTACTCCTTGCAATGACTATATGCATCTACTGCTGCTGCTGCTGTTCAGGATCCAACAGAGCCAAGTAAGGAGGGCAATATACTGTCGTTTAGCCAATGAGGGAATTAGCATTCTGCTGGGGGCATTATACTTAAAATGGCCCTGTTGAAGGGCCAATACTTTCTTCACATTCAAGCAAATAGGTATAGGACTATAGGAAGGGTACTAAACTTGTAAATGGACTGGCTGAGTAATAGAACTCAGCAGAGGGGGTAAAGCATCTCTTGCCAGGAAGGCGATATTATACAAATATTGAATATAATTGTTTGTTTGCTTATTTAGATGATCTTTCCCGTCAAGGAAACTTGGCAAGACAGCCAAGTACAAACATTGGTTTAGCGTCATCTACGGTTATGAATTGTTGCACAAATCAAGAAATTGTGATTCAGTAACTAGACGATAATACTTAGTCTAGTTCTTGTGAAATCAATGGTTAGCTTGGGAGTAGGATTCGAACCCACAACCTTGTGATTGCAAATCCTGCAGTCTAACCACTGGAACAAGGTTAGCTTGGTAGGATTCGAACCCACAACCTTGTGATTGCAAATCCTGCAGTCTAACCACTGGACCATGGTGAATATTTGGGCACATTGTCGCAGAACATAAGGTTAAAATAACCTAAGTATATCCGGGCTGCTGAGGACTTAAAGGAAACGAACAAAGCTGCTTCTCAAATGTTATTCATAAATACCCTAGACAGTTTTTCTGTTCATACTGGTGGAGAGCACATCACATGAGGGTGTTTAAATTTTTGATATAAACACGGCTAGAAGTGTTTAAAATTCTGTAGGCGTGGCATGCAAGCTTTACCCTTGTTGCTAGTTGTCCATGTCGCATAATCAATGTACAAATATTAGATAGAACGTGCGCGCCTACGCACAGTCAGTAGAGGGTCTTGTGCATTTTGACGCTTCCCGAAACAGAGCATGAGATCGTGACATGAACTGAATATTTACAACAAATTTTGGATAGATTTTTGAAAATTTGCATTTATGAATGGGAATAGAAAAGAGGTGACTTGGTGTTGAACGTTTGTGTAAAACCTGGTAGGGTCGGGGCCGTGCAATAAAGGACCTCGCCTTCAGTTTAGTCCTTTATCGCACGGACATTCAAGACCTTGTACCACTCTTTTGTTCCATTATTCATAAATTCCTCAGACAGTTTGCTATTACTATTGGTGGAGAGCACGTCACGTGGGTGTGTATAAACCTTTGTTTATGACCGGTAAAAAGTGTTAATTCATGGGCGTGACACGCCACCTTGCACCTGTTCTTATAAGACAGTTTCTTCATTCCTATTGGTCGAGAGCAACGGCTGAAACCGTTGTGCCACATCACGCGATACGCACGACGCCCACAGCATTCCCTTATAAGGAGTTGTTAACGCAAGGGCGGCGGAGGGCTCTACCATTTCATAGCTGGAGGGGTGTTGTGTTGAAAGAAATCATTTAACCATTATAATTTTTGCATTTATTTATTTTTTTGACCAAAAAGTGATGATGTTTTTGACCGAAAAGGTATTTATGAATAGGAATCAAAGTGTGTTGAATCGGTTTGCAACTAGTGGTTTAAACCCGCCGAGGCCTGGTTCTTGATAATTTACCTTGACTTCGTCTCGGTTAAATTATCAAGAACCAGGCCTCATTGGGATTAAACCACTTGTTGAAAACCTCTTGACCACACATTGATTCCATTATTAATATGTTGGTTTCTCACAGGTACGCTAAAGAGGATGCAAAGGTCGAACGGAAGAAGACTGAGAGGAAAATGCACCACGAGCAGAAGTAAGAACTAATTCAAATTTATATAAAATAAATAAAGTTATCTGAAATTTCTTTGTATTTCAGACTAGAAAGGCAGGAAGCCGTATCTGCCAGAAAGAAAGCTGAACGCGAGGCCAAACACGGCCAGAAGTAAGACTCCATAGTGTAGTGCTGGATACAGCAACTCTTCATGTGTAGATATGTAGTCCATTCTGCTCTTAGTAAACACTTGTGAGGGCGCTCTTTGTTAAAGCTTCAACTATAGACCTTTTCGCAAATACCTATTCTGCAAGCGCCAACTGTTGAATGAGGTGCATGCTGGTCTAGCTAGCGATCAAAACTGAAAGCTAGCTAGACCAGCATGCACCTCATTCACCGCTCAACGCGCGCACGTACCAAGTATTTGCGATAAGGTCTATGTCCACCATAGTCAATGTGACCCTGCCATTTGGCTTCAAGTTAAAACAAAAATTTCTGTTGGAAAAAAAACCTGACCATTTAAATCTGTCAAAGCTCGAGAAAATAGTTTTCTCTGGAATTTAGTTTTTTTTTTTTTTACTGTTTTATCTCAGATTTGCCAAAGGTTGGGGAGTTTTAACCAGGATTTGGTAAAGGGTATCCAAATTGTTCTGTTACATTACATTAACATGTAAATGACAGATAAATTCGGATGTCCAAAATTAAAACAGGGTGTCTACAAGACACCCAGACACCCTGGCTGACACTCTGGGAGGGGGATGGGGGACAGCATGCAATAGAGCGTATTTTCAGCTTGTAGTTTAAGTCTGCTGTGTCAGCATGAATAGTTACGCATGAATTGGCTAATTATTGCATGCTTCTGTGGTGGTGTGAAGTCAAATGTATCTGCACCATCAGTTTGCCTTGTTGATGTGCCAATGTGTGGTTGCAGTGTTTTTCTCATGTATTTTGCTCTGTGTTTCTAGTTTTGTGTTGAAGGAAAGTTTTCCGTATCCTGCCACAACTTTTTGACGAAAGGAATATCTAATTTGAGTGAATTATTTGTATATGTTTCATAAGAAGGAAAGAACGTGTGTGGAAGGATACAGACATTTTCCCATGTTTGTAAACAATTGTTGTTCTTTGTCTGATGCAGATCATATGAAGATTATTTCTTGCTCAATAGACTGCAAGTCTCATGGTATCGAAAAAGAGAAAACAGCTCTAAGACTTTTTTCTATGATTTGTACAGCAATCTGAAAACAAAAATACCACAGCAATTTTTTTATAACAATTTCAATTTAATATCATACTAACAATTTGTTCAAATTAGCATTGAAACAAAATTGAAACTTGGAACAAGGATGCTTATTTTCGAGAAACCTCATCAGCCAATCTTGTTTAAAATTGTGTGCGGCTAATAGGTTTAATAATAACCTGAACGTCAGTTGGGCAAAAATCTTAATCGCTTACAAGTATAACCGGAAACAGAGGTCACTTGTTATGCTAAAGTTTTGTTATTGCTATAAAAGCTTACTTTCCCATCAACGTGAATTTGTAAAGCCATAAATCGCATTAGACTATGCAGAAACAAAAGTATATGAAGAAACAAAACTGTGCGCATCATGTAAAACTCAATATGGTTGGTACCAATTTGGACCAGGAAATAATGGAATACCAGCATGAAAACAGGAAGTATTAATTTATGAGGCGTACACTGCAGTGTTGACATTTCGTTTAAGGTAATGTATTAAAAGTAAGGAAATCTTATAACAAATCTTTTTTTATTTTCATTTTTGTAGGAAAGCTGATCGAAAGGCAAAGAATGACGAGATTAGAAGGAAATATGGTGAGTCAATAGTTATCAGTTTGCAAATTTTTACATAATTCGGAATTTTATTTTATGGTTTTTAAATATTAAGCATGGCACCTCATGAAGACATCATGCGTAGACACTTTTGTGTTACATTTTACTCATTTGTCATTTTCCATTTTCATTGCACAAAATATTTTAAAGAAAAAAGTGAAACATTAACAATTAACAAAGCCTTTTCGTTTGTTTTTATTCTAAAAAACCTAGTGTTGTTTTCGTTTAAAACCTAAAAACAAGGATGATTGCACTTTAAATGGCATAAATAGGAAGACAACATTTTCAGAAGTTCTTGTGTATTTTCTGTTTTCACTGGAATAAATTTCAAAAAATCTGAAAATTATGGCAAAAAAAACAATAATTTGTTCTGTTTATCTCTAAAAAAACAAAATGCTGTATTTGTTTAAAAAGTGAGAACAAGGACGATTACACTTAAAGGCACTGTACACATTTGGTAATTACTCAAAATATATATTAGCACAAAAACTGACTTGGTAACAAGCCATTGAGAGCTGTTGAAAGTATAAAACATTGTGAGAAACAACTTCCCTCTGAAGTAACGTAGTTTTTGAGAAAGAGGTAATTTCTCACTGAAATAATAAAAGCCTTTTGTTCCTATCTGGAGGCACACTACTTTGTACAATAAGGGTGTTTTTTCTTCTATCATTTTCTTGCATCTTCAAAGACCAATTGAGTTCAAATTTTTACAGGCTAGCTATTTTATGTATTTGTTGGGATAGACCAACTGAGAATACTGATCTTTGACAATTACTAAACGTGTTCAGTGCCTTTAAGTAAAAGTGAACAGATATTTTTGCTGTTTTTTAAGATGGCATTCAATATCTATCGAAAAACCATGTAACCAGATAGTTTTAAAGCATGCTATCAATCCCTTTGTAGACACACATTAAATATTACTGTCAGAATTTATACAGTAAACACTTTTACCAAACGGAAAGAAACAAGTGCATCACTTTAACAATCTCTCAGCTTTTGACATCACCTGTCATTAACACGACAAGCTGTCAAGCAAACTCATTCGCTACGGAATATATTATAAACAGCTGGGGGGATTTTCTAACTTTGGGTCCGTCCTTGGTCCGAGCTTTGAGTTGTCCCCCGAGTACAACAATAAATCGTTGGCTGAGAGGTTCTCAAAATACTCTAACTTGTCAATATTATTTTGAGAATTTAAAATTCATGAAAACTATCAAGTTATAAACCACAATGCCACCAGGCTTGGTAAACCCCTTCCAAGGTTATTTCTTAAAAATTGATGTGATCCTTACTGGCACCCGAGCGAAGATATTGACAAAAAAGGGCTTGATAACATTTACAAACCTTCGGGCTAGATAGCTCAGTTGTTAGAGTAGAGCGTGGGCATGTTACTCCAGAGATCGCAGGCTCGAAAATCATGTTTTAGTTAATTTTCTATGGTCACGCCAAATAGGTAAATGAATCAAAAGCCTTGGCCAGGTTAGTAATGACAAAAGGAAGTAATTGAATACTTTAAGTTTCATGTTAGCAGTGAACCTTATCCCATGACCCTACATGGTTCTTGTTTCCTTTTTAATTTCAATAGCCTAAAAGCAAGATCTTTCTATGCTCATCTAAATTGCGATGGCATTGAGTATTTGTAGTATTGTCACATTAGGCTCTCCATAGATATACTCTATGTGCATCGCGCATGCGTGCTGACCCTGGGTGATATGACAACATATAAGTGAACCACACATACATCGTTCCACCTAGTCAGTTATTTGTCTATGTGTAAGTCTCTCAATATTACAGTATTTTGCATACAAAATTTTGATTCATACAGTGTGTAGAATCAAAATGGTTTTAGAATTCATGATGATTTCTTGCTTCTAAAGTGTGTTGTCATTCAATAAGTTAGGCAAAAATTCATTTGGGCTCGGTTTCACAAATCGCTAAGATTCATCTTAAGATGAGTGGTCAGTATTATTACCATAAAAATTTGTATTGTGACATCACACTTTGCTTAGCAGTTAAGATTGATTCGCACCAGTAGTCTTTGCCTCTTTATGAAATTGAGTCCTGTCCCTTCAATCAAGGCATTTGTGGAAGTGTCAAAGCAGGTTTTTTATCGTAACCACATTTTTAGATTGTAATAATCTTGGCACTCTTGGTCAGCTAGCTCAGATTGTTTTGACCATCTTTGTAAAGATGATCTGAGCAGTCGTCCTTGAGTGTACCATGTTTTTATGTTTCATTTAAGTATATTTATTTATAGTATTTTTATCCTCTCCTTTTTATCATGTTTATGGAGGTGTTTCAAAGTAAACCACTCAAAATATGTTTTCTATTGAAATTCTCACGGGGATGTCAGGTTTCTGCCTGTTGTCATCATACATTCTCCGGACATGTTTTGTTACTTATTTATTGGCATTGTCATGTGCATGTCACGCTGCCTGTCTTTTGTCATCAAACTTACTTAGAACTCGTCTTGGTTTTTGCCATCCTTGTGTTTATGTCTTGCAGTAGCCTCACTTTGTCATCAAACATTCCCAGAACATGCCTTGTTTCTTATTTATTGGCATTGTTGTGTGCATGTCATGCTCTGTCTGACTTAGTCATCAAATTTTTTTGGAACACATCTTTTTTTTGCCATCCTTGTGTGTTTATGTCTTGCAGTAGCCTCACTTTGTCATCAAACATTCCCAGAACACGCCTTGTTTAGTATTTATTGGCATTGTTGTGTGCATGTCATGCTCTGTCTGACTTAGTCATCAAACTGTCTTAGAACACGTCTTGTTTTTTGCCATCCTTGTGTGTCTGTCTTGCTGACTTTCTTATCATACATGTACATTCTCAGAACAAGTCTTGTTACTTATTTATTGGCATCATCATGTGCATGTCTAGCTGCCTGCCTCACTTTGTGATTAAACTTTCTCAGAACATGGCAAACTATGATGAAGAGCTATTCCATTGTCATCATGTCCAATGCAGTTGTTCAGTCAGGTTGGCTCGGTAGTTTCTCCCCCTGCCTTTCACCTCTGTGGACCCCGGTCCGAGCCAGGACTTGAGCCTTGCAATACACCGATCCATTAGGCTCCGCCCACGGCGCACGTGTGAGCAAGAACGCGTGAGCTTCTCCAATGCCTTTCTGCACAACTCTGCTGCGCGCGCCAAGCATACACGCACGCATGTCGGACCTTATAGTGTCAGACTTTTGGTTGTTGTGCAATGAGTTGTGATTGGTCAATACGCAATATGGCGGAGCTTAATGGATTGGTCTATTGCATGTGGATTTGGTTTTTCAGTCCCTACCGTACCTGACTGCGTGGGTTTTCCCTATAGGGGTTTTCCTCCCACGTCTTAAACTGAAATTTCTTCATTGTCTTCTCTACAAAAAGTTGGTGTGATGTTTCCATTAGAATGCTTTGCCAACTAGCCTATAAAATCCAGATTCTGGTTCATTTGGATTAAGATTAAGTTTGTTATATTCCTCAGGTCTAATGCCAGACGATGAAGGGTCGTATCACAAACTAGATGAGTCAGCAACGGCATAGACAAAGCCCTCGACTGCCAAACTTGGATACAAACAGTAAACCAGCCATCTTACATAGCTGTTAAGCAGAAAATATTGCTTAGTACATTTCTTCGCTAAGCAAACAAAATTAAAATACGAAATACCAGATGCAATTGTTTAAACTTTGGCACTTTGGCTGGTAACCTGCCAAGAAAAATTTGTCTGTGCTTAAATTGTTTTGTGGAGACCAGCTTTATGACATTAGACCCTAATCTCCTAGAGCTGCTTTGCCCAAAATTTGCTGAGCATTGAAAGTTTTGCTGAGAATGGGTCACCAGCTGGAATCCGGTACCATGAGAATTGAATGGTGGTGAATAAAATTGCTGACCAGAAATATTTTTCTGCTTAGCAGCTTTGTCAAGTTAGAATCCTATCTAAAAACCAATCGATATTGCTTATTTACAGCAGTCATAAAGCTGTTAGGTGCAGTGCTGATACTGAAGCAATGGAGGCAATGTATCTGGCTTGCCTTGTGGCCCCTTGAAATAGTCCAGTTCATAGGTTTCCTCAGAGAACAAGAATCGAGTGTCAGGCCTTTAAGCACATGAATTTTGCTAGGTACTGATAAATTTAGCTTAGCAAATTGAACTACTATGCAATGTAACGCACATTGGTTGTGATTAGCAGTTCCCACTGAGCTCAAGCAAATCTATTCATCTTAAAGGGAAAGTATGCGTTTGGTAATCACTCTTAAAATTAACGGCAATAAAAACCTTTTGAAAAGAAGCCTCCAGCAGCAATTGTTATTCTAAAGCATCTTTAAAGTCATGTGGTTCTGTACAAAAATAAACGTTTTATGCCCCCAAATTGTAATCTGAGAAGCGTTATCGCTATAATGCTTCTCAGATTGTTCAGATAATCAGGGATTATTCTTCCTGCAAAGAAATATTTGCTCCAGTTTTTTTTCAAAATCGCGACCACCTTTTGAAATTAAATTTTCATATGTTAGTTTTATAGTGTACATCTATGTTATGATTGGTTATCATTTCTGATTGGTTGTAAGTTATTGATTGGAACCTTTGTTTGGTTTAATTAGTGATTTCTGTACATATGAATCTTAATTAATTTTTGAACATCTTGGTTTTCTTGTGTAAGAGGCTATGGCTCTTTTTTCAAAGCTGACTTAAATATTCTATGTGGCGGTTCAAAGCCTTTTACTGAAGGTGTATGGTTCCAAAACGACTAATGGAGCCTATAAGCCGAAGCCATAGAGTTATATATAAGAACTAGAGGGCGCACTGGTGATGCTTCTTGCACAAACACGACGGGACCGCAACGAGACACGCGCGCCATTATGTACGCGCGTTGAATGCGAAGTACACGTTGGAGTTTGTGTTTATTGAACGCTGACGCGATGCTGTTTTGTCAACTTACAAAGTGGCCGCACAAACACACGCTAAGCAATGCCTGTTTGTTCAACTTAGAAAATGGCCGCCTGCGCGCATGCCGGGGCGGTATATAGGCCAGTGCGTCCTCTAGTTCTTATATATAATTATATTGCCGAAGCTCAGATTGAGTCAATGTTGAGTCTATAGAGTGGTGCATATGACCACCACATGCTGATTATCATGGTAACAGTCTAGGGTCATGACCAAGATGGCGACAGAGAATTGAATTGGAAGACAACTCTTCTTGAATCCACCTGTCAATCAATCAATCAATCAAAAAATAAATAACTAATTTTTAAATCGGCTTAATTGTAAACTGGCCCTGTGGAAATGATTGATTGGGAACAAATAATTGAAGTTTTGTTGTGAATTACACTCCAGCATTGTAGCTGTTCGACCTTGATTGGCATGGAATAATGTCAATAAATTTGACAGAAAAAAAAAAAAATGTTGCTAAATATTTACCTTTAACTAAAGTATGTTAAACCATTTTTTAACACCATGAGCAACTTATGTTATTGTATGTACATACATGTAGATCACACATCTCAACACTTAAGCAGTTATTACAAATAATTATATTAAACTTTATAACCTCACATTAGTGTATTCATATTTTTATGGTTTAACTTAAAGCGGCACCATTTTGTGTAATACCTAAATTAATTGTTTTGAAGTGTTTCTTCTTAGTTTTGTTTCAAGAAGTTAAAATCTAATAATACATTATGCTGTGATATTTCATCAAAAGAGTTTGTTCTGATTCATTCAGAGAAAGATTTCCATTTATTGTACAAAAAAAAAAACCCAAGATGGCGTATCAGACACTTGCCTCGCTTTGGTTCTCATAGCATTGCGTCCTACAGAACTTGCTGCACTTTTCTCAGTCAAAATTCCAACGTCCATTGGAAGTGTTTCTCTTTTTTCCCCTCTGAAAAAAACCCCCACACAAACAAGCTGAAAGTGGTCTGTTGAGTTGAGATGTTGATTTATTCGGTTACAGGCAAAATAAATCAAGACGAAACCTCTCTGCCATTCTATCCAAGTTAAAAAACAATCTCCCTGAGCAGTTTGCTAAAAGGAAAGGCATTTCATGCATCTGTAATTCCTGAGGATAACACCTCGAAATTGTTTTGCAATTTTCGCTAGCAGGTTTTGTTTTTGTCAAAACGAAAACACAACTTCCTATTCCGGATGAGAGAAGTAAAGAGCTTGCTTATACAGGAATTATGAATGCATTTTTAGAAGAGGACAGCTCGTGTCAAATTATTAACATGTGACTAGTTTACGAATCAGTTGTTGTTCTTATGGATAATTAATTCCGACGATCGAATGCATTTGAAAAGTTTGGATCGAGTTGTGAAACTTTTTGAAAGCAACAAATCAATCTATTGTTTTAATAAAGAACATTTACAATTACAATTGTTATCATTATGTAAACTTATGTCATTGAATAATATTTGTTTATTGGATGACGTTTTTGGAGCATGATTTTTGAAGTATTGAACTTGTAATATAGTGCGATATTTGTTCGGTGAAGGGTGAAGTTTTGTATAACAATTAAAATCAAATATTGTCAGCTGCAGGTAGTCTTGACCATGTAACCTTTCACCTCACGTGTTTACAAAAGAGCCACAGGGCCCTGATTTTCTGCAGTCATGAGTTGTACACTTCTCTCAATCTATTTTGAGATATGGTGGACACAAATACACCATTATTTCTTTAGATTGGTTAGGTTTTGGTTAATTTATCTGTATACAACCCCACCCCACACAGTGCATCTATGCAGTGCCCACAATACTTCAAAAAGCCATTGGAAGACAACATTATATGGAGTAGAGAGAATCGGGTTTTTTCTTCAATTATTTTTTGATAAAACTATTGATTATGAAGAAAGGGGGAAACATCTCAAAAGCTGTTCTGTTACTTTTATAAAACTTGAATTAATGTGGAAATTATGATACACACAATGAAACAAATTTCAGTGTGTATACGGTTAGGTATATTTCCTGTAGAAAGGCCCTTATTTACATAACAAAAGTCTCTCTTTTTGTCCAATGGTTGCATGGTCTATCAAATTAAATTTCGATTTTGAGAAATACATAGAAACAAATAGTCCCGCCCATGATGGTGTGTCGACCAATCGCAACCACGTTAGCGGCAAAAGCGCTTACTTCACGCAGCATGGGCGCGGCTTGTTTAATTAATTGTTCGGTTTTTAACTGAACATTTTGTAGGTATTTATTAATGAAAAGGAATGCATCGTAAATAAATGTTACATTCACCTTAAGATGGACTCTGTTTTGTTTGTTCTTGTGTCCTCTGCAGAATATCTTGTTCAGGTTATCATACATAGGACATTTTAAGTTCAACGTTTGCCGAGACTTTGAATAACTTTATCAAAACATTAACCCCCTGCTTAAATTTAATGGCGCCCTCACTTGGCTGTTGGCTTGCAATCTCAATTTATTTTATTATCAAGGCCCATTCTCGCAACCATGGCTTTAGCTTCTTCCGCTGTGAAAACGTGTGTTTCTGGAACAGGGCTTCGAACAGACGGACGGAGTCAAAGCCGGAGCCCTTTTTAAAAGGCTTAACAAGACGGTATCCAATAAAAAGGGATACACACAAATTAAATGCGAAAATAATAACTTGCTATTGCAAACTGCAGACTAACAATAACAACGTACTAATTTTATGGAAGAACAAAACATAGTGGCCTGACGTTTCGATCTTGCAGAGTCTTTCTCGAAGGGTAAGGCTTTAAGCCTTCGAGAAAAACTCTGCTAAAAGTACAAGGGTCGAAACGTCGGAAGCCTTCGAGGAAGACTCTGCTAGGGTCGAAACGTCAGGCCACTTACTTACAAGAACTAAATGTCACTGATTTAGAAACCCAAGAACAGATCTCATTGGTAACGTCATCATTTATTTCACAGGACTGTTGAAGGATGAGGATGAGGAAAGCAGGCAATTGACTGAATATGCAGCTTGTTAGTTTCCCGCCAAAAACGACAGTTTCCCGCCAACAACGACAAGAAATCAAAGTGGAAAGTCATGTTTGAAGATTTGCAGGGTTTGATCCAAAGTCTTTAAGAAACGTGTGATACCAGTTCTTTTGTGGAGCTTGACAACAGACCATAATTATTTAGTTTTGTACACTTCCTGCAATTTTTCTGTTGTAAAATAAATAATTATTTATTATTTTAAAAGCATTACCCCCGCTGCACTAAGTTACACAAAAAAAACGGATGAAAAAAAAACTGAAACAAGAAGTGTTTCTGTCTTGGGACGGAGTGGGGGAGGAGAGCGAAATCAATGCATATGGATCTAAAGAAATCATCACTGTTCTCATCATTAATCGATTCAATCTTCCAAAATGTCATACATCTGATCATATTTGCCTTATGAGCACTCAAAGCGTGTTATATCAAAGAACTATTCTTCCGAATTATTCTTAAGTCTGGAAGCTGACTTTGTTGAAATTAAACTCGAAAATATAAAAAAACCTCAATCAATGAATGGGCGCCGGACGCTTCCACATATCCCCTCATGAACTCTTGATGCTCTGGGGCCGAGAAATCTAAGAATTCTGTCATATCTTCAGTTTCAGAAATAGAAACACAACAAACACGACTTGTCTTTACTCAGTTCCGTTCTCGTCTTCATTCGTGGTCTCCCTATCCATAAAGGCACTGGATACTATTGGTAATTACTCAAAATAATTTTTAGCATAAAAGCTTTCTTGTTAACGACCAATGGAGAGCTGTTGATAGGCTCCCTGTGAAGTAACGTAGTTTTCGAGAAAGAAGTAATTTTCCACTAAAATATTTGAATTTGATTTCGATACCTCAGAATTAGATTTCGAGGTCCCGAAATCAAGCATCTGAAAGCACCCAACTTCGTGTGACAAGGGTGTTTTTTCTTCCATTAATAACTCGCAACTTCGATGACCAATTGAGTTGAAATTTTCACAGGTTTGCTATTTTGTGCAAATGTTGGGATACACCAAGTGAGAGGACTGGTCTTTGAGAATTATCAAAGGTGTCCAGTGTCTTTAACTTCATTCTCGTCTTCATACGCGGTCTCCCCATCCTTAAACCAGATCTAATCACCCCAGGGATTAAACGAGGCACAACACGCCTCTCCTTCGATTTAAGATGGGAAAAAATCCGTAACATGAGAGAACGGGTTGTATTAAGACGAAGTGTCTCCCAAGATGGTATATTTGTCTCATTGAGCCCTGGCATAATGGATAGTCCAAGAATTTCTATTTATGTTAAAAAAAAAAAAGGATCCGGAAATATGATCGACAAGGGTTGCTGAAAATTTGCTTTCGTTTTTATAAAAATAATGTTGGAGCGTTTGAATGGCAAAGTAAATACTTTAAATAGGAACTTGAGATTGTTGTTTAGCGCCGGGCTGGAATCTTGTATAGACATTAATCACGTCTTGGGATAACCTTTATCGCGTCCCTTGTATACACACATCGCGTATATATACTGCACGAATAACTTGCATACAATCAAAGGCATTTGAACAGGCTGCTTGAAGCATCGGTTTGGTTTCATTTGCAGCCTTGGTTGGATTTCACTAAGAGCCTCGGTTTGATTTCACTTAAATCTTGAAAAAAATCTTAATGCAGAAATGGCAAAACTTTATAAATATGTTTACTAAGGGAGCAAGTTTTGAGTTCAATGTTGGTGTTTCCAATTAATTAATGAAGTTTCGTTAGTGAAATTAAATTGCAATCAAATTAAATGTAAATTTCTTCTTGAAAGGGTAAATAAATCTCTTGATCAATCTTGATGCTATTCCTATGTTTTCTTTTTTTTATTAGTAGTATAACTACAAAGTGTCTAATTTATTGCTTAATTATTGTATCAAAATAAAAATTTAGGATAGATAGTAATCAACAACATTATAAATTTTATTTAATAACAAACATGGCCAACGGCAATACATTGTTTGCAAATATTGACAATTTAAAAGAATGCAAACTCATAGATCAGTTTATCGAGGTCAATTAGCGAAAACATTTTCTTTTTAACCACAAACAATTCGTGCTTTGGCAGCTCTCTAAAATTTGTCAGGTTTACTCAAACGAACATCTTAAAAGCCCGGTGTATTATTTCAGCTACTACGTGCGCTAAGTACACAGTGATTTTATCGTCTGCTTCCACCTGTGTACATTATTTCACAATTTGCTCACGCACATTTTTCCGCGCCTGAAAACTTCCAGACTCGACCATTTTGAGTGGAGGGGTTTTCAAGTTAAAGAGGTCTATGCAAACCCTATATAACGCATTCAATCGCGTTTCAATCACCATAGAAACAAATGACGACTTATAAAACAGTGTTGCTTTATAATTGTTTGAAATTTAAGTTATCAAGTGTATTTTGTTTACACACACGTTTTTAAATTGTACCTTTGCAATAAGTACTGTGATCGAGCAATAGTCAGATTTGTTCTAGTCTGGCACCTACTCCTCTTTTCATCACGTGTAATAATCACGTATGAATAATATTCACTGCAGCGTTAATGGTGGAGGAGAAACATCATGGATGGTGTCATTGTTTTTAGCGTCAAGTTTCATACAAAAAGGTAACTCATAAGTCTGTATTTTCCAATTAATTAAGTGCAGTTTTACTGTCTGTATCATAATACTTTGAATTGAAATTACTCGCCAAGTAAAATACACCGTTTGTATTAAATCTCTTGTTGCTTTACTCCGGAACAAATGAAATTTATGGTTGTTCACACACTGGTTGCAGTGCAGACAACTACGAACATGTCTTGCTCTTAATTAATGAACGTATATAATACTATTAAAAATTTCCACTCGCTGCTGAGTGTTGTTTTTCCAAGGAGTGTGTGACTTGTGTACCCACCTTCAATGTGTTACTTTTTGCACGGTAAATTTGTGTTAGTTGTAAAGGGAACACTGGTAGCCAGTACGCGACATTCTTTCTTGTTTGAATTGGGGCACGTTTCTAAGTGAGCAAATCGCAATTGTTAGGTGTTTGTAAACACCGGATCCAAACGGACAAAGAGTGCTCGTTACTTAACACATTATATATCTTTATTGTGTTGTATTGTACATCAACTTGGCAGTCAGGAATACATTTACTGGGGGATTCCAGACATGCTCGGAATAGTATGGCAACACTCGGTACACTTATTAAATTGGGGTGCGTGTGAGGCACTTCCCAAGCAAGTAAACTGGATGAAAGTTTGCAAACTGGTGCTCCATGGATAGGTAACTGTACTAACTGTGTAATGACAACCTTGGGTGAGCCGTTCAAAAGTTGATCCTTAATCTGGCACACATTGGTTTTACAATTTGTTTTTACTGCAGCCAAACTGAGAAACTTCATTCAAATATTGGGGTCACAATATTAATTATATCGTGACAACAACGAAGATCTGTTTGTGTTTTGTGCTCGTCCATATCAGGCTTATTTTGATTGTTGCAAAACCAAATAATCTGTGGTGATTTTAGGGGAGTTTATTTCAGTATTTCAGATGGAAATGATTCGCTGGAGGGTTGGTATTGGTATACATTTTAAAATCAGTTGTCTTGCAGAGACTTAAAAAAAAAAAAAATTGCCAGACCGTGAATCAGAAGTAACTGGTGTCGAGACTCCTGTTATGGAAAGGTTTGCGGTAACACCATGTAATATTGACTATCTCTAATGAGTTGGTTTCACCTCGACATTTCGATCAGTATGCTCTGATCGTCTTCTGGAGACTCCTGTTGTTGAGGAAAACACAGTTATAACTTATAGTGGGTTTAGACAAGTGTTTTCCTATTTCTTATAGTTGCATGCTTTTTGCTCTAAATTAATAGATTGAATGATTTTTTTAGTGCGTAATAGAAATGCAAGGAATATTCTGAGAAGGTGTGAGGGCGTTAGAGTGTCAAGGGTTAAGGTCGATTGAGGCTTTCAGCAAAGAGGGATGACAGATGGGAGGGTGGATATCTAAGACACAGAGCCCCAGATGAAGCTGTAAACACTGGCGACGCGACGGAGTCCTCTGTGCTAGACAGAGATAACATGCCGTCTAAATAATTAATTATCGAACATGCACGGGACACTAGAGGGAGTGTGTCTTCAACTTTATTAATTATCTTTGTAAAACTCTCACAGCCCAAGTTTTCATTAACAAAGTGTGTTTGGGAACGCAAAGGGTGTTAATTTTGGCGGGATGGTGAAGACACCGTGCGAGGAGGACCTTGGGTGCTTCCTCTGATCAGAATGCCGAGGGGAAAGTCAAACGCAACCAAGGGCAAATTATTGAAACGTGACTTTGGCAGATTATTGTAGAATCTTCTTTAAATGAAATTGGCAATGGAGTTGATGACCATGGGCATGAGTAAAAGCTCAGGCAGCTCCCAACCAAATCACCATGTAAAATGAGTCGTCCGTCAATAAATAAATTAACTCGAAAGCTTGAAGTAGTCCACAAAATTTGATTTCGTCTTGAATGTTGTGATTGTCAGCCAAGACTAACAATTGCGCCCTCTTGTGGTGGCAGGGCCACCCAGCTAGTAAAAGAGTCAGGACTGCTCTTTTTGTGTTTGACATAATATAAAATAGCTTTCGGAACGAGAATGAAGCTGATTTCAAATGAAACTGGATGTTTAACAGGGCCCGATTTTATAGAGCTGCTAAGTGCAAGAATTTGCTTAGCATGGAAATTATTCCTTGATAAAAACAGGATTGCCAACCAAATTTATATTTGTTGCATATTGCTTGTTCTGGTATTCTGCTGTTGTTTGCTTATTCTGAAAATCACGCGGAAATTCGGTTGGTAATCCTGTTTTTATCAAGGAAGAAATTGTATATGCTTAGCTAATTGTTGTGCTTGGCAGCTCTATGAAATTGGGCCCAGGTCATAGGGCAAGTAATTTCTTTGCTCTTTGAACAGATTAATCAGATTAATCCAAAAGAAATGAACTGTTTTAACAAACCATTCCTGATTTGCAGTATTTGAAAGAGTTAAACTATTATAAAAAACAAAAAACAAAAAAAAACATCCGACGATAACAATTATGATTTCTATCTTCTGAGGCTACAAATTATTTAAATAAAAACGGTCACATCTTTATGAATTGTGAAATCTTCGATGGATAATAAATTCGAAACATAAATTCCACCCTTTTCAACGACCCATCAAGAGGTTTTTACAAACCATTGATTTTTCCAGTAAGGCCATTTTTTATCTTGAAATTTAGCTGCGGAAATCCAGTTATTGAAAGTTTGCTCACAACACAACGGTTTTTGATTCAATTTGAAGCGATATTGCGATAGAAAGAGCCGGGTGAATCGGCCACTTTGACTGCCCGGGACTCTACCGCTCGATTCGAAGCGAAGCTCGGTCATTCAAGCATGATTAAGACACCGACATCAAACCCAAGACTTACTAGCCAACGTATTGTAATCAGTGCATGGCTACCGTCTTGCGAACTGTCTTGCAGATAGTCCCAAGTTATCAGAGGGAACTGATGAGGGGTAGCGAGAGTCTTGTGTGTCAATCTGGGGAGGACCGACTTAAACAATACTGGATACGGTTGCCGGATGACCATTTGGTAATTAGAGAAATAACCAGCGCGCCGTGGATTCATGTATAGTGTTTGCAAAGGGGAAGAATAAGGCGTGGAACTTTATTAGCATTACATGGCAACGGTCTCGTGTTACTGTAACCATGGTAATGCTTGTAGTAAAAAGAAACTATAAACAGATTGTGTGTGTGTGTTCGGATTGAAGGAGATGTCTTATTGTGTTCTAGCGGATGTGGAGAGTGTTGCCGGACGAGTTGGGACCTGGTTTTTTTTTTTGTATTCTTGCAGGCGGTGGTGTGTGAAGGATAAAAGCGGGTTTCTCCACGGTGCTGCTGTGCACACAGCTAAAAATAACCTCCACGGTCGGTCAACCAGTTTACTTTAGCCTAAGATTATGTAAACCCTGTGTAAAGCCGCGTCGTCAATATCGCGAACAAAGACTCCGTTGTTTTGGATTTCCTGCAAGACACACTTTTCGTTGTTCCTTTACAGCTGGTAGGGGTGCCTTGCTCATTGTTACGTCTTGAAGGCATCAATAACACACGGGTTGACCCAGTGTGTAACGTCTTACTTGTGGAAAGGGATATCTTTGTGTCGTTTGAGAGAGTGGAGAGAAAACTTTTTTGTGCAAGATTGTGGACAATATCTTGTAATCCACGGATTTGTTGAGGACCCGTGTCAAGACGTGGAACAGATAAACTATACTTGCCTTTAAGTTCGGTAGTTAGCCGAAGCATTGTCTCAATTAGGATTTAGGTAGTTTGGAACAGCTTGATTTGAATGTCTCGATCTATCCATAGCTAGGGCAAGGTCCTTGCTATATTGTGATCTATCGTAGATTCGAAGAGGATTTAAAGATTTTTCTTTAAAACTTTGAAAACCTGTTCATTTCAGAGTACAACTCATCACTGGCTCCACGTTTGAGTTTCCAAATCTCGAAGTTTCAGCAGGTAGGATTCGGATTGGAACGTTGTGACAACATAACTTGCAAGAAATGAGGAAGGCTTTCTTAAAGACATTATCTTCACTTTTCATCATGAATCGTCGATGTCTTCGTCTCCCCTCCTCCTCGGCATCAGCAGCAGCAACCGTCTTCATTCTGACGTTGCAGATGACCTTTATTCAATGTCAGGTGAGTAGCTCCATGAAGCCTAAATCAATTTGCTCTTTCTTTTCCCTGCCCGAATCCTGTCTCCCCCTCCATTATTGCACCGTCTTGGATTACCCTCTTAGCTGTGTCTTGGAACCCTGTATCCCTTAGTATGTTTGACTAAGAATCATTAACTACCACCGCCATGGACGGCTGTTGTTGGGGTCTTCTTCCTTAAGTGATGGGAGACGAAGCTCTACAGTATATTTACATTTCAGTCAGGTGTGCAATTATGGATATTAATGTTTGACGAAAATGTTCTGTGGCCTTTTTCATTTATACTAGGGTGCATGTTCATTTATCATCAACACATCGTTGCGGTGAAGTGATTTATGTATTGTTTTTACCAGTGCATGAAACAATATTTTGTATGTGTGATTTCAATCCCAGATACCATGGAGTGTTGACATAACAAATGATCTTGATTCGTAATAATTATGGCAAATGCTTCTATTTGTTTATTTGTTATAAAGCTGCGATTTCAAATTACGGTTTAGGAAGGGTAAACCAAACGTAAATAAAGATGTCTTCACGGAACGGCAAGTGCAAACAAAATCACACGAAGTCCGAACGTAATTTGCATCATGTTCATATTTACGTTTTATTTACGTTTCAATAACAACATTCAAAAAGCCAACGTAAATATTGAGATCGTAATCATCGTGAGAGTATTTATTACGTTTTTGTGCTTCAGCATATTTTTCCCAATTAATTAAAATCGTGTTTTTTTTCGACCATGAAAAAACTACAAATATATGGCGACAAAAAAGCTAACGAGGATCAAGTATTTACTTGCATAATTTCAGCCAAGAAGTCGCGTGTTGTAGTAAATCAGTGCATGATTCAGTGTAATCAGGGCATTTCAGAGAGCGTAACATGTTCTAACCAAAGAATATTAAGAGCCTTGACATCGTGTTTAGTATGTAGAGTTTGTGGACACGGACACATTGATCGTGTTTATTTGGGTTTTGAGGTTTCGAGGACGAAGGGACCTTGTTCATGCTGGTGCATAATTTAAATCACAGCAAATCGATGGTAAATACAATAACTGGATGAGGACAGATTTTGAAGCTTGTTTGTATATTATTTTAGTATCGATGACTAGTGTGAGTAAATTTATTTAAACATTTGGTTTGTATTGATTGAGAAAAATGAGAAAAATTCTGTGGAGATTTGTCTCAACGGAATTGAGGTCGGATTTGTACAGGAGCGATCACTCTAGTCAGAAGGGTTCTGAATTGTAAACCGAGAATTGTTCTTTTTAAAGGCTCGGTATACTTTTGATACTTGTGAAAGGCCAGTAGTCCCAATCGGGTAGGTCAGTATTCCCAATCGGGTAGGTCAGTATTCCCAATCGGGTAGGCCCTATCCCAACATATGCTTAAAGACACTGGGCACAATGGTAATTATCAAAGACCAGTCTTCTCATTTGTTGTATCTCCACATATGCCCAAAACAACAAACCTGTGAAAATTTGAGCTCAATCGGTCATCGAAGTTGCAAGATAATAATGAAAGAAAAAACACCATTGTCACACGGATTTGTGTGTTTTCAGATGCTTGATTTCGAGACCTCAAATTCTAAATCTGAGGTCTCTGAATCAAATCCGTGGAAAATAACTTCTTTCTCGAAAACTGCTCCCTTTGAGCGAGAGCCGTTTCTCACAATGTTTTATACTACCAACCTCTCCCCATTACTCGTTACCAAGTAAGGTTTTATGCTTATAATTATTTGGAGTAATTACCAATAGTGTCCTCTGCCTTTAACATATAAACTTGTGAAAATGTGGGCTCAATTGGTCATCGAATTGTTTCAAGAAAAAAATGCAAAGAAAAACCACCCTTGTTGCATAGAATTGTGTGCTCATCTCATGACGCATGAAGCCTTTCTCACATTCAAAGTGTGGGGTGGAATGGAAAGTTACCTCTTTTTCAGAAAGCACATTACTTCGAAAGGGTTGTTTTTAGAATGTTGCGCTTTTGAACAATTCCCAAGCAAATTTTTATGGTCATTTATGTTTGGAGTAATTGCCAAAGGTGTACCCTCCCTTTAATTTCACTTGAAGCATGAATGAATAGTGATATTCTGTTAACAAAGAATTCGTGTGAAGATGTTCAAACCATGGAGGCAGAAATATACCCCATGGTATAACTCTTTCTCTGTTATTGTATCTGGATATTCCAATTTGTAAAACTTATGTTAATATGTTCTTATATAAAAAGATCGCCTTTATTTCGTGGAAATTCTCTTGTACTGTGTAGGGCCTCCTCAAGAAAACCACGTGTGTATTTGTGTTTCGGGTTAGTTGGGAACTCGGAACTACCAAGCACCCTCAGCATTATTGCGGTTTGGTGGTTTGTTTATATAGCCAGCTTGTTGGGACTAAATGTTGTTGTTAATAGATTGAGCGTAGAGAGGACTAAAATCCAGGGTCGTCCAAACTCAAAAAGAGGGGCGTGGTTGAGCAGTGGCAAGGGCAAGCCAACTTTGGGGAAGTCAAATTTTCGACTCCACAAAATGGCCGACCGTTAGTTCGCAAAGTAAAAGGAAAACAACGCAATTTCGAGGCATATTTTTGTGGATCACTATGTTCCACTTTTAAAACATCTTTCCAACCATGCATTTCATAACAAACGGTTTTCAAACGCTTTTTATAGACCAACTCGCCCGATCCAAGGCAACGTGTCCCTTTAATCTCAAACAAGTGTTTGATGAGTTTTGACTTGTTCCTTTTTTGTCAAAGTCACTGCTTTTAAAGTCATGTTCGTGTCGGTTTGCTTGATGTTGTTTTCACCTGAGGGTCTCATGATAAATGTGTGCATTTACATCGGTTAACCACTTTGAAAGGGCACTTAAGATCCACGATTCAGAGCGATATAGCCAAGGAGGCCGAAGCTCAAAGTGTATGACAAGGTGAACAGTGTAAAGATCGATTGAGTTGGGTCAATAACTTAACGTGGTGCGAAACTTTTAAGATGGCCGAGACGTCAAGTTGCAAATCACTCAATCAGAGAGTTTAAATATACATAAATTGTTATCTGTGGGTGAAAAACTTCCTAAATGGAAGGGGAGTGTGGGATGTTCTTCCTATTACCACAGAAAAAAGGTTTGTTAGAAATACATCCTAGCGTCAAATTCCGAATCGGTATTGAGTGTAATGCATAAATTGGTATGTGGATAATAGCAATACGTCCCAAATAGAAGGATGAAGGTCACTGGGTTTTGCTTCTATAGTTAAAACAGAAAAAAGGTTCGACTGTGACTGGTGGCATTGTCGGACTATATTTCATAAAAACTTCGAAAACCGTGATCTGCCCTATATAAGTGATTGTAATAGATGAAGAAACTTTCAGATGTTTTTTCCTGTTATCTGGTCTGTCTTCTCTTGACTAACTTTCATCTCCGTTTGACTCGATGCACAAAATGGCTTATTGTGATGAGGAAATATTCAGATGCTTTGTTTCTTATATAGGCCTAGCTGTTTTTTTTCTGCTCTGCCTAAACTCTTTTGTTGACTTAGCTTTTATCTTTTTGATTCGATGTACAAAATGCTACAGCGATAATCCAACAGTCCGCATTTTGCATAGTTTCTGTTGAGTACTGTAAACGGAGCTATTCATTGGGGGGGTGAAACTGGAGTGGAGCTTCGATGCGATGAAAAATAAATATTCTTCTCGTAATATTTGAGATGAAAAGTAATAGTTTTTCTCGTAAAAATTGAAATGAAAAGCAATAATGTTATACTAATGTTCCTCGTAAATCCTATGTGCTATGTCTTAACCAGACGTAGAGGCAGCGGGTAATCCATTGATACTTCCCCAAAGGCCACCTTAAAGATTGGCATCATCCTCGTCATCTTAAACAGACTCATTAAGTGCTCCTTAGCTCTGCCCAATTTGATTGCCATGTCACGCTCGACTCCAAGCCGCATACCGCAAGCCCCGTTTCTCATGCCGACAGCTCGTGATTGAGCAGCCGACAACAGAGAAATACATTTGATTTATTGTTTCATTTTGCCGATCAGAAACATTATCAATGTTTCTCTTGTTCTTCAGAAGTTGATAGAAAGTGGCCTCATGAAAAACATTATTAACGTCTGGTAGCTTAGATCCTCTTTACTCAGTACTCTCAGTGATTGTCAAAAACAAGTTCTGTGGATTCGACAATATGCTTTAAAAACAAACAAGTTTAACATTTCCCTCCCACCCAATGTCATCTGAAGTTTTAACAGTAGTTTTATTTATCAGATTTTTGGTTAAACCTGATCGACTCGTCCTGTTTGGCTGACTCTCTCTTTTTCATTATAATTGTTAATTGTGATGTATACTTGTTGTAGTTTGAATGTACCTTTTTTATGTTGTACAATGGGAAAACAAATTTAATGTGTTTTCATAATAAACAAATAAATTGAATTTAATTTAATGTAAGTGGACACACAAAACACACTCTATGATAATACTTTCAAAAAAGAATTATGCAAACAGAGATGTCTTATTATGAAAACATCCCTATAAAAGATTACAGAAATTGAATTTATATACAGAAAGAACAAAATTAAACCAATTTCCTAGACTTTCAGAATTCTCGTCATGACTTCATCATCAGCTCGACCTGTTTATCCATTGTTCTCACCCTCATCGCAGTCAATAAAAACCCATGTGCCTTCTAAATTTGAAAATCGGGGGCAAATCCCCTCAGGGGGTTCGTAGCAAATATATTAGAGCTTGGTTTTCAGGGTGTGAAATCGCCGAATGACGCAGATTTTTCTCAACTGGTCTTCGTCTTTCTTGTTTTTCTATACACACAGTCCCATGCTAGAGCGGAATTTAATCTTAAAACTAAAGGGGTAGCTTTCCAATCTAATCTGGCCTCGAATTAACCTACGGTACCCATAGCAATCGCCGTGATGCACTGTGCTTTGCCTTTGTGCCCTTTACCAAGGAAAAATTGCTGTGGCCCTTATAGAGCATAGTTGAAGGCCGGAATCTAATACTTCTCTTGCCACAAAATATGCAAACAGAATACGAGATTTAACAACATACTAATTATTAATAATACATCTTTGATTTTTGAAGCATTTTCCCCAACACTTCTATTTTTCACATAAATAAACGCACCCTTTCAAATAACATGTGAATAATTCATGAAACAACATGTAAATATTTCATGAATTTTTTTGTATTATATCAAAAACAACGTTCAAATATTATTATTATTAATAGGCACTCCGTCGATGCGTGTCTTTAAACAATTACTTCCATTTACTATCTTAGCTTGGGCATGATGTTGAATTCAAGAGCAATGGATATCAACTGATCTCCCATTGTTCATACTCCAAGCATATAGACACGTTATAGTACATTAGCAATACAGAAAATACATCAGTAAAATCACAATCTGTGAATTTTGAGAAGAAAATTACATGATTTATCAAAAACTATTTTATATACAGTGAGTGTAATGAATGTAGTCAGCACATCTCAAAACAGATGAGAGCACTTCGAGCTTGATATCTCATGGAGGTAGAACGGTTATCCCAAGTGACTGGTTTGTTGCTCATTTCAATCTTACATCACTTGATGTCTTTGAGCAGTGATGATTTGTCTCAAGGAAGAGTTTATGTCCAAACTACAGAGGTCACTTCCACTTAAAACGGACGCAACCTTTAATCATCATTAAGATGAAATACGAGTGTCCTTTTTATAGCTCCATGGTCAAACTACCTTTGCAGAAATTTAGCATCCAACATGAGCTGTGCCCAATTTCCGAAGAGCTGCTTCAGCAAAGATAGCTAAGCACAAAAATTATGCTTACCAGAACAGGGTTACCAGCCAAAATACCATGTCATATGCATAATTTGTGACTGGTATCCTGCTCATTTCTGTTAAGCAGAAAATTGTTAAGCAACATTTTTGCTTTATTAGCTCTATGAAATTTGGCCCTGATAATTTCACAGCAACAAGCTGGGAATCTGGTCTGTTCATTTTGGTGTTATCATTGTCGGCATCAGTACCGGGAGGAACCGTCAAATCCCCCCACGGCACCAAGCTGTTGAGACCACGCGTGCCCGGGCTTTCAAGAGATAAGGGCTAAGCTTATGCCGCCATCACCCAAACCTTCATTTTATTCCACCATTATTAGATTTTGTTCCAGGAAATTTCTATCGTCTCTCCAGTTCGCTTGAACAATTTAGGCTATAATTTTTTTCCAATTGAAAATTTCAAATCGTGGCCCAAGGGACAAGTTTCATAGAAAAGAAGGAAACTTTTAACAAATACATAAAATTGTTGCACCACTGGTTCTGTTTAGAACTACTACACCACTTAGATAGATTTTACATTAATATTTTTTTTTACCCACACACCGATGTGTGTTAGCACTGTTTACTAAGTACTTTCCCGAGTCATGTGAAAACGTATCACATGCATATTACTCGGGTGGGATTCGAACCCACGACCCTTGCAATTCTAGAGCAGTGTCTTACCAACTAGACTACCGAGATTGCCCGGTAGCTAGAGGCAGTTCGACTCCTATGTTTTGGCAGCGGGTACCGTAACGATGTATAGTAGATATAAAATTTGCATCGGGGATAAATAATATTAATTTTTGGTTTTTACCCATACACCGATGTGTGTTAGCACTGTTAACTCTTACTTTTACATTGCCATACCATTGTGTTATCGGGTACCTTGTACAGAATACACATAAAGAATAGACCTACATGTCGTGAAACGTCAGTATAATAATAATGGTGTTAACAAACAGATAAGGAAATCAGTCCAAATAATTCACAGGTCACTAAATTTGAGTCAGAGTTTTTTTTTTTTTTTTAGCAAGGAGGAGATAAATAACAGAAGAAAACAAAACAGTTTTGTTGCGAAAATGTGACTATCTTTTATACAAATTATTAAACTTGTATGTATAAAAAATGTATGAATATTCTCTCAAAGTATGGTAAATATGTTACAGCATCTTTATAAAAGTTCCATCAATTATTACCATCCTACGGCACCATTCGGTACCACCTCCCTTTTCAACAACCCTCCAAAATCAACATTGTTTAGCGAAAAGCTTTCAGACACCTTCTAAAATCCATCTTAACTCCAACTTCCATTAAACCCATGCCCCAGCCGTGATAAAAATGCACATCAAGTGTTTCACACTTTGGTTGTTATTAGTAGATAAAACAGATTACGAGAAAAGTACACAGTACAGACTTTGGTTATTTGTATTCCAGGAATCGCCATTTACTTTCCAAACACCATAATCTTTGAGATAATAGTATTATCGCTTAAGTAAATTTGAGCTATTCCAATTCGTTGCATCTGCGAATGGACCAACAAGGGGGAATGATTCAAAAAGATATTGTATTTCTTGTTGAAAAAAATTAGACACATGGGCCTATAATAGGCTTATCCTTTTCTTGGAAAATGCATAGCCTCATTTTTAATTCCATGTTTTGGTTTGGTTCGATCTTCGTTGTGTTATGACAACATTTTGCCAACCAAAACAGCCTCAAGATCGAAATTGACAGCAGGAGTAGGCCTACAATTTAATATAAAAAAAAGAAAATAATTTAAATCTGAGCTTTGTAGAAATTCCTCCCCAGTTTTACCATTTTAATTGTAGGCCTAAGTTACGTGGCAATCTGGGAAGATCCGTTAACTTCACCACAATTTGTGCAACAAAAATGCCGCGGTATCCTATAGGGCTATCTTGCGGATTGAAATCGTTAACATACAACCATGTACAACTCAGTCGGGGCATTATATAAAATCCGAAGGCTTTAAAATATGCATTTTACAAAACTATTTGTGACTATTTACATCAAACACCGATGATATTGTGTTGTTTTTATAAATGTTTAATTCGAATTTAGACAGTTTGATTACCTTTATTGAATAAACATCCAAATGCAACTGAGGGCAAAAGGGAACCCTAACAGTCTAAATGGGGACCCTTGATCCATGGAGGAAATTTGTCCCCCATATTTGATCACATTTTATAAACGTTTCTTTTTTAAAAGGTAAAACTTGTCACTTAAGGTTTTGATAAATTTACTCACGGTTGTCAACATCGCTTACGTTTCAAATCTAATCAGGTTAATTATAATTTCCCACTAAAACCCCTTTCACACGAGAGCACTTTAGCAAGGGCCCCTTGCTAAATTGTAGCCTGGTTGTAAAACTTTACAAAATATACCTCGTGTGAAAGGACAACAATTGGTTTCTACTGCCCAAGTTCTCTTGCAAAATATTGTCAAACATTGCTACATTTTACAACCATGCTAAAATTAAGCAAGGGACCACAGGTAGATTTCTGTCGTGAGGCCACGAGCGGATGATGGAATGTTTGTCAAAACGTTTTTGTTGCAAACACCGCTCAAGTGTTTATCTTTTGGAACGTTGCAAAGCTGTACACTCTTCAGCAATTTCCTCAGTGGGCCAGAAATAAATGCAAAATTACGTGTTTGAGTTGCCCAGGGTGGTTCGTATAGTTATTATTGCTGATCGCTAATCCCTGTTTTCCTGTTTTAATTTCATGCGAACTGAAAACAACAAAAGGTAACATTGGGACACGCCGGAGTTTGTGGGGGAAAATCGATTACTCAACAGTGATATTTATGTGTTAATGAGTGTGCTTTAGGGCACGACGCCAACGATTTCAAATTCGGAAGTGACTTTTTAGCGAACAACATCTTTGCTATAAAACTGAGATTTCTTGAGAGTTCTTGAAATACAAATACACTCATTGTGTGGGATCGTTGTTGTAAATACTTGACAACCTGAGCATTCGGTTTGACGTTTCACGGCCAGAAGCCAGTGGTCAGTGGTCATTGGTCAGTTGTGACTGGTCACTCAATCTGTGTTCGATTGTTCTGTTGTGTTGCTCTGGTCACCCGTTCTTCGCCTTCTATGACATTTACTTTTCCAGTTATTAGTTGTGAACAAGTTTTCATGGCCAACATTGAATGGTCATTCTGTATTGGTCACTTAAGTGCTGACCACTCAATCCATTAATGGACCTTTTCAGTTCATTATGCCCAATCCCATTAGTCAGGTTTGCTGGTTTTGGTAAAGTCACATCAGAATCGTCAAATTTATCATGGTTTATAAAGTTGCACGCTCTCTGTCAGTGTTGGTCACGTAAATCTTGCCATGATCCAAGTCTTCCTCCATGGTCCACTCCATTTTCTCAGGACTATCACTTCCTCGATCCCTCCAACTGTTTGCTTTTGGAGGCTGTATTTTCACCCTTCGTTGACCAATGTAAACCTCCAGTGCGGCATAGGTAGTATTAAAGCGGCCATTAACAAAGCCCTTGGGACAATGGGACAATGACTACACCGCAGCAATCCAAACAAAGGGATCGGGTCAACCTGGTGGTAACCCCAGCCCCTGGATCGGATTAAGGTATAACCTTGGAGGAGGGAGACGAGAGAGAGGACAGAAAATGAAGGATGGAAGGGGAACAATTGCGAGGGTGGGAAGAAAACAGAGTAGAGGTCTGGATTAAAGACAATTATCAAACAGTCGGGCAACTTTTCAGTTGATCAGCTGATTTCCTTGTTTCCTTCTTTTCAGAACAGTGCCATAAAAACGGAAAAAACAACGTACAAAAGTTACGATCAGAAGACGATCAGAGCATACTGATCGAAACGTCGAGTTGAAACCAACGGTTCTTTTCAGAACCACCCCAACTCATTAGAGATAGTCATTACATGGTGTTACCGCAAACCTTTCTTTATCGTATTTCCAACATGCAAAGTTTTCAAATCCTACGTACAAAGGTTAAGTGTGATCGACCCTTTTTTAGGTGTTCGGCTTTTAGCCGAAAACCTATTGTTATTGTTAAGTTTTTTTTTTTTTTTTTTTTTTTTCTCCGTCTTCTTCTTCTGCCTGAACGTTCTCCGCCAATTTTGAGAAAAACTGAAACTTGTATGAACTTGAAACTTCTCATGAACATCAACCTCGGTGAGTAGACGGCACCGCAACTTTTTTGGAATGGTGACGTCATTGATGACGTCATTACGTTAAATAAACGTGAAATAAACCTTAAATAATTAGAAAAATCATATCTTCAAAACCAAAAGAGCTACGTTCAAGATTCTTTTTTTACATAAAACCTCTTATAAAGATCTACAAATGCGGTGCACAACGTGACCCCATTTGACCTTTACTTCCGGTCGAAACCGGAAGTTAAAGTAACAAATCATGTTATTTTGGGCTCTAGAGCCTAAGTGAATAAAAATATGAAAAAATGTCCAATGCATAAAATTTTTTTAAACTCAAGAGCATTCTAAAAATATAATGTGTGACGTCATAGCTACGTCACAACGAAAATGGTACACGAGGTCGAAAAAAAAATTATTTTGCTATCTCAAAAAATACAGCATGTACGGACTTGAAACTTACCACGTACTTAGACCAAAGCGTGTATATGACAAAGAACAAAATTTGGAATGATGACGTCATCGATGACGTCATTATATTAAATTGAAGTTTTTTATTAAAATACTCATATCTCCAGAATCAGATATGCTACATACGTGATCTTTACACCATATGAAAGGTCATGAAGTATTAAACAAATCTTACACAGGGTGTGACCCCATTTGACCTTTACTTCCGGTCGAAACCGGAAGTAGTAGTTTGTTTTATAAAAAATCGTATCTGAATAATATTATTTTGTGTATTAATATAATAACTTAATTTTAAGGCCCTTCGACGATTCTACAAATGTTTACAATGTGTGACCTCATTTGACCTTCATTTCCGGTCGAACCCGGAAGTATAAGTTTGTACATACAAAATTGTGTATCTTATTAATGAAACGTGGTACATTAATAATCATTACATCAATTTTGAGCTCTCTGGCAATTCTATATGTTTTGCACAAAGTGTGACCCCATTTGACCTTTAAATCCTGTCAAACCGGAAGCTGAAGTTTAATATGACAAACCTTCATTTCTCCGTCTTCTTTTGCCTGAACGTTCTCCGCCAATTTTGAGAAAAACTGAAACTTGTATGAACTTGAAACTTCTCATGAACATCAACCTCGGTGAGTAGACGGCACCGCAACTTTTTTGGAATGGTGACGTCATTACGTTAAATAAACGTTAAATAAACCTTAAATAATTTGAAAAATCATATCTTCAAAACCAAAAGAGCTACGTTCAAGATTCTTTTTGTACATGAAACCTCTTGTAAAGATCTACAAATGCGGTGCACAACGTGACCCCATTTGACCTTTACTTCCGGTCGAAATCGGAAGTTAAAGTAACAACTCATGTTATTTTGGGCTCTAGAGCCTAAGTGAATGAAAATATGAAAAAATGTCCATTCAAAATTGTGTATTTTATTAATGAAACGTGGTACGTTAATAATTATTACATCAATTTTGAGCTCTCTGGCAATTCTAGATGTTATGCACAAAGTGTGACCCCATTTGACCTTTACACTATCTCCCCAGTCAACTAAACTTAAAAAGTGATGGCTCGTTAATTCAGGCCAGAAATCCGAACACCTCGAATTTGTTATCAAACAAATTCTTATGTCTAGTTTTCTTTCTTTTTGCATTTAGACTGAGAAGTAGGAAAATATTAGTGGGGAAAATTTATTTAGTTTTTTTTATCGAAGGAGTTTAATACCCTCTGGGTGGTTTACTGAGAAGGTGAGAGGAGACAATTATGAGACAGAGTTTGGTTTCACAGTAAAGAAGCGGGGGCTGATGTGGGGGGGGGGGGGGCTGGCGGTGCCTGGTGGCAACAACCACAGGGGGTTATCCAGAAGACCATCACAGCATACCGATCGAAACTTCGAGTTTAAAACTACGTGTTTTTTCCCCTAGAACTATACTCCAACTCAATTAGAGATTATCATTGCATGGTGTTACGGCAAACTTACTATTATATCGCATTTCCACCATGCAAACTTTCAAATCCTACTAACTGCGTAGATGTTGAACGAAGTGTGACAACAAGGGATCACATGAAAAAAAGATCTGAAAATGCCACTATTTTCATGTGGAAGAAAGGTTAATTATTTGAACATAATCTTGTGTTAGATGTTGTTTGTGGAATCGGCAAAGAAACGGAATGAACTCATTATCCTGATGACTACACATTTATAGGCATTTTACACGGCTATATGACGCATGAAGCTTCTTTACTTGTTTCACACTAACCCTTGCAGACGCAGTTTTACGGCTATTAATACAACTTGTCTTAATCACTTTTTTTTCACACATCGAACAAATTTGTACCGCCAGATTTTCTTTAAGCAGCTTTAATTGTTTGTGCAATTTTACCTTGCAGAAAAAAAGATATCTTCGTCTCTTATTAATCTAAGAGTATGCCAGTTTGAGTTTTACTTGCGAGAGTTTTTTTTTGGCTAAGGCAGTGTCTGTCTGTCGGTCTATGGGCATGTTCACACGAGTAGCCAACTTCATTGCTAATTTATTGGCTGCTAATTGTTCACAGCTGAGGTTCACTTGACAAAATGACTTGGCTAAAAAGTACATTGCGTTCACAAGAGGAATGGTCGCAGGTATAGCCAGCATGGACGGAATGTTTCAGATCATTTAGCATAACTGCCTCATTAAAAAGCCACAGTCCAAGTCAAAGCCACAGGAAAAGCCACAGTCTAAGCCGTAGCAACAGCCAAAGCCAAATCCACTTAACTACATGGCTTTTGGTCAACATTGAGGGCGCAGCGTCTTAACCTCCTACTTCTTCTGTGATCCAATAATATGGTATATTTCGGACGAGTAAACTAGTTGTGACTTCCACCAATCATTCCCACTTTATAACCAGGAAACCAAGCAAATTGTAAGTAAGTTGATTCCTCAACAAATTGCTTTAGTGCTCTCTGAGCGAACGATCGCCTGGTTTAAAGGAACACGTTGCCTTGGATCGGTCGAGTTGGTCTTTGAAAAGCGTCCTGTAACCGTTTGTTATACAATCGATATGGCTAGAAAGATGTTGTAAAAGTAGAATACAATGATCTACACAAATATGCCTCGAAATTGCGTGGTTTTCGTTTTACCTCGTCGACAAACACGGTCCTTTGACTCCCATATTAATGGCTGACCGTGTTAGTTCGCGACGTAAAATGAAAACCGTGCAATTTTGAGTGATACTTGTGTGGATCATTATATTCTACTTTTAAAACATCTTTCTAACCATCATTTCATAACAAACGCTTTTCATAGACCAACTCGTCCGATCCAAGACAACGTTTCCTTTAAGTATACTAAAATAGGAAACAGTAGAGAAACTCTTGTTTACACTGGGCTGATGCCTTGCTTTGCATACACATGGGGTCATCACCCAAAATTATCAAGCTTTTGCTCTATGTTAGAGATATTTTTGCATTGGGGAAACAGAATATAATTTGTTTTTTACCCTTACACCGATGTGTATTTAGAACCTGTGTACTCTGTACTTTCTCGAGTTCTGTGAATTCTGAATCCAGGGTAAATTACTCGATGGGATTCAAACCCACGACCTTCGCATTGCTCGACAGGGCTGGTGTCTTACCACTAGACATGGCTAGATGCAGCTAGAGGCAGTTCTGGTTACATGTGTTATCGTAACGAACGAGTTGGTAGGCTTGTTTATGCTTTTTGCACTACAATACGAGCCTGTATACGGTTGCATCGTCATTTACAACGTTACAGGCCAGATACTTCACAGTGGCAACGAAGGCGATTGCCTCCATGTCAATGATCATTGCCTCAGTGCCCTTGAAATGCTTCATCAGTAGAAATTTAAGGCCTAACTTTCTACCAATCTTCCGATCGTATGTCTTGCCTTATGTCTTACCAAAGTGTAAATGTAAATACGCCATGCACAATCAGAAAGAAACAGTGGAGGTACAATCGACAAGAACCTTTGACATTAGAAATTACACGACAGAAGCTAAAAGGTTGTTCCTCATTCATTCATCAAAACGACACGCCACGATATTCTATGACGTAAGACAACGCGGTTTACGTCACAGTGCTGTGGAACTAATCTGCTTGTGGTAAGGTCAAACCGCCTCCACCACGCGCGTCCACGGTTTGCCTGAGACCATCTTAGACCATATACAGCAGAACATTCTCCATAGTTCTTCTCCCGTCTTCCCGTAAGCATTTAGGGAACACAATATCAGAGCTTTCTTAATTATCTCACGATCGCCATCTCACCTGATATCTTTATGTTCGCGCCAATGGAATCCGTGCGCCACTTTGCTTACTTTATTATGCACGTAGTCCATCGCACGTGTGTGGGCGAGGCTTAGGTGCAGATTCCAAGTTTACAAATAAACTCGTTTTTTCACTCAATATGCGATGCTTTTTAGCTTTCGGACATAAACATTTTGGTGTGTGTGGGTGTGTTTGTTAGTTTGGGGTGGCTTTTTTGTGGAAGTGTGTTATAATCGTTTTTATTTTTTTGACGCGACACTTTTCTTATCAATTATGATTGATAGACAGTTAAGACCACTCTTAACTCGTTTTAAAAATCGGTCTCAGGTCTCGCCAAATCATTCTCATTCCACTCTTGTTATCCTCATTGATTGCTTTTAAATTTATTTGGACATTCCCAAGCAGGTCGCGTTGATATTTTCCTTTTCAAACATAGAGCTGGTGTAAACTCGTTAGATTTTGCGTGATTTACTCGCAGTGAAATCATTACGAACCACCCTAGGCGTCCAATTGCGCTGTAACCAAAACGATTCGTCACTATATGGTGATGGTCCAATAGCTTCAGCTACTGATGCCCTTTTCACCTTTGTAAAATTAAAACAAAGGTTTAAGGCACTGAACACCTTTGGTAATTGTCGAAGACCAGTATTCTCACTTGGTGTATCCAGACAAAAGCTATTCATTTTAATTTTTGGTATGTTTTTAAAAACTTGTGTGAGCAATGCAATTTCTTCTTTTGGAGATCAATCAAGTTTTCTTATACCTTTTTATGTCTTCTTATATCTTATTCAGTGTTTCGTAAGAATGGTCCAATAGCTTCAGCTACTGGGAGGATGCCTTCTTTACCCTTGTTAAATAAAATTTAAAAAACCTCCGTTAAATTTAACCGCAAAAAGATCAGGCAGTGTTGCGCACAAAATGTTTTACTTTTGAGCTTGTTTTTATGTTTGACAGTTCTTGAGAATTTATTGAAGACGTAGAGTTGATAGATGGATTGCGCATGACGTCATTGACGCCATCTTTTATGAAAAACAATGGAAACGTGCATGTGGGTATACGCTCTGCAAACGACTATGAGTCAATTGTAGCTCTTCAAGCGTGCACGTTTCATTAACCAGGGCCCAATTTCATAGAGCTGCTAAGCACAGAAATTTGCTTAGCATAAAATGTTTTCCTTAATTACGAACCAAATTTTCATGTGATTTTCAGGATTTGCAAACAACAGCTGAATACCAGCAATATGCAACTAGCAACTAGCAATATGCAACAATTGGAAATTTGGTTGGTAATCCTGTTTTTATCAAGGAAGAAATTTCATGCTTTGCAAATTTTTTGCAGCTCTATGAAATTGGGCCCATGTCTGCACCGCCAATGCAAAGCGTCTGTTGTCTGTACTACTTGGGTATAGTGTTGTTGTCGTATCTTGGGGAAAGAAAAACAGTCAAATCAAACCTCGTTTATATAAAGAGCTTTGCTTCTAAAGAGTATTATGAAGTCCCGAATTTCATTGCTGCTCTGTGTTTCTTTGTTTTGCTGTCTGCGTTTTAACATTGTTTAAATCGATCTTATTATATCGAATGCCGACTGTGATATCAAAATGTGTATTATCTTATAACCAAGCCTCAACGAGGCTATTGGTTGATGAATCGATGTGAATATTTATGATCAGCATTGATTAAGACTAAGGTAGACTTTCAAGGTTCGAGAGATATGTTTTTCTATATGAAGTGAAATGCAAAAATAGTGAACGGCAGACGTCTCGATCCAAGCAGAGTCTTTTCTCGAAGGCTGAAAGGCTTCTATATATAAGTCCCTTGGCATTTTCGCTTTCGTTTCTCAACGTAAGACTTTCAGTGGATTCAGAGTCATTGGAACATTCTTATGGCGATTTAACTGTGGATATAGCGCCTGAAATGTGACCGTCTACAGGGGATATCATGTCACTCAGGATTACTGTCTCTCACGTAAATGCTCACGTACCTATTTGCTCCTCGGTATCTTTGACGGGGTAGCCATGTTGAATTTCATCATCGCCAAAAATAATGTCATGGTTGATTCAAGGGCAGAAATGCAAAATAAGCTTGTGTATTTTTGTGCATGGAATAAGCATGGATACTGAAGAATTTTACTAAAATAACAATGGTCATGGTTTTAACCTCGGTGGAAAACTGTCTGTAACTTTTTGGTGACAAAAATCATTGTCCATGCATGAGCGGTTGGGGGCGCCATGTACACAAAAAGTCTCGCATAGGCACACACCAACCTGATTTGTGTAAGTGATTTTCCTGTCATCACGGGTACCAGTGAGGAGGTTTTACCGGTAAACGACTGAGCCGATGTAATGCACTTGGCTTTATAGCGGGTCGCGGTCAAGCGGCACGTCGCAAAATTCAATAAAGAACTTAATCCCATTGAAGAACTTAAGCTTATTTTAACTGTCTAATTCCTTACTAAAATGGAGACTGCATTTTCACACCTCTCACGAGAAAGCGACTCCATGGTCCTTCTTAAGGGCTGATATCACCATGGGAACACATCTTTCAGTGGATGAATCTCCATCATAAAAAGCCACACACACGATGAAGTTTCTTAAGCCTCGGGTGCTTTTTGAGGTGCAATAAAGGTTCCAATGTGTTTACGGTGTGAGATTAAGGAAGAGATTTACGGCATTTTGGACGGCTTTCTCCCACGTTCTTAAGCGGGCGATCTGAGCGTTTTTCCCCCACAAGCTGTCGATCAGAGTAGATCAGTCTGTCGTCGCCCTACAGATTGATTCTTTATCAGTAATGCGAGAAAAAAAGAGTGCAGTTTTGCCGGTGTCACCCCACACAAAGAGACACATCCTGAAAGATTCGAGTTGAAATAAGAACAGAAAAAAGCTGTCGAGATTTAATCATGCCTTATTACAAATTATACAGTTGAATCGTGGTTGAATGAACTGAAAAATCCAACCAGTTTCGTTGTTCAGCTTTTTTGTGACGCTGTTACATTTTCGAGCTTCATATTCCTCTTTCCTTTAAAGCGAATGTATACGTTTTTTAACCACTCTTAAAATTAAAGGCAATACAATCTGTTTGGTTAGAAGCCTTCACCAGCTTTTGAAACTATGTGCATTTTGAGAAACATTTATCTTCGAAGCAATGTGGTTTTGCCCCAAAATTTGAACCTGAAAAGCACTACTGCGTTTTTGTTTTGCGTAATATCAAATAAATAAAAGATTATAGTTCTTGATAGAGTTGTGAACCCATTACTCATAAACTCATACAAACAATATTTCATTTGTACATAATTCATATGCATTGCTAATTGTCTGTCTGGTATGGTTTTTGTAAGAAATAAATATTATTCTGTATGAAATAAACATACATTAATTTCTCTTTGATGTCACTATTTTAAGAGTTTGCTTCCATGTTGTACCATGTTGTACATAGCCGCGACTGTTGTTGTACATAGTCGCGACTGTTGTTGTAACGAGTGAAGACAGAGCCCTGTGGGTCTTAGATTGGAAGTGTTATCAAAACTGTTTGACCGTGTCGTCCGAAAAGTATGTCCCTCACAAAGTCACAATTGGGTCAAAGTATCCCCTGGTCACGTACCCCAATTCCACTGTTTCCCTGTCTCGCTTACGCAGTGTATTGAGAAAACTATTGTCATATTCTACATTCAGTTCATATTTTTTTGTCAAAATTTGTGGATAGTTTGAGGTTTGATATCTCCTTTAGCAGCAACATTGTTCGTTACTTACAACCTGTGTACATGAAATGTCACCATATGGTTGTTGCCTCTTGATTTATCTACTCAACATAATAGCTCGCTTATGTTGCAAACTTGTCTGCAGGGAGAAACAAATTGATTGAACAAATGAATTATTTGAGTTAAATTGGCATGCTAAGGCGTTCTCATAATAAAGCTTTGTGATACAAAAATGTGTTTATATATCTTACTAGAAGGGTTGTGTAGGCAACTTGTGATGCTCTTGATTTGTCCCGAGGGAAGTGTGAGTAAATTGAGCGACAGATTTCCAAAGAGCGATATGGGTGTGAATGAGAAGGTTGTTGCCGATGGCTTAATGGGATATCGTCGACTGGTGATGGCGTGGGTTTGGCACAGGCCGTCCTGAAACACCTGTAGCAGCCAGTTAACAATTAAGCTGATGCCAGGCCTTAAAGTGACGACCAGGGGTGAAAATTTGTCATACAGTGTATGGGCACGTTTAGTTTATGGGTGATTTAGGTTGGTTTTAGCATGGAGGAATGGTTTTAGTAACATTATGTGAGGCTATAATTATATTTTCATTTGATGCTGTCATAAAGTGACAACCAGGGGTAAAATTTGTCATGCAGGTATTTTCTTTAAAAGAAAAATGCACCATTTACGGTATTTTGTGAGTGATTTTCGTTGGTTTTAGTCACATTTAAGTGGCACGATTTGTCACGCAGGTTATTTTTTTAAATAAAAAAATCACAATTTACCGTGTTTGTGGGTGATTTGGGTTGCCACACAGGTTTTTAGAAAGTTACAATATTTACTGTAGTTTAGTGGGGTTTGGATTGGATTTAGTCTTATGTGAGGCGTTATTATGCATGCATTGAACTTAGCTCTTGAGGGGGGCACAGCAATATCCCTCTGGATAAAAGTTGTGCATGAACCTTCAATTAATTAAAGGGCACCACAGCAAAAACACAGGTCACATGTTTTTTTCGAACCCTGCTGAATGTTTCAGATGATACTAAGAGGATACTTGACCAGGACCCAAATACAATTAGCGGGGCACCAGTCACAACAGTGTAAACTTAATGTAATTTTATCTGGTAACCAGTTTCTGTTAAGCAACACTTGTCTGTGCTTAGCAGGGTTTTTTTAAATGCTGGCAGACTTAATGAAATTGGGCCCAGTTGGGTGTTTGTACTTTGTCCACTTTGAATATTTTCAGAATTCTCTGTGCAACATCTCTATATTATGTAGTGTGACAGTCTAGCCCACATCGCTGATTCAATATTATCACGTACAGCACTCATGAGGCCCGGCAATCGGTCAAATACTCCCCCGTCAGTAGTCACCTTTCTACGGTCACGGCGAGTTGTTTGCACGCTCCATTCCGGTATACAACGTCAATTTTTTCAATTTTTGAGAGTGTTTTAAAATGCAAGTACATGTGCCAAGCAGGGCCATTAGTAGGGGTCCCCTTCAATTCTCACGGAGATGAAGGTTTACCGTGGGAGAGGGGCGAGATATCGAGGGAATTCGGGAGATAATCTACCTCGATGCATTAGGGTATTACTACAGTCCTATGGACGTCAACAACACAGCACTGTGGCTGAAATTATCATCCTGAATGGATAGACCTGTACAATGTGGGTGAGATTTTCAGAGTTCAACTGGTGAACTTTTGATAGAGGGGGAATAGTGTGTGTTTGATGTGCGACGACCTCGTTCCCGTTGATTGCTGCTGGTCATGGTGATGATAAGGCGGGTTCGAGGGGCGTGTGATATCTTTTCATGGTTGTATTAGTGGTCTTGGTAGGAGATGCGCTATTATCGACTTGATGAGCATCATTCAGCGGCACTGTCCGTATCCTTTGAACGACTCGGTCATCAATCTAAAGTGATTTACTCATTTAGCAATTAAAATAATTACAACATATATGACACACAACACGTTTTCCAACTTCCTTCGTAGGCCTAAATATAGTGACTTCTGTAAATATTTAACCTAGTTAAACCGGTATTTGGCGTGTGAGTAGGATTTTAGAAACCAATTTTCAATAAATCGTTCAGTGTTCGTTCAGACCGTTTGTAAGTTTCAAGATCAACTCGAGAACGTAAATGATAGTAAACTGACGCCATAAGGTCCATATCGCGAACTAAAGATACCGATCCAAAAGGGCTGCGCTTTCGCGTTGTGTAATGGCAATCACATCATCCGTCATTCAAACAAAACAAGTTTACTGAACATGAATTGAGTTGTCTTGACTGTCTCAAGTATTGGACAGACGGTTTCATTGTCCGATCAAGTGGATATGGATTGTATGACTCGACATCTTCAGTTTGGTTAGAACTCACGGAGTCGTGTCCTTAAAGTTTAAGACTGCTCCTTTCGGTTAGAACAAAATGGCAAAACAAGTCAAAAATACATAAAAACTTGTGTAATCTTGGTTGATTTGAGAGTGCATGCCTGCCGTGGATCTTAATTACGATTTGTTATCTTAGTCTACACAAATACTAAAGATTTTATAACAAGCGATCCTGTGTAGGCTAGGTGTGTCTATTGGGTATTTTATTCCATCGAATAGCTGACACCCGTATGACGTCACACTTTTAAAAAGCGCCCTCACCGGGGCCTATTACATTTACAGAGCTCCAACTCTCCCAGATTCTGCAGTAAGTGTCCTTAAAATAAACTGATTTGTTTCCATGCTCTAAAAAAAAAAAAAAAAATCTCCATGGTAATGGAAACTTTCCCCTGTATTGTTGAATGTAATTCTAAATACCTCAGTAGAAGCTGTACAATGCAAAGTTACAGCAGTTCTGCATTTTATCATAGGCATACTGTGAATCTATTCGGAAAAATACTCTCTCAGTCTCAGCACTTTGAATTTGTTTTCGTCTTTTTAGATGCCAAGTGGTCTGTATCTATGGTAATTGCTTGTTATTTTCGTTACCCATTCGCGCAGAGGGATTCCAATTTTTAGCATCAGTTGTATATTGTCTTACTTTTTAGATTCCCATTAAGCTCTCATGTAATTGCCATTTCATTTATTCCGGTTGTGAAGCAGCTGACTCTCAGAAAAGCGAACTTAACCATTGTATTGACCAATAACCCAATGGAGAGAAGACAATGAAAGAAGTTTCAGTTTTAGATGTTTGAAAACCCAGAGAATTAATCAAGGCAAAACCTACGCAGTCATCAGGTAGGGACTGAAAACCCAATCTGTGTAGTGCCTCAGGTGGGATTCGAACCGGGGTCCTAGATGTCGGAGGCGATGTTCTACTTTTGTTCTTAAGTACATGCTCAACATAACTTACCTTCAACACCCTAGTTGTATTATTGTAGGCATACTAGTATAACTCCAACTGCCTGCCCTTTGATGCGAAAATAAAGTGAACTGATTGCTTGACTGACTTGACTTCACTCGCCCTAATGAATACAGGATAAGTTGATTGCTTTCTAAAACAATAATGAAAAGCTCATTTGAAAGGGTAATAGAAAGACAAATAATTTACAGAGAAGACACACTATCAGTTCCTTGTTTCCTAGTCATTCTTCGTTTTGCAAAGCGTGTAATATATAGAGCATCATGGAATGGCTAATGCAATATAACTAAAGTAGGACACCAATTACGTCTATTGGATCTAAGTATCATGATTGATGCCTTGACTAAAGCCCCGTTATAACTCGGCCATTGAGAAACATTTGAATACCAGGGGCCCAATTTCATAGAGCTGCTTAAGCAGGAAGTATTGCTTAACAATATTATGCTTAGCAGAAATGAGCAGGATACCAGTCACAAATTGTACGTGTGAAATGGTGTTTTGGATGATAAACCTGTTCTGGTAAGCATAATATTGTTGTGCTTATAGCTACTTTTTGTATGACAATGGGCCCTGTTCTAAAACACTTTGTGGGTCAGATAATTTAGAAGCCTGTCACGGTTACACGCTTAACCGGCCGATTTGCCCGGTTACACGTGTACATTGTTTACGGTTCCTATAGGCTACTATCCTCGAACACATTTCTGCCGACAATCCACCTTTCCAAAACGTTCAATTATTCACTCTCTCTGAAATGATTGGAATCGAGATCAGTGTTTTCCTGGGGCAGATTGATGCAATCACAACCCGTCCACCAAACAGGTTCCAAGGCAATTTGATAATTGTTTCTTTTCCCGATCAAAACCACAAGTCTTCGTTTTCTGAAAGGTTTGAAGGGATAGGCAGGATAGCATCTTCAAGAAAGCACCCCTCGTAGGCATACATGAAAGGTGACAACTGCCGGATCGCAGTGTCAATATGCCAAATCCATGTGCGTCATTTTGTCATAACAAGGTGTTGCCAGAATGTTGTTTGTTTGTTTGTTTGTTTGTTTCTGAAGATGATTGTGAAATTTTATTTTTTTTGTACAATATTATGCGCCTTTAATTCATAGAAGATGCTGCAATGAACAAGATCTTGTCATTTAAGGAGAAAATGATTTTATAAAGGAAGTGCGAATGAATTGGTGACAACTGCCGTATCATAGTGTCAATATGTCAAATCAATGTGCGTCTTTTTGTCATAACAAACCATTACCAGATTGTTTTCTTTCTGTTTTCTTAAGGTGATTACGAATGTGTAACTTTTTGTACAATATGGGCAAAAAGCAGGCCCGATACTTCACGGAGGAAACGAAGTCGATGCCTCGATGCCCCCTGGTCATTGCCTTAGTGCCCTTGAAATGCTTCAGTAGGAAAAAAAAATGTCTTAGTGCTTTTGCCCTTCCAAAATGAAGCATACAGGCCTGGAAAAGACCCCTTACTCAGCTGAGTTGATGTTGGTATTCAAGCATTCAAAATCGGATCAATAACAATTTAGAAAATCGGCAAAGATTTTCCAAGAAACAATTCTGAAAGTACGATAAGTACAAGCAATCAGCAGCTCGTTTTGTACGCCTCATTTTACAGCAACCAACATGTTGGTTTTCTTTTCGCAAAACGACATTGATCTTAAATTTGACGGTTTAGTTAACTTTACCGTTTGCTTGATCAGATTCTCTCTCTATGGAGAGTGTGAATATAAACTTTTGGATGGAAATGAGATCCGGCTTGTTCTCAGAACTACAGTGGAATAGGAGAGCTAGATGATATATTGAAGTAGTTTTATCTTTGTTGAATTGTCTTTAGCTACCGGGCTATCTCAGTATTCTAGTTGCTAAGACATCTGCTCTAGAATGGGAAGGTCATGGGTTCGAATCCCCGAGTTAAATGGCTCTGAATTGTCTCATAGAATGCGGGAAAGTATTGAGTGTTCTTCGCGCATCGTTGTAATGTTTGTGTGCTGTTTTTTAGCGGATGAACAATATCAATGAGCTGCATTTTAACATAATTTCCTTTTAATTTTGAAATTATGATATGCATTTCTGAACAATTTGAATTTAATTAAGTCGTGGCTACACTCGTTGTCATAGTCTGACGAACTTATTCCCTGTCCGGCGTCTTTTAATAGCCTTTTCGAAACCACGCTTGTGCAGTAGGCTCCTTGGCTTATACCGAGTCACTTATTTGTTGATAACTTGCGCTTTTGATACGGGCTTCAAGCTTGCAGACGGAGCCACAGCTGGATGAGCCATAGCCACAAAGGGGTCTGTTCCAATAAATATGTACTGGTAATGCATAAAGTGTGGATCTGTAAATATTTGACAAGTTCTATCTCCGTCATAAATCAGACGTGAACTGACTACCAACAAATCTCCCCCGTAAATAGTTGTATATTTTCATACAGGACAGTTAAAGGGATATCATCACCGGGACTGGTGAGGTGGTAAAGGCATGCACTGCCTCCGTGGCACTGGTTTGAACCCTCAATAAATTTCTTCTTTTTTGCTGACATTGGCCTTGATGTCCACTTCTTCTTTATTGACATCCTGATTTGCTTATTAGAGAATCTATGTTGGCTTTCCAGATTGGATTTGTGTAGTCTTGGAATTAAATGGAAGCCACAGCGGCCATGGTTTCCGTTGCCATGGGTGTGGGCTTCGTGCCTCTACCCACTTAGGGTTAAAGATTTTCAAATGGAAGTGCCCTTTGGAAAATGCAATTGGTCTTCCCTCTCAAATATATTCCAGGCCTGTTTGCGAAAGCATGGATTATAAACTTCCTGTATTGAATTCGGTGTCCACATTGGGAATTCCTAAAATGTACCTTTACACGCTGGTATATCGAGGTCTGAGGCTTAATCTTGCAAGTTCCCGGGCAGTCTGAAAGCCCACTTATGAAAGATTGCGGTACAACTTCTGCATTCTTTGTCAGACTTTGTTATCATTTTAGATAACTTTTATTAATATATAAAAACCAATTCTGGAACTAATAATTTGATAGATGGTTTAAGATTTATGATTATTATTATGATTATTTATTCGGCTAAAACATTCACAAGACAAGCATGATACAAAGTAAGAAATATCATATTTCAAGGACAGTCAAGTTGAACGATCAATCGTATATAACAAACCCCCCAAACTAATATAGATGTATGGAGGCAGAGTAGAAAATAATGAGATAGGGATGGGGGATTTAAAAACCTTCACCACACACTTCATTAACTCTTATAAATAATTCAAGAAATGGTGTATCACGGATGAAGCGAGCCGACAAGCACGTATGCTGCAACGCGGAAACGGATTTCTGTCCCAACACGCACGCTTGGAATAAAAGTGGAATAATAGTTCATACCGGGGACGAGTTAGCGCAGCAACTTTGACCCTTGGTGACTCTGACTCAATGTTGTTTTTAATTAGCTGCGGATTTCAGGTAAATCTGACCACAGGGTCAGCTGATGTATAGTATATCCATAGTGTGTGTGTGTATGGTTCAGTGTTTCATTCCCGAGTCAATTCTGACCCGTAATGGGTCTGTTGATGTAGCAGAGTTTATGCGATGGTTCAAAAACTAGGTGAGCGTTCCGTTCCCGAGTCAACCCTGAACCGTTATGGGTCCGTTTGATGTATGTCTAAATATAGTGCTTTTACACTACTACTCATGAAAATGAAAACCTTAAAGTATTATATGGATCAATAGGCCCATTGGTTCTTATTGCCAAATGAAAAATGATAAGACATTGAAACGGCAAATTAAAAATGTACATTTAAATATACATGTAAAATACTAAAACACTACAAAAAGATGAGAGAGTTATAAATGAAATCAGTAGGACAAATTTTGGACACCATAAAGTTGTTAAAAGAAAGAAGTTGAGCCCACTGGGAAGCTCTGTCCCTGCAATAGCTGAGATGTAATGGTCAGATAGTTGCAGTGAGCCTTTGATGGGAACGAAGATTCGAAGAGTCTGCTAATCAGACTAGATTATTACAAACAGTTGGATAAAATAAATTTATTGTAATAAATGTACGCCATTTTGTTTTGATTCAAACTTTGGTAGCGTGGCTTTGTATTGGAGGGTAAATAGTACAAGGTTGTGTATAAAGAAGCTGCAAAAATTCTCTGCAAAAAAAAGAGCAGAGCACCAGATTCCCTGAATCCGGGTCGCAAGGACCCCACTTAGCGGTCAGTTTCTCCACCATGTATAACGGTCAATTGCCTCACTCACCGCCCGATAACAATACCTGGTACCACAAAGTACCTATTGTCCCCAGCCAAACAATGGGTATCCAACGTTCAAATAACAGTATATATTAATAATAAAAACCAATAACATGACCCAAGGACAGTGTAAACACTGCTTAAGTGGGCAGGTCCATCTCACCATTGCTGTAGTAACACCACCCACCTCTTGACAATAAGAAAATGAACAGTCAGGGATATCCCAAAGGCTTACTTAAGAAGGTGGGGAGCACAAGACGTCGTGTGCCCGGCAAAAGGGCGTAAGGCCTTACGCCCTTTTGCCGGGAACATAAAGTAGTTCGTCCCAGTAACAAAAGGACGTAAGCAACAAAATGGCTCCTGACATGAAAAATATGTCATTTTTGTTTGTTCTTTTGCTAGAATTACCCTGAAGACATGTTTCCCCATTCCCCATGCAGAATTTAACCTTTCTAGAATGACTTTTGCATGGCAACAAATTTACCAAACTTTCCCGCTCATAATTCTTGAAACACAAATTTTAACATAAATTGCTTACGTCCTTCTGCCGGGAACTTTCCCTTACGTCCTTTTGCCGGGCACACGACGAAGAGTACTCTGTCCGGAGTCGTCCACTCGTGGCTAATGGTAATCACGGATAAATCTTTATGTTTGGTGAAACCTTTTCGGGTGTTAAATCAAATCAGTGCTTTTATTTTATTATAATACACTGCGCTTGAGTCAACTCTGTACACGTCCTCTTTGAGGTACTGCTCCGAGCGGTTTCGGATTACTTTTTTTGTTCACCTTTGCTAAGATCCTTGCACCGTGCTAAGAGTTAGCAATACTTTTGTGTTTGATAAAGAGGCAGTTTACCGGGTTCTAACTTAATTGCTGCGCTTGATGTTCTGAATGGCTGGACATGGAAGAGTAATGAGGGAGAGGTTCCCAATGGTTCAGGGTGAACTTTACTGTTGTAAAGTAAAGGAGCAACATTAAAATTGTTTGAAACTCAAATAATGATATCCTTAACATCTATGTTAGTATAGGGTTTGAAACTTTTGCAAGGTGGGAGTATAATTTGGTGAGGTTTGCGGTAGGACCATGTGTAGGACCTTAGTATTGGTTCTGAAAAGAACCGGTGTTTGAAAACTCAAAAGCTTTGTTGTCAACTAGCAAATTTTTACAGGAAAGAAAGATATTAAATTTTGTCAAAAGATATTAAACCATTTCCAGGTGGCCTTTTGTTATTGCAACACTGTCACTGTTCCTAGTGGTTCAGATTGAAATGTCCTTTTATAAAGTAAAAACAGTACTAGCATTGTTTGAAACAAAAATACTGATACCCCGTAAAAGTTTTCAAAAACTAACACAAACTTACAGGAAAGAAAACATTATTTTATCACAAGATATTAAACCAATGTTGTTAACAACATTTCAGCCACAGTACCTGGAGCAGCCACAGTACATGCGACAGCCAGAAACTTCATTTCTGAAAACAGTAAAGCGACCGTGAGGTTTTAAATGTGGTGTATCCAAAGTGGCTATCTGGATTCCATCAATATTCCAACCATACTCATTGTCGTCGCCTGTGGGAAGTAATGATGAAAAACCCTAGTGTGATGCATCTTGAAGCAATTTGTATCTAATTATTTTATCGTATCATCAAAACAAAAACATCTCACAAAAAGTTCTCTTACAAGTTCACCCGGTCTTTGTGCGAACTGCTCGTCCGTGCTGAAGGGGGGATACAGGCTCAAATTGACGGGGGAAAAACTACCCCAAGCTTGGCTCGATAATTAGACCGAGCCTAATTGAATGGGACTTGACTTTAAATTGAATACCTTTCGTGCGCGGCGCCTTCCAAATCCAATAAGACAACCAAAGAGATATCATCTCACAAACACATACTTACCGGTGCTCCATATCAAGTTTGGAGATATGCCAGCCATGGATATTGTCAGTTTAAAGCAGTGTTTACTTTCGTTATAAACTACAAAACTACTTTGTAATGGTTTGTTCATACTGTCAAATTAGTTGGATACAGTATTATGTAGGTCGTTATTATACGAAACCTGGGTATCAATTTTTGCTCCAGATACAACTCGAAGAAACAATCTAGAATATGACTGAGTCATGGTGACTCTTGGTATCAAACACAATCCTTAATGCCAATTTATCTTTTGAGTTCCTGGAATTATGTAACACCCCGTTATAAATGAAAATTGGTATAATGTCCGCGGTAACTCGAAAACTTGTTCTTATGTCAGTAAAACTGTATTAAACCAAACAATTTTATGGCAACATAACTCAATAAAGAAAACGAGCTTGATATTTATAGTTCTCTGCTGCTTGTCACCCATTTTAGGAAGGAGGAAGTGGAGCTTGGCGGAGATAATACCTGCCCTTTAAAAGAGAAAATTGATGTGGGTCTAGTCTTCCATACACAATTGATCTCATTGCATGCCAAAACACGCCAAATGCGCGGGAAAAGTAAAAATATCTCGAGATTGATTCTAGTTTGATTGGATAATGGAATTATAAGGCCTAAATGGCGCGAAAAGTGTACATTGCGGAAGCGTTTGAAATGCATTGTTGGTTATTTACACCGGTCTATTTGATTCGATTTAAAAAATATACGTTGTTAACTGATACCTATAGATAGACTTCATATGACAGCGCTTTGAAGCAATGTTGAAGCGCTTTTTAAATGCAATCAAGTTAAGTCAAGTTATGACGTCATTGGCCGCCACCTTTGATAAAAACAATGGAAACAGGTACTCGTGTAAGCACTGAGGAGCGCGACTTCACGCGTGCACGCTTCATCAAAGATGGCGGACAATGTAAGGGGTGTTTGTTTCGGATGAAGATTTGTACCGCAACGCATGATGGGATACTTGTTTCCGTCTGCCCTGGTCTTCCATTGATCGAATTTAAAATCTCCTCTGTCTTTGCTAAAATTGTCCTTCCAGAAGACCTCTTTCTGTAAGATTGTATTAACTTTCTGAAACTCAGGTTATCCGCAAGGCCATTTGTTTTTAAAAATCGATGGCCCGTATATCAGCACAGAGAAAGGACACACGGAGTACCAGGTCGAGTAGTTTCACTTCAATGGCAAGTCTTCGCTGGTAATCGTTAGCACTTAAATGTGAATGGAATCAATATTGCCTGCATGCTCACTACCAGTCACTGAGTGCAATCTGCTGTGTAGTGAAGGGCGCCATCAGTTTATGTTGAAGGACGTGTCAGCAGATGACCATTGTAGTCTGGACCCGGGTCTGGTTCTTTCTTGATGGCACTGCTAGTTAAACAACCTGACCATTAGACCTGGAATTACACGGAGGCCATGGCCTTCGTTGCCCCTGGTCTTGGCCTTGGTGTCCTTTCAAAAGTTTCGTTGTACAAGGAAAACATTATGTCTTTACTTGTGCTTTAAAGACAGGGACGGACTAGCCCTGCCGGCCTTACACTTACACTTTCGTATTATACTACTGTATCTGTGTACAGAGGGAGAGTCCTTTATTACAGGGCTAGGGGACGGATCAGTCCTGACACCGCTATGCTTGGATCTGCGCTTTCTGCTAGTCTCATGGTGTTTCATAAGGTGCCATAAGCACAGAGGTATGTGGTACCACATAGTAGGCACCTACAGGTACAATGTATTCTTAAAAAGCACGATGCGCCATGGTGGTTTGTCATCCAAATAGAAGTAGAAAGTTGAATGTTTTCATTTCGGGTTGCTTTGTTCAGACCCAAAAACAGGTCCCCCAGCGGCGTATTCACTATCGACTGAATTCAATACATCAACGCGAAGAATCAGACAGCAAAAATTTAATACAGGAATGAAGCCAACAGGTTGTGTACTCTAACCCAATAATAACAACAAAGGCAGCCGATGCAAAATATTTCCCCTCATTTTCACATTCAATTTTGACCAAATCTATCTCACAGTACAACATCACAGCTCAACCCGGTCACAATCCCCTAAACCTGATCTGGTTCCCCCTTCATCATCACAGCCTGCCCTGAAAACACAAACTGACAAAGCAAAGCTGGGCCTCCTAGCCGTGCCTCTGTTACAGAGACCTAATAAGTCGTGTTGTCAGAGACTAGGCATTTCTACCTGGGGTTTGAGTGTCGCAGCATTATTGCGAGCTCTCATCACCTCCTGCCTCCGGGATGGCGGACCTCCGCTCGAAGGCACCCCCATAAATTGGCCAACTTTCCTGTGCGAGCTCGTTGTAAATCGGACGCGAAAATAACAAGAAGCTTGTTCGTTTCAATTAGATATACGGTACACGAATGTGATCAAAAACAGAGTTTGGTTAATTATGCGTGCGTTTTTAATAAACTTCACTCTGGTATTGGGTTGGAGTAAAACATTTTTGTGCGTTTGATCTTGGCGGTTTATATAATTTGACGTAAATTTTGGAATTTAAATCTGAGTTATAACCGATTAAGTTTATTAACACGTGATCGTCAAGATCATTGACCTGATTAGTGCAGCAGTCATAATTACCAACGCAGGACGCGCCCCGCACACTGTGCGTGCAAAATTTCCACCATTTGAGAGTCAATTCCTTTGCAACCTCGCCACCATGGACGGTGCTCCTCCCCCTTATCGATACCTCTAAATGCGTGCTATGGAAAGGAAAGTGTGATACATCACCCCTGGGAACGAGGTTGATTCCTTAGTAATCAATTTATTATCAAAATGGTGGGCAGGCGCGCTGTGCGCGTTCAAGTGCACTGGGTGTTGCGAATAGGGTCAACATTGACCTATCGTTAATCTCCATTAATCATGGAAATCAATTGACCTTTTGCATTTACGTCATCACGCTGCCATCTTAGAGGTCAATCGAAGATGAAATCTTGGAAAACGCAAATGAGCAACCTTCTTTTAACCTCTTAGCCGAGGGTGCCCTCTCAAATGACGTCATGTGCATGAGGTCGAGAAAAATAACTGCTTGACTGTGCAAAAATACTGTGTTATCTCTGTTGTTTGGCGAAGTTCATTGGCCAAAAAAGAACAAAAAACACAGATATCTCCATCAAATAAATTTCCCCCTTCAAAACAGTTATTCTGGGTATCGTATTGTACCCCGAGGTGGTTGGCAACTCTGCCCGATCTCTCGAAAGAGCGAGGGTGTTATAACATCATTTCCGCTCTAAGAAACTAATTATAGTAGGTTATTCCATGGTTATTCAAAGCTTAGATACCACTATTTGATATGTAAACCAATCCAATATCAGTCTTGTGTATCACACAGTCAGCCTCGGATTGGGATCTTCATTTTCCCCTTGAAGATTTCACAGATCCCGTGAAGACATTTTAGTGAGAGGGGAAGTAGCGCATCCTAAACTCTTTAATCGGAAATAATAAGTGTCTATTGCCTGAGTTGGGTTACAGTGAAATCTAAGTCACTAGATTTTGTTTCTTACTCGAATGTATTGAGTGGGGAATCTTTAGAGTCGTTCATCATGGAGGAAAGCGACAAGGGGGTGGGTTAGGCACGACCCAAGGTGAAAAACAAACCACCAAAGTTTGAACAGGAGCTTAAGGATAAATCATTGAAACCAACTTGGTGGGAAAATCAAACATCAAGTTTAAACAGGGACGAGAAATTTCAGACTCTTTTCTGAATTAAGGTTTTTAGAAAGTCTGCCTGGTCAATACAAAAGTGGTGTATTTTTCTCAAAGTTAAATAGGTTTGGCTCTTTGGTTTATATCTGAGGATACTGTTCCTGACGAGAATTGACATTATTAAACATAAATTGGATTTGTGTTTAGCTATGGAGATTCATTTGCAATGCCTTTCAGAGGTAAAATATATCAAAATAAATAAATAAATAGGTCCATGCTGTGTGTACTTTTTACCCCAGGAGCAGGTGTCATTATAAAGGAGGTTTTACATCCATCTTCGTTAAGAAGACCGGTTTCTTCGATTGCTTCTTAATTCTTCCATTGAGCTATCTTCCCAAGTAAACACTCAGTCACATGTCAGTTATCCTTTAACTGTAAATAGCTAACAGTAGATAAACAGAAACAAAATTGAGGACTGCTCGTAAAAGCCGTTCAGTTTGAAATTAGAAGGACTGTGGTCTCGGTCCCGGACATCTTGGGGGCTAGGGTCAAGACAAAGGTTCAGTAGGAATACGGGTCAATCTAAGGTTGACATGGAAGCCATTTTAGTGTTCGATACAGAAAACGTAGTTGAAATTTGAAACGTAATTTGAGTTGAAAATTTTGAATTGACGTTTTTTTAGCTGGTCAGTTTTTAAATGATGTACTTTTATGACACATAACGTACAACTTGGTAAAGGATGCTATTTTAATTGCTGTAATTTTTTTAAACAAACATCTATTTCGAGTGAAACTATTTCGAATGAAAGGGTTTCTTGAACTGTGTATCAAGGTTACCTTAAAAGTGTAATGATATTATGAAAAATCATAATTAATATGAGCAAGGACATCTTTATGTTTGCAGTAGCACAAATTTTACTATTGTGTTTTGGGCATTGCATGGTGAGGTATCAATGTACATTTTGTTTGCGGTAGCACTATGTGTACATCTACTTGCTGGAAAGATGTTGTTCTTTTGAGAACTTTCTTGCTACCTATCCTGCTGCCGCGGAGTAGATTTTGGTTTTCAGGAGACTTCTCAGTTCTTAAAAGAACCATCCTTATAAAACTACCGGGCGGGAGGTTTAAGAAATCAGCCGGGACTACTTCTTTCGCTTGACTTTTTTACTTTCCATTACAAAAATCTCACTACCTTGAGTTGAGATGGTTCTGAAAAGAACAGGTGGTGCAACATCTCGACGTTTCGATCAAGGTTCTGGTTGTCTTCATCAGGAGATGCTGCAGGCTGTATTATAAAGTAATAGTTTAGGATTGCTTTGTGATGCGCGAAATCGTGCATGCTGGATCAGGATTCAATATAGAAGCGTTTCAAAGTAGTTTTCTTTCTGTTTTGGGATCGCGCAACTTTGCTGTACTTTCTTTTGAACCGGTGACAGTACCATCCTTGTATGAGAAGCTTTCATCTGTACGTAATTCTGATTAGGTTCGGAAGTAACTTCTGGGGGGTCGTCTTCACTGCTTACTTCTTATCTCATCCCCAAGAGAATAAAACATCTTCAAATTAGTTGACTTCACATCCAAAAGCAATTCATCTTCTTTAAGGAGCTGGGAGACCTCGGTTTGCCTTTTGTCCATACAGAAGGATAAACATCCAGAGATTTCAGCTTCTGTGATTGTCAGGATGGATGCAGACAATGGTCAACCCCGGGGCAATCTTTCCTTTGGCCCGGTAGGGGTATTACCAACAACACCTCTGAAATGATCATAACAAACAGGGGATTTTCACTCTATTCTGCCTTTAGAGGTGAAGCATTGAATCACACTTCATTAAAAAATTTCCTTTCTGGGAGAATAGCACGTAACGTGGGAAGGACAAAGGAATAAAGCATGTGACGCACACGCATATTCGATTGTCTTAAGATGGAGCATGCTTAATGCTTAATCGAAGACATTAAAGTGCTAATGTTGAAGGGTTGATTGACCCTTGTAAATAACTAGGGAAATATTATCTCTTTTAATGGCTGAAAGGTGACTCTTGACGTCATATGTAAAGCACCTTACCAAAGAGTCGCAACTCATAGTCGCTTGTACGTCATAAACGTAACACGTATAATTAAAGTCTCATTATAGAGGAAATCCACTTTCTTTGTAAACATGTTTCCCTGTAAATTAAATCTTTTACAACACCTGCTTAGGCCACCTGTCCTCCTAAGTTACCAGTGCACTGGCCTCAATTCGGAATCAGCTGAATCTACAGTTGAAGTCAAGGACAGAGTCCAACTTATGGCTTAATAGACTGGTCCTAAGTTCCGCAAGGATAAAGACAGATACTGGTCTTACAGAACCAGTGACACTTCATATTTTTCATAGACCAGTTTTTTTAAAAGAAGCTTACTGGTAAGAAATTGTGCTTTCTATAGTATTGGAGGAAATGTATGTGAGCAAAGATGTATACTAAACGGTCAAGAAGATGTGCCAGTGCAACGTATGCGCGTCAACAATTGGCGTACAGTGGTATGTGCCAAATATCACAAAGTAAGCTTAGCACGACAAAATTATGCTTACCAGAAGTAAGTTACCAGTCAAATTACCAGCTCACATGTATAGCACTGTGACTGATGTCCTGCGCATTTTCTCAAAATTGTTAAGCAATATTTTCTGCTTAAAGGGTTAAGCATCTCTTATGAACGCGAGTTTGCTTGCCCTTCCCTTGCTTTACTTTGAAGCAGTTGAAGTAGAAAATGTGTTAGACAAAGATCTGTTCATTTTTATGATAAAATTTCCCCCGATCGCTACCCTACAGTGATTTATGCATACAAGGTTGCTTCAAATATATTTTAGTTTATTATTCATGTGACTATGAATTATTAAATCGGATTCCCGATCCTCTAAACACTGAATCAATTATTTATCTGACATTTCATCGTTTTAGGGTGAGTGAAGATACCGTATTAACGTATGATTCGAAATTACCAAGAAATATATACTCATAACTAATTCATTCAAATAAAACAAAAAGGACTTGTTATGATCATGTTAGTCTGGCGCCTTGGGTCCTACTTGCAATATAGTTTAAACACTAGTTGAAGAAACCTGACTGTTTTCGATTTGGGGCACTTCGTTTTTGTTATGGGATTAAACAAGCCTGGAATTTTATCTTTGAAAGGGCAAAGCCGTTTTCGTTTTACAAAGGGCACTTCCATTTGAAAATTTTTTCAAATCTGTGGGAAACTTTCGAAGGGGCACCAAGGCCTCAATGGCTCCCGTGTGGATCTGAAACAAGCCATGGTGTCGACGTGCAATGATCTTAAACGATTCCGGTGCTCACCAGAGTCATTGATAAAACAGCATTGCCATAGAATTGTTTTTATTTTTTTATAAAAGAAAATTTCTGGGTCAATTAATTTTTTGGGGGGGGATTCAATTTCAAAGTTTCAGAGGCATACTATGTACATTGTATTGATGTGAATATAACATGTCATATCTCGGCCCTTTTTTTACACTTTTATCCCTGTTTATGGCAAGACAGCTTTGTTTAGTCTGTACTTGCTTTCTCAGAATGTAATCAACGTTTTCAAAGGCATATGTATTAATGTGAGTATAACATTGTCCTATCTTTGCCTCTGTTCACACTTGTATATGTTTGTGGCAAAACAGCTTAGTCTGTATTTGCATTTCTCAAAATGTAATTAACGTTTTCAAAGGCATATGTATTTATGTGAATATAACATTGTGCTATCTCGGCCTCTTTTTACACAATCATCCCCGCTTATATCAAAACAGCTTAGCCACTTGCTTTTCTCAAAATGTCATTTTCGAGTTGAAAAAGAAGGGATGAAACAGACATGCCACATTTAAAGAGCAAATTAAACTAGGTCGACGTGATAGCGACACATTCTTACACCGTCTGTTCCCTTCTCGGGGAAGATCATCTGATGGGATTAAACCTGTCGAGCGTCCCCACTGATTATCACAGAAATTTACGCTGGGGATTTTTTTGTGTGTGTGAGAAAAAAAAAACACATCCAGGGAGTCTTTTAGATGAAAGATTCGGGATAAAATTGCCGTTAGGATCGGCCGCTCGAGTAATTGGATTGAGAAGTCATGAAGCAATGAACGACATCACGTTGACTCTTAGAAAGGTTGGCTTACCAATATGGTATTTTAAAAAAAATACAAATTTGAGCTCATTTTCCTTTGATTTTGTCCCCTCCTTAAGATACAAGTGCCTATGACCGTAGTGTCAATCCTATCAAGAAACAGACTTTTGAGACTTTTATTCTAATTTATATTCTGAGATATGTCCCTCCACTAGCACTGACTGTAAAGCATTGACCAATTGGATGATTTTTGTTGTAATTATTATAGTGTATGTCTTTTCTTTTGATTTTGTCCCTCCTTCAAATAAAAGTATTTATGATTGTAGTGTCAATCTCCTTAAGAAACTACATTGTTTTGGAGACTGTCATTTTAAAGATTTGTATTTTTAGATATGTCCTTTCACTGGCACTGATTGCATTGGCATTGACCAATTGGATGAATTTTCTCGTCAGTGTCTGTCTACCATTTTAAAAAATAAAATAATGTTAGAAATATTGTAAAAGTCATACTGCGGATTCTTCCTTGCGTGATCAACAAAAAGTTGTTTGTGAGAGACTGCCATTTTACAGATTACTTTTTAGATTATGTCCATCCACTATCACTGATTGCATATTGACCAATTGGATGAGTTTTATTGTGTCTACCTATTGTCAAAACCTTTATAAAATACTATAAGTCTAGGATTATTGTAACTAAAGGGTTCATCCCATATAAATTAATTTTGCATCGGGGATTAAAAAAAAGGTGTTTATCTTTTAACCGATGTGTAATAAACCCTGCACTCAGTACTTTTCCGAGTTCTGGGGGAAAATATTCACAGACAAGTCACTCGGGTGGGAATCCGACCCACGACCTTTGCATTGCTAGAGCATGTTGTCTCACCACTACAGAGCTAGCCCAAAGAGGCAGTTTGAATCCTAGTGTTAGCAGCAGGTATTGCATATATTTATTTATTTATTTATTATTTTTTTGCATCGGGGATAAATAGTACAAATTGTTTCATCCATGTTTGTATCTAATAAAGCTATATATGTCAAGATTCTGATTTTCAGATATCAATTTTTTTTCTTTCTAAGACATCAATTCAATAGTTGCAGGTTAAAGACCCGGTAAAATGAAAGTCAACTGCACTATTTTTGGTTGCCTTTCCCTCAAATTGAATTTATCATAATTTGATTTATATTTTTCGCAGGATGACCAGTACTCATAAAAAACCAATAGTATACGAAAGTAGGCACCCGGCTCAGCCTGCCCAGGTGTGAACGATGTGCCCAGGTGCGAATGATCTGAAAAATGATCATTACACATTCACTTTACGGCTGCATTCAAATTATTGGTTGTAATTTTATCTTGTGACAGTTGACACATTCTTGGCAGTTGGTCTATATGCATCCACTCTGGACTAAAATAACACAGTCGACAATTTCTTGCTTTCGCGCCCAAACTGTTGACTTCAAAGTCCCTATTTTATTGACATGCTTAAGGGGGGAATCCGTCATCACACGCAAATCAATTTCGTTTGGCTAAAGCTGTCAGGCTTGTGTGTTTGTTCTGGGTTGAAAGTGTTACGTAGAGGCCGGCAATTCTGATGTTACCAAACACTGTTATTGCAGCTTTTGACTTAGTCAGAATTGAGAATTATTGCGATCTGCTTCTCTGAGTTTATGGCTATTGAATGAGGTCAGATTCTGTGGTGGTTTAAGGTTTCTGTGATTTGTAGTTTAATTTAATTGTTTGACATGAGAGGCATGAACAAGAATAACAAATTGTATGTGATTGCTGCTGTCTTTTCCTTCCCACTGGCCATGGCCGAATTTCACAGAGCTGCTTAAAGACACTGGGCACTATTGGTAATTGTCAAAGACCAGTCTTCTCACTTGGTGTATATCAACATATGCATAAATTAACAAACCAGTGAAACCCGAGATAACTATGAAAGAAAAAACACCCTTGTCACATGAAGTTGTGTGCTTTTAGATGCTTGATTTCGAGACCTCAAATTCTAAACATGAGGTCTCGAAATCAAATTCGTGGAAAATTACTTCTTTCTCGAAAACTACGTCACTTCAGAGGGAGCCGTTTCTCACAATGTTTTATACTATCAACCTCTCCCCATTACTCTTTACCAAGTGAGGTTTTATGCTGATAATTATTTTGAGTATTACCAATAGTGTCCACTGCCTTTAAGCATAAAAAGTAGCTAAACGCAACAAAATCATGCTCAACCAGAACAAGACTGAGGTTAACAACTAAACAGCCATTCCACTTGTATAATCTGTGCCTTGTATCCTGCTCATTTGCTTAGCAGATAATTGTTAGGCAACAGTTTCTGCTTAAGCAGCTCTATGAAATCGGGCCCTGTTGGACTCTTATCATTTAGAAGTCCGGACCTAAGGCTAGATTTATTCTGTTTTACGGTTGAAAAGACACTCCGCAAGTGAAAGGTTATAGGTTATAATCCCTCCCGGATTGCCTCTGGATGTCTTTCTTCCCTGATCATGTAGTGCCAACCACTTTAAGGTAAAGGACACCCGGTTAGCCTGAAAGAGAGAACCTCATACATATAAATCTAGTTAGGTTATAAAAAGGAAATTAATACTCGGACCTTCCCTTTGGTCATTGCATGTAAATCGAGGTATACAGAACTGAAACAAAGGTAGAAGTTCGCTATACTGCCAGCCGTCGATTTCACCAAACTCTTCCTAACTTAAGATTAATCTTACGACTTAGGACGAGTCCCAACCCTGCACTGTAGCATGCAGACTTTAAGATTAATCCTAAGTAAGGACGAGTTACTCGTCCTAACTCGAGATAGGATTAATCCTAGCGTTTCGTGAAATCGGCTGCAGGTCTTTTATTTAAAGAAACAATAACGACAAATAGTTTTGTTCCGAAATGGTATCTTGCTTTGTATATGTTTGGAGTGAGCTCGGATAATGAAGAGCGTGTAACCCTTTTAAAAACAAGTGATATGTCACAGCTTTTTTTATGACAATGCAGCTATTTACCGTGTGCATTGGCGTCAATGAACCGCCATCTTAAAGTTAACGAAACAGTGAAAACGTAAGTGCAGTATTGACCAATGAACAGCCTCTTTTTGACTTCTGGGCGAGGGCGCCCTACTCACGTGACGTCAAGTGCAAAGGTCTTTACTAAACTTGAAATAAGTAAATTGGTTACAATTCCATGTTTAAAGGTAATTTATGTTTCATGTTGGTTGGATAAATATCTGTGGTTAAAAAACTGTTGTTGTACCACCATGATTCAGGATATCAAATTCAAAAGGTATCATTCCATTGCTGGAAATAATCACCGTATCATCGCGATGCACCTTTACTCGAGTGCACTTCTACCTATACAGACACCTCTGAAATTTCACCCAGTCGTGCTATAATCTAAAACTGTGTACCTAACCGGAAACAATAAGGTATCAACATTAGCTATGGTTAATATCACACGAGTACACTTATAGAATTACCCGTCTACATAGCTTCGATCGCCCACCAAACTGCATAAAAACCATACGAGACCAATGAGTAGTATATTTTAGGTCATCGATTTTCAATTTGAACTGCCCGAGTTGGTGGAACCTGAGTAGACTGTTGTGCTTTTGTCCCAAGTAAATGATCGCTCATTCCTCCTCGAATTAGCAGAGGTGAACGATATCGGTGGCCCCTGTGGGCAGTATGGGTCGGGCTATGATATCGCTGTTTAGCAACTTGCAACAGGAGACTCGGGGAAAAGTTTCTTTTTAAACTTCATGTACACTGAGGGCGGCATTGGTCGGGAGATTAAAAAAGAAAAAGTGGAATTTAGTTGGGGATTTTATATTTTAAATTGAGGTTTGTATCTTTATGTAATTTGTTTAATGTTTTATTGTACATGTATTCAATGTTACCTCGGATCAGCTGAATTCCTCTTTTTGATTCTCATTGTGCCATTGAACTTGAAAAAACGCTGTACAAAACCTTACGAAGTTTGTAGTTTCCTCTTTTTTGTGCAGTTGTATAAACCTACGTTAGCCGGGTATGCAACAATTGCCGTTTTTTTCATGAGCATCTTTGTGATAATAATTCCGCGTTACATTATTTTTCTCTTGCTCAAATGCTATCCCTCCAGTAGTTGGCACACCACAGGTCAATGTTGGTAGCCTTGGCCAGGTAATCAGTAGTTGAAATGCATTATGAAAGTGATATCTACAAACATTTTTTGGGTCTCTTCTTTACATTTTCAGATAGGCCTACCTTTCTCATGATTTTAAAAGCTCGTTTATTAGACCGTGTTAAGATTGACTTGTTTCCCTTTCTGTTTCTTAACCTCTTCCTGAACCCAACAACGGGGTCATCTATTCAATTACGAACACATGTGGGTCACTTTTAAGTGCAGTAACCAAACAAATTACAAACCATGGAAACCTCGGAATTTTAAAAACGAGAACATGTTTTTGTTGTTGGTTTTTCTTGCAAATCGATGATGATGAATCCCTTAAATTGATAAATGGTTAAGTTATGTGGTCTACTCACATGGCAGTTAAAGGTATTACGGCGGTTAAAACATTCAAATAGTATATCATAAAACAAACACAAACGCTTGACAACAGCTTTCCCGCCAAATCGATTGGGCAAAATACGCCCGAAGTTCCTACGTGCTTCAATGCATCATTTTTGAGTTTATAAACTAATGGCACTGACGATGTAGTGCTGATTATTGAGTCGCCACTATTGTGCGCGTGTGTACACCCTGGTGACGGAGCAAAGAAAGCGCGCCAAAAAAATCACCCCACAAAGAAGTTTATATCCGCCCTTCGATTGAATTTTCTGAAATCAGTTTTTTTCTATCGTCTTGTGCTATTTACGTCATTGTGTAAATATTTAACCTATTTAGGAAATTAGAAACTTTGGAAACATTGATGAACTGAGTGGTTTATTTTCGGCACTCTAGCAACTCAAGGTTTCACTGGATCTGACCCATTTTATGGCCAGTGTGACCCAGAATAGTTTGTCAAAATGGCCCATGCGTCTAACTGACGTAGAATCCTAGCTAATTCAATCTTTTAGCCAAAGTTCCGGGCAGCCTGATGACCCAGAAATCGGCCAGGCACCATGGAACATGGAATCCGGGTTAAGAGACGGGAGGTTTTAGTGAAGGGGGCAGACGACTCAGATTGTTCAATACGACTGTAGGTCGACACATTTGGAACCAACTACTTGTTGCCTCGTTTCACTACTGACCGGAGTCACGGTCACTGTGATTCGGATTTGTGGTCACACTTACCCCCAAATACATTTCACAAAGAGTTAGGACTATATAGGACTATAGCCCTAGGAGATGTTAAAATCTTAAGGCCAGTCCTAAGTGAGGACGAGTAACTCGTCATAACTTGAGCTAAGACCATAGTCTTAACCTGTGCTTTTACACCTTTTGGTAATTACTCACAAAAATAATAACCATAAAACTCACGTGGTAGAAACTTTGAGGAACAATGCCCTTCAATGGCATCTGAGAAGTATAGCTGCATGAAATCATAAAATCGAACGGTACAAAAAACAAAGGAATACTTTGCCTTTAAAATCCGGGTACCTGGACGATCGTGTGTCTCCCCTCCCCCATATCAATCTGAGCTTCCATCCCTCATCACCAACTATACAAAGCCAATTGAGTTTGAGCCAATTGAGTTTGGCTACGGCTACAGTTAGCAACATTGATCTGCCGTAGCCGTAGCCCCATCCAATGAAGTCAAACTATTCGGAGCAGTCTCTGACTATAACAGTGTGCGAGCATTTAGACTGATGTGTAAATGTCGACTGCCAGAAAGATACAACCGCCCGATAAAAAAGAGGTCTAGACATTCCAACCAAGTCCTTCAAACACTTGAACCATTTTGAGCCATTTTTTTTAGGCATTGACTCAAAACTTTCGATCGCCTTACAACGAACGGGTGGGTGTTTCGATCGTTGCATTTAGACCGTCCCTGCTCTGATTTTACCCGGTACCGATGTAGACCAAGGATACGCTAACATTTTGTCATTTCTTGAAAATTGTTTACAAACTCATTACAGTGATTTTTTTTCTGTTGTATCATCTTTGTATGGGATTACACTCTTGTCTAGAATCTGATTGGTTGTTATGACCGTAGAGACTGTAGACTAGCCTTGTATTCCACCGCCCGGATCTTCAATGAGTGACATTTTACGGATTAGTCTCAGCTCTGATGTTATGACAGCCGCTTCATTTACCCTTTCCTCCTCTTTCATTAAGAGAATAGTCGGACATACAGCGGCTACGAACAGCGTGCTAAAAGACACTGCATTTCCCCTTCCCATCGATCGATTGTGGCCTCAAAAAATTGCCAACTACTTGTCAAAAAACGAGGTTGAACACAAGCTGGGACTGAATTTGATTTCTGTGTAGCACAAGGGGCCTTGTGTTCTGGGAACATTGTGACGGTTTAACACTTCTTTATCTTTTTATAGCAGTATTTTTTTTCTTTCTCTAAACTAGTTTAAGACAAAATCATCTTAAGTCTTTAGAGGTCGCGCACAAAGATGGCTTATATAGCATCATGTTTTGTCAAAGTCGGAATCGTAGTTCTTTCTACTGCCGTTTTATGGTACGACACGCTAATTCCTGGGAATTTATACTTTCTGTTGAATTCCTTCACACTAAAAAGCGAGTTTAAATCTTAACAATAAAACAACAGTTGGGGCCTTGATATCCCAGGAAAATAAAGGATAATGAACAAAGTTTAGTCCTCTTTCTGAGCATTATTATCAACATTTGGCCAGGTCTGTTCTATAAAAAAAGGGTGACAGCAGTATATCGTACAAACAATATTATTTTAATGTAAACCATGCGATCAAACACCAACGAAATATTTGTAGGTCAAAAATAACAGTAACAAGTTAAAGGCAGTGGACACTATTGGTAATTATTAGCATAAATTATTAGCATAAAACCTTTCTTGGTAACGAGTAATGTGGAAAGGTTGATAGTATAAAACATTGTGAGAAACAGCTCCCTCTGAAGTTTTGGAGAAAGAAGTAATTTTCCACGAATTTGATTTCGAGACCTCAAGTTTAGAACTTGAGGTCCCGAAATCAAGCATCTGAAAAGCACACAACTTCGTGTGACGAGGGTGAGTTTTTCTTTCATTTATCTCGCAACTCCGACGACCGATCGCGCTCAAATTTTCACACGTTTGTTATTTTATGCATATGTTGAGATACACCAATTAGTGACAAGACTGGTCTTTGACAATTACCAATAGTGTCGACTGGCTTTAAGGCCTTTATACATCTCAGGAAACAGGAGAATTAAACAAATACGTCCTCATTCTAAGCAAAGTTAAAAGCGAGACTTCAAATTATTTTGTCAGGTATTGTTTATCAATACAGGGTGTCATCAGCATGATGGAAATGTACAAACACTATTCTTTTAATAAAGTAAACCATGTGATAAAAACAACCCCTAAATGTCAACGAATAAAAACATCTAATTAAACATCGGAGCAAACAGGGATCTTTACGGCAGATCACTGCCGTACAAAACGCCGCCCGCTCCCCCAAGCCCCAGCCATAATTCTCAAATTTTACTACCAATCGTGAACCGACCGGAAAAATACATTTAATGGAATCTCGGATGCATATCTGGTTGGACGCTCATCCTTCCGGGTGGATCGTTTCGGATGGTTTGAAGCCGAATAGAGAGCAGTAAATGAGTGAGTAATGAATTGGAAAAGGGGGGGGGGGGGTTTGCAATTCACCTGTGGGTATGTCAATAACTGCCCGTCTTTCTGTGTCCCCAATCTATATCCTGGTTTGGTTGATAGTTTAGCGTATCATTTTAGGAGCTGCTGTGGCTGGGACCTTAGTTTGATGTTTTTGTTTTTCCCGTATCTTGTTTCTTTTTATTACCGTAAGGAATGGAAGGATAATGGAGTCAATGCGTCTTTTACAACCTTGCTTTCTCTAAACCGCGGCTTATCGAGTTCGTATTGACTCTTTTTGGCGTAGAGCGCCCTCTGTCGTTACCTTGACCACATCAATTAACTTTGAGATGTTTTTTCCACCGGTCACGTCTCACGTGACCTCTGCTGAAACCAATACATTTGGGTGGAAGAGTTGTCTCTAATGTTTGTTTAGAAAAGCACAATTTATCCTTATTACTTTATATTGAAGACTGATGTGCTTTACAATAAAAAAAGAAGTTCTACCTCCACGATTTAAGTAACCCTAAGAAACATAGTCAGAAATTAACAGGTGTCCCTTATTCTCAACCCTAGTCAGCCCGGCCTCTTGCCGGTGAAATCCATCACCCTTGGGCTAAACGCAGACCTATATGTTATTCCTGGTTGTCTCCTCCATGCAGCAAAGCGCGGGGTTTCAATCTTCAAGCGTACCACTATATATAGGCCAGTGTTATTTATACTTCATTATGGTAGAAAGTCGGCAGTGATGAAGAAACCACCGAGGCCTGGTCTGCACGCAACAGCACAGCATGGGTTGGTTGCAATCACTGCCAATTAGTAGACAACATCAGCGACTAGATTTCCTAAACAAAACATTTGCATACAGTCGTGTGTAATTTTTCATATTATTTTTCTCCCCCGTGAGAATGCAAGCAATCATCGAGTACCTTGGAGCTGAAAAAGAGTAGTAGCTACTCAGTTTGACTGATTATACCAATGGGGTACCATGTGATTTACACACGGAGTCGCAACTGGACGAGCAATTACAACATCAGGTGGAAAGAATGAACGGACGTCTTCCGTGGAAGAAGAAGAGAAAATAAAAGCTATTGACTGAGAAGCGAAGTCTGTGCTCTCAACTGTTACCAGGCAACATCCGCTCACACACACACACACACACCCATACGTAGAGGCTGCATTAATCGTTTTCCCGCTCAAAACTGGTGTTTTCTTCGTTTTAACTGGAGGTTTACCCGTTTGCACCGATCGCTTTAACTCCGAAGGAAAGGCACGTTTCGCAAGCTTCATTGCGCCCTGCATTTATCCTCAAATGTTTCCTTAATGTTGGAAACCACTTAAAGACAGCTGAAAATATCGAATCATCTCTAGGCTGAGCGTGCATCAAAATGGCGGTAAGATATTTTCATCTCCGTATTGTTTGAACGATTTTTTTTTGTAGATAAGTATGAAATAACTTTAATAGTGGGTTGTCTCGTGGTAGTAGGGCCAATGGAGGACTGCCGTATGGCGGGTACGTGCTCTTGCAAAGTACAGCTTCATTTACATTTGTTTCACGGCAACGAGCAGAAAGTTTAAAGTGAAATTACCTTGCAATGAAATTTGCCACAGTATTTATTGCTCCACGTACAGTAAAGGTTAGAGTACAAAAAGCACGATATCTATTGTCGGCATGTATGCTATACAAATCTGATACTGATTTAGAAATCACCGGTTCATATTCGCCCTGTTCCCAACTTATCAATGTAATTAATTTTTCTGAGCAGAAACAAACGTGAGCATGCAGACTAGAAGCGTTGGACAATTCATTAACAGCAGTACATTTAATATGATTGTTTAATGGTTAGGATTTGAAACTTATCATTGTTGAGATACAATCTAGTGAGGTTTGCGGTAACACCGTGAACATGTACATTAGTATGAATTCAAACTTCGTATGGTGGAGATTCAATCTAGTAATGTTTGCAGTAACACCATGCAAATGAGTAGGATTTTAAACTTGGCATGGTGGAGATACAATAGGTTTGCTGGAACACCATGTACATGGTATATCTTTATGTGAGTGTGGTGTTCCGAAAAGACACCCTATTTTCCTAAATCTATAGACCCTATCCCTAAACCAACCCTGGTCGTCACTTGTGTGCAAACCACGAGGGGCTATCGGAACATAGGGTTGTTGGAACATGGTTGTCGGAGGACATTGGGTTGCCGGAGCATAGAGTAATCACTGATCTAAACAACCCGACGCGGCGTGGCGACGTTTCGATCAGTCTGCTCCTGGCAGTTTCTCCTCTTTTCCTTCTTGCCCCCTCTTTTCATTCTTGCCCCCTCTTTTCATAAACAATCTTCCACCGAAGATACCTGTCTCTGACAGCCTTCAAAATTATTGTGCGATACCATCGGCGTTTGAAATAAGTGAAACATCAACAATATATATTGCATTTCTTCATGATATTGCTAACTTTGTCATGCGTTATTAACACCCTGTATTGGACTTTACCAACACTGATTAGGGTCGTCTGTTTGAGATCCTGACCCTACTCAATCTGTGTCATTGCTTCCCGTGCATCTTCGACACACTCTCCACAAGGAGCCAGACTTATCTTCAGTCTCGATTTGCTCATATTGATCCAAATCCAAGGGAAACAAGATGACAGTGAATTAAATCCTCCATCATCAGAAGTAGAAAAAGAGAGATACCATTTTCTGATCCATAGATACCTGCTTCTTCTCATCGTAATATCTCGCAACCAATTTACAAGCCCATGTGCATGTAGCCTTGGCCATAGCCTACACGAAGACGTGACCATCATGTTATAACGTTCCGGAGGACGTGAGGCGGCAAGCCATGACAAATTGCACTCTACCTGTGCTCCCACAAGACCAATTTCTCTGTATGTCTTCTTCTCTTTCTCCCGTCTCTGGCTGCTTCATGAAGATGGGAACATTATTCTCAATCTTGGGATAATGTGTGATGAACACATGAAGTGCTAATCCGTGTCTTGAATTTGCCGTTGTCACAGAAAATAGTCACACAATCTTAGTCATGTTCCACTTAAACAGAATGTCTAATTGTGGTTTTCCCCTGTTATAAGCATTGTATACTTAGTACTTTCCCGAATTCTGTGAAAAAAATAAAAACGCATATTGCTCGGGTGGGATTCGAATCCACGGCCTTTGCAGTTCTTGAACAGTGTCTTTCCAACTATACATAGACAACCGAGATTGCCCGGTGGCTAGAGGCAGTTTGATTCGTGTGTTTTAGCACCTGTACCACAACTATCTATTAAACAGGGTTTTGGCAGTAGAATCCAAAACCCCAAAATATTATCTGTATGGTCCCAACCTTCCCCCTCCCCAAACAGACACAGAAGTGGGTCTGATCCAGCAAAATCATGTAAATTTTCACATATTGTACCCTGCAACAGTGCATTACAACATGCTCTTATTTGTACGTGCTTAACAACAATACCAAATTATTAGATAGCTTTTACTGACGCTTGTGCGGCACCTAAATGTAGCCCGAGCCCTAAATGTAGCCCGGACAGGTACATGTTTGGGGCTACATTTAGGTCAGGCTACATTTAGGGCTCGGGCTACATTTAGGTGCCGCACAGACGCTAGATAAAAATCACACATTCATTTTTGCCTTTATATAAAAAGTAGGCCTACTTGATAAGTCTACTCCCGTCCAGCATGTCACGCGTATATACCTGGTTAGATCATTGAGGTATATGAATTGTTTGATTACGTGCTGAAACATTCAAGTGAATTCGATAGGAGAAATAGACTCATGAACAGCTTCATGCTATAGACCTTCATCACGGTGTGGCCATCTTGATTTTAATCCATTCCAACTCATTGTAGCCAAACTGAGGCTGGAAATAATAGTCTGTTGCCATGTTTGCGCAATAAATGTTAGCATTAATTACTGTTATGGAATGCACAAACCAAACGTCTTCATTTGTGATCCATACACACGAAAATAGCTCGCTTGTTTTACATATGTTACTGGCCAAAATGTCATGCCATATACATTGCTTATGACTGGTATTTAGCTGTTGTTTACGACAATTGAGTGGAGTCTTGGCCGGTAATCTGATTTTACTAAGCAAATATGTTATTGCTTAAGCACAATTTTGTTCTTAAGCAGCTCTATGAAATTGGGCCCTGGTCGTTGCCTTGGTGCCCTTGAAATGCTCCGGTAGAAATATATAATTTCCCTATAGGAGAAAATGCCTTGGTGCCCTTGCCCCTTCAAAAAATGTTTTTTTAATAGTTTATAGTTGTCGTCATTGGCCTTTATATCGATTGCCGCTATTTCAGAGCAAAGGTTTAGACAAATAATTCAGCTAATTATCAAATTTTAGTCCTTCATGTGCAGACATAGACAAAGCCCCATAGATGAACCATCGTAATTTACTGCACGTTTTTGTTGCAGATCTATAAATAATGAATGATGAAGTTTCACAATAATATGGTTGGTTGGTTGGTTGATTGGTTTATAATGTCACTGAGCATTGAAGCATGGCAGATATCGGACTAAGGATAGTCAATAATTAGTATTTTAGATGTGTCGTATGGTTTGTTTGTCACATTCTGCAACCTGGGTCAGAGTTAATTATTACTCTTTAAGTGTGTTAACAAATTTTTAACTGCTAAGCGAAGTGCCTTCTTCTTCTTTTTTCAAGTCCATCATTTACTCTTCAAATGTTTGGCCAAGCGAAGTGTGATGTCACAATACAAATCACTATGGGGATACTGACAACTCACGCTATAGATTAATCTTGGTGTTTTGGGAAATCCAGCCCAAGGGCTATTCAGTTTAGTCCCTGCGGTACCTGCTTGCGTAGATGTGTTCTCTATTGTGGTTTGTCTCACATAAAATTGGTATTTCCTTACAAAGCTGTATGGAAATATACACATGTACTGTCCCTGCTTGTGATGTGTTTGTCACGGTCCCTTGATTTCATGACCACAAAGACATTACATTAAAAGCAATAAAACAGTGGTTAGAATTTAAACACATATTTAAGCATAGGTTCTGTACCCGCATTTTTTTCACATGTATGTTACAAACATCTGAGCAAAGATGAAATTCAAAATGATAATTCTGAGTTTTATCCTATTCGTATAAATTGCCAAATAAATAATAATGACAATAATAATATTAATAATAATAATATTTATAATTTAAACGTCTTTAAAAGTAGTATATGCAACACTTGAATGTGTTTAAACTCCACACAGAGTTTTTACACTGACGTCAACTTCCATTCATAGATCTGCGCAATTTGATCCAAAGTACTATGTTCATATAAAACTGTGACCGTAAACTACTTGTCCATAGTAAATAAATTGCAGTTATTGATTGGTATGCACAATGGATTTTTCTCAAACTGTAATTATAATGATAATATTTATTCGGGTAAGACATCCACAAGTTCATGTACACCCCTTAAAAATAATATACGAAAAAACTTCAGCTAAACAACAGTGAGATGCCTGGGAGAGCATACAAAACAAGTGAAAAATGTAACTGTCACCAAAAGGCGTATGTTTCCAACATCCCAGAAAAGCCAGGAAAATATTCATGTAAGAAAGGACCTAAAATAACTTTGTCATTGAGTTCACAATTAATTTACTATTTTTAAAATCAACAATGAATTAGTTTTGTATGAAAATCGATTGGTATATTGTTCATTGTTTATGTAGTTCTAAACAGGTCAAAAACCAACATTACCGAAGTAATTGTTTTACTTCAGTAAAGTACAGTACACAAAAATACACACTGGTAACCCCCAAAACTGCATTCCGATAAACACAATAAATGGGGAAAAGGGCCCTTTTATGTAAATTTATATGTATAAATAATATTATAATTAATATTTTGCCAAGGACCAGCATCAGATCAAAATGTAATTAAATTAATTATTGCTTTTCTGCAACAAACAAATGATTCACTATCCAATTTAATATTTAATACACCCATGGAAAGTCAGTTGAAATAATATAGAAATATTATACGATATGAAAACCCACTTTCATGTATATCCTTCAGATTAACTTCCCCGTCCAAACCAAAGGTCGTCTATTCCTCAAAATTACATTTTAATCACTTCTTACTGCTCCTTTTTCATATTTTGTTTGTCTGTACGAATATCTTCCGACCTTGATAAATATTGGACTCATAATACACAAACCATATGTCTTCACATGTGATCTATAAACAAAAACATCTTGCCATTTCCTTGTGATGAGTTACAATATGCTTTGCGTATTTTGCGCTCAGCCATGTTTTTTGCAGTTCTGCCTTCCAAATCGTCTTGGTTGGTGATTAAAAGATAATTGAATTTTCTCCCCGCAACTGGAGAAACCCAAAGTTAAACTTTTCGCTTGATGTTTCTGGTGATAAAAACCAGACGTATAACTGTTTTTCCCCCTCTACATGGGTGATGTGGGGATACAAATGAGTACCCTAAGACATTGATAAAATGATAAATGATAAATTCGAACATTAAATTGATTAAAACCATTAAGATTTTCATAATCGTGTCTTTTCAAGAAGTCTGCTTCAGGATCTTAAGCATCATCATGTTGCTAATAGTTTCTTGGATAGAGGGCCATTTTGACAGTAAGTATTTAGGAGATGAACAAAAGTGCAAACTATTCCCAAAAGGGCAACATGCACCGTCATTAGTTTGATTGAGAAAACATAATGACGTAAAGTATACATTCTAAGATGTCATGTGGTATTCTTATCATAACAACGTACCTCTAATGACAATTTGTCACTAACGATGAGGGAAAGTTGGAGTAACTGATAATATCATCCAATTCGTAAACCAACAATATAATTGGCAGCAACTTTTTGTTTGCAAATCTTACAGTTTGTTTGAGAAGTGAAGTCAAGCGAAAACGGAGAAAGAAAAACACAACATCCAAGCATGTCCATTGTGCATGATCAGCACAGCATGTCAAAAAAGGGCCTTGCAACACGAGGCAACTTTGACGTGCAACTTGAAGGCAACCAGAAGATGTGAATAAGTCTGAGATACCATACAGATGTTTAGAGTGAAGAAACAAAACTGCACCCAGTTCGTAATAGGAGACTTTCCAACACTAGGTGGCAGCAGACATACCGGGTAAATTTCCATTGTTTACGTAGTTCTGAACATGCGCATAATTCTGAGAACAATGGATTTACCCGGTAAGTCTGCTGCCCTCTATCGTCCCAGAAAGTCTCCCATTGGAAGCAAAGATGTTTTACAAATCTTACACAGTTTTCTTGACAGAAGTGAAGAGAAACCCAATTGCCCATGTATGTCCCAATGCGCATGATCGGCGCGCAAAGGTTTGTGGGTGAAATTCAAGTCCAAGCGACACCGGAACCACTTATAGAACGCCGACTTTGAAGTAATGCGGTAGACAAAATTATAAAACTACCACAGTTACACGTAGGTTGCAGCATGGCGTCCAGCTTGGCAAATGGTAAATTTTTAAGATGGCGTTATAGTGCATGGACTTGTTTTTGTATCTCTTTTATGTTCTGTAGATGGTTATACAGTAGTCTAATGAGGTTGATTTTTTCAGGCAACTTGGATGCAACCATTTGCAGTGCGTGCTGCAGGACCATAAGTCGCATCCCCTTAAGGTGATCCCCTATAGCTGCCGCTTCCCAGGTTGTATCGTAACATGGGTGTGATCCCTGGCTACACGACAGTTAACGGTTGTAAGGCTTCTGACTGGCACCCCCGAACAAAGATGTTGACAAAATAGGGACACCGCCAATACAGGGCTAGATAGCTCAGTTGGTAGAGCGCCGGCACGTTAATCCGGAGGTCGTTGGTTTGAATCCCACTCTATAGTCAATTCTTTGTTGGTTTAACCCCAAAACTCATTTCAAAATTTACCCAGGCAGTTTCCCTTGTGGTTTATATTGATACATGAGCCATTCTTCAAAATTGTCTTACGATTCACAAGACAAAATATGTGCACACTATACAATGTTAAGATAACCTAGAACTGGTTTCCTGTAAACTTTCCCGTGCGACAAGGCCCGATCACTTTAATTGTTACACTCAGCCGGTTTGAGGAGCTCATGTTTTCCTTCTTCCTTTAACTTTTAACCGTGTACTTTATGTAAAGAACAAGAGGAAGGAAACGGTCAATATTAATTTCCGCTATGTTCCTTGTAAAAATACAAACATTGAAATCAACTGAAAAACTTCTAAGTGGTAAGATATCTTCAAAGAGTGTAGCGGCACTTCCTTAGTATACAGTCTTGCCAAACACTTGCCATTCTTTGGCTTATCGTTAAGAGATTGGTAACTCTCTTGACCGCCAATCACCGTACTGCGACAACACGAAGGAACTGTCAAGGGCCCTATCGCCTGCCCACCAGCTCAGGGTGCGCGGAGGGGTTTCTTTCTTTCTCTTCCTCTGGGGAAAAAACAGCAGGAGGACTCACATTATTCTACTTCCTCACTCGGGAGCAGCGCTTCAAGTGGGCAGTTGAGTCTGAACAAGCAAACCGCGCGTTTTCTCGCGGGAATTGTATTTGGACAGACTTGGTGTGTTGTCACAGTGGCTGGTAAATCTAATATCTTGGTTATGATCTTGGAGGCTTGGGGTGTCGGGAGTCTTCCTTTTCATCCCAGCTCGCCTGGAGGGTTACGGAGTTGGCTAATAGTAACAGTATAAAGTTTCTACGTCATTAAGACACTCAAATCCCATAGCTTGGTATTTTATAAACACAAGGAAGAAAATGGTTTTTGAGATATGGTTAACTGTACGCGCTCTAAAGTTTATATTCATCGCGTGATGAAAAGCATTATCTTAAACGGAGAAGATTAAAAACTATACAGATGTGTGCACATACATCAATACAAACATTCTAGTTTGTGCATCCCTGTTGAGACATCTTTGTTTTTTACTTAAAAACCTCCCATAGACTCTGTAGACATTATTCCTCATGGAGTGCCCCAATCTTTAACATTCCCTTGTGTCTCCCTTTTTTGTTTTATTCTCGGTCTCCCTGAAGTAGTGAACATGAAATCAAGAATACAACACATTCATTCGGTGCACACACAAAAACTGTGGAGGCAGCCTCTGCCGTTGGATTTATACGTGTCTCACACGTAGCAGCGCTGTGCACGTTTTTTTTGCGCACGGATTCTTCCTCACCATTCGAATCAAGATACCAAGCTCGAACGGAGATACCATACGTAAATGATTAAAGCTACGCTATGGCGCTAAGAGAACTCACTGGAAACACGGTAGTTCTGTTTGTCTTTTCTGTTTTTCTCTGCAAGTCAACTATTATTAGATACCCCTCTTCTCAAGATGCAAACTGTACTAAAGGCACTGTACACGTTTGGTAATTGTTAAAGACCAGTGTTCCCACTTGGTGTATCCCATAACAAACGTTACTCACTTGGTCATCGAAGTTGCGAGAAAATGATGAAAGAAAAAACACCCTTGTTGGACGTATTTGTGTGCTTTCAGATAGAAATAAAAGCCTTCTAGCTAGAAGTCTTTTAATATTTTTGTGAGAAATTACCTCTTTCTCAAAAACTATGTTACTTCAGAGGGAGCCGTTTCTCACAATGTTTTATACTATCAACAGCTCTCCAACGCTCATTACCAAGTCAGTTTTTTAAGTTAAAAACTTGTTTTGAGTTATTATCAAGCGTTTTCGTGTACCTTCCCTTCAACATACGCTAGTTTCTGTCGTCATACTTTGAGATGTTGTTTCATCTTTCACAATATATTTTATACTCCGATACAGATATTAGTTCTAAAACTGTTTCATAGTCAGTGCGTTTTCACCTTATTAGAATATCAATATAATGATTAAAGCTATGCTATGAAGCTATGATAACTCTCTGAAAACACGGTTGTTTCTTTCTCCAAATGTTGAGGTGTTGCTTAAGCTTTCACAAGATATGTTACAATGACACAGAGTACAAAAATACTGCTCGCTCGACTCTTTTCTTGCTTGCCTCGTTCTCACCATTGCACCAGAACTGCATTGGCTCCCAGTTAAGTTTCGTACAATTTATAAAACTCTTTTATTTTCTCTCAAAGCTCAAACAGGTCAATGTCCTGCTTACTTAATTATCTGAACTTATTCACCATTATTGCCTAACCTGGACTTTACGAGCATCTCAATAGTCTTTGCTTTCAACTACTAGAGCTTCTAGAAAATGATATATGACCACAACAAATGGAAGAAGCCTTCTTCCATTTGTTGTGGTCATATATCATTTTCTTACTTTGCTCAATTTTTGGGGGTAAAAGTCTTCATGTGCATGTTCGCCAGGGTAGTTTTAATACACTGTTTAAAGTCTCTGTTAAAAACCCATTTGTTTGAAGCTGTGTTTTTGTAATCTGCTTACTTAAGTTATATGACTTCTTCTCTTTATGCCCTCTGGCTTTTGCATCAGGCGCTTTAAAAATCTTTTTTAGTATTAATATTATTTATACATGTGTATTATTAGTTCTAAAACTGTTTCACACTAAGTAAAAGTTTCACCCAATTAGCAAACCAAATTTGCTCACAACCACTTGGTGATGTTGACGCAGTAGTGTTATGATCGCTATCCTCCTTTGAGATTTTGTATATAAGACGCTATCAAGGATGAAGGGTTGATCCTCATGAACTAATACGTATCATCTTCGCCCAGGAAGATCTGCCGCTGCTACCTCACCGTAATAACACCATTATCTCATTATTCAATTTTCTTCAGGAGAATCGATCGCTCCTTCTTTCAAACCCTTTTTTTAAGTTACTTGATTTCAATGGGGCGATCTATCAGCACGAGGCCACAGGGTTGAAAGAATATATTTTTCGCATCCTGGTGTTTCGCAAATAGATGTTCTTGGACATGGATGCATTTATTTTAAGATCCTTGTGATCCGCTTTTATGACGAGTAATGACCATTCATATCTTATTTATTTAAAGACACACATCTAAAGTGGTTTATCTGTGTCAATGTTGTCATCATGGGTCGAGAGTGGACCAGGAATAGTACGATATGAGGAATGTCTGTAATAGGTTTGTTTAGGCATATGTCAGTAAAGAGAATCTGTCCAGTCCACACATTCTTAAGCATTATTTGTGTTCTTTCCTATGTCCCTCTGTGCTGAAAGGCAGTAGGCACTATTGGTAATTACTCAAAATAATTATTAGCATGAAACCTTACTTGGTGACACGCAATGCTGTTGGTAGTAGAAAACATTGTGAGAAACGGCTCCCACTGAAGTAACGTAGTTTTCGAGAAAGAAGTAATTTTCGACGAACTTGATTTCGAGACCTCAGAATTAGATTTTAAGGTCAGGAAATCAAGCATCTGAAGCACACAGCTTCGTGTGACAAGGGTCTTTTTTTCTTCCATTAGTTTCTCGCAACTTCGACCACCAATTGAGCTAAAATTTTCACAGGTTTGTTATTTTATGCATGTGTTCAGATAAATAAAGTGAGAAGACTGGTGTTTGACAGTTACCAATAGTGTCCAGTGTCTTTAAAATCTTTCCATAAATTTTGTACAAACAATTCTTACGAAGCACCCCAGTCTTTAGAATTCCCCTATAACGGAGTCCTTTTATTTTCATTTTTTCCCCGTTGTCTCCAAATTGCCTATTTTCTTCGGAGTATTCTATCGTTTTTTTCATTTGAATTTATGCTTAAAATCTTTTCATAACTTTTGTACAAACAATTCTTATGAATCAACCCTAGTCTTTAGAGTGTCCTTATAATGGAGTCTGGTGGTTCTGAAAAGTTCGAATCAATTAGAGATAGTCATTACATGGTGTTACCGCAAACCTTTCAATATCATATTTCCACCATGGAAAGTTTCAAATCCTACTTATAATGGAGTCCTTCTTTGTCTCTTTTTTTGCTATGTCCTTGGTCTCCACATTGTGTAAAAAAAAAAAGTCATCTAGTTTCTTTCTTCCATCAGTCAGGGGTCAGTGATCCAGACCAAGCAATTTTCCTCCGCATCTTGAAAACGTTGTCTCGCTTTCAAGAAAACCTTTTTGAAAATCAGTGATAAAATATTACAACATGTACGTTGTGTGTATACCTTCCTCCATAATATAATAATTTGATAAAACATCTGAAATTATACATAATTCTTGCAATCTTGAAGTACTCTTCGCCTTTAAGACACGCACTGAGACTTAATACACGAGAGAGCATCTGGGTAAGATGCAGAGTAAGAGTGGTCCACCACGATGTGTACTTCCATCTTGGCAACATCCGCATCTCAGATTACGTAGAGCACGTCAGTAAGTTGATGATGAACATTACATAGCGTAATATATATGACATGGGAGGCCCACCAGTGCGATCAGGTTAAAGCAATCACGATCGGTCTCTCGATGAAATAAAAATCAGCGAGGTGGTTTTTTTCTTCACTTTTTGTTTGCCTTGATTTTTTTTTTCGGTTGGGAGATGGGGCTGCGTTTATTTGTTTGGTTGATAACGGACTTAAAACGGTGGCCATAACATAAAAGTTTCTTCTTTTGACCATAAAGTAAAACTACGTTTGATTTGAAGGAAAGTGGTCTTAGAACAAAACTGAAATGTATAAAAAGATAACTTTGAGAGAGACAAAGAAAATTCATTTTTAACAGACCATAATGTAAATCAGCCTTTGTCTTGAAGTAAGATGGCTGTGGGAATCAGAGCTGATGTAACGAAAGAGGAAAGAGGAACAGAGAGATTTTTTTAGTTAGTTAACGGCGCTAATAATGTAAAAACAATCTTGATAACAAGGCCATTAAGTATTACAAAGACAAGATCTAAAATGGGAAATGTCACTTGAGCTAATGTGTGAAGGCTTGCCCGTTTAAAAATTGTGAAATCAACCATCGCGATGTTGTTTCAGCAATGGTGTGTATTTTGTTCCTTAGGGAGGTGACATTTTTTTAAATCTTCTTTCCTCGGGTGCTGATTTCCGTTAGTGAGTCGCTAATGCAATATTTCAACAAAAAAAGAAATAAATAATGCTTCTTATAATCTTTTTAAAGGGAGGGTATACCTATAGATACATAGAAATTAACCGTAAAAACTGTTTAAGATGGTTTAAGTTAGAAGCACTCTGTAGCTGTTGGAAGTGTATAACACTTTTCAGACACAACTCCCTTCAAATTAATATTTCACAATCAGCCAATGTATCTCCTTCCCAGCAATTGTCGATGAATTTTACAAAGGCTACGACTTTAAGGCACCGGCTAAGGCTCTGTCAGTACCAAACGCTTTTAATGCATGCCTTCAATCGTTCGGAGCCACAAAGCCAAAGCCAAAACCTCAAGCCTGATAGTTGTCAGTATCACTAATACAACATGCGTATTTGTTGCACGGCACGTGATTGGTTCTTGACCAATCAAACTTCACAATTTGTACAGAGGTATAACAATTAACGGTATTTGAAAGCAAGGTTGTGTACATACACATTAAATGGTGCACGCTTTACAAATTTTGAGTCAAGGAATAAGACATACAGAATGGCTGACACGTGAATAGTACCCTCAAGCCTCGATTTGGCTGCGTTAATTATGAATTGGAGAGGGATAAACAAAAACAACTGCACTATGTCCAGGTCTATAAAAAATCAGCTCATCTTGCCTTCATCAAAATAAAGGAATCACGGACAAATACACCCATACAAGAAACGGCTTTCCTCTTAATGCGCACAGCTTACCAAAGCCAACCTTTTATTACTCAAAAAAGTGCAGATTTAACTAAACAAAATCGCTAGAGCTATGTTATTTGTCCCTTGTCAACTGTTAGATCCGCGTGTAAATTACATTCTGATATAAGTTACATTGCGTACTACAACGAGAAATGACTCACGCGGATCTGAAGTCCCGATAAGCTATCCATCTTCCTCACTGTTTTGCACTTGGGCTGTTTTGACATATCTTCGGGTTTGATACATAAAATAGACGTATACTTTATGGTTTTAGACGCTTTTAATTGCTTGGTTTTGTTTTGGGTTTAAGGTGTAATGCCTCCTTGGTGTCTTATGGCACGTGTGATTGTGTGGGTGTTTACCTATTAGGTGCTTGTATTAGTTGTATTGTGTTTGTGCTGGTGTGTGTGTTCTAAGTTAGCAATTTGTTTTTCCCTCTTCGCTGTTTTTGCACAGGTGTTTTTACATATCTTCTGGTTTGAGACATAAAATAGACGTCTACTTCATGGTTTTAGGCGCCTCTCACTGCTTGGTTTTGTTTTGTGAATGTTGCAACCTTGCGGTTACTGATAATGTTTGTGCACCGGTGGTTTGTGGGGCCTGCTATTGTTCTACTTTTCCCTTTTTTCATAAGAATTATCTTGTGGGGCCCAGATTGAACAATGAAATACCTTGTTGGGTCCTTTGTTTTGTTTTGTAAAAGTCCCCGCACAAGGGAATAAGCATACTGAGTAGAAACCCACTGTTGGCATTGTGGCCCGCTTCAAGGACCCGGAGGCTTCAGGCTAGAATAGGTTTGATAAATAGTTGTGGTTTGCTTTTCGTGAGCGTAATTAGTAAAGAAACCTAATCTGCGAAGAGTTGTTTTGATGACATTCTGACCCGCTTAATGACACCAGAAGCTTCGGGCTTGTGAAGGTTTTCGATAACAGTATCTGCTCAGCATGATTTAATTAGAACACAGGCACATGATGTTTGTGTCAAGATATCTAGGGAGAAGAAATTTGAATTTATTTTCGTCCCGCTCAAGGGCCCCTGAAGCAGGCTTCTGGGTGTGCAATTTTAGAATCTTGACTTGTTTTTATACGGAAATAACTATATTTAAAACATTTTTTTAGATATCTATAGGGAGAAGAAAGTTGACTTCATTCTCGGCCCACTCAAAGGCCCCTGAAGCACAGGCTTATATGCGTACAATCTTGGAATCTTTGCCAACATGTTCACATAATGTATTGTTATCTTCATTTGGGCCCTCGGTAAACTCAGGCTTTAGAATGTTCGTTGATGAAGTGCAATAAAGTTGAAAAGTGTGTCTCGGTTATTTTGTAACATGTTACTTTGTCCTTTAATAAGAACGAACAGAAGCTTTTTTACTCCAAACTACAATGCCATACAAAATGATCGACTAGACAAAAGGATTATCTTCAAAGATTTCTAAAATTGTCTTTTTCCCTTAGTGGGATCCAGGAAGCTTAATGGATATTCTGAATTAGACAAATGAAATGGGAGGGATCCCTTTTATAGAATCATTTAGAACAATTTCGTTAGCTGTTCACAGACATGGCGTGACGTCATGTCACCGTATTTGGTATAGTCCAGAGCGCTATTCGTAAATTTCTTGTATACAACAGATCGCACGCTGTTTATTCTAAACTGGATTCTTCGATTATCTTTGAGATATTGCATATACACACTTAAAAATCTCTTGATGTAAACTATGTCTTCAAGAGCCATCTTGAGATATCGCACCTGTCCTTTTGATTGAATGTCTAAGACTTTGTGAATTATTGTACTCTATGTCAAAACAGCAAGCGATCAATGTATGCCCGTATTAAATCAAATGTCGATTTTCCAGTCAGCTTAACTTACAGAGTACAACACATTTTTTTACTGGAAGAGTTCTTTTTCTTCATCTTGGTTATTTTGTTTTGAGAATTTTGTTGGTCTCTTATTGGTTATGATTTCTGAGGTAACTGATGCTTTGATGAGCTTTCTCTTTCTCTAAAATACTGCGTCGTATGCAGTTGGAACTCGTTTAAAGGCAACTTCGACAACTAATTGAGCTCAAATTTTCACAGGTTTGTTATCTTATGCATATTATGTTGAGATACACCAAGTGAGAAGACTGGTCTTTGACAATTACCAATAGTGTCCACTGTCTTTAAAGAGCATCGTTGTAAAGAGGTTCTGCTTTTAATATAAAAAGAACTTACTGAAGTCCCGAATCTTATTTCTGCTTTGTGGTTTGTTAACAGCGTTCCTGTTATGAAGAGGTTGTTTGGCCATTCCCAGCCACCATGGTCAAGTCAGAGCGAAGGATTTAAGTCAATTGGTCGATTTTGCCTGGTACCCAGAATGCGTATGTCGTCATGGGAAATTGACTAATGGTTGACAAATTGTCGCTGTTTGTGCTTGCCCCTTGTTAAATAGATATTTAACTGTATATAAAAATGCGTGCGCAGTCTGTGCACTGTGGACTTCAAATTGCCATTTTGTAGAGATACCGTGAAGTGCATCTAGCCTTTCTATGTGCAAGGACACTTATTTAACCCGATGTCCTTTTCTGTCAGTGTGACATTGGGTATGTATCACTGTGTTTTTGTTGTCGTGGCCATCATCGATTGCTGAATGCCCTTCGTTTCCTTATCTCGCCATAGAGCAAGGGTCTCACCAACCTTCCCACTTTGTCCCTGCGCTATCATCTCTCAATCCTCACGTTTTACGGTATCATTATCTGCTACGGATCTTCATTTATCCGGTCTCTCTCCTTTGTCTGTGGCTGCTTCACCTGACATATTCAAACTCGACCCATCCCTCTCTAGTGTGTTGACTCTTGACTATTCTCCTCTCACAAAAAGGAAAATGAAAGAAAAAGAATGTTGTCATAAGTTCCTATAGTCTTAAAGGCACTGTAAACCTCTTTTGTCAAAGACCAGTATTCTCACTTGGTTGTTTCCCAACGTACGCATAAAAAACAAATCTGTGAAAATTTGTACTCAATTGGTCATCGAAGTTGCAGGAGAATAATACAAGAAAAAACACCCTTGTTGACTCTCGACTCTTCTTACAGAAAAAGAAGAGGAGAGAAGATAGAGAAGGAATGTTGTCACAACTTGCCATCGTCTTAATAACCCAATCTTCAAGACCTCTTCAGATTCTAACCAGAACATGTCGCTTGTATCAGTGTTTGATCTCAACAACTACCGTTGACGACACTCTATCAGTAGACACAAGAATGTAAGAGAACATCATCTATTAGTGAATTACCCCTGAAGGTGTGTTTTGTAAAATGATGAAGCGAACAGGAAGTGGGTCTGTAGTTTAGAATTCATGAAGAGGGTCAGTCACCGTCATTCCGGATTCGTGAAGAGGGTCACTCACCGTCATTTCATTTAGAGACCACTTTATCTCTGCAACTGTATTCATAAAGAGGTTAAAGTAAGCCTTTTGAGTTTAGAAATATTTAAAGGTGTGACGGGAGAAGACAAGTGACACACTTTCTGACATAAATAGGTAAGAAAATCAGAACATGGTTTGATTTTTTGAGAGATAAGATACATTCAAGTGTGGCATAGTTGGTTTAACCCTCGTGCGTCGTGTGGAGTTACACATAAGTATGTCCTGTTCTTGAGGCTACAATAATGGACTTGAGATCTGGGAAGACGTGCAGGAACTCGTGCACGGCAGAGGGTTGGATCATCAGTGCGAAGCTCGTTCCTATACGAGGCAAGATGTTAAACTTCTGCAGCCGATTTTAAGATGTACGCAAATTTATTAGTCAACTCATATTAATGTGCAACAAAAGCGTGTAAGCTTTGCATCCTTTATGGCATATAAGTACGACTTGCGCTAATATTAAACGTGAATCGGCTCGATTTCACAAAGCAATACAATTTATCGCCAGACACATTGTCAGTATCACCATGGTGATTTGTATTTTGACGTCACACTTTTCTCTCGACTACGATTGATTTGCAGTTAAAATCAATCTTAGCTTTTTGTGATACCGACCTCTGGTCCATCATACAATTTTGTTTGCAGTGTTGGCTTTATAAAACCAAAGATAACACTTCCTCAAAGATGAAGGCAATAACGCCAAGATGCTCTGCTTTGTGTCTAAATTGACCCGGGTTCAACTAAGGTAACGTAATTGTGGATGTTGTGTCGCAAATTCTAATAAGAAAACACAGTTGGGACGAGGAAACGGCCAGGGCTCAAAAAGTTTTAACAAAAACCCATTGATCCGTAATTGCATTGGACAGAGTCTCACGGTGACAGAAATGAATTGCGACACATCGTATGCCGCAAGACTCTAGATGAGGGGGGAAATATGGCGAAGGGAGGCCGTGGTTAGTGGGGGATATCAGAGGCGTATCCGGCTAGATAGACATCGACGTGACCGAATTCCTCCGTGGCACGGGGAAAGAGAAAGTAGTAGTAGTAAAGGGTATAACAGTGAAATAAAATCAGAGCAGACTCTCTTTTATCGATCCCGCTGCACTTCATTCAATTATCCCAAATCTTTTATTTGATTAATGGATGGAGCTTCACCGCCTGCCAGTGTTGATCATTTGTTCCCTTTTGAAGTCAATCAACGCCTTGGATCCCCCTTCAATGCCCGCGACCCCATCAGCTGCAATCTCTGATTATAAAATCCCCTTCAAATACCTGTTTTGCACGAGCGTGTTATTCACCTCAGTTAATCGGAACGATTGATCTGCGAGCGCACCGTGAATTATTTTATAGCAACAGATGTTGTTGTCTTTGATGTACTTCACTTTTCACTTCGCTGTTTGTTTTATTCGCTGTCATATCAAGTGTGCAAGTCAAATCAAATTCGTGTGAGTTCTGGTGAAAAATACCGTATTCAATGCATTTGTTTGTACTGACAGTTAAAGGTTAAAGGCACCCCTTGTCTTTATTTCACTGTATATTTAAAATGTAAACATTAAAATAAAAAACTGCATGCTGCACTAAATCATGTTACTGAATGCAACCTGTGAACCAGATATATTTGTGTTTCAATGTTATCAAGTAATTAACCACAAAAGGAAGTCACTTGGTACAGTTTTAAACAATTTGGGTTTGAATAAAGAAAAACAAAATGTTGCAGGATTTGAACCTGCGACGTCTGACTAAGTTTATTTTTGAATACAACTAATATCTTTTGACATAACCATAATACTTCGAAGTAAAATGTTTCTCATTAATGCTTTATGCCACCAAAAGCTGACATAGACTTCTAACCTTGTTTGTATTGTCGTTCGTATGAAAAGCGATTACCAATTGTCCTATGCCTCCCTTTAAATATATTTATTTATCAATATAGTTTTAGATTTATACAAAATAGCTGACGGGAAAAGTAAATAATACCTTGTTATTTTGACAGTCCCTCATACTTAACTAGTCACTGAAATCAATTCCGCATCGCCGTTTAACTCTCAAATTTCAACCGCCTATTCTGCTTTGAGTGAAACTGAACAGTTTAAGGGGATGTTGTTTTCGCACTCCCGACACCCTAAACGCTACTTTTGTTCAGGTCGGCTACGACGACGTTTTCGGCGGGGAAAATATTTATCAGACATTCCCGAAGATTGTATACTTTTTTACCCATGGGCGTGAGGGAGAAATCTACAGCAACTGTTGGTTTGTGTGCATATGTGGGTGAACAACAGGAGGTAGTGCTTTTTGCTCCTTTTCTTTCGAAAATGTGCGCATGCTCAGAACGACGTGATCATTTTGAAATCGTATGGTATGTCTGCTTGCTGCGATACAGCTTTCCAAAACCTCCCATTAACAGATACCACTGAACCGCCCAGCCGCCTAAAGATTAACATGCGGTAGGAAGAAACCTCGCTGTAGCTTTTGTTTCTAGAACAAAAGTAACATCAGAATAAAACATGAACGTCATTATTACGCATTTACTCAATCTATCTCATTGTTTGATCATGACTAATTTCCCCTTCACAGTTGACTTGGTAAATGTCAACGCTGTTAATGATGATGAAACAATTCAGCTCTTACCCAACAAAACGCTCATTGTAAACACAAATGAAATTGTCTTTCACGATGATGATATTGTATTATTAAACTAATGCCGTAGCAATTAATCAGTATTAGCATTGAACCAGATAAAAACATTGAAAAGCTATTGTGTTCAAGTAAAAATAAACGCAATACAAATTACCGATAGCCGTTAACGAAAGGCATCTACTGTTCTCTATGGACATAATATTAATTCCGAACAAATATTACCGAGGACACAAATTGTGCATATACATTAAGCATCTGCTATCTTTTGAAAATTCTAACTTACTGCAAGAATCTTTAAAACTATTTACCTTTTCAGAAATTTCAGTGTAGGTTTTCCGCGCTAAAGACAATACTTCCATATTTGGCAAAGATCGCCGTTTTGTTTATTTCGACTGAAAACGCTAGACCTTTCACTGTTTCATTTTGGCAAATAGATATTTAAGGATTGTATGACTGTCATGAAACAATTTAGTATTTTTAGGTCGTGTTTCCTTCCCAATTATATACAAAATAAATATAAATAAAACTGACAACAGCGTTCCATTTTCCCGATTGAATTTATGTTAGGAATAATTTAAAATTAGTTTAAAAGAAAAGAAAAGTGAGAGCCCAGGCTCCAACACTGTGAAACTCGGACGGGGTCATCTTCCGTACCGTAGTTCATTTAGAGTAGAGGACAACTTGCACTCAGAAAAAAACTCATATATTCTATTCTAATCTTATTCTATTCTTTAAAGTACTCCAAAGGGAAACGGAACTCATCGTCTACTAGCCTTTTATAACACTTATGTTTCCCGAACGTATTTCTCAGCCAGTTATTAAAGCCAGGCGTCACCTGAAGATAACACTGAATATGCCTGGGTAAGGGAGAGGACACTCTAATCCCCAAAGGGCTTGTTCCTTTTCTCAGAATAAAACATCATCAGAACATCCAAAAGCTAGTAATCCCGGAAGTGCCCAATTGACAATAAATTGCCGTATTCTATTCAATGTACTGGAGTCTGCATTCATGTTGAAGTATCTAAAGTAGATCCGTTGAGTTCCCAAGTTGGGCTTACCTCGTATTCGGGGGACTAAGAGTTTGTCTGGATAGCCATGAGGTGAATGCCCGCAAGGTAAGACCTTTTACGAAACCAAAGCCCATATAAGGTTTCACCGTAGAGTGTCGTGATTTAAGACGTGATTTTAAGCTGGTAACGATATGTGTTGGCATGACCATCATATCATGTATACTTTCACCCTTAGATGTTCCTTCCTCATGTTTCCTTCATATGCATTCATGCCCCTTGTTGTTTTTATGTCCCCGTCCTCCTCAAAAGACTATGTTTCCATACTCCAGACTTCTCGATTTTCTTTTCCCAGCTCTAGGCCGCAATTCTGCTTTTCTGTGGTTCACAACCTTCCCCCCTTTTCACGAGAAGCATGCTTGCGAACAACATTTGAAGTTAAACACCCTTGAGGAACATATAAGAAAAGCATGATAACAAAATCTCTGCCGCTCGTCATAAGCTAGACTTGATTCATGAAGTGAACATGAACTTACAGCAATATTTTTGACCCGTGGAGCTGAAAGGTCTAGTATTGCTTCTTCAACAGACAGAGGAATAGTGTTACCTCGTTTAAGTTGAAGATACCTCCAAGCTAAGATACCTGTGTCTCATTCTGCATCCGCTGTTTCTTGATAATCATCCTCAACAAAGAGAAGATTACTTCACGACAAGATTTGCCAGAAAATCAATCAGTGGTACTCACCAGACCTTACAGATGTATCTTTTTGCAGTTTTCAAGCAAGGAAAAAAATACAACTAGTAAAATCAAAAGTCAAGAAAATTGAATGATAGAAAAAGCGCGGGAAAACATGGTGCTATATTGGCTCTTATTATCAAGTAAAGCGGCTCTTATTGATTTTGCCCCAAACACCTGTAGGTACTCGAGTTGGGGGTACACCTTGCTGTGGGCATCCTCGTCCGAGACGGAGAAAAGCAGAGAAAAGTGGTTTCGAAAATAGATTTGGATTGGATTACGTGCACCATGGGCATTCCCCGTCAACAGCTAAATTGGAAAATCGAGATTAAAGCTCAGTGATGATTTAATTAGATTTTTTCTTCCCGCAGCCGGTTGAAGCTCTATACAATCCGTAAGCCTTAAACGCAGATGTCAATCCAATGTGTATTTTAAGAAAAGAAGTGGGGAACAGGAAAGAGGGAGACGACTTTGAAGACATAGATGTTGTTTGATGCGTCCTCTTTAAACCGTTATGGCTCCCAGGCATGTGATTCGAGAATGTTGTAATTGGGTTTTTATCAATGTTTTAACTCGGCCTCAACGTAGAGAGTCTCAGCTACCTCGCAATGACGTTATCAACCACTGCCACGTCATTTTGAATTCTAGTTTGCAAAGATAATACACCCTTCATACTTTTTCTATAAACTTCAACCTGGAGTTTTTGAATAAAGTGTTGTACCATTTCTACCTTCATCGTTTTATACTTTTTTTCTGGTTGCCTCATCAGCTAGTTTGCAATGACGTCATCAACCACTATGCTGCTGTTCAGAATCTATTGGGGTTTGCACACTTATATTCGCGTCATACTTTATATATAATTCAACTTTGGGTTTTAAATGGGTTGTTGTACTATTTCTACCCGCCATGGTTTTATTGTAGTTTGCTTGCAATGACGTCATCAACCAACGTCCTTCCATTTTGAATTCCAATTGAATTTGCATACATGCTTCATACATGTACATATTTCATATACGCTTCAACCTCTTTTTGAAATGGGTTGTTGTACTATTTCCACCTACATGGTTCTAAACTTTTTTGCTAGCAATGACGTCATCAACCACTGCCCCGCCATTTTGAATTCTAAAAATAGAGTTTGCATATAATACACGCTTCATGCATGCAGTTTTTGAATGGGTTGATGTTCCAATCCTACCTCCATGGTTTTATACTTTCTGCTAGATGAATGTTTAATACAATAGGGAAGTGTTACAAAGAGTTAATTTATTGCGTGATGCGTTGATCCATAAAACCTCCATCCCAGATAGCAATCGTAATGGCATTTTACTTTCTACAGGTGTTTGGTGCTTATTCTCCCTCGCCAGATGTTTAAATTTACCCTTATCTGACCACTCTATGCGTACTCTACGGGTAGGGACGATCGAGGTAAACAAGCCATTACGCCCCCGTCAAATATGGCCTAGCGACCCTGACATTCATGAGAAATGTAGGAAGAGCTGACAAGGTTTTCATCTCGTTGACGGCGGTTATCCAACTTTGCGCTTCTTGCCCGAGATAAGTGGGGCACTTTGTGGCTGCGCTTTTCCGTTAAAGATAAACTGTTCGCTCAGTTGTGAAATAAATTCAACCATCCGTACTTGGTGTTGTTTTTAGTGCAGCAACTTTCCCTTGCTAATGGTCTGAGAGTCTGATAGTGTTTGAAGACGAGGAGATAAATAGCTTATTTGATAAACGGCAAAAAAACAACGACCACCAACAGCACTTCTAGCAGCGTTGCTAGATATAGATATATAGGCTAGATTATGGATGTAGGATAGATAGACCATTACCCAACACTGGGGATAAGTACTGACCGATTAAATAAATTTAGTTCAGACACAAACAATTGATAATTGTAAGCATTAAGTTCGGAAAGTTACTTGTATCGGTTAGTGTATTTGGTATTAGAAGAAAGTACGCTTATAACACAGAAAATAGTAAAACACTTCCGTTGAGATTTCTTTCTAAACTTTCCACTATTGATGTTGTCACATATTTAAACCGTAAATTTAAACAAAAATCATCATGGTGTTAAATTGCCACCAAAACAGTTGGTTTCTGCAGGAATTAGTGTTATTTTAACACCACATAGTGACAATTTTGATTCTCTTTTTTGGATACCAAGCACAGTATCTTTACGCACATCACTTTAAGTATCCATTCCTTTGCCTTCTTCTGTTCTGATAACCGTTAGAAGATAGTGAGAGGTTGTTAATCGATGGTGCCGTCTGATACCCGACTCGCCGGAAGCTTGATATATAGTGTGGCAACACCCATAGTGTCAGTTTTACCGCCCTGGTTTTAACAGTATAGGCAGCCACAGCATGGTTTCACTGGATACAACTGAGTATCTTTAAGAACAGCACTTTATGTAGCCGTTTCTTCGCCTTCTTCTTCGTTGGTTGACAAAGAAGAGGTTGTGATCGATGGGGTCGTCTGATTCCCGACTCGCCGTAGGGCTGATACATGCTGCATGCGAAGTGACTCTATAGACATGTTAATCGTTGCCTATGGCTTAGCCTGGTCACACTAAGCTTGATAATAAGCTAGGTTTGCCGATGGCTACTTCTCTCTCCAGCACGTTTAAGCTTCGGTGATCGTTTTCTGTGGAAAGCTGGAGATTTCGCTATGTGTTTTCCCGAGAACCGAGATTTGACTTTATTTTTATTTAGAACTATGAAATGTGATATGGTTAAGCACCTAAATAGAGACAGTAGGACACTTTTCGACCATCTGTTATATCCACATACAGTTAACCGTTGACATCGCTCTACGGCTGTTTTCAGTCTGTTTGGAGGCTACATACAAAGAGGGGAACTGGGAACGAAAGACGTCCACACAATGTAGGGACTACGTAGTACACACAGTGTTATTTATTAATGGGTTTATTTTAAGAATATGATTTTTCATTTAGGTCTACACAGCAAAGGTATGTCACAGAGTGACTGCAAACAGAACTATGTGTGATTGTGTTAATTTCCTGGCGAGATGTGCTCAATGCTTGCAAAGTGTTGCAATTAATGAGCTTAAAAGGACAGAAATTTCGTAAATGTCCTGTACACCCCTTGTGAAAATGTCTCAAACATTGTGAATTTGTTGTAATAGGAACCGACCTACAACAGTAAAAAAACAAATCCGGTTCTGAAATGATTGTGTGATGAGTAAAGCATGTCACTTTCTACATATTGTATGTCGAACATTTTTTTATCGCGTTGATTAAATCATGCGACTGTTTCACGCACTGATTGATGACAAGAACCCTACGGCTATTTTGTTTCCAAACAACATTTAAAGCGGAGTCAATTGATTTCGGAGGAGTTGTATTTGATTAAAAAAAACTCCTACAAACAGCGCCCTTTAAATACGCTTGACAGATTTGTCAATATTATACCTATTGGTATCGGATACCCGACTGACGTACTTGATTAGATTTGAAGCACTTAATTGCAAATTGTTATTGCGGTGTAATTCTTTCGCTGTCTTCAAAGAACAATTAATAATATTTTTATTCCTGACGGCAGCATTTGATATGATGCTTTACGTGCTCTGGAGTCACGCAGTTATAATTGTCTGTAACGCTAAAGGCAGTGGACACTATTGGTAATTACTCAAACATTTGTTTAGCATAAAACCTTACTTGGTAACGAGTAATGGGGAGAGGTTGATAGTATACAACATTGTGAGAAACGGCTCCCTCTGAAGTGATGTAGTTTTCGAGAAAGAAGTGATTTTCCACGAATTTGATTTCGAGACCTCAGATTTAGAACTTGAGGTCCCAAAACCACCCATCTAAACGCACACAACTTTGTGTTCTTTTCTTTCATTATTATCTCGCAAGTTCGATGACCGATTGAGCTCAAATTGTCACAGGTTTGTTATTTTATGCATAATGTTAAGATACACCAACTGTGAAGGCTAGTCTTTGACAATTACCAATAGTGTCCACTGCCTTTGAAGGTATTGTACATGATTACCAAAATAGTAACATCCAGTGTCATATTTTATTTGATCAATCTTAGTGTACATGAACTAGAAAACCTGTGAGATATGGCTTAAAGGCATGGACACCTTTGGTAATATTGTCAAAGACTAGCCGTCGATTTCACCAAACTCTTCCTAACTTAAGATTAATCTTAGGACTTGGGACGAGTCCCAACCCTGCACTGTAGCATGCAGACCTTAAGATTAATCCTAAGTAAGGACGAGTTACTCGTCCTAACTCTTTGTGAAAACGACCTCTGTCTTCTCACAGAGGGAGTCGTTTCTCGTAATGGTTTATACTATCAACAGCTCTCCATTGCTCTTTATCAAGTAAGATTTTTTGAGTAATTACCAAAAGTGCCTTTAAGCTGCTGTGTGAGTCAAGAGAAATGGTGAAAAAACATATACAATTTTCAGCATAGTAAACACATTGTCCCTTATGGTTGGGTTGTAACAACTGAAATCAACTGTATTGCCTTTTTTTTTTTTTTTTTTTTTTTTTTTTTTAGATTTCAGAGACAGTTTTTCGAATATTGACTGGATTTCATAACGACAAATTTCACACAAAATTGTTTTGGGTTAAACTTTAAACTATCTTAGCTTTCAGACTATAATTTAACAATGACGTTTTCCCTTACCAATCATGTTATAAAACATTTTAGCGTTTCCGTGCAACCTGCCTGTTCTATTTACAGCGATTAATTATCCTGTTTTAAAACAGTTTTCTTCACAAACTCGACAGTGTTGCGACGTTAAATTGGCAATAAATTATTGACGGGCTATTAAGAACTTTAGTTACGTTTAATTGTGACAAAAATAACTTTTTAATTAATTTTTGTTCACATCAGTCTCGTTGCAAATGAAAATGAAGCTTTGTAATGAATTGCTAGTAGATTGCATTTTGAGTGCAATGTATTTTTACAATATGCAACAAAGAGTCAAACATGTATGTTTGTTTAACTATTCCCACTGGTACCATTTTAAATAAATTCATTCAAATAAAAAGCTGTCCACAATTCTATTCAGCTCTTCCCTTTTAACAATGATTAACTCGAATACTTCAAAGCATCCATTTATACAACAAACATACATGCAATGTGTTCATATAGTATTGTCTAAAAAGCAGGTATCAGTGTGGTATGAGAACCATCCACAATGAACAGCTTGCGATATGTCAATAAGGAATTAGGAGCTATATTGACCACTCCATTATATCAATCAAGGGCACTATAAAGAACCATAGAGAAAGGCTCTGATAGCACTATATGGGCTCGTGTTTGTACTGTGGAAGATGAGCAGAGTATACTGTTCGAAACGTCGAGACAACAGCGGTTTTTTTCAGAGCCAACACACCCCAAATGAGATGTACACTGTAACAACAGTGTTCTCCTTTTTAGCAGTGGTCTGGTCAGCTGGCCTTAATGCAAGCTGCAAGCTGATAGTGACCAGTGAAACTCCACACTAAGTGGTCAGGCAGGCTAGTTCAATCATGAAAAGCATCCCTATTGAAATGGACTAGTGGAAAACTCGACGGACTAGAGAAATAACAAACTGGTCCGGCTGGCTAGTTACTGATACAGTCAAGGGCCAACCCTATCTACCAGCAATGGTGGTAGTTTTTATAAACACCGTGCCCCTTCGATGTAGCTTCTCATGGAATTAAACAAAAGGATGTAGCTCATTTATAGGCCTATGTAATAGACCGCCTGACCTATGACCACATATGTTTACAAAAGACCCAATTCTGAGTCAGGCTGACCTCAAAGTTTTTTTAACTGGGTTTAAACTTGGACTGTGCGTCAGTCTGACCCATTTGTGGGTGATATTGACACAGTTTCCGGGTCACACTGACCCGGCAGTAGGTGAAGATCCCAGGGACGTACGTAGAACCGGGGTCATGCTGACCTGGGAATTATTAGAGTGTATACTAGCCCTTCGGTTGAATTATTGCACTTAAAGGCATAGGAGAAGCATGCACACGGAAACAGCTGTTACGTGCAGTCGTTGATTACCATAATAGCACACCATCACCGATGTGTGATGTGCTCTTTCAACCAATCACAAAACGTATTCCGCTTTATACACCACACTGACTTGCGCGTGACGGTTTTTGGTGTCCCCGGAACCCACATTAATTCTACTTTGTGTTCTAAGAAAAATCCAGCAACAAAGTTTTACCGTACAATTTCTAAAGATAGGATATTCCCGTTTTCCGGTCAATATAATATTGTGTGTAATGTTAAAACATTGATGAAGCCGTGCTGGTCGACTAAGCCCGTTGTCTTAAAATAGTCAGTAGATTATTCCTTATGGATAAACTTGCCCATACAGGTTTGGTATCCAGACGTCCGTTTATAACATTTATCACAAAACTCTCACCATCCCTTCAAGTATTGAGTATTGATGTTACGTTGTATATAGAGAACATCAAAAGCAACCAATCACAAGGAGGAGTTAGGAGCCTGCATTGTGCAGAAATAATCAATTAGCGCTAATGGCACGCCAGTGATGACGTCACCGCACTGCCTCCAATGCTCGAGGGCAATATGTTTTCCTAATATGTTTAAAATGCAATTTGCAGGAAATTATCTCAAACATACGATGTCCTCTACACACCTTCCTATAGTGATTAGATGAAAAGGGAAAGCGGTGAGGTTATATTTGCGTATAGTGTGATATTGACGAGACCACTCAACAAAGTGAAGTGCAGTAGGACACATGTTGGCGGCAGTACCCAGCACTCTATAAATATCACCCATAGGCTTGTGGTATCCCCACGTTACGCCTCATTGTACGTACATATAATACCCATTTAACTGGCTTAGCTTCAATACGATCCCCCGTGCTCTTTCCTACGACAGCCAAACAGCTCATTTCTTCATATTAGATGACGGTTGCAATTTGCTTGCCCGTGGTGCCGTGGCAATCTGACCCATCATACTCGAGAAATTTCTTTCAATTTGAACAGGGCCTACGGATTTCTTTTCCCCCGGATCTTGTTTATTTTCATCCCCAAGCTGGCCAGTCAGAAAACAGTAGGCTTCTCATATATACATTAATATATTTATATATTATATGTACTTCAAAGACTCCCCTGTTATTGATCAGGCCAAAGTTGCGGGATTGTGATCAGCCGTGACTGAGTAAACGTCATCCCGTTTAAAACGTCAAGACCACGGGTGCCTTGGCTGGCTCAGGCATGCTGAACACCAGACTGGGGAGATTTACCGCACATCCAAGCCGCTACTAACTTCAATTTAATTCATCGCCACCCCTTTCCCCGGACAGTCTAATAGAGTATACATCTTTTTTTATTCTCAATAGGTAAGTCCTCTCACATTGGATGAGGATGTTGCAGCATCAAGACCCACCATAGCGACTACAGAGTACACCGAGTTGGACACTTTTATTGGTACTGAAGAGACCTATACGGAGATTGCCACAGCGTGGGAAGAAGAAGACGCGCCCACCACAACACCTAAGGATTACGGTTTCATCTTTAACTTCTTCAATATGGACTTTGAGGAAATGTTTTGTGAGATGTCACATCGAGATCGCGAAACGAGACTACGAGAAACAGGCAAGTTATTTTTTTTGTTAATGGTTCCTTCTTTTAATTGCACCTAAACGTTGCTTCATTTTGATCTATAAGTTCGTCAGAATGGACTTTGAGGAAATATTTTGTGAGTTTTCACATCGAGATCGCGAAACGAGACTACGAGATACAGGCAATTTTGTTTTAATGGTTCCTTCTCTTAATTGCACCTAAACATCGCTTCATTAGATCAGGAAAAATCGAAGGGACTTGTGGGTGGCTGACTATACACGGTGGGTAAAAATGAAGTCCGCGCCTCGGGCACTTTTTATTTCTGGCGTGTCAGCGTGGCCACGTAGTCTCTGTTATATAAAAAGCCATTTTTGTCAAACAAAATGGAAAGTCAGTCTTTAGCTCTCCTTAAGATTCATATTTGTGTGGACAGTGTCTACTTCTAAAATCGAAACAAACTGAGGAGAAGAATACATTACAAATCGTTTCGTTTTTCTACAAGATTTTAATAAGTTGACAATGTTCTTGTTTAGAAGACTTGTTTGTAAATTCAATGTAATTTTGTCCAAATTGAATGCTTTTAATAAACCATCATTAATAAAACAAAACGAAGTCAACTGGAAATGTAAATTCAACATTCGAAAAGAACTTGCATTGCGTTTTAAAAGGACACTCTGCTAAAAGTGAAATTAGTCCTTCTGTATCCACAACATAATGATAAAGTTTGCATTTCCTCTAATATTTAATGCTATCCCACAACTTCGCATTATGTAAAATAAATTCAACTAAAAGTGAAATTATTCTGCCTAGTGGTGAAATTATTCTGTCTGTATTCACAACCTGGGAATTAGTTTTGCATAATAGCCGTAACATTTAATGACACAAGCTTGCTTTCAACAGCTGGGATGCAATATATCGCAAATCCTACCTTTGCGAAAAAAAGTTTTATTCAAATTGGCCTTTAGACGCTTGATTAAACACAAAATAACAAAAAATCAGCTACATCGATGCAATTATTTGACACTTCAATGCGTCCAAGGTTGAATGAAAATACCCGAAAGCTCTGAAAGTACTGTCGAATTACAATATTTCAAAGTAACTACAGTTTGCTCGGAAATAATACAATTATTGTCAGTAAATTTTTACTTGCACTCTGTTAATTAATCAAACACACAAATATTCTTTAAATGCTTGCATGTGGTAAGAATTAATCGAAACAGAAGAGAAATCAGTATGTTTTAATTCGCTGTTTTGCCAATTTGTATCATCACTTTACAAGGCTTGGCAATTCGGGCTTTTAGAAGTAATCGCTTATAGTGACAATATTTGTTGTGTATTGGGAATGAAGACGCTTACGTAACAGGCCATCTTAAAGAAAATTAAAAACGATTGCCGAGATAGTTCTAGATTTGGATCTTTTATTCTAATAATGCCTTTTCTTATCAGTGCGTTGGAACGACCAAGATCAAAACTAAACCTAAAAAACCAACTCCGTTTTATTTATTTATTTACTTAAAAGCGATTCTTAGAATGAAAATTTGCCCACACCTTTGAACTGTTACAATATTTTAAATTCCAAATAGTAAAGTTTGAATAACGGTGTGACTGATATAGACCAATCAAAATCTACTCTGCAGAACAAAGTTCTATGTTGCTTTCAAACTAAGAGCAGGGAGAAAACCACAATTCCACATTACCATGGTTAATCTGCAGTTAGTACGAATTTGTATACTTGAATGATGATCAATTGAATGAAACATCAGTATTAATGTTAACAATATTTGTGTGGGTGTTCCTGACGTAGAGTTATAAAATATTGATATCCATTGTGTGTATTACCCAAAAGTCCGTGCTGAGTTCTGTTGATGAGATTAGTAAGTTAATTAATTATGCCTAATGGTGGGCGGGGTATACTGTCCGAATCATTAAGCCCGTGCATTCTTCTCGGGACTACCATCACTCGAAAGAGATCTATTTACACGGTGTCACGGTATGTTTCGTATAATAATGGTTAATTAATTTCGTGTTTTTTGTTGTTGCAAGCTTTACTAACTGTGTACCGTAAAGACTGTGTTTATAGTTCAACACATATGTTGTTCTACTTTTTAAACATGTTTAAATGATACACGTGTTTGTTATTTTGAAACCTGCTCACATGGTTTGTAGCGTTCAACCACACACAATAATCAGAAAAATGGGTACAAAACTTATGCTTAGCAATGTGTTGAAAATCTAAACACTCTTTTGAGAGTGTGTAGAATTTGTTGTATATGGAAACCACTTGCTAATGATCAGTGGTGCTGCACCTAATTTGTAAGTTGTAGTCTGACACAACATCAAAGGAGACAAAACAAATTGCTTTCTCAGTTTTAATTCGATATGTACCTAAATTAGTTTCCAGCATGCTCGAATTGTCTTCAGTTGTGTTTCCTTGTGACAGGAGCAAACATTCTCAGATGTTGCCGAATGTTAATTTGTGAATTATCAAGGGGGAACGCCGTAGAATTAGTCTTCCATTTTGATTGTAAATGTAGGATTCAATTAGTTTCATTAGGGATTTGAGATTGCGGGTTCTTTGTTAGGGATTCATCTCAATTTAGCGTCTTGAGGTGAGTCTAGAGATAATTCAATGCCTGGTTCTGTTTTGGAGTTCTGTTTTGAAGACTGCGATTGTGATCTGGATTTTGAGGGACTTTTAGCTGTGCCGTTTTGAGCTGAGCACTGTGGCAGAGCGGGTAGACGTCGCAATATGGCACAGCAAGTTCTCTTGAAGCATTAATCCTCAGATGTGCCTTATTACAAGGACACTCTGGCTCTTGATTTGAATCCATAATGCCGAGTTCTTAGAAGAAAGGAAATTCGATATTACACAGTTTCCGCGTAGCATTTTGTACATGTAGAAAATGCTGGGTTTTTAACATTTTTAGGGAGATTTTACTAACCGTAACGAGGTGCTCGCCGGTTCTCGCAAACTGTATATAGTTTGAACTCATATAAAGATGTGTCTTGACGTCATGATGACGTTCATTGACAAAAACTCCAAACTTTCATTTAAAAAACCAAGCAGGTGGGGAGGTGAGGCTTGCCATTTTGCAAAAACGTCTAATCCACGTTGAGTAATATCACAGTTGTACATGCAAAAGTCAATCCCTCCCTAAATAAATAAATAGAAAATAAAACGGCATACCAGTCTAAGGTGACTTGTTTTAAAGGCACTGGACACTATTGGTAATTACTGACAAATAATTGTAAACATAAAAAACTTACTGGGTAACGAGCAATGGAGAGATGTTGATAGTAAAAAAAAAAAAATTAAAAAAAAATGGTGAGAAACGGCTCTCTCTGAAGTAACTTTTTTTCTTTTGGAAAAAGGTAATTTCTCGCTCAAATGTTTAAAGACTTCGGGCCTGAAGCCATTAACTAGGCATCTGAAAGCACCCAATATTGCAACACAGGTTTTTTTCGTTATGCTCCTGCAACTTCGATGACCAGTTTTTTTTTTTATTTAAAAAAATTGTTTTTGGCTATGCATAATGTTGAAATAATTATAGTGACAACCCAATTTCATAGAGCTGCTATAAAAAGCAAAACAAATTCAGTTACTAAGCACGACTATGCTTACCAGATTAATGTTACCAGCCAAAATAATACCATGTTACATGCTCAATGTTACACTAGTATCCCACTAACTTATGCTAAGCACCAATTATGTAAGCAAAATAGTCTGCTTAAGCAGCTCTTTGATTTCACAAAGAGTTAGGACTCGTCTTATTTCGAGTTAGGACGAGTAACTCGTCCTAACTTAGGATTAATCTTAAGGTCTGCATGCTACAGTGCAGGGTTGGGACTCGTCCCAAGTCATAAGATTAGTCTTAAGTTAGGAAGAGTTTTGTGCAATCGAAACAGTGAAGAAACCCAATACTATAGATGTTGAAAATTTAATCATCACATACGCTATATGATGTTGATAGAAAGTAAGCGGATGTAATAAAAACTCATGATGCGCTATCCCAGATGAGAGTGGAACACATTTTTATTTCAGTATATACATGTGGGTATTAAACCCCTGAGATTTAAAAACGGACAAACTAGATACAATAAAACCCGATACTTGTTAATCGTTTATGGGTTTTTTTTATGAGCCACTTTGCGGTATTTGCCAACTTTCACCCAACGCTAAAATGTATGGAATTGTTTCAGCGTGTGATGTGCACGTCACACCAGAGACCAATTGAATCCAATTGCTCGGCTAATTTCCCGCGGGTAGCACCATGCACTGTAGGTAAACATCAAAGGCCGTACGATAACCACTTGAGACCGTATGGTTGCCATCCGCCACGTTTAAGCCTAGAAACTGGGTCATTAGAATGTTAATTGACTGGTCATTAAGAGACACTAATTACCCACCCCCTTGTTATAGTATCAAGTGGCACTCGGTTGCTTGTACTTTTGCAAGTGGTTCGTGCTTTGCGAACGTTTTTCCTCTAGTAGTCGGATACCCATGTCGCCATCCACCCGATAGACATCATGTATGCGTAGGTTACTACGCCGATGGCGGTGAATTTGTTACACTCTGGAACTCTTGGCGCCAAAATGAAAAAACCGCGCGCTGTTTTGAAACGGCATGGGTATGCCTGCTTGCCGTCTGCGGCGCGAGGTCGAACATAGTTTACGATTCATGCCAGAGGCAAGTGGAATTCGTGACCAAGTGGGAAGGGTCTCGTTTTACGGGAACGTGCCCCAGTGATGCATACATGCTTTTCATAGGGCACTACTGTAGTCGGTTCGGTCTAGAGTAGGGAGAATTGTATCAACAGCATGCCTGGCCTATAGGCGTGTCTTAATGTAGCATGCATAGACACTGCTACTAAACTTATTGCCACTAATGGCACACAGGTCCCTAGAATGGGAGGGTTTTGTAAGGCATCTTTTTATAAAATAAACTATTCAGTTTTTATTATTGACATCTTGAAGCCAGGACAATTGCAAATTAAGATTTACAGAAACTCTTATTTTCACATCACCTGAAGCGCCTTAGTTTCTAAATTGATGGGATATTCTGAGAACCTTGGATTGAAGTTCCTCAAAAGTGCAGTGACGGAGAGTCGCACTTAAGTTTGAGCTAGATACCCATGGTTTGAGATCCCGAACTAGATTTAGGTATTAACTCTCTGAAATGTAAACTCATTATACGTGCCGTTACTGGAATCTTGTTTGAATAATAAATGCCGCCACAAATGCAACACCTAAACAGCATAATACAATAATAATAGTGAAAAATTAGTGAAAATTCTTCGAAGCGCTTGTAGTCGAATGAAATGCTTAAAACAAAACTTACAAAAACAAAACAAGTATAGTTCTAATATCAAACCCAACAAGAATACAAATTAGGTCAGACCAGCTGTCGGCTCAATTACAAATTGTTAAAATATTATTAACCCTCAAAGATAACTCTTTGGGCCTTGCCTCACGAAGCAACTTTTACAGGCAATTGTATAGGCAACCAACTTGCAGGCAACCAACTGTAGTGCATGTTATCTTTGGTAGCGCATGAATAATTCTGAATCACACCGTCTTACAATTCCTAATAACATTATGAGAAGTTTTAATATGAATGGCTTCTCTTCTTCTTTGAGATTGCATGAAACTGGTTTCCTATAAATTGCTTCATGTGAAACGGCCCTTATACAGCAAAAACAAAACAGAATACCCCAAAGCGAACAACTCTCTCACTATTGAGCAAAAAGACCAGCAAAAACACAACCGCAAAATTTGAGTTTTTCCCTCTGCATGTACTCCGTGTGCAACGGGTGTTTACACACCACTTAATAAGAACACCTTTCACATAAAGGTACCAATCATTAAACTGTCTCCACCCTCAAACCTAAGGTACAAAAGTCTCGCAGATTTTTTAATGAAATCTGGAGGCTTGGATTAATTCTGAACACCGTGCAGCTTTCTTTACATAAGCCACAGGGTGCAAGCTCACGTCCCAATGTTCCCCCTTCTGTACCTTTTTAGCATAATACATGAATCCTCACCGAAGATTCTGGCACCTTCTCGACCGTGCCCATGCTCCAAATCCCGGGGGAGGTATGCTGTGGGCGTTCCGGCAGGCGCAGTTCCTCGATCGGAGAATGAACACCATTCTAAAAAATCAACAAACTAGCAGGTGGCATTCTTAAACGTTTGCTGAATTCTTTAACATTTCTTCGTATTTTTGCTTGTTTGTTCATGTGTAGGAGTTCCTGTGTGTAATACATCATATGATGGGATACTGTGCTGGCCTGCTCAGGCTGCGGGTCACAATGAAAGCATTCCATGCCCAGCGTTCAATTCAACATGTACGTATTGATTTAGCCTTGTAACATTTTATCTTATATTGTCTTATGACTTTCCCTGGGTGTCTGCATGCGTTCCGCGTGTGTGCGTTTTGAAGGTTTTTGTTTTCATTAAGGTCCGTATTCATTTACAAATAAAACACGACAGTAGTTAACACGACTTAAATGTTACGTGTTTACATTGAAAACTAAAAATAATTTGAAAAATTATGTAAAACTATAAAGGTTGTGGGTTCGAATCCTGACAACTAACCGCTGATTCCACCCACAACCTTGTGATTGCAAGTCATGCCGTCTAACCACTTGGCCAACCAAAGTGATAATGGTCATTAATTTTGGGAGTAACTACTGAAGGTATTACCTCCCTTTAATGAAACAATTTGGGAAACTTCCAACAGATTAAGTTATCTTAATACCGGATCCTGCATGCCTGACTAAACAGCTTTTGATGCGCTAGTAGTTCTTACGCACGAGCAAACACCTTATATTTCCTACACGGGGCCATGACATTTTCAAAAGCAATAACTTTCCAACTTGCTCCTGCAAACCTCAGCAAAAGTCTTGTACAACATTGTCGAGATTGTCCCTTTGTCTGCTTTTACTGGAAAGCCGGAAATTTCCAAAATGTCCTCAAGCAGCAATTGATGATATTATTGTATCCTAGAAGTTTCTTTCAGATGCACTAAAATTCCTATATGAGACATATCAAGAACATTCCCTAAGGTGTTATACACGATAAGGAAACAACACCATTGATTAGTTGTAAAGTCCTGAAAGATTACTGATTAGAAAGTTCATACGAAAAACATGTTTTTATGGAAATATTTTCTTTGAAATGAAGTCATATTCGATAAAAGAAAGAAAGTCAAAACCCTATTTAAAAAAAAGCAACAGCTGATTTCTGTTGTAACATAGAGTTCGGACCTAGCTCTATGGCTGTAACAACCAAAATTACCGACAATGTGCCTACATGCTGAAAATAGTCCGTGAAAGCCAACGTTTCACAGGTTTGTTATTTAATGCGACCACACAAAACATTAACACTGTATATAGCTATAAAGTTGTGTGAATTGTTTGTAATTTTGTAATAAATTTTTGCTAATCCTGTACAACTTTAAGATTCTTTATTACTCTCAACCATGATATTAAAATTACCAGCCACGTTTCCTTAATGGCAATGGATATTGCGGGAGATGTCGTAATACCAAAGAAGACTTCAGGCATAATATTTGACATGTTCTTTTTCATCATGGATGAATAAAGTGTTGAGAAATAGAGTGCTGAAAATATTATTAACTAAGAGACTTGAAAATTGGCTGCCCGCGTCTCGCGCTGTAAAGGGTGAGATGAAAAATAAATGTTCACTGATTTATACAAAGGTCAGGCTGACCACAAAACTTGTTAAAAAGGGGTTTTAAGCTCGAATTGTGTATCCGTTTGACTCATTTCTATGTTAGTTTGACACAGATTCCGGACCATACTAACCCTGGTCAAGACCCACGGAAACCCAAAATGTTTAAATGGGTCAATTCTGACGGATTTCTTTGTACGAGTGTACATCGTAGACCTCCATGGCAATGGACATACAAAAGAGTTGTTATAGTTCAATAGACTATTTTCATTGATAAAAAAAGCTCGAGTCCCAAACGCATTTTTCCCCGCACTTTAGAGTTGCCTTCAATTATCAGCCATTTTCCTGATTTTTGTTGTAAGGTTTCTATTTTTTTTATCGCCCCATTGAAAAGCACTACGACAGTGGCTTTTTTGGATTACAGAAAAAAAAAAACCATTGCGTTAATACGGACAATCACATTTTCATCACAAATCTAGTAACTTTATGGATTTCTTCTGAAGTTTTCATGTTGTGTTACCTTTTTTTGAGTTGAAACACTTTTATGCTTGAATCTGATAGACGTCAGGGCGTACAGAGCTTGCGAAGAGACTGGTAACTGGGCGAGTTGGACAAACTACAAAGACTGCTTGAAGACATACACGCCTCCAGTAAGTTGACCTTGAACTGTTTTCAGTTTTTATTCTGTGATGTTTTCTGTATAATTAAAGAATTCAATTTTTAAGTTCAGCTTGAATGTCGTCTTTTCGATGTTTGCTGAACCAACACTTATCACAGGAGATTTACACAGGGTGCTACCGCAAACCTTAACTGTTTATTATCCCACCATGAATATTTCAAAATTCTACTTAAATTCTTTAAATTTGAAAAAAAAAAAAAACACAAAAAACCAACAACAACAACAACAACAACAACAACAGCAACAACAAAAACAGATCATACGGCCATACAGTTTTCAGAAAAGTACAGAGGACTCGTGAGGGTTCCGGTGTCACCCAATATAGCATTTAATGTGTTCATAATGATCAATTTATCACTAAAACAAATGGTGCATGAAAGTGTTACCACCTTCCACATTCTTGCCAGTTCTTTCCATCTTTGAAACGGTGCAATCGATGAAACATTTCCATTGAACATTTTAATACCAGGGAGCATTGAAAGTGAATTGGAAAAAGCTCTCAACTGGAACGCACGATGTCCAGGTCGACATGTCTTCGCTCCAAGATCCACCAGGTGGCAACTCAATTGTCCTCATTAATATATTCACGGTCTCTAAGTTGTTTGAATCTAATTGGGTTCATGCAATTTCTCGATAATTAAATCAACACAGGAGCTGAAAATGCAGTTAACCGTTAATAATGAGGTCCAGATTGCGCATTTTGCAAAGTGTTGAAATTTATTATTTATGTCATGGTACAGCCAGACGCGTGTTACGCGATAACAGCACGAGCACAAAAAATAAATTTCAAATCTTGCAGGTTAATATCTCTTCGAGAGGTTCTCGGTATTACTTTTTAGTGAATATCTCTTTCGAAAAGTGTTGGTTCTGAAAAGTTGGTTTACGACTCAATTTGTGGACCAGTATGCTCTGACCGTCTTTAGATGAATGCTGGCCCCTGTTGCTGGATGCTGCTTATTTACGTAGGCTTCAAGGTCCGCTATGGCAAACAGAAAATTTTCTCTAGAAAGTTAATAGCTGAAAATGACATACTTGCTACGTGGCACAACCATACCACTTCTCCGTGATAAAAGCACGTGCGCCAAACAAAATTTCAAAACCTTTTAGGTGATACCTCCGAAAAATTATTAACATAGCTGCAAATGACGTACGCGCCATGTTGCACAACCATACTCGTTCTACTCGATAAAAACACGTGCAATAACCGTCAACACTTTCAAAACATTCGTTTGGTGGTATCGCCAGAAAATTATCACCGTAGCTGCAAATGACAATATACTTGCCCAGCAGCAACAACCTCGGCCATCTTTGAGGTATGGCTATAGCCCCATATGAATACACTGCTTGGTTTGGGTATATTTAGGCAGATTTACCCATAGCAAACAGTGCAATTATTGTCTCCTTTCATATCTCAGAAGGCTTATGGTTTTTGTTAATAGTTTTGAATCGTGTTTCTGTACTTGTGTGTAATGTTCACCTTTTTGTGTACAGCCACTTCGCCTGAAGAGTAATAAGATGAGCACAGATTACCAATACATCTCTCAAAGGATTTAGCACAGAACTGCTGCATTTTAACGACAGTTTCTCATGATTGACATCTTTAAATTGTGACCTTTATCAGTATCTCTGGATAATATTCCTCCTGTTAAGAAGATTGCTCTATAATTATATAAGAGATGTTATTTCATTTTGCACACTCAAGAAACTCCTCGAAGCTCACCTGTCCAGCAGACTTACTCACCATTTATGCCTCATCAACGCCCAGGAGAAAAACCTAAGATCTTGACGCTTTTTAAATGACTTTATACTAATTAATTGGTAGATATGTTTTAAGTAGGATTGATAACTTTGCGTTGCGGGATAGTCAGGTGACGGTAGCACTGTGTGTAAATTTCTTTAGAGTAGTGTTGGTTCTGAGTTGTAAATCGCCGGTTCTTTTCGGAACCAATACTATAGGTGATACCGCAAACCTCACCTTATTACCGCAAACCTCACCTTATTACAATACAATAGTATTTCTTATTGGTTTATTTTATTTTGTAGACACTTGTTAAAGTTGTTCACCTTCACTATGCTGTATCACCTGGGTTTTTTTCGTTTTTTTTTCCACAAAGACTGAAATTAATTTGTTTAACATAAGTATTGAATCAATATATTATTTTTTGCATCATTTTGCCACTTTCGACTTTAATGTACAAGTTTGCAACTCTGTGTTTCTCGTTCAGGCATTTCAGTAAAGAGTAAAAGTTTGGTACTTGGTAAAATCTCTGTTTTTCTCGGACAGGTATTTGAGTAGGGTAAAAGTTTGCTCTGGGTCATAATAATGTTTTGTGGTTCAGGTATTTGGATATATTAAACCACAATTTTGTAACTAAGTCATATTTCTGTTTTTCTGGTGCAGGTATTTGAGAATCCCCCATTGAGCCATCAGACCATGCAGTACGTCTGGATGTTTGGATGTGTCCTCTCACTCATCTTTCTAACGATCACTCTCTTCATATTCTGCTATTTCAAGTAAGTCACATGATGTGCTCCAATATATGCGATTTATTTTAGTGTGTACAAAAGTGTGTACAAAAGCTGTGTACAAAGGTGTCCATGACAATGTTGCTCTTTTTGTGGTGTACCCTAAGATCTGAATGATAAACATTGATGACAATTTATTGTGTTTATTTATACACTTAATTGTGCCCAATAAACCTGAGTTTATTTTTGGGCAATTACTGTACAACAGAGGTGGTTGTTTTCATTGTGGTATACTACTGTCCCTCAGATCAAATTTCACCCCTCACTTAATCCAGTGATTGATTTTTAATAATGAAAATTCGGTCTGGATCAAGCTGCGAAACAATTGGGCTGGAAACTATAGGGACAAGTCATCTTTCCATACCCACGTAAAAGACAACACGAAGGCACAATTTCATTAGCGGGACCACGCCAGATCCAGGTACCGTCGTTTTTCGATATTACACGGCATCTCCTTAAAGACTGCACCGGTGCGGTTAATCAGCCACAGATCTGCATGTTTGATTAAAGTTTACAGGCTAGTTGTGTTCTAATATATTCTAATTTCGCAAGATGATTCTGTTTTGGGGAACTAGTCAATCCACAAGAGCTTAAGTTATTAACCGCAAGCCGGTCGTACTGCAACAGCTCAAAATGTATTTGTGTATACTGATTTATAATATAGGTCAGGTAGGAATTTAGATAATAGAAACACAGTCAACCATGTTTACGTCAATGACAGACTAAAAACATTGAGGGTATTTGCAATTCATCAGTGTAAGATTCCATATTGACATCGAAAAGTGCACACATTAACACCACCATTAGTCAGGCTCCATTTGCTTAAACCAATACAACGGGTCAGTTAATATTGGATACAACGTCTGAAATCGTGAACCACGTGTCTGATCTAAAATTCAAATCGATCGATCTGCTTAAACTGTAACAATTCCAACCGCGACACGATTTATACAGTTTCAACACCAGCGAAGATGTGGTTTCCTATTAGGCATCTAACACACGATTAACCAACGCTGCCTTGTTGACTTGGCCTAGCCTTTCTGTTATCACAACATTTGTTTTTACTTCCTACGTATGTTGCGGGCCGTTTGATGTGTAACGCAGCATGCTTGGTCGACGTAACGTTCAATATTCCTACGGGGGAGTTCGGTCAATGAGGAAGAACACAAACCACGCGAACCTCTTAACACACAATATGGGATCATTTGTATTCAGCTCTCCTTAGTGAAATCCTCTGTATAGTGCAATGTAGAGTTTCACCTCGAAATCTTAAAGGGATAGTCGTACTTTTTTTGTAGAACACAAAACACAATTTCCACATAATTGCAATTAACTTAGTTAGTTGAAGGTAATTGTGACAGAAGCTACCCTTAAAATATTACTAGCTGTGAGAGATGCTGTAATTCTTGAGAAATTAGTAAAACACTGTCACGAAAATAATTTTCGTCTCGAAGGACGGCAGTTATTGTACATGTACAACGTATTTTACGCGACTCTACTGAAAAACAAATTGCACTGTGATTTGCACTTAGTTCTCAAAAACTTAACGACTAAAATGAAGCTGAGACTTCTACAGATAAATTATACTAAGTGACAAAGGATCAACGTCATGACCAAAAACGTGATATACAAAAGGAACCCAAAACCATTAGAGGAATAAACTTCCAAGACAAAAGAGTTGTTGTATTTTGCCTTCTTAGAACCACCACTACCAAGAGAGTCATTCTCAAAAAAGCATATTTTGTGAAACATTCTTGTGTTCTTTCGTTTGTCCTTGCATCAGTTTCCCATAGACTTTGTGCACAAGTTTCCTTGTGGGCCACCGCGGTCATTAAATAGCAATTCAACGGGGAGACATTTTACTCTCTCTTTTGTTTTGTCCTTGGTCTCCATAAGGCACCGAAGGTGAGCACACATTACTCAAAAGAGATTGACATTTGGGACTACTGCAAAACCTCACCTGATTAATCCTTGTTTATTTGAGATACACCTTTTCTTGGGAGAAAAGCAGCTCTTCAAAAAGATTTGTTTGAGTGTCTATCATTTCTGCTTTCCAACCTATACGATGTGTGATATCGCCAGTCTAGTTTGTGTTGCGCCTTTGTATGAAGTGACCCAGAATATAAACCTACATCATTCAGACGTGTTTTGTCTCCCAATATTTAAATTGTCTTACAAATTTGCTCATCCTTTGAGAGACACACAATACCAGATTGGAGTGACCTGACTTGTTTTTCTTAATTGCTTTCAATTTGATAACGAGAAAGCCTAGCCTTTCATCCGACCATCTGACACAACTACCCCGGTGTGTTGATGTGGTTGTTCAACCCACCATTGTTGAAAACCAGGAGGCACAGTCTGTCGATACACGGGTTAAATTACCACATTTGGGAGGAAGCATTTATTTCAGTTGGAAAAGCTTCGAGTATAAAGTTGCCAATTTAGGGTAATCGAGTTTGGAAACTCGGTTTCTTGTCAGGCGTTACTGAATTGTTCATGACCCTTTGACAGCCACAGGGGTGAAATCGTTTAACATGATTCATCGTTTTAGAAGATAATTAGCCATGTGGCAAAAAAATCAGCCGTTATTTTCTGTCACATTATAATGAAATCCTGCTCTCTGATCTACTTCTCTAGTGCTGACGACACTTTTCCAAAACAATCTGTGAAATCTTAAAAGGTGCAACATCATTTTAACTCACCTCTAGTGATCCTTGGTTTTTAGACTTTTTGTCAGCAATGACTCTCATCTCTTAAAAATCATATGAAAATAAAGTGGCTTGGATACAAAACTTATAATATATACCACTTTTAATTCATCGAGTATGCACTGGATCGAAGACTATTCTATTTCGCGCGAAATCGAATGCTACTGAAAATGGTCATTCGATTTCGTTTTATGATTAGTCAAATGTAATGTTGCGTCATTCGATTTAACAAAATAGTCATTCAATTTAAAATTCATCAAAGCAGCATTCAAATTCACAGACGCTTCTTGAGGCGGGTGTGTCACGAAAAAGAATGACGGTACGCTAAATTGAACAGAGTGCTAAAGGAATTTGACTCGACTCTAAACGAAATTGAATGACCGAATTCTGAATTTGAAACGCAGTAACAACTGGAGAGGCAAAACAGCTTTAATTCGAACGCATGAAAATAAAATTAACTGCCCATTTGCCGAATTTGACCGAGAAAACCTATATATACAAATTTAAACACATCAAATATGAAGCCACTTGATACCAGTAGAGCAAGCTTTTTGATCCATGTTTTATCCTTCTTTCAGCGATGACTCTCACCTCTGAATTATAATATCCTATTATACAAAGAATATTACCAGACTATTATATCTAACAAATTAAAGTCCTCGAATATGAAGCCATTTGAAACCATCGTGCAAGCCTTTGATAATAATGTGAGACTTTTGGTTATCAGCAATGGCTCTCACCAGTCCTAGCCTGTGAACTTTATTTCCGTATAAATGTGGAAACAGTGCACCGTGCTGGTACCAGACTATATATCTACCACTTTAAAGTCCTCGATTGAAGCCATTTGAAACCATAGAGCAAGCTATAGGCGACGGTCACGGCCTGACCGTAGCATATTTCGATACTTCATCATTGTCACTTGTGGAGCCACAGGCACTTGTTCCCGACTTGACCTATTGAGGCCATGCTTTCCCCAACAGTGGTTAAGGTTTGTCCTGATTAATATATTAATATTAGCAACTGACATTATGATCCAGCCATTCAGCCATCAGGCCTCGTACTTCACAAAGGCGATTGCCCCCATGCCCCTGGTCATTGCCTTGGTGCCCTTGAAGTGTTCAGTAGAAATTTTCAATGTCCTCATCTGGTGCCACTTACCAAGAAGAAAATGAGTTGGTGCCTTTGCCCCGGTTAAAACAAAGCATACAGGCATGAACCAAAGTCGCTGGGATTGGCGTAGCCTCATTACCTACATTAAAGGGACATTACATAATTGGTTTTTGCTAACCAAACAGTTGCTGGCAGTGTAAGCACTTTATGTAAGCCACCATAATATACATAAACTGACAAACCTGTAGAAGTTTGAGATCGATCGGCCATATGGGTGACGAGAAAATAGTGAAAACCCGATAACCCATTTTTGCACGGAATCTATGCGTTAAGAAAAAATGAATAAAACGCTCACTGAGCGATAAACTCCACAAACACGAAATAGACATTTTGTTTCTCTACACATATGATATTTCAGACAATAATATTTCATGGGATCTTTTCTACTATCACCATCATTTGACCGTGTAAGTTTTATGTTAATCTGTGATCTTCACGACTTTTGTTTCTTACAAATTCTGTAACGTTCCTCTAAATCATTCTATTTTGGGTCAATAGTATAGACACTCAAACATGCGTTTCTGTCATGTATTCATTATAATATGATATTGGGGACACTAAAGAAAAACAAAACAAGTCTACGTGAGTCACAGGAAGAGGAAATGAATGTTCTCGACAAGCAAGAAGACTCCTCTTGTAAGGCTATTAAGATCAATCAGACTTGAGACTTGATCTCGCCATCTCTTAAAGGACCACGTTGCCTTGAATCGGACGAGTTGGTCTTTGAAAAGCGTGTTGAACCGTTGTTATGAAATGCAAATGGTTAGATAGATAATTTAAAAGTAGAATATAATGATCCACACTTAAATGCCTCGAAATTGCATGGTTTTCCTTTTAAGTCGCGAAGAAACACGGTCGGCCATTTTGTGGAGTCAAAATTGTGTGTGGATAATTACGTTCTACCTAACCATATGCATTTCATAACAAACGGTTTCAAACGCTTGCTTTTCAAAGACCAACTCGTCCGATCCAAGGCAACGTGTTCCGTCAAGACGAAACCGTAGTCTGGTAGTCGTTGATGGGTTGGTCTAGCGTGTCTTTAAGAAAAGATGCTTATTGCGTCTTATCTACCTCCTTATGGATGCTGCTGAACGATAACCTATCATTCTGTGTATCCACACTGATGATTCTTGCACCAAATGAGAAACACATTTTAAAGGAATTATACAGTTCTTTTGCTCAGATCTCTAAGGTCTTTAATGACAATTTTCCTAATGATAAAAAAGGGTCATTCATATGAAAAATGCGTATTAATTAGAAAGGAAATGATGTTCACGTTGAATGTATCTCTTTGCTAAACAAATATGTTGAGATATACCAAGTAAGAGACTCGTCTTTGACAATTACCAATAGTTATGTCCAGTGTATTTAATGACAACTGATTCAATTTGAAACGTTCAGAGATGATCTGTGTAGCGATCCATTTGAGTGGCTGAATTCCAGGTGATGTCTAACACTTTAGAACACATGTTCTGTCATTCTTCAAATTTAAGTTTTTTGTTGAGTGACACCTTTTTTTAAAACAAATATACGTAGCATTATGACTTGCACAAGATACTAATGGTATAATCATGTAAACAAAATTTCCGTCCTCAACGAATTGCTTCATTCACCTTTTACGTTGTACTCTTATCATTAGTTGATTACAAATAAACTTGATTGCTTATTTTAACCATTATTTTAGCCTTGAAAGCCTTACTGACTTATTTATACTCCTGCATATGTTAGGAAAAATAATCGGACGAATTTGCGGAATGCAAGGTCGGTTGGTTACATATGTTTTGCTTATTTGGTGTTGTTAACTCTCACTGTCAACATGGGTGGATTTCACAAAGGTAGTCCTAACTTAGGACTAGTCCTAGGCAATGCTAAGAGATAGGACCAGTCCTAAGTTAGGATGAGTTACTGGTCCTCCTAACTTAGGACCAGTCCTATCTCTTAGGATTGCCTAGGACTAGTCCTAAGTTAGGACTACCTTTGTGAAATCCATCCATGGTCCCTTCATTGCACGTGAATCTGAAGAAAAAACCACTTAGTTATAATCATGTTAACAAAAAATCGGTCTTTCACAATTTCCTTCCTCATTTGAAGAGTAAGTTCCCCTGGTTTACTTTGCTCTCTTCTCGTTACTCGATTAAATTCGTGCGTTGACCATAAACTGCTTTATGCTAATTTGTTGTTGATTACTCTCACTGTTTCAGGTCCCTTCAATGCACACGAATCTCAATCCATAAAAACTTAGCGGTTTCATTCATCTTGAAGTACATCTGTATGATCGTTATCTTACAACCCTTCATCGGGAACAACTCTTACTCCGAGTTCATAGACACTGATGCTCAATTCGAAGGCACTATTATACCCTTCATGGAGCTTAAAGAAGAGCAAACTAGCAACCATGCGGTAAGTTTTATTTGGACTATCTGCTACGTGCACGACCAGGGCCCATTTTGATAGAGCTCTGTTTAAGGCAGTGGAAACTATTGGTATTTACTCAAACTATTTGTTAGCATAAAAACCTACTTGGTTACGAGTAATGGAGAGTTGTTGATAGTAAAAATAAACCTTGTGAGAAACGGCTCCCTCTGAAGTAACCATTACCAGCTGCTCAGCACACAAATTTGCTTAGCATGAAATTTCTTCCTTGAAAAAAAAAAAAGGAATGGCAACCAAATTTCAGCGTGATTTTCTGGATAGCTGAATACCAGTAACAAGCAATAATGTACAACAAATGGAAGTTTGGTTGATTTGTTAATCCTGTTTTTTTTTATCAAGGAATAAATTCCATGTTAAGCAAATGTGTGTGCTTAGCAGCTTCATGAAATTGGGCCCTGGTCTCTCTATGTCAATCGCAACTCTGTAAATAAACAGTCTTTGCACGACAGTAGATGAGCTGACTTCACATAAAAAAGATGTGTAGAAAGCTGAAGCCTCTGGCTGGGATAAATATACAAAATGTTAACTGCTGTCAGTGTACAAGAGCTGTGACAAAACGATTCAGGTATAAAATGGCAGCATTAAAGGCGGAGCACACTGTTGGTAATTACTCAAAATAGTTAATAGCATAAATCCTCACTTTGTCACGAATAATGGGGTTGATAGTATAAAACATTGTGAGAAACGGCTCCCTCTGAAATGACGTAGTTTTCCACAAATTTGATTTCAAGACCTCAGATTTAGAACTTATTTCTTTCATTATTATCTCGCAACTTCGACGACCAATTGAGCTCAAAATTATACAGGTTTGTTATTTTATGCATGTTGAGATACACCAAATGAGAAGACTGGTCTTTGACAATTACCAATAGTGTACACTGTCTTTAAGTGCTCTCGAATATTGTATCTATTTTCACCGAAGGGTGCCAGATACTAGTACAAACTCATGGATCAACACGACTAGATATTGACATGAGCTTGACTATATTTACACAATTTAACGCGGTACGGAGAAAACATGTTTTCTGTCTGAAGCCATCCAACCCAGAGGACCAGCAAGTTTCTATTTACAGTCTATGGTTAGATACCCGATGACATTCAAAGACATACTCGACAGGTTCGTGAAATGAATTGGACGAGGATCATCTTTTATTTTTCCACGAATGCGAAAGAAACAAAAACAAAAATATCAGAAATTCCAATTGAAATTTCCCCTCAGCAGACGTATTTTGATTGTAAACTCTACCATTGAGACATTGGCTTTTTTGTCCCATGAAACCCAAAGTGCCTGGCAAAATATAACTGGCGGCCCATGTAAAAAATGTTGCATGACAGGTTGAAGTTGCCATAGCAATCGTTTTATTAATAGAGGTTTCTTGGACAGGGGGTCTTGCGTATTTTGTCAAAATACAAAGTGATTAGTGTGTAATCCCACTGCGGTGGATGGCAGAGATTGTCATTGAGTCTGGGTCGTTGCGTTCAGAACCCACGAAGCTTAGCAACTAAGCTATGTTGCATACACATCTCGCCCCATCCCTCTCTCTTGTGTTGAACTTTTTAGCTAGAAGTTCTTTCGAAATTGATCACCTACCCGTTTTCTGTTTGTATTAACTTCGTCTCATCCTTCCTCCATGGTCTGACATTAACGCTGGGAATATTGTATAACTTACTCATATGTCAGTTATTTAATAGCAACAGAGATATAAAAATGTACAGCTGTAAAGACCACTAGAATATTAATATCATCGGAAACAACTTGCAACAAGAGTAGAAACAAGTGAGTTAAATAACACGAGTTCTTTGCTATCTAAAAGTTTCTTGCTATAGTTAACAGTTATTCAGTGATTGGTTTAAAGTTCGGTCGTGGTTTGTATTGAGTTCCATAACGGAATCAACCTCAGGCTGTGTCCGAATTGGCGGCTACAGTTACGGCTACGGCTAGATTTACGCGTCATCATTAGTTGAAGAATAGGATGTCCTTAGCAACACCCTTAGCAACAGCCGTAGCCGTAGCTGTAGACGCCAGTTCGAATACGGCCTTTAAAATATTATACTTCCGCATGCAAAATTAGACCCGGTGTCAGATGCAATTGTGTCCGCCATGCAATACTGTCCGCTCCGGACACTTTTGCATATGCAATCGTGTCCGGGGCTATGCAAAAACCGTCCGGCAGACATGCACATGACTCTACATGTACTGTGCGCGCGTAAGCGAGCGTACATGTACTGAACCTACGTACATGTATATGCAGCAATTCACGTATTTTATGATTGCAGCGAATACCCAACGGCCGCACAGTTTCCATGTCATCCATGACATGCACTTTAATAGCTTGTAAAAAAAATGGCGAACGTGTTCTACCTCCATGCATGGACCAAGGGCGTTTAATTGACTGCAATGACGGTTTTGCACGGGGCGGACATAACTGCATATGCAAATGTGTCCGGGCGGACACAATTGCATTATGCAGCAGTGTCCGGGCAGACACGATTGTATATGCAAAACAGTACGGCGGACATTATTGCATTTGCAATAATGTCATCCGGATAGTATTGCATGGGGGACATAATAATTGCATGCGACACCGGCATGTTTGAGTCGGGGCCGAGTGGATAAGATAACCGGACTCAAGCTCTTCTCGAAAAGAGAATGTGGTTTCTGGATTGAAAAACCGTATCTTTACAATATCTTGCAGGAAAATGCTGAACATTGAATCGTCTTGAGCTTCACTGAGTGAGGGATATGAGCGCAGTATAAGAAGCCAGCATTATTACATAATATAATTGAGTACTTTCTGTCGTCACCAAAACTCTCTTAAGTCTTTAGGATGCGCAAACCAAAATGAATATAGACAATTTAAGATGACATCCAGAGAGTTGCTTTGAAGCAATTCCTGTTTATCAAGAAGTTGATCTTCTCGCCTTGAATTCGTAATTTGAGTTTATGAATCTTGATATGTAATTAAACGCCAAAAAACAATACAAGTTGACCACAAAAAGTAGAAATAAAGTGGTTGGGAAGTTATACATATCACTGAAATAGATAGCGTTGATTTATATTAAAGTTTTAAATAACATATTGGATTCATACTAAAGTATTAAAATCTAATTGATCGTTGACACTTTTCTTAACAAGTCTATAAAATGTAAGCTAATATTGAAACCCATGAAGTTTTAACAAGCGAGAAGGGGGTTTCGTGTTGCACCGCTGCAATTGGTACAAAACCCAATATATATTACCAAGGAAGATTTACCTAGAGTTTCAGACACCCGCAGGGGCAGTGTCTCTGTTACCCTAAAGTGGTGTACCACACAAAATAAACAGCAACCAATGCTTAAATGCTAGATGCTTAATGCTAGAATTGCTCAAAATATATGTTATGTCTTCCAGCCTGTTGAAAACCAATCAAGAAGTAAACTTCGGTTTTCTTTTCAATTTTTGGTAGGTCAGCCATTCTGGAAATTCTGCTTATTACCCCAGAATAGAAAGAAAGAAAAAGAAAAGAAAAAAAAAAGAAAAAATAATAATAATTAAAATTAATAAATAAATCAAATCAAAACTTAAATGATAATAATGCTTTTCCCAAGCCTTCTTTCAGTTTTCATGAGGCACTCCTCCATTTCCCAAGCCAAATAGGAACAACTTTTTGAGCCTAAATTTATAAAAGTTCCTCAAACGTTAAAAAGCATAGAGCCTCTGGTTTTGATAAATTGTTATCATTACACATAATTTTAATTGCATGACCCCATACACGTTATTATTACAAATAATTGTGAGGGCAATTTCACATGTATTAACAATCGGTTTGGCTCATGAGGTTGTGCCCAATTAAATGAGGTGCACCCAAGACTTATCCGTGCTTGTCTGTACCATTAGACACACAACAAACAGCTAGTGAAATATTCACCCTACTGACGACATTGCGTCATCTAAAATGTAGTTCCCATTCACGTTGAAAGGAAACAATGCATTGTAGGATTGCGAATTTATAAAACAATCCGAAACTCTCCAACGGAACTTCTCATCACCTTTCTTTCAAACTTCCAGAGTTTAAAAATTAAACCATTTTGTTCAAAGTGGAAGAAATATCACCATAAGTCCTACTCGAGGGTCTGTTGCAACTCAAACCATAAGAGTTCCTCGAGTTAAGCTGATGTATATCTGTTGCCCTTTTCAAAACCACGGCTTCAGCTTTGGACTCGGCTTCGAGCTCCGCTCTCTCGTCTGAAGCCCTCTCAGCGCGTACGCAAAGCAAGCACAGTTGTCAAAACAATCGCGGGACCAAGCTAGCCTGAGGCAAATCCAAAGCCGAAACCGTGGTTTCGAAAAAGGGCCATAGAACCAACGTTTAACACCGGTGTCGCATGCAATTATGCCCTCTATGCAGTACTATCCGGAGGACATTATTGCATATGCAATAATGTCCGCCAGACGGTCTTGCATATGCAATCATGTCCGCCCGGACGCTGCTGCATAATGCAGTTGTGTCCGGCCCGTGCACAACCGTCATTTCAGTAAAATAAACGCCTTTGGTCGACGGAACACGTTCGCAATTTTTGTTTTGTTTTTTACAAGCTAAGTGCATGTCATGAATTACATGGGAAATGTTCGGCCGTTGGGTATTCGCTGCAATCATAAAATACGTGAATATTCATGCTGCATAAACGTTGGTTCTGTACAGTCATGTACATGTCCGCCGGACGGTTTTTGCATAGCCCCGGACAGGATTGCATATGCAAAAGTGTCCGGAGCGGACATCATTGCATGGCGGACACAATTGCACCTGACACCGGCCGTATATGTTACCCGAGCCAGTAACACAGCCGTTAGAGTTTATAATCATCCCGTCTGACGATGTAGGGATAAAGCGGTCGATCCAGGCATTCGTTCGTCCTTATAAGTTGTTATTTTGGGCATTCAACCTTTTCCTGTGCCACGATTTAATTTGAAATGTACTTTTTTAATGACGAACAGGTGTCGTGAGTAATGGTTTTCCCTTATCGTAGATAAATGCTGGTATTAATAATTGTCCTTGTGTGTGGTTCACGAGACAAAATACTGAAAGTAAATTGTGGCTTGTTGGATTGGAAGCTTTCTGAATTTTTTTTGTTTAATTGTTGTCAGGCTTGAAGTTGTTTCTGGATATTAGATGAGTGTGTTAGGCCGTGTGTGATTAGGTTTTACTTCGGTTCGTTTTAGAAAAAAAAGATGTTTATTAATTTGGATTGAACAAAGACAAGTTTGTTCAGTTCAGGTCAGTCTATTTCCACTCATTCGATTTGCTTTTTTCAATCGTTATTTTGTATACAATTTAATTACTAAGTGGTGGAAGTTTCTCCTTGAAGAAAGTTTGTTTGGTGGAAACCCCAATATTAATGGGTTAATGATGAAGTACTGAATAAGTAATGTTAAAATTATATTTAAAATCTGTTAATAAAACCAAAAGATCCCAAACTATACATGACTGCAACCCGTGAGACCATAAAATACCCACTCTAAAATGGGTCAGAATTTTCCCGGATCCGGATCCCATGGGGGCCTGACCCAATTCTGGGTCAGTATGACCGGGTATCTGGGTCAAAATGACCCACAAAGGGATCAGAATGACGCCGATTCAAAGCTGAAATACCGTTGTAACTACCTTTTTATGATCCGGATTCCGACCTGGGCCTACTTTCATAGATCTGCTTGAGGACAAAAAAGAAGCAAAGCACAAAACAATTGTTTATAAGAATAAGGTTACCATCCAAATTCACGGTGTACAGTTAATGATTGAAACATGCTCCTTTTTGCTTATCAGAAAATTGACAAGCTAGATTTCAAGCTTAAAGGCAGTGGACACTATTGGTAATTACTCAAAATAGTTATGAGCATAAAACCTTACTTGTCAACGAGTAATGGGGAGAGGTTGATAGTATAAACAATGTGAGAAACGGCTCCCTCTGAAGTAACGTACTTTTCGAGAAAGAAGTAATTTTCCAGAAATTTGATTTCAAAGACCTCAGATTTAGAATTTGAGGTATCGAAATCAAGCATCTGAAAGCACACAACTTCGTGTAACAAGGGTGTTTTTTCTTTCATTATTATCTCGCAACTTCGACTACCGATTGAGCTCAAATGTTCACAAGTTTGTTATTTTATGCATATGTTGAGATGCACCAAGTGAGAAGACTGGTCTTTGACAATTACCAATAGTGTCCACTGTCTTTAAGCAGCTCTGTGAATTGGAGTCCTGGTAGATTTTACAGTGGGAATTGTACGACAAAGACTGTCTGGGCGATTTAATCATCATGATTGACCATTTGTTTTTCTTGTAATTGCTGTTCATTACAGGTTGCCTTTTGCCGTCTCCTGAAGGTACTCTTGGAATACTTCACTATGGCAAACATCTTCTGGATGTTCGTGGAAGGATTATTCCTGACTAGTCGAATAGCCGTGGCTGTGTTTAGCAACGAATCTAACTTCAAGCTATATCTCTTCATTGGTTGGGGTGAGTGTACGGCAGGCACCATAGACAAAATAACATTCCACTGTTCCTATACACTGAATAAAACAATCCCAGGAATTGGCACCATGGTTGTTGTCACATATAAACAAAACAATTCCCATTTCTATAGAGCTGCTTAAGCACAAAAAGTAGTTAAGCACAACAAAATTAAGCTTACTAGAATAAGGTTACCAGCCAAAATACACCATTACATTTACGGTGGTTGGTATCCTGCTCGGTTTTGCTTAGCAGAAAATTGTTAAGCAATATTTGTTGCTTAAACAGCTCTATGAAATTGGGCCAAGATAATCAAAATTAACGTCAAATGGTGTTAAAATACATAAGTGTAATAGTTTTGCAGACATTAGTGTTTTTTAACACCCTATGGTGTAACTTTTTGTTACTCTTTGGTAGCAATTTTGTAATGTGACAGTTTTTGTGTATAGAACCCTTCTTTTGCTTACCCTTGAACTTCTGTGCTAGATTGAGACTTGAAATACTCATAGCTGTGATACAGTCTCCATTACACATATTAAGAATCGAAATTAGATTGCAACTTTTGTTAAAGGCAGTGGACACTATTGGTAATTACTCAAAATAATTATTAGCATAAAACCTTACTTGATAACGAGTAATGGGGAGAGGTTGGTAGTATAAAACGTTGTGAGAAACGGCTCTCTCTGAAGTGGGGTAGTTTTCGAGAAAGAAGTAATTTTCCACGAATTTGATTTCGAGACCTCAGATTTAGAACTTGAGGTCTAGAAATAAAGCATCTGAAAGCACACAACTTCATGTGACAAGGGTGTTTTTTATTTCATTCATATCTCGCAACTTTGACGACCAATTGAGCTAAACAAAATTACAGGTTTGTTATTTTATGCATATTATGTTGAGATACACAAGTGAGAAGACTGGTCTTTGACAATTACCAATAGTGTCCACTGTCTTTAAGGAAAGGGGTCGCTTTTTAGGTTTGTTATTTTATGCATATGTTGAGATACACAAGTGAGAAGACTGGTCTTTGACAATTACCAATAGTGTCCACTGTCTTTAAGGAAAGGGTCGCTTTTCAGGTTTGTTATTTTATGCATATGTTGAGATACACAAGTGAGAAGACTGGTCTTTGACAATTACCAATAGTGTCCACTGTCTTTAAGGAAAGGGGTCGCTTTTAAGACAGACGAAACCATTGGCGTATTTCTTGCTGCCTGGCATACTCAAACATACAATTTGACACCAGTGAACTGTCCTTTGAGTCCTGAAATAAAGATACCATCGAGAAACGTGTACACAATTTACGATTGAAACAAACTCTTACAAACCAAATAATCTGTGAGCATTTTTCACCTCATAAATTTCTGTAACCATCCTTTAATTACGGAAATGTAATATTTATGTGTAAAACGCACTTCAAAAACCTTCTTATCATTAATCTTGTTGGTACTTCACCATTTAAAATCTATAAAGTTAGAGATCAAAGATTATTATCAAGTGCAGGGCCCAATTTCATAGAGCTGCTTAAGCACAAAATTTTGCTTAAGCAAAAAAATCCTTGCTTAGTAAAATCAGATTACCGGCCAAGACTCCACTCAATTGTTATGTTAAGTAAACAACAGCTAACTACCAGTTACAAGCAATGTAAATGGCATGGAATTTTGGCCAGTAACATGTGTAAAACAAGCGAGCTAGTTTCGTGCTTAAGCAAATTTTTTGCTTAAGCAGCTCTATGAAATTGGCCCCAGATCTGGATCAAATGACACAGTCGCGTTGGTCTCGATTTGCATCCTTTACATCTCAAGTGGTTAGCCTCACTATCAACACGTCATCCAAATCTTCAGGATCTCGTTCCATCATGAAGTTAATGAGTAAATGAATTTTTAGAAAGAGGAGTCTGTATTATTGACTGATCGGAAGACTAGGCCTGTGTACATACATCATTACTCCCCGGAGCAGAATGCACTTTTCACGGTCAGTCAGTGGTGAATGTTCAAGAGCACTCGGTTTTAAAGGGTTTTGGTTCTTTTTGTACGACACAAAACACAATGTCAACAGATTTACTTTAAACTTACACGGTTTACAAACAATAATAATGGTAGAAAGCTTCCCTTAATATACTACTTGCTGGGGTGCTGTAGTTTTTAAGAAATTAGTAAAACAATGTAACGAAAATCATCTTCGTTTTCGGAGACTAATACAACTTTTTTTAGTATGACTCTCCTGACAACATCGCTCTGTATTTCTCACCCAAAAAAACTATACAAACATTCTCAAAAACGTGACCGCTAATGAAGCTAAAATTTTTACAGGTAAGTGTTATTGCATACATCTTCTTTCACAGTGAGTACGGATTCATGTCATGGCAAAACATGTGATATGCAAAAGGTAACAAACCTTTTAAAGGAATACCCTTGGTTTGGCCGTTAAATTGAAGTATTAATTCATGATATAAATGTTAAACAATCATCAGTTTTGAAACTGTACTGGTACCAAATAATACGCAGCAGATGAATATCATATTAGCATAAACAACACAGTGTTTATGCTACAATCTAAAAGACTTCACTTGAATCGGTTATAATGGCAAACAAAAATGGGGTTTTAATATGGGGTTTTAACCCGGATTCTGCCAAATTAACCCATTAGGGGTCATACTGACTCATAAATGGGTCAAGCCCCATGTGACTCGAATCTAGTTTAGATTTATTAAAAAAAATATATATATGTATATATATTAATTTATTTCATTTCAAGGGTAGTACAAAAGTACAATAATGCACATTTTTTATGTAGAAACATTAAAATATACAACAAAGAGCAATTAAAACACAGAGGAAGGGAAAAGAAACAGCTGGAGTCCGAAAGATTGCCTAAAAGAAACCCAGCAAGAGGCTCTGCTCTCAAGCTGGTCATCAAGAGCCCAGCAATAAATTTAAATATACTAAAACATATAAACATACAAACAGCAATATATCAAATATAATTACAAAAGCGCATAAATAACGATTGCACGTAAACCAAATATATCATGCACGGCAAATAAAATAACTTAAAAAACGGAGAAATTTAACGTGCGGCCGTTTTTCCCCGAGAATAAAACCTCCCTTACCAATAATCATAATAAAAACATAAAGTTCATTTTCCGAAATACTTATCATGAAAATTTTCTTCATTTTCCCTTAAATTGTAAAAACCATTTAGCTAATGTTGAGTTCCTTATGAGTGGTTTTCAGATGTACCATCCACAAAGCATGTGTGTACCTGTATTGCTTTAAATGACTGCTATTGGCTCAGGACTTCAGAAGGGGAGTTTGCAATTGGTTTGAGGAAGGCTGGGGAAGCCTTGGAGTAATCGGTTAGACGTGCGTCTCCTCGTACTACGTGATGACGACTAAATGCAAAGCTCGTCTTGTTCAAATAGTTCACAGATTGTTCAGAATCGAGATCAATACTAAAAGATTCATTTTCAATTATTGAAAACTTGCAACCGTTTTTTTCTGAAAGAGACTACCTTACCAATAATCAAAATAATAACAACAATAAGTTCTTTTTCAGGAATACTTATCACGATTTTTTTTTTCAATTGTAAAAGCCATTTAGCTTATGTTACCAATAGTTCTGTGTGAGTGGTTTTCAGATGTACTCTTCCAGGCATTGCTTTAAACGACTGGCATTTGCTAAGGGCTAGGGTAGGGGAGGTGGGAAGGCTGAGGAAGCCTTAAGACTTGGGAGTAATCGGGAAGACGTGGCGTGAACTCGTACGTGACGACCAAATGCAAAGACGCGTCTTGTTCAAATAGTTCCTAGATTGTTCAGAATCGAGATCAATAATAATAAATTCATTTCAAGATATGGGAAATGTACTGTATAATTTTGTTAGAAATGCAGGTACAGAAATTTCAGGCATCTACCATAAAGAACGGTTGACGCACAAGGGGCATTTATGTAACTAAATCTCCCAAGCAAAACAGTCGCAGACAAACAGATCAATTCCTTTAGTCATAACAAATCTTTTAATTTGGATGATTCCTGGGGGCAATTATGTCCATCCCGAAAGCAGTCTGAAACAGATTCGCCCATTAGTCATAATACAGTTTTAATGTGGATAATCAGTGACGTACTTGGAAAGTAAACCAATATAACTGGGGATGCACTATTGGCTCAGCTGTGAACCAGATTCCTCTAGTCGTCTTGGCAAACACCTTGTGCACTTTCGACAGAGAACTGTGACGTCATGGATTATTGTTAAAGAAGAGGAACTAAAATATGCCTTTAGCGAATGTGCGTTGTGGGTGCGAACGATTCATTTTGTATTAAGGAGGAGACAGTTTTTGTATCCGAGGCTTCGGCTGCGGCTTTGGCTTTGGTTCCAGCTTGGGCTAAGGCCTCCCCTCCGGTGTAGTCTCTTAAGCAAACAAATCCTTGCTTAGAAAAATCAGATTACCGGCTAAGACTCCACTCAATTGTTATGCTAAGTAAACAACAGCTAAATACCAGTCACAAGCAATGTATATGGCATGAAATTTTGCCAGGATCATGTGTAAAATAAGCAAGCTATTTTCGTGCTTAAGCAAATTTTTTGCTTAAGCAGCTCTATGAAATTGACCCCTTTCCGTCTGTATGACGTCCCGAGCCGAAAGTGTATTTTCTAAAATAGTGACGGGGCCCAAGGCAACCATGGTTTCAAAAACGGCCTCAAACCGGAATGTACTTCATTGTCCTCCTTGGTATTATACAGTTCTATGTTATATATGCAATGAGTTGGGTAGATGGCCTTAGCTTTCGATCCAAACCGGACCTTCTTCATATATAATATAGCGCAGACCGGTTTGAGGCCGCTAAACATTATCCAATGCAATAATAAAAATAATACAAATAATATTTAAATAAAATATTTTTTTTCTCATCTGTAGGTTCCCCGTTGTTCTTCACCAATGTGTGGGCATTACTGATGGTACTCTTCAACGATAACGAACTGGATCCATGCTGGGTGAGGTATCACCAGCTTCCGTACATCTGGCTCATCAGAGTGCCAATGATCGCTGCCATTTTGGTTAGTAATTTACACTTTTTCAATCATGCCTGCAGATTTGCAATAAATATGATTTGTTTTGTAAGAAAACCAAGATATCAAGTGGTTACTACGAACCCTGTATGGGCATCGGTGTCGAAACTATAGTGAGGAGTACAGATCAACAAGGTCCAGATTCATTAGAGCTGCTTAAGCAAAAAAAGAAACCTCTTTCAAAATTGTAAAAAATTTCATCGCAGTATTTGACCTCTTGTGGGCATGTTTGAGCAACGTGGTTCAAAATAAGTGAAACAAACTTTTATTTGTTGTTTTATTTAGTAATACGACATAACATCAAATGGCAATCAAAAAAATAATAAAACTGCGGTGATTTTGAGTTACATTGGACATAACACTGTTACACTATCTAGGTTTGGATAAATTTGTCTGTTTACACCCAAACCAAACAGCGCACTCCTGCTTTGGCAACCATATTTCAAAATGATTGCCTAATGAAAGCGCCCTCATGGCCAAAGCCCTGTAAAGTGAAGTGACGCCATAGTACAATACAAACACTGGTAAAGTCCAGCCATAGTCAATCCAAATGAAGTTTGTATCTAGCCCTCTCTGACTAAAGAATCCATGCCGTGCAAATGTCACGGTCACCCCCCTCCATGAGTTGCAACAATTACCAGGTAATTGAAACTTGAATTTGTCCATATCGTATGCATGTGAAAGCCAATGACGAGTTGGTCTCGAGACAGACTGGTGCCTAGCCCTAACACTACGCGGTGGGTATCGGTCTCAAGTGAGGTATCATCTTTATGGTGATTGGACTCGGACTTCGCGACTAACCACAAGTTGTGAATTCCCTTCTCTGAAGTGATCATTGAGCCCACACAGAGTGATATCCCTGAGCTAATTACATCCAAGTCAATTTTATCTACACAGTCTTGTATTCCAACACCCCCCGCCCTCCCCCTTAAAGGCACTGCATCCGATTTCTCGAAACGCTAGGATTAATCCTATCTCGAGTTAGGACTAGTTTAGGATGGGTTCAATGCGTCCTAACGTCTATGGATTAAGTCCCAATATTCATCCCAAGTTAAGACGAGTTTGGTGAAATTGACGGCTGGGTACCTGAAGCATTTTGTCAAAGACCAGTATTCTCACTTGGTGTATCCCAGACGTTGCATTAAATAACAAACATGTGAAAATGTTTGGCGCAATTGGTCATCGAAGTTGCAAGAGAATAATGAAAGAGAAACACCCTTGTTGCACAAATAGTTCGTGTGGTTTCAGATGCCCTATAGAAGGAATTAGGCCTGAAGTCTTTTAATTTATATATCTTTCTAAAAAACTACGTTTACTTCAGAGGGAGACGTTTCTAACAATGTTCTATACCACCAACAACTCACCATTGCTCGTTAACAAGTTCGTTTTACGCTATCAATTATTTCGAGTAAATTACCAATAGTGTACAGTGCCTTTAACGTTCTCTGCTTTCCACCTTTTTTCTTTAATCATCACACACAGGTGAATTCGTTTTTCCTGATCAATATAGTGAGAATTCTAGTCACCAAGCTCCGAGCTAGCAACACGGTAGAGACAGCTCAAATGAGGTAACCCGACCTTTGCAATCGATTTCCTCAATTCCTCGTCACCTTTTCTTACAAATTTATCCCTTTTGTTGACCCGTTCTCTGCTTCTCCCCTAGTAGTTTCAAACCTGACTGTGAGCTTGTAAGTGATGTTGTGTGTGTTTTGTTGGGGGCAGCATTGCGCTAAACCAACCCCTGGGATATCCCTGGCTCCTCGGCGAACCAAACTCCCTGATATTAAACAAACTTGAAGTAGACAACCATCCTTGCGTAGTTGAATTCAACTAATGTTTTCATATTCTACCCATTGCTTACATGTCATTCTTGGGTTACCGTGGCAATGTTTTCACATCTATAGATTTGAAGCAATAGAAATGTCATTGACTGCACACTCGTTGAGTTTGTATCAACACGTGTTGGATTTCAATGGTAATAATGTTTGCTGGAGCATTCAGAATGCTATCCAGCCTCCACACCTACGACTTTTGTGTGGGATTCAATTTACTCTAAGGTGAGGCAAGTTTTGTATGGAGTGGGGAAACTGTGAAACTGAATCTCACTATCACAGTATTGCTTGTTGATGTTGATGTTTCTATCATTTTTATTTCTATCGTTCGATCGAAAATCTACTCTGAAGTAAAGTAGAAGTTTCCCGAGTTCCGAAACAATCTACTCAGTAGAATATAATATAGCAAGTCACGTTCTCAAATGAACATAATCTACCCAGCAAGTAAATTTACAGTCAAGACGTTTTCAGGCCTGGATTAGACATGGTGTTACAGCAAACCAAGTACATATTGATACCTCACCATTGCCTCAAATCACTTCTGTTCTTTGTTCTTTGAAACAGGAAATCCGTGAAAGCCGTGGCTGTACTTTTCCCGCTACTCGGGATGACGTATCTGATTTATATCTGGGATATACCGAGTGAGGGCGGTGTATCACAACAGATGTACCACGCAACAAACGCTGTGCTCCAATCGGGACAGGTAAAATGTTCCACTTGATCTAAAATATATGACTCGCTATTTATTGCGTGTTAAACAGTAACTTTACTACATGTTAAAGTCGTACTGGTGCATATTTCCCTGAAGATCAAAGTCCAAGATACACCCTTTATTCTTATTCATTTAAAACTGAATATTATTGAATTTTAACCTTGCCCTGATTAGTGTATTAAGCACTATATACTCGACACTTTCCCGAGTTCTGTAAACAAAAATCACTAGCGTAATACTCCTGTGGTATTCGAACCCACAACCCGTTGCCAGTCTAGCAGCAGATACTGCAACGATTTAATAGATGCTAAATTTGCATCAGGGAAAAATAATTTTATTTTGTTCCATTCACTAACTCATTATATTTACAACAATTCTTAAATATCTTTTAAAAGAAAAACAGCCCCACTTCTGAAATTCCCACGTGTCTTAATTTGGTACTTTCTAATAAAACAATTCGCACTCGTTCCCAGACTCGACCCCGTCAACCTTTTCTGCAGACTTGAGATATTAATCCACCAAGAACCCTATCATCCAATGGAACTCTTTAGACAAGTTTGAACACAATGTTAACAACAGTAAGTCCCTACTGATGGCAACTTTTTCACCCCATGGTCCCGACCCCCTCACCTGGAAATTAAAAATAGAAATAAAATTGCTGGATCGGTAATCTCCGAAACACGCCACGTCTCACTTAGGCTTTAGTATCCTCGGAAATTTAACTTTCAGTTTGGACAAGATGACAAATTGTAAGGGAAGACTGGGTATCCCCTGACATGTGTGGGTGGCTAGTCGCCGACAGACGAAGAAAATAAATTGCATCCCACTCCTAAGAAATGCTAGGGTCTGTTTTTTTCAATAAATGAAATAGAAGCAAATGTGGAACCGAGATGACTATCTTCTAGATATTGAAAGGAAATTTAACATTTTGGTGGTTGATGATGATCTAATGAAGTTTTGATTTGTTTCTTTTTTTTTTACAGGGGGTTTTCGTGGCGGTTATTTACTGTTTCATGAACGCAGAGGTGAGTTTAATTTTCCGAAGAATTTCTTTTGAATCGTTGTGGTTTGCGGACCCATGCAGGTGGGTTGATTTGCCCAAACATTAATGCTTGCTTTCTTTGTCATAATTGTTGTCTTGTTGCTGGAGTTTGGAAGGGCAGTTGGGACCACTCTCTTTATCATTGGTCATATGCATATGTTATGGACTACATGTTATCATAGGAAAATGGCCAGGGTTTTATACCCAGTGTTGAGTTTCAGCCTCTGAGAATAAACGGTTCTCTCTTTGTTTATACAAATTATTTTAAAAGTTTGGAGCCCAAGTTATGGATTTAATAAGCTCGCCTGACTCCGAAGAATAGTTTGTGTATTTTTGTTAAACAAGCTTGCAGATATCAAGATTCAATTTAGTAAGCCGGACTGAATTTTGAATGAAACGCCGAGTTTAAAGTTTGAAAAGTTTGAAAAGCTTAATTTTTTATTTGGAAAAGTTAAAAATTTGAGTTACTTTCGACAAAAGTAAAAAGTCAGGTTTGGCTTCAAACAACTTGTATCATTATTAAGTATACTGGAGTTAATAGATGTTATGGGTAAAAACCAAAATTAATATACTGGAGTTGTTTAATAAAGTGTAAGTAAAACTGGTAAATTGTCCCCCCTCACAATATATTTGTTCTTTTACCCCTCAGGTTCGGATGGCCATCAGGCGTCGAATCGACAAGAGTCGATACAAGTTTGGAACTTCATCTCGCCGGCGGACGCATACTAATGGCTCATGCGTGATGGCAACCTCATCAGAAGTAGTTCTGGCTGTAACATTCCGCAAGAACGTTGGTGGTTCAACATCAATAGATCAACTGTCACAGGAGATGAAACCTTTCACGGAGAATGTTGAACGCTGAGGGCGTGCTTCATGGTCACCACCTCCACTAGACTGGTACCCTGTCTTTACCCGCAAGGATACAGACAGGTACTTGCTTTTTCAGAACCAGAGATTTCATTGGATACAATGATTTCATTGGATGAACGTGCAGTGACGTAGGCTTTTTGTTTGTGTTTTGATTGGTCCAAGAGTACGTTTGGCAGCTGCACTATTCGGTCGTCTGTATTATCAATGTATGTGAAAGGTGATTATGAACGGGGATTGACCTAGGCCTGAGGCCTAGGCCTCTGGCTTTATTCACGAGCCTCGAAGTGTGACGTCAGATGTTCAGGCTACACACTACTAAACAAAACATACGGAAAATGCTGAAAGCTGAGGGCGTGCTTCATGGTCTCCACTGCCACTAAAAAGAAACATTCCATGGAGTGTGTTAGACTCGATTGATCTTTGTGTAGAATGAGGAACTGTTTAAAGTTTGATTCAAATTTGTTGAATGTTACCATCGTCTCGGAGACCTTTGTTCTCCTTAAAAGATTTGTCTTTACGTATGTTCACTGAAGTAGGGAACCCAGCTGCAAGTTAAGGGAACCCAACATGGCCTACAAGGAGCGGGTTGTACGTCGCGTGTTATCGGGCCATCTTGGAGGCTTCCGTCTCAGTAGGATTCGACCCCGAGCACACGGGAAGCAAGTCAAGAATGATAGCCTGACTCGTCAACCTATGTTCTGGACATCTTCTTACAGGTATTTCATTAACAGGTATTCCATTTAGCCTAGGAGAAAGACTCTGCTAGTGTCGAAACATCATACCATGAAAGATTTCTTGCAGGTATTTCAAAACCTAACCCCTAAAACTTGCCAGAACAAGAATCAGACATTTTCATGAGACATTATTTATTGATGTTTCATTTTTCTCGAGTGAAATTTGGTACAAGTCTCTCTTCATATAGGTGATTTGGAAGTAAGAACAATATTGCAGCAAATTTCGTAATGTTGTCAGAAAAGAAACTAAATGTCTTTCGTCATGTGGCAATGGTGCACTGCAAAATCAGTGTGTTAAAATTAACAATACCAAAGAGAGTTTGCCATGATCGTCCATTGGTTAGACTGCAGAACTTGCGAGCACAAGGATGTGGGCTCGAAAAGTATTGGCCAAAAGTAAAGAAGTCAATTTTAACACCCGAGTTTTTACAGTGTTGGTTTTCCTTTTCCCCAAACGTCTCTTGACGATGAGTACCCTATGTTGTATCCCGGAAATGAGGCGCTATAAAGTACAGTTCACTTAGCATAAAGGGACCAGTCTACTTTTCCGAGCAGCTGTTGATAATATGTAAAAAGATACTTTTATATTATTAGTTTCATATCTTTCTTTCATTGCTGTTTGTGCTGTTAAAGTTCTGATTGTGGCAAATATTTTTTCTTGGTGCTTTCATTCGTTTTAATAATTTATGCACAGTTATTGTGAATAGTATGCTTAAAGCATCCGTTTATTGATGGTATTATTGTTATAGGAAGCATTATACGATGTTTTCTTTTGTACATTCAACCTGAGTGTTTGACTTGTAATATTTATCTTGTACATTAAGTATTTTATGATATTTCATTGCACTTTACAGATTTATCCACTGTTTATTAACACTAAAGAAGTCGGTTTCTAATAATGCATCATCACGATGTATGCACAAAGTGAGACATGGTAAAACGAGGAGAGCAAATGGGGGACGTTTGGGACGCTTGGTGGCAGCAGTGCAGACTTACCAGGTAAAATCCATTGGTCTGCCCTTTACGAAACCACGGTTTCGGCTCTGGATTCGGCTCTAGTCTCCGTTATCTCGTCAAAGCCTGACTGAGCACGTGCGCAAAGCACGCGCCAATTGTCAAAACAACCGCGAGCCAAGTTAATTCAAGCCGAATCCGGAGCCTCAGCCGTGGTTTCGTTAAAGAATGTAAACTAAGAAAAACAATGGGCAATTTACCTGGTAAATCTACTTTCACCTAGCGTTCCAAAGTCACCCATTCCAGTTGATGGAGTGGGTAGTATGTGAGGATCAGATGAGTTTTGTGGAGGTGAGGAGTGAAAGTGCTGAGCAGCTTTTGAGGAGTTGATGTGAAAAAGTGTGAATGGAAGGAGTCTCCTGATAATAACCGCCAGCGAAATCTGTATGGATACAAAAACATGGGTTTTGTCACATAGATACCGAAGACGGTGTCAAAATAAACGTTGTATGGTGCTAATATAACACCAATAATGTTTTGACAGAAATTAGTGTTATTTTAACACCATATATGGCGCACGTTTGTATTCTTTCGAGGTATATGTGCGACAACGCCTATGGTGCCAAGTGTAACATTTGGTGGAATAACTGTAATCAGTTTCCTTTAAGAGGTTGACGGTGAAAATATTAAATGTCTTTACTTGCTTTATATTTTTATTTTCTGAGGTTTTTTGTGAAAGGCAGGATGCAGAGAAGATGGAATGTGTATGGAAGAGTGCAGGGAATTTTAGAGTGCGCTGAAAGGAAATATTTGAAAAATGAGAGGAGCAAAAGTGCAGAGTTGAGAGAAAGTGAGAAATAATTGAGAATTGAGAATTGGTAGTCGTGGTGGCGAAGGTATGTCAGTAGACTTTTTCATGTATGGCCATCTAATGTTTCTTCAGAAATAATCAGTTGCACCGAACCAGGGTTGGAGGTAGCCATTGGTTGCTCCTAGAAATATATCCGTTAAAAATTCAGATATAGATGATTAGAAATGTGACCTGTTTTCTCCCTACTGCCCTTTTGTCTTGTAGTTCCTCAGTGTGGGTTTGCTTGTTAAAAAGGAGCCTTAAGAACATTTACTGCCAATTATCAAATTAACCTAAATTTAACAACCACTTGTCACTTTGATATCTACTGAACCGTAAGCTTTGAATTCAAATTCAAACATTGGGTGGCTGGTAGATTGGAACTGCGCTGGATCGCAACAATTCAAAATGGCGTCAAGAGTAAACTAATTTGAATGATGATGAGAGTTTTGTTTAGATTTTTTTTGTTTTAACTTTCAACAAAAAGTTTAAACAAAGTTTCCAAACAGAGGTTATCTTTAAGTATTGTATTAAATAGATTGTAAAGATATCACACTTAACATATTTTATCAATTAAAGATCGATGGTTCCGCTCTGTACATACACTGACTATGTATACATTATTTATAAATAAAAGCATTTAACTTGACAATGCAAAGTATAACTTTTTGTACCATTGTATTTCTTTCTTGAAAGCAACCTCACTCTCTGCTGCAAGCACTCAGGGCGCCCTCTGTTGTTGTCACAACTTTTTAATCTTCAGAAGATTTGACTTCAGTGTGGATCCCCGATAAGTGACATAAGTATTTGCCGTTAATTTTTACCAATATTATTTTGAGACTTCTAGGGATACCTAGCAACAGAATTTTAGGGAAAAAAATATTTTTCATTGAAATGTGTACATTCTAAGAGTTTGGCGAGTCCTGTTAGACACTTTACCTCGTATGTCTGCCGCCACCTAGCGTTCCAAAGTCTTCCCTTGTGTTGTTGGAATTGTGAATTGGGCCGTATCCGAATTGGCGGCTACACTGCTAACTTTGTAGCTATTTTAAAAGGACATCCTAGTGCATTTAGACACGGTAATTTAGCCGTTGTTGTAGTCATAGCCGCCAATTTGGACACAGCCTCAAAGGGGAGCAACACGGAATGCAAGCCTAAAGGGTTACTACTATCATCGCTCCACCATGAAGCAAACCGTCAAAAAGACTGCCCGGTAATGAAGGTCTATATAACAACCGATGTCGAGTATCCTGCTTGCATTTTCTATGCAAAGATCAACAGAGGGCGCTCACAACATGGCATATTCAGGTCAGAATGGAGACTTTGCATAATTTAAACGAAGCAAATAAACTTTCTCAGTGCAAGTGTAAGGAGTTTTGAAAATTACCACAGTAGCATGTTTAATAACTCCTATATTTTTTTCAAGATATCTGTACAATGTTCGTTGAAACTGATAAATAGTTAAACCTCTTTATAATGTTAATTAGTTAATTGTATTAGTCTTAATCTCTGAGTCGACATCATACACCTTACGCTAAAGAATTCCATGTTTCTCTCCTGGTGAATATTCTATTACCATTAAAGGCAGTGTACAGTATTGGTAATTACTCAAAATTATTATAAGCATAAAACCTTACCTGGTAATGAGTTATGGGGAGATGTTGATAGTATAAAACGCTGTTAGAAACGGCTCGCTCTGAAGTGATGCAGTTTCCGAGAAAGAAGTAATTTTCCACGAATTTGATTTCGAGACCTCAGATTTAGAATTTGTGGTCACAAAATCAAGCATCTGAAAGCACACAACTTCGTTTGACAAGGGTGTTTTTTCTTTCATTATTATCTCGCAACTTCCGCGACCAATTGAGCTCAAATTTTCACAGGTTTGTTATTTTATGCATAGGTTGAGATACACCAAGTGAGAAGACTGGTCTTTGACAATTACCAATAGTGTCCACTGCCTTTAATAGTGGTCTGATTAATTTTCTGTTTATAAATAAGTAAAGGTTGGTCCTGAAAAAAATGGTGGTTGACAACTTCACGTTTTGATCAGTATGCTCTTTTTATGAGCTAGGTCTGGGAGAGCACATCTTTTTTGATGACAGTTTTTGGACTTTTGCCCTTTCCTGGACGGCCTGTGCTTGTTTTATTGTTTTGCTTTTTTTTTGTCCGAAGAATTAAAATAAAATAAAATAAATAAAATAAAATCGTATTCATGAGACTGATGCTTCAGCATTCTCCTGAAGACGATCAGAGTATACTGATCGAAACGTTGAGTCGTTAACCACCGGTTCTTTCCAAAAACCAACGCTACTTAAAAGGGATGTTCACATAGTGAAATCTTATTTATACTTCCACCATGTAAAGTTTCCAATCCTACTCATTTGTATGGTGACTTAACAATTTACGAGCATTGGCAGAATCAATATGGTTCCGTGCTGTATGATTTGACTTAGCGTTGCGAATGGGTATGAGAGTTTAAGTGAAACCAGTAATTGGACATAGTCGTGTGATTTGGCTCCAAATTACACAAAAGCATTTTCATATTGAACCTGTCAGTTTGAGTGAATGAATTGGGAGGGGGAATCAAATTTGCACATTGTTTTGAACACCAAAATACTGTGACTGTTAAAACTTTATCAATTATTAAGTTAAAATGAAAATCAGATAAATTACAGGTTGTGCTATAACAAAAAAATTAAGAAATGAACATACAACTAAATCAATTAATTATCATTACAATGAAAGAAACTCACGGATAATATTAAATACAATTCACTTAAAATTGACATCCTAACATCTGGTTAAATTTCTTGTTTACATAAACATTATATTCACCTTCAAACAAGTACAACTATCCAATCCGTACACAACATACACAAATAAATATTTGATATTCAAAATCAACGAGTATAGTTTTCACCAAATGTATGTTATTTAGGTGCTCTATTTAATAGTAACACGCCGTAGCAGTAGGGCATACAACTTTGCAGTATTGTAACATTTTGTACTTGTACTTGTGACTCGTTCCATGAAGATTTTACAATTTATATTTACCGTTGCAGGCAGTGGACACTATTGGTAATTACTCAGAATAATTATTGGCATAAAATCTTACTTGGAAACGAGTAATGGGGAGAGACTGATGGTATAAAACATTGTGAGAAACGGCTCCCTCTGAAGTGACCTAGTTTTAGAGAAAGAAGAAATTTTCCACGAATTTGATTTCGAGACCTCAAGTTTAGAACTTGAGGTCTCGAAATCAAGCATCTGAAAGCACGCAACTTCGTTTGACAAGGGTGTTTTTTCTTTCATAGTTATCTCGCAACTGATCTTTATTTGTTATTTTATGCATATGTTGATATATACCAAGTGAGAAGACTGCTCTTTGACAATTACCAATAGTGTCCACTGTCTTTAATAGTAACACGCCGTAGCAGTAGGCCCTACAACTGTGCAGTATTGTATAGCATTTTTTACTACATAAATTAGCGAACGAGAAAACACCAGATTTTCTAGTAAGGTTTGTGGGTACACCGTGTACTGCCATGCCCCATCGGGGGCAGAGGGTACAGTCCCTAAAATAAAATAATCGAAATAATACATGAGATTCAAGCCCACGTTGAAGACACACTTAATGCCGCCGTTGACACAATCTATGGTTGAATTTAGATCTTCCAAATAGTTGTTACGTAATGATCGCAATGAACGTTGCTTACGTAATGAACACAGTCAATCTCAGATTGACTGTGACGAGATTTGAATAAGCTGCAGGTGTAACAGTCTTTGATTTGATCTAATGGAAAACAACGTGGGTTGTCTTTTTATATTTCTATGCTTGATTTAAAGGACTCAACGAAAGTGAACAACTATAAAGTGCAACACAACAAATCTTGATAGACATATACGTTAGATTTGTTGTGTTACATTTATGTACGGGGTACAAGTAACTATTACGATATTTCTTTGAAAGCCTTTGCTCTTTGCTGAACAACACTTTATGAATACAAATGCATGGATTCCAAAGATGCACAGACTATTTTCACTCGTAGCATAAGCTGGAATACAGTGTTAGAAAACAAATCGCAAATCTGTTATTTATCTCTGTGCAGTAAAATAATCTTGACAGAGATCAATTTTGTTTTTTGAGGTATAATTTTAAATTAGCCATCACGTGGTTTACTACTTATTTCGTTTGTCTCTGAACGTACATCTGAGCACCCGTTCATTAGCATAGGGTTAATACACAACGAATAAAGATACTATAGACAGATAATGAAAAGGCCTGCGAAACACAAGTTTTTAAGAAATATAAAATAACCCATGATTTACAATTGTATTTACATTTTGTTAAAAGCAAAGATTGAAGTCTTTTTCCTTCGTTTTGTTTGCTAAGCAAACTAAACATGCAGCTATTTATTCGATTACGCAGACATAATTTACACAGAATATATTTATCTTTCTTCAAATACACTTCTTTTTTCTTATATGCACTAACAACCAGATCACTGGTATCCTGCTTGTTCTGCTTGTTACAATTATGCGCCAGCAACCAACCAAGCGCGATATCAACGGGTCAAAGGTCAACCCGAACTTTAGTTCACTGGTATCTTGTTTGTAACGCTGGATACACGATGTACATGACAGTACGTAACCAGCGATAGTGGAAATGTGACCATATTTAAAACGTCTGCTCGGTTCTCCCGCATGTCAAAATGAAGACATGTTTGCGTTTTATTCGACTAAAAGACTCTATTGAAACTCTGACATCATTGGGAAAAGTTCCTTGGTTTTGTGGACAATGAAGACTAGTCTTAAGGAAGTGAAGGTAACGGTATTTTATGGAAAGAGACGGACAAATTTCATTGGCAGTGCAACTTCGTGCCGACACAAAATAGTGCTCATGTACAACAACGTCGCACGTACAGTTTAAAGCATAACAAGTGGAACAACGATGGTGCTGTGATGGAAGGTTGTTGACCTTCAATTGAGGTAGTAATTATCATCAACTTTAAAATTCACAATTAACTGGACATACGTTGACAGTCAATGTGCCGTTGAAACACTACAGAAGACCCACCAACATGAGCAACGCGTGCTCAACAGTCGTTGCCGTGCAAGGAAACTCCGACGAGCCACCATTGTTGCGACAGTAACTTAAACACAAGGAATGCGTGCAGCATATTTGGGAACAAAAGCAGTGCGTTGAAAAGATTTCATGCAAATGAAAGGAAAAGACTAACGTAAACTCAACAAAAGACTGGATGGAAACAGCTGGCAATAATAACTACAAAACAGCTCTTCAACATTCAACAAGCCGGCCGTTTATAAACCCATACTTACACGAGCAGCGCAGACAGGCCAGAGATGGTGCACTGTGTCGGTGAGTAAAATACTCTGTATAAATTCGTTTTGATAAGTGCCAATAACAGGTCTCAAAAGGAGGGTATGATCCAGTCAAAACACGCACCCTTAAATAAAACATAATTAAAAATTGGCTACTCAGATAATGACACGGGAAATTACAGTAGCCGTATCCTGCCACCACTTTTTAATAAAATTTTATCAAAAAGGAATATCTCATTTGAGTAAATTAGATACTAATTTAGTTCATAATGAATGAAAAAGTTGTGGAAGGAAACTTTGTTCCATGTTAATACGTTTGAGTTTAAATAAATTAAAATGTTGCACTGTGATTCTGTACCCTAGTAGGCCTACAGAATCGCTTGGTCTTTCACCACCCCTCATGTAGTGGTCCTTAACAGACCAGTAACCTTCATTTTTGTATATAAAGCATGCGATTTCGAACTAGAAAGACAACATGCAAGCATGCACATTTTAGACGGACTGAAAATTATTTACATCTCATGTTAGGTTTCCATATGAAATTAATTTCATACTTTTTACAGTAGTTCTCGTTGGTTTTAATTAAATATTCCAACCAAAACCATAATCCCTATATTTGAATTTTTCAAGAGCAGTAGTTACTTCAGTCACCATGTTTTTTTCTCGATCTACAGATAAAATGTTTTCAAATAGTAAAATGCTTGCTCATGTTTTTAACATTAAAATGCTTGTTCATAAATAGTTGACAGTTGAGTTGCTTAGCTTAGCATGCGCAGTCCCACTTAGTCCATGTTTTACTTTCTTTGTTACAATGATCAAGTTTGTAAATTTAATTTACTCGTGAAGTACCCTTCTACTTCATCTATCATTATACATTAATTGCAATTCATGCATTGAAACTTTGATAATAAGGCAAAAGTCATTTAAAAATCATGCAAGTTTAGTTTTCTCATCTACAATGGTGCTATAGTTTAATCGTAACTATACCACGGCCACTTTCACTAATATAATAATATGTAGTACTCTTTTCTTATTTACAATATCACTGAGAAAGTATGTTAAAAGTTCTACAGTTATAAGTTGTAGTATTTCATCAAGAGTGTATAATATTTCACGATGATACCTTTTTTCTGCAATGCCCTCCTCTTGCGATCATTTCAGAGTGAACATGTTGTCATGGATTAATCCATGAGTATCAACAGTCCAGATGAACTTCTGTAATGATCGGAAACTGTTGTCAATAAGTTGCTCATCGTTCAAGCTGGAATTGTTATTACGTAATAGGGTTTCACCTTGTCCTTGTCCTTCTAAGGTAAAGATGGGCGGAGCTAACTTTCCAAAGTGCATCTTCACTCGGTTCCAATTGACATAAATATCCATATCTCTATAGTATACAGTCCGACACCTTTTTAGAAATCTAAAGAACATGTTGTATACTACATCTTGTTTATTTACATCTCTACAGCTGCTTGTATGTTACATAAGTAAACCGTTATCACTTGTGACCTCTCGTTTTGTAGCGATACCAAATGTCCAGGGAAACAGTCTGGTCCCGTATTGATTATCCATGCTTTGTTTGCAGTGGTATACCGGGTGTCCAACAGGGTTAACCGCAGCGAGATAATTGGCTGTTTAAAGTCACGCGTTTTACGTCAGAATTCACTGTCTTCGACGACTGGTCCCGTATCGGTTATCCATGCCTTGATCGCAGTGGTATACAGGGTGTCCAACAGAGTTAACCTCAGCGAGATCAAGGGCTGTTACAAGTTTTTTAGTCAGACTTCGGTTGTCTTTGACGACTGTTCGTCATGGTCCTCTATGAGGATACTAGGACAGACGTCTTGGTCTGCATTCGCGTTGCAATCCCAGGTGTTGTTCTCCTCGAGGTTGTAAGTTTCCCCTGCTGGGCTCTCGGTCTCTTTCGGGTTGTCGCCCCCTTCGTCCGGAACGATTTCCCGCCCAGACACAGTCGTCCTCCCGTTTCCGATGTTGGTGGGAACAACCGGTGGGGGCGCTTTATTTAATAACGGGCTGTTCTGTCCTTTGTCGATACTCCTTCTGTCGTTGGGGGACATGGTTGATACTGTTTCAGTGATAGTTGTATTCATGTTGCCATAGCGACCACCGAATACACTTCCTCGGTGGCCCCACCGGTAGGAATACCACTTGCGACGGATTTGCATTTTTACCTTGAAAAGAGACAAAAACTCCGTCATTTAGATAAAATTCTTTACCCAAAAGTGTTGATATAAAAAGATGTCTTGCTGTCCAGAAACGGTTCTTGTCCCTTCCCTCATTTTAGATAATGTTTTTCTTTCTCGTTTTTTTCGAAGGTTATACCATCAATAAGACTTCTGCCTGGTCTAAAAAAATTAATTTAATCTCAATTTTGTTTTATTTCCCACTTAGTAAATCGAGTATATATATGTAGTTGTTTCTAATGTATTGCTTTAAGCAATGCAATATCATGAAGATGCAAACAAAATAATGATACATGTATACTTGGTGCGTACAAGTGCCACATTACTTTGTGTCTGATAAAGCCAAAAATAAATTATAAATTACTCTATAAAGAACGTCCGACGCAGCTTAAAGCCAAAACCAAAGTTGGCTATTAGTGAGAAAACATCAAGTTATATCATTTTGCACCTCGTGCAATATAGGCCCGAGCTTAATGATTATGAGCTCTTTGTTATGCTGTAATAATTAATGCAAAGCATAAAGAAAGAAAATGTTAAACTCTGCCAGGTAAGGCCTACATACGTCTACTGCTAATTGCCATTAATAGACTAGAATTTGTTAATTTTTCAAACAATTCTGATAGCAGTTGTAAAATTAAAGCAACTACGTAAAAATGTTGATGAGTAACGACAACTTGTCACACAATAAATATTCAGTGTAATTATAACGCGCACTATTCAGGGAAGTCACAGTCTTGGGATGGGGCGCCCTCGTTTGACATCAAAGTGCCAGTCGTTTGTAACCAATGTTGTCGGAAAGCGTTTGCAGAAAAATGATTATTCAATTCAGGATGAATGGGCGTACAGTCGACATGCGAGAAATCTTGAGCGATTGAAAGAAACCTGATTGCACTTCTGTCATTCCCCATTCAATGTACCTTTAGTTGCTTAGTTGTAGTTATAAAAAAACTGATTTTTAAACATGCATTTTTTGATGAAATTCGTCTCAAGGTCACGAAAAACTGGCTGATGGCTAAAAGCAATGTTCGGCAAATGGTAAAAGCTGTTTACTGCTGTTCAGACAATTTCCTGAAAACTGACCGAACAGAGCTGGTATAAAATCATAACTTCATCAGATAATGATGTTGTTTTTTAAGTAAAAAGAAAGGTGCAAGAATGCATGCAAAAGAAAACGTGTTTCTACTTTAAACACAGTCATACTTGTAAAATATGAAAAGGCTTTCATGCAAAAATGGGGCGGAAAATTTCAAAAAGAAAACAAATTATTCATACTTATAAAAAGAAAGAAAAATTGAAGTGCTGTTACTTGAATTAAAAAAAAGAGTAAAATTAGTGTGCGTAGGGATTTGGTAACACACAACAACAAGGCTGTGAAGTCAAACGACTGACACCGACCACGTGACGAGGAGTTACCCAATCAGCGACTAACTTTGGTCTGACGCGGGCGGCCGGCTGTAGAATGTGTGGTTTGCGTCAGAGTTAAATTATTCATACGCCTACGGATCTTTGTCATTACCTCACCGTTGAAGAAGCAGAATATACAAGCAACGAAGAAACCCTGGAAAGTAGAAAAAACCAGAAACAGCATCAGGAAAATGTAAACACTTCACTGCACAGTAATTATTTGATAAAGCACACTCGTAACACAAGCTCAGAAATATAATGCTCTAAAACAAAATGAAGGTTTAGTTAGGTGGGAAAGTTCTTACTTGTTTTCGTTGGGAATGATATTTTAAGATATTCAACCATAAGGTCTGGTTCATCGTGTGTGACATTTAACTTATATATCTTACTTTTCCCGCCACATCTTTAAAACCATGGGGAGTCCAAGGTTTCTCTTATAAAAACTAAGGGATGCGTCAAAGGGCGAAGGCTGCAAAATTTAAGAGGTACGTCAACAGAGATCGCTACATATGTTACATTGATGTCACTGTGGGGCTTAGTGGGCTTATTGGGGATTTATTTGTTCCGTTTTTTTATATTTTTGTTTCCGAGATTTTTTTTAAAATGTTGCGTAGGCCGTTTGTTACATGGGGCTCCTTTTGACTTGCTTAAAAGCATCAATTATTGGAAATTGTAAGTGTAAATTGGATGTAAACAAATTAAATAAACCGTACAAAAGTTGTTAAGTTACAAAAGTATGTATTCTGACCTGAAATGAGAGCAAGACGGCAATGAAGTAGTTATAAAAGGTTTCAGCCACCTTGTTACCCTTGGGTTTGACTGGGAAGAGGATATAATGTAGGCCAAGCAATGGAAGCAGGATCAGGGTGGCTCGGACAGCTCTCCTAAAGAAAGAAAACAAAATGTAATTCACTGCAAACAATGCCATAATACCATGTGGTGTTTGTGGTGGCACCATGTGTAAACCTCGTTTAGTGTATTCGCATTATTTACCGATTTGCTTCATTGTGAATTTTGTTTCTCAAACAGCACTGCCAACAGAAAGGAGCACTTTGGCAGCATGCGTAGTACATTTTTTTGAAACATTTTCTCACCATTCTCTAGAAAATATGTAAATATTTTTACTTTTTCTTTAGATACTGCCTGGAGCCGATTTCTAGAAATTAGCTTGATGCGCCAAGACCTGAATGAGGAACAAACTTCGGCGACAGCTTTGCTGCTAACATGTACTCATAAGGACGTCTGATGTGTTCAGTGTATCTTAGACGTTGTTCAAACAGGGTAAGTTGCTTTGAAGTTTTCAGTGAGTTATAAAGGAATCAAAAATTGTATTTGAAAAGCCTTCTGACAAATGAAAAACGAAAGAAATTTACAGCAGCAACAAAAGCAACAGACGCATACAAAAATTAAAAAGGTTTAATTACGTGTAGGTGTTTGATCCTGATGCAGGAGTTGCACGCAATTTAGTGACCAAGACTCGAACAATATTGAGCAGTAAGATCAGGTTGACCTGAAGAAGAAACAAATCAGAAATGTCAAAAACAGGTGTTTTTTAAGTCAAGGTACAAACGAACTTCTACAAATTTAAAGGATTAACTAAAAATTTAGCGATAATTTATTCGTTTATAAAGAAAGTTCAAAATGTGTTTTGGAACGTAATTATGACATTTAAAGCAAAAATACAATAAACGGCATAAAATTGACAAACGCACATCAGTTATATCAAATCATTGAAAAACACAAATTACAAAACAATTTTCAAACAATTTTAGTATATCCTTTTTTTCTAAAAAGCATCTCGCTTCATACTTACAAAAAGAACTAGTATGATAAAACTGGCGACGCACCATTCGTACTCACTCTCCGCAAGCCAACAGCTGGTGGGAGAAAAAACAACAAACACGAAATTACTAAATGTTATTAAGTGAGTTTGTTTGTCAAGTTTTCAGTCGAGTTGTTCTGTGTTCATTGGATTCTCTTAATAGGGTCGGGAGGTCCATTAGAGGACCTCGTCCTGCCGGGTCCAAATAGAAACTCCAGTTATAGGGTATATTGGTCTATATTAATGAAACAGTAGTATATGCTCACGGTGAGCCCTCTTATAGCTTACCAAATACCATAACCAGCTTTACACCTTTATGGATCCGTCGGCGCCTAATGTGATAGAGCCTCTTAAGCAGAAACCAATGTTTAACAAGTTTCTGATTAGCAGCAAAACAAACAAAAGGGTACCAGTCACTAATTGTAGATGTCATAAGGTAGCTTGTATGGTAACCTTGTTTTCGATTGGATCCAGTTGGGACCGTATTTGGTGCTGTTTATCTGCAATGAATGGTTTGCACTTCTGCTAAAGGTTGTTGTTTTGCAAATTCTACATTTTGTTCAGCGCAATGAGGTATATTCTTAGTGTAATAAAATGCTTTATATCTAGAACTTACACTCCTTGGTGGTAGACCAGCATGAAGCTTGTGTAGATTGTAACGGGAATCATTGGAAGGACTGGAACAAAAAAAAAAATTACACTATTAAACTAATCCTCAAGAAATAGAAGGAATATAGCGAGTGGTATAACATAGATGCATAATGTTTCCTCGAAAGAGATTTGGGAGATTGTTTATTCTCTTGAAGACATAGAAGGAGGCAGTTTACAGTAGTTTACTGCCACACTGTGCATCCTATCGCTTTGTATATCCATGAACTTGTTATGGCGCCCTCTGTTGTATCTGGTCGATTAACGTGTCCAAGTACAACAACTTTGTATTCTTGGATCAGCGTTCACATGCACTCTGTCCATAGAAGCATTTGACACGTTTCAAGATGGTGGAAGTAGGCTGCCACCTTTGATGATAAAAGTGATAATAGTGTTGGTAGAAACACAACAGAGACATCTTTATGGCATGATATTTGTTTAGGTTACTTACCCCTTCAAGCAAGTGAGGCGATGGTTCACATAACTCCTGAACCACACATCGGAAATTTACTACCATTACATTATCTGAAAGGTCTTAATACACTTGACCCTTGCCGTGACCCTTGACCCTCATTTGACCTTGACTGTCAGTTACTCACCCCATCCAATAATGTAGTACAAGTGAAGGCGATGGTTCTCGGAGAACACAGCCACCACGATGACAGTGTGGAGGTACAACCCTTCACTCAGCATCCAGAAATAGTTGCACGTGTTGAAGTAGTTACCAAGCACCAGGAGTATCTTACAAAAGGCCTGCACAGAAATAAGAAATGAAGATGTGTCTTAATTGGGAGGACTTGACTATGGCTGAACCATCGGCATTTTGCTTCGAAGGCATCTTTGACGTTTAGGAAGATGCAGTCGGCCGTGGACTTTGGTAATGGCTATCAGCAGCAATATTGAGATTAGGCCTAGAGGAAGGTGTCATCTAGCCAAGAGCCAAATCAGAGTGACTTTGACTAGTATGTGGCTATTGTCTCCTGCAGCAATATTGACATAGTATAGGATGGTGCAGTCATCTAGCCATAGCCAAGCTTGTGGAATTGGCTGTGACTTTGGCTTATGGCTTCAGTAGCATTTATGAAAGAGTAGGAAGATGCAGTCATCATAGCCATATCCAAGTCAATGTGACTTTGGCTATTGCTAAGGCAAATGTCTTCCATGGCAGTGAAGGTAGATGTAGGTTAAGAATGAGCAGCATTGGATGTGGCTATAGCCCTGGCAGCCTTTCATTTTCGTATTATTTGTATCTGTGTACAGCCTAGAGGAAGAGTCATAAAATATGGATAGATGTAGCTGTGGCGTTATGTGAAGGAGAATAGACTCGTGTAATAGATTCATGGTCACACGAATCTACAAAACACCACACCAAAACTTAAAGGATTGTCTGCGATGGTGGCTGGAGTTTGCGTGTCAGCCTTTCACTTTCTTATTTTATGTATCTGTGTACAGCCTAAAGAAAAAAAGTCATATAGTGATAGCTGTAGCTGTGTTGTTATGTGAAGAGAACTGACTCGCGTAAAGATTCATGCACACGAATCTACAAAACACCACACTTAGACTTACAGGATTGTCTGCGATGAGGGCTGGGTTTTGCGTGACCAATGCAAACCACTGAAGCCACACGATACCACACAGAATGAAGGAAATGAAGAGGTTCTTGTGAATCGTCACTCTAGGGCACCCTAGGCTCCTGAAAATAAACAAATCAAACATGAAGTGAATATGAATCAACGATCGGTTTGGATGTCACAATTTCAAGAAGGGAAATTGTTACTGCTGCATTGCAGAAGGCATCAAGTACAATTTATAATACATATCTTGGAATTGTATTTGTAAAATGTTTCCATTGACTGTGCAGTACAAACGCAAACGGTATAACCGCACATTTAATTCATACGGTTGGAGCTTTGTGCCCTTTAATTTATTGCGATTTGTCTATTGTATAAGTCTACCTTAGGGAAATATCCACAATATAATTAGATTTTCCCTTTGAGTTAATTTTATTTCAGACTAACCTTTTTGTGCGTATACATTAATTTGATATTTGCCCTTAAGCTAGTTAGATTCAGTCAACGACTGCCAGTATTTTTAACCTTTTTTTGTTGCTGTGTTTGAAGGCTTAGTATAGCATAATATGCAGTCACAAAAATATCAGATTTTCTCATTTCTTCTGTATTTGGTTATGTACAAATCATGCCCACAGGAGGTTTTCAGGTTACATGCTTCAACAAACCTGATTAACATTATTTTTTTGAGCGAGATAATTGGAAATTTAATGGCTCATTAAATGCTAAATTGTAATGAATACTTTACATCGAACCTATTTAAACATTCATAAAGAAATGTGTGACTTTTCTAGGTTATTCAAGCCATGAATGACATCAATGATGAGTTAGAATTCATGTAAATAATGCAAGCAGTAATCTTATAGTATCTTACTACTGAACGCAGGTGCAAGCCCAACGCCGGCAATTCACTATTTCCTGTTATACTTTATTGAACCATGTAGAGAAAGGACATTCCTCTTTGATGAACTAAGACAAAAAAAGTCAACGGCCTTCAACTTTGAGGGTAACGATTGTACAGTACACGTTGAAAACGTGGCGCCCGTTGCCGTCTAGCATCCGCCTCTTTATAGACCATACACTCTCAGATTTTACTCTCCATGAATGACTGTGCTTGGGTCGAAACGTCAGCCCATATACCAGTGCAATTTTGAATCTCATACACAGTGGTGACAGCGACTGACCATTCTCTAAGAAGGTCGCACAGTTTTTCCTTCAAGCCTCGATATCAGTACACCGTTTCAAATGAGAGAAAAATCTAAATGGCTGTACTTTGATCAGAGGCGTGTATCTGTTGTCCACGATTGGAATTCAGCCATGGTTCACTGGCAGAGTGGCTGAATTCAACCAGGCCTGAGTCCACAATCAGTTCACGCTCGTGTTCCTCAGATTTTATCAAATTTTTCGCTTGCTCCTTTTGTACTCGACATTTCAGCAGCACGTTATAAGTGCACTTTAGTTTTAATTGAAATAAAAGAAAGTTCGCTTGGATCGCCACTTCATTAACATTCCAATTTGAGTCCACTACATATTGCCATTAAGATTCCAGCACCGTCAAAGATTTACCAAAATTGACGACAAAACAATACAATACACTTGTTCCCCATGGCAAAATATTTTCCAAGCAATAATAATATTCAAGAGGCAAACAGATTGTTGCGAGATTTCTTGCTTATCGACTGTAAACATTATTGTATGGATTGGATAAGACCCACTCGAAATCTCAAAATCACAACCGGGAAGTTGAACAGATAAGTAGAAACGCCTTATTTGAACTGCGGATGACGTCATTATGACGTAGTTTGGTTACCTGAAATAGAAGAATATGAAGCTGGCGATGCAGAGAGATATGACCGAGAGTCCGTAGCCAAAGTAGTAGACAATGTGAACGTTGGAGTCCTGAAAAAGAAATATAAATGCAACAATTTAAACAAAATTAAAAGGTATCTTTTTTGATATCTATTTGAAGTTTACCGCGTCCTCGAGCAAACTGTGGTGTTTTTTTGTTGGTATAATGGGACACGTAGCCACGCGTCATGTTTTATTTGAAGTTTTATTTAGTCAGGGTAGCCTTATCAGTGCTATAACTAGTTTCACACGAGGTAATTTACAGGCAAGTGGTTCATGAATTCAAGGCAATTCTCCTTGAAAAAGAAAGGACATTCACATTCAAATTGAACGTTCACAAATTTTTCTTGAGGATCGTAAGAGTTTGTTTGAAATTTGGCTCATGTGCTACCAAAGTAGCATGCACTGCAGTTGGTTGTTTCCAAGTTGCCTGTAAAAAGTGTCTCCCTTTTCTGACAAGGCCCTAAGACCCATGAATACACAAACAGTACAAATATGATATTTTGCTTTCCCATCTAACTTGTGTTTATCTTAAAGAAGTTGTAATTCTGAATGCAACGTGCTTCCCTTTCATGGCAAAGCGAGAGAACTCACCATAATAATCAAATAATTTCCATAGCTAAGTCCAAAAATAGGTATCTTCGCCTTGGGCTATGAATGATAGTTTAAGAGCATAGAACGATGGTTCATTCTTTAGAACGATATGGTTTCATACTATCAGACTTTGACTCGGTAAAAAAGGACTTGGGTACAAAATCAACTTCATAATGTCACTTAAAACTGCAGCTGCCAAGTTTTGTTCCTTGAGTTATCTGACGAGACATTACACACAGGCTGTGCTAATATTATTATAGCATTTTACCAGATCTTCTTTTACACGGTAGTTGCACGACGTGTAATTTGTCCACGTGTCGTCCGTCTCAGGATGTCGAAACCACTGCCCATTCGGCATACATATTTTGCTCGCAGTCTCTGCCAAAAAAAATATAGCAGAACATTATGATAAGGATAATATGAGGAACATTTTTTGCTTTGTATTTCTTCAGTTACGATCAAAATTCCTCCATGCTGGCTTCTCTGATGGTTGTGCCGACGATGAAATTTTCTCAACAAAATGTTTTTGAAAATCAAATTTTCTCAACGGATGTCTCCAATTGAGACGTGGGGCTCATAAAGTTGATATTTATTTGTACATAACATGTAGAGTCACGTCTTTGTGCTATATACGTTTCTAGTCCCCGAATGGCGTTTGTGGGATCGTTGTGCTGGGGTGGGAGCAGATTGGCCATTTCCACCCAAACACCTCAACGTTTTCCACGAACCAAGTTAAACCTTCCCTCACAATCACTGAATATGAAGCCGTGCTTGCGAACTTACGGCTTCGGCAGTGGCTATAATGGTCGTCGACAACGAACATAGACAAAGCCATACACATTGCCGCTGCCACAGTCTCTAATAATTCATACATGGCTTTAGTCCCTCAATTAGAACGAATTTTGATACCGTTTTCACCGAACCAGTTGCCCCATAACATCATTATCTTAAGTCTCTTGATTTACAATAACTGTGCCAGACAAACACTAAAACCAATATTGTTAAATAATTCCAGCTGTCGTAAAAATTGTTATAATCTGAAAACACATAAATCGAGCCCCCCTTCCTCCTTCAAAAATTTCTGTATCCCTCTTGGGTGTGGTGTAGACTCTTGACTCTTGTAAATTGTATTCATCAATCATGATTCTAGTTTTGATTCAATGCGTAAACTGTCTTTGTAGTGTCAATGACTAATCACTTAAATATGCATTATAATGACTCACAAATTGGCACTTACTGTTTGGATTAGAGTCTGGTATCCACTCCGGACATGGTTGCACTATGGTGGATCCAGCACGTGTGTAGTTCCAGCAATCCCACGTGTCAAACGTCATATTACAGTACACGTATTCTGAATGAAGAGACAATGGTAAGGTGACATTTAGAGAACGACGAGACTAGATTTAGAGCTGTCTTGTGCGATCGTTTTAACGTAATTATTTACTAATGGATCTTGCTGCCATATTTGATGATGATGTAATAAGCCAATGATAAGATAAGCCAATGAACAACAACCTTTTGACCTCTACTAGAGAAAGCCTCACTGCAGTGACGTCATGTGCACACAAACTTCACGTTTATCATTTTCAGTTAATGATTTAGATAACTTTGGTTGCCCTCTGGTTAAAATGGAACTGTTTTCCGAGACACCTTGATGTCCAGATGGGTGTTTAACTGGAGACTTTGGAACGCTAGGTGGCAGCAGACTTATCAGGAAACTTTCCTTTGTTTGAGTGGTTCTGAACAAAGGGTGCGTTCGTTTAGCTGCCCTGGGTCTACCGGTGTGTGGAGTGTTTTTTTTCCAGGACGAACGTGGGTAATTATCTGCACATGTTCGTCCTGGAAAATAAAACCGTCATACACCGGGGTCGACCCAGGGAAGCTAAACGAACGCACCCATTGTAACTCTGTTGCCACCTAGCGTCGCATAAATTCCCCATTGACACTCAAAACTGACCCCTACTACTGCGACCCATATGAGTGACACCTACCGTCATCTGGCGGTAGCTCTGTTCTCATGCGGTATTCACATAGAACACTCTCGTTTATGTGTCTCTCTCGTTGTTGTGGAGTCTGGGTGTCCATCTTGTCGCCGGAGATCACCCCAGCCTGTTGGCAATATATACAACAAACAAAGATATTGACTATTAGAAAGACCGCCAACCAGATATCTCAGTTGGTAGAGCGCCAACAGAGGTCGTTTGGTTCAAGTCCCGCTCCTGTCATTTCGGGGGGTTCAAACCATAATCAAACATTACACATTCAGATCCCATGTGCTTTATTACTTAATAACTGAACAACCAAAAGAAAACCCACTCTCGGCTCGTAAAATGAGTTACGGCTTAGACGCTATCTGCCTATTTGAGGATGTACTAAAAAGTGCACATTTTCAATATCACTGACGGAGCCTTCACTGGAGCTGAACTAAAACCATGATTTCGAAAAGGGCACATGAATCAATGTCTATGAATCAATGCATGGGTGAACTACTGCACGAGTACCTAATTACTGTACGGCACGATCGTCACTTTGTAGTACTTTTTAATGGCCGGAACCAGACTAGTCAATAGCTGTTTTTCCCCCACTACGTCACACTGTTGTTCCTCGTTGATTCTGCAATTACTTTCTCTTGTACAAGTCTAGGTTTGTCTAAATTACTCGAGATGTGGAGACTGAATATGTTCGGTGCTTCTTTGAAAATTTAGTGTCTCCTTCAAGTGTATATTTTACCCAATCTTTCTCACAATGTTAACATTTATGATTGGTACCCTGACGTTGATATATCGCTTCGGTAAAATATGCTTTAACTGTGATGGCTTGACAAATTACTGTCTGACGGTGACCAGACCAGACACATTTGCAGCAATTTTCACACAAACAATTATACTGAGAAAAGCAAAGGACCTATCCATATTATTGTTTGCAACAATAATATTTTGACTATAGATTTTGCCAGTTTGTAATACGATATGTTTAGGTGACTGTATACATTAGTCCTACTGTAACTTAAAGCAATCCCTAATATACAAGTAATCTGCAAGAATCGATAGAATCTTGCCGACGGTTGTTTTAGTCATTCATTATTTTATTTTATAAGTAATTAATTTGATTGTAGGTAACTTCCTGTAATCTTCACCATCTGCTGTTGATTGAGATGAATGTAACATTAATATCAATCAATTATAACCGGAATCCCATGTGTGTAAAAGTCCCTTCGGCTGTGTATACATCTAATAACCAATATGCCTCTATATTTCGGTAATGCACCAAATAGCCGTCGGCACCGACAGAAAGTACTTATTTGCTATTATTACTAAATTGTTGCACAAGCAAAAAAAAGGTCGCCTACGGAGCATCGAAAGCCTAAGTGGTTATCTAGATTTACCCATCACCAAAACAAAAATCGAATACATCGATGTATTCGGATTCACAGGTTATTTGGACTCTAAGTTTATCTCAAAGTGCATAGATGTTTCCATGTTATTTTGATCTAGTTACTTGAGTAGAGGAAATGCACTATTGACTCTGAAAACATGTTTAAGTCAAACATCAAACGAGTAAATTGCATTTTCCTTGTGTGTGAATCAAAGTGAACGTCTTGTGTATCGTGGACTCAATGTCTCTTTTCTGGTTCAGTGTCAACACAATTAGCGCGTGGCGTGTTGTAATGAAATTGTCACTGCTCATAGAAATTCAATATGAATAAATAAATCAGTACGGTGCACTTTTCCCACATAAAGGTCGTCAAACGCATTCAGTGACACTGACAAAGGTTAAGGCCATTTTGTGTTTATACAAAATCCCATATACAAACCTAATATCAGTCTTTCTTGTTATCGTGTTAACCTTTACGACAAGACGCTCATAATAGAAAGAACGGATTTTTGGTGTTTTTTATAATAAAAAAACATGGCCTAAAACAGATAAAAACACACTCTTTTTCAGTGTCACTGAAAGTGTTTGACGACCTTTATGTGGAAAAAGTGTGTACACGACCTTAAACCTAACTTAAATGTCATCTTAATTATTTGTCTAACCTTTTCACCAATACACTCAGTCCTTTTCCGAGTACTCGTTAGGGATTCGAACCCACGACCTTTGCCATAGCAATGCAAAGATCGTGGGTTCGAATCCCACGGCATTTACTACTGAATAAAGACAGTGCTTAAAGACAAACTACGTCACTTCAGAGGGAGCCGTTTCACACAATGTTTTATACTATATCAATCTCTCCCCATTACTCGTTACCAAATATTGCCGATAATTATTTTGAGTAATTACCGATAGTGTCCACTGCCTTTAATACACATCGTAAGGGTACAACGAAAACAAATAATGATTTTTATAATGGTGTTCAAACAAATTAAGGACAACAATCTATTATTGAATTCATGACAAAGATATAATGAATCAAGCTCTTGAAGCTTTTAACATGACTTTAATTGGGAGATTTTACGTTTGATATTCTTTGGCGGGTCTTGTTAATCGTTTCGACATAACAATGAACACGTGACGTCAGAATTACGCCATACTTACGTTTAGAAGAACAACTAGAACGAGAATGAGCCAGGTATGGACAGGTTTCTTGTAGATGCTTGTATGATCACCTCTGGGTGTGAACCTGCACAATATAATAAAGAGAAGAAACAAGATATGGTTAAGATAAATGCTATGTTATTTTTTAGACTATTTTTGTCACTGTGATTTATCGACGTATGTAGCCCTGGCGGCCTTACACTTTCGTTTTATACCACAGTGTACAGCACAGAGGAAGAGTCATATTATTTTAGGGCTACGTCAAATCCTATTTTTTGTATAATTTGTATTGTATGGCTACATTTTTTTCAATCGGCACTTTTGCTGTGTGATATTGCACGAAATCAGATTTTAACTAATGGCATTGCACTGTATTGTTTGGGTGGCTATTCAGACAAATTTACCCGAACCTAACAGTGTCATGTGTCCACCCTACCTCAAACTTCTCATTACGTGTCCAACATCAGAAAAGATTGGCAGTCTCATTATGATCTGAGCCTCATTCATCCATTGATCAAAGGAAGGTCTGATCCAACAAAATGTAATCCAAAATAATCCTGTCCCAAAAGGTTACGTTTTGATTGCAGCTTGTAGAGTGCGTTTTCCATGAATGCCATAAAGTACAACCCAACCATACCACTTGATGATTGCATATTATGGACGGGTGGCCTGTAAACCACCATCAAAAGTTTGAACTTACAGTTGGAATATACATCTATAGCCGTTGATATTTCATTTCAGTTTTGGCGTTTTCGGAGCGTAAAGTGGCACAGAACAGTAACAAATTATATCAAAACAATATGCACCGGATACTTCACACAGGAGATGAATGCCTTAATTATAAAGACACTGGCCACCTTTGGTAATTATCAAAGACTAGTCTTCTCACTTGGTGTATCTCAACATATGTACAAAATAACAAACCTGTGAAAATTTGAGCTCAATTGGTCGTTGCGAGATAATAATGGACGAAAAACACCCTTGTCACACGAATTGTGCGCTTTCAGATGCTTGATTTCGGGACCTCAAAATCTAATTCCGAGGTCTCTAAATCAAGTTCAAATTTGTTAATGGAAAATTACTTCTTTCTCGAAAGCCGTTTCTCACAATGTTTTATACTACCAACAGCTCTCCATAGCTTGTTACCAAGTAAGTTTTTATGCTAACAATTATTTTGAGTAATTACCAATAGTGTCCAATGCCTTTAAAGTCGGCCCAACCACTTTAATTGCATATTACATGGATGAACATCATGTAAGCCACCATCCTGAAGACTGAACTTACGGTTGGAAAACGTCTATTCATCCATACCTCATTTCAGTTTGGCGTATTCAGATTGTAAATTGAAACCAAACAGTAGCGATTAACGCAAAACAACACCATAAACTTCAACTAAGGTTTATTTTAGTGACAAATAAATCTTCAAAGGGTAAAGTCTATATTATGCGACCTTCGTATAGTTTAAAGATCATAAAAAGAGATTAAAATCACCAATACGTGACCTCAGTCCAATAATATACGCCTCCTCTCCTTTGTATTACCAAATACACTGGTTAAATTTGCAACACATTTCTAAGCAAGTGTTTTGTTACCCACTTGTTACACATGTAAAACCTATAACATATTTATGTTCTTGTGTGTGTTTGATTGCTACAAAACATTCCAGAAGGTTTCACAAAATGATAAACATGTTAAGCATCTTAACATTTTTAAAATGTGGGTATAACATAATATAATGTGTCTTTAAACTCTAAACAGAGTTTTTACAGAGTAGACTTCGTAACCTTCAGATTGTGAGCAAATTTCTGCGATACGGTCTGTCAGTTAGTATGTTGCATGAAAGAATCTTACATCAAAATGTAATTTGAAATTGTATTACGGCTGACACAGTGTCCAAAATTAAGTCGACTGAACAGGTATCCCGCTGGAATCGATACAGCGTAAGAAACACATGGTCCAATATTGTGATAACGCTAAAACTAAAATATGGCTCATGGGGTGCATAAACTGTTTTATTGATGAATCCGCAAACACTACTGTCTTTAACTTCACAATGTGAGCAGGCTATGCTGTATCTTATACTGGGTGGGATTCAATCTTATTGCTATCGATCTATTTATCTAACAGGAGGTAGGTTTGACAAAATGGCTGACACTTCTCACAAGCTCGTATGGATGTTTTCGTAACTGAAGTCGATTTGTTATTTTGCTTAAAGACAGGAAAATGAAAACGGACGAGCGAGGGGCTAGTCACAACAGAGCGCGCCTTTACGTCTCTACTCTTAACTAGAGTCAAGGGTACAATACGGACTGAAGGGTTTACGTTAATGAACACTCCTAGCTTGGTTCAACCAACGACTGGTTGTTATAAACTCATGGATTTCATTTCGAGAAAATAGAACTGTTTCAAACGGCTTACCAATCAACCAAAAGAACCCAAAAATAGTATGTATTTCCACTTAACTGCTGATGTTACACTTACGCATGTTCATGTAAGACAATCCTCATGTATTGTGTTGTCATTTAGCCTTCGAGCGAGTCTGCTATGGTCAAAACGTCAGGATATTAACATATTTTGGGGATTTCATTACGGATACACAGTATTTTTAAACATAATTTTGTTTGATAAAATCTTTTAATAGAGGAGGTGGTCACAATCAAGTAATTTGCCTGATTTCGGGGATTAATCGAAATTTAAGACTAACTTTCTGAAAAGCTTTCACTGTACATTTATCACGAATAATTACTGATTAAACCTGAACTTAAGCAGGTCACACTCAAACAATGTAACTTTTCCAGGGATTGCTCCAAATTCAATACTGGCTTTCTAAAAACCTTTCAGTGTAATCACGAATAATTACTGTCTAGACCTTAACTGAACTCTAGTATAAAGTAAAGTATTTCTTGAGTCATGAAAACAAGGTGAAACTAGCTGACTGAGTAACCTACACGTAAGGATACAAATTAACAAACTACCTCATGGCCATTTGAATTGTCCGAAAAGAGCACGTGGTCTATACAAAAAGATTCTGACGTCTGTGGCTCGAACCTACCTGGAAATTTCATTCTTAACGTGAAAAGACTTCTCACGTAACGGCTGCCTCGGGAAACTAGACTATACGCTGACAACAAGTCAGGCCTGAAATTCGATGAGACATTGTTGGTTAGCTGAAAAGCGCGGGAAAAAATCAGACGACACGTGCTGTTGTGTTTAAGATACTGTAGATAGGGTGGATACTGTAGTTGATGTTATATTAACCCTGGAGATGATATCGGAAGACAGTAACAACAATCTTTTCACAGTGGCTAAGAACATATCCAGTAACCCAAACTGCTGTTCACTGTCGGTACCATCAGTGATTGTTCTCTCTATTCTCATAACGCCATCGTTAGAAAAATGAATAGGGTGAGGGCTTCCGTTCAATGATACCCACCTTGACTCTTACTATACGTATCAAAGGAAAGATTGCCATGGATAGAGGTGCTGAAAATTATTATAATGTTATACCCTTTCCCATCGATGTGTAAGAAATGTTTACTCTGAATTACAGTATTTTCCATATCTCTTTAGATTGATTTGGCGCATTTCAAATGCGTACTATTACAGTTATTATTTAAAATGTAAACAATAAATCGTGACCGACACTAAGCAGAGAGCAGTTTTTTCAAGAGTAAAAATTCCGAATTCGACTATGCTGTATTGTCTGTAATTGTGCATTTTTCGGTGCTACGTTGGTACAGTACTATAATATTATATGACATCATCCGTAATTTAAAGGGATCCAATGGTGGAAGATTGAGCTGTCGTGAATATAACGACTACCTGTACCTAGGGAAATTAAATTGTCATCTGAAGTTGATACATTTTGCACGCTTATGTGACAAAGTGACAAAGAAATGTCAACCTCAAAAAGATAAGCGTATAAGCTAAAGTGACACATTCATTTATCATCCTGCCGAAATGAACGTGAAGTTTATTTCAATAAGTATTATTGCTCGCATTATTGCTGTTTGAGTTATTGTAACAAGAATTTCTATTTTAAGGCTTATTGTTGTTCACACCCGATTTGAATTACTATAACATGAATTCTTATTTTAAGATTTATAATTGCTCACATCCGGCTTGAATTATTGTTACATGAATTTTTAGTTCAACATTTATTGCTAGTCACATCCTATCTGAATTATTACTACATACAATTGTATTTCAAGACTTATTTTTACTCACATCCGACTTGAATTATTCTTTATAGGTTAATCCAGTTCGAACCGCGTCAACTCACTGCAACAAAAATCGAGTTATTACGAAAAAAAGAAGAAGAAAATAACTCAATTTCCCTCGGTGCTATACAACAAAGCTTTTGCAAACAAAACAAACCGATAATTCTTGTTCACTTGAGTTGAACATTTGTGCCGTTGTTGTAGCCTCAGTAACCAGTCGCCCCACTTGGGTAACATTTATCCCCACGTGAGCACCATTTGTATGTTCCCTCAGTTACACGGTAATAAAAACGCGGGGGAAGAAAATCTAATTGCGCGAACAGGTGGGAGGTAAATTGACGGCGGGAAAAAAGAAAATTGGCGCGGAAAGAAGGTAGAGGTGGAGTTATAAATGCATATTATGTATTTCTGCCTGTGGTGATATAGGGACAACTTATTTAGAGATAACATAAGAAAGATTGAAGTGTTAATCGGATGTAAAACTTGTTATGGATCGTAAATTGAAGCAACCAAGGGCAGAAAAAGCAACGTCGAATCGTCCTTGTTTAAAACAAAGAAATCATTTTATTTAAAGGGGCTCCATAAAAGCGGCTCTCAGAAGGATGATTGGCTGGCATTGAATGCATTGTGTTGTCGCAGACATAAGAAACAATAGATTGATCTTTGCTTTTTCGCCGACATAGAAAACAATATATTGACTTTTCGCAGCTTACGGTTGAAAATACCTTCTGTCTGCTGGCACCCTCGAACAACAAAATTGCCTAATAGGGCTAGTAGCCCAGTTGTAGCGCCGGCATATAACTCCGGAGGTCGTTGGTTAAAGTCCCGCTCCAGTCAATCTTTCTTTTGTCAAAGAGTTAATATCGTGATGGTGTCTGTTTAGCGTAAAAAATCACCTAAATGTCAAATCGACCGGCAATGTTGGTTTGCGACCGATTTATAAATTGAAATTAAAGTCATGAAAATGTAGTTATACGGCATTAAAGGTTTACGTTCTGCAAGCTTAATTTAACTGTCACACAAAATCACAATGCTTGCTAATAATTCCGGACACAATTAGGAAATTGGAAACTCCGATCAACAGTGACATTCAGGAAGTAATTATGTAGCTTGTCAGTTTAAAACATACTGATTGAAGATTGAAAAATCAGCAACAACAAAATTGTGAATTTTTGTTAATCGAAATTGGACATTTTTCGTTCATTCATCCTCTTGAACATTATTTTGTCTTGAATTAATTTCCCTACATGTCACTCACCGCCACAAAGTGAGGCCTTGATAATTCTCACATCAATTTCTTAAGGAGCATACAGGAATGATTAAATATCATCTCAAGTTTCTGCCGGCAACCAAAGGCAAAAAGGGAAGTCATGTTAAAGCAATCAACTAACACGGTTTCGTGTCAGGTTGTAGCTAGAGGCAGTGGAAAGATAAGCATTATATAGGAGCCATATCCTGAATTAAAAAATGGAATCAATCATTTTTTCTCTTACAAATTGGAAATCATCTTGAGAGTGGATTTTACTTCATACGAAGGACAGAGGCGGGAGAGATTTACCTCTGTGCATCATCGCCACATTTCTTTTAATGAGATGGGTTAGGTGTTGAAGTTAAAGATAATGGGAAGATATGGTTCAAGTGTTGCAGTTTTAACATGCCAACTCTCTTTTGCAGCTTCGTAGCTTCAAATGTTTATTCCATACACAATTTGATTATTACCACAAAAGAGAAACGTATACAGAGGATGATTTTTTCGAAATGTATTTTTTTTTTTTTTTTTTACTAATTAATGAGCATTAGAGGCTGGAAAGATATACCTCTTTGCCACATTTCTTGTGAATGAGGTGGGCTCGTGTGGCAACTTTCCCCTGCCAGCTTCAAATCTTTATTCCATACACAATTTGTGTATTACCATGGAAATCATCTTCAGAGTGGTTTTTACTTAATAAGGAGTGTATAGACAGGATAGGTACCTCTTTGCATTATTGGCATCAATCTTGAGATGGCTAAGTGTTGAAGTTACAGCATGTCAATTTTACCCTGTAGCTTCAATTCAAATGTTTATTCCAGACACAATTTGTTTATTACTATGGAAGAGAACTAATGGCAGCGAGGACCATGATAACAGTCTATGTTTGTCACGCAAACCTAATGTTCCCCCAGCAAATCACTCAGAAAACAAACAGGCACCTGACTATTTCCATAGCCTTGGTTTTGTCTCAAGGAAGATAATAGACCCTTTTCGAAACCACGGCTTCGGCCTTGGGTTCGGCTCAGGCTAGCTTGCCCCCGCGGTTGTTTTGACAATTATTGCGCGTGCTTTGCGCACGCACTCAACGCTCCAGACGAGAGGACGGAGCCTGGAGCCGAAACACTGGCTTCGAAAAGGGCAAAAGATGGATTCACCCTTGGAAAAGGTCTATTGTTAATGAGAAGTTACCGTGGTAACCAGATATCACTCTCCTCTACAGGGCTATGATAAGGCTTTGAAGGACACTCAAAAGCAGTGAGTTTTAACTGACTGAACAAACAAACTCTGCTACAAAACTAAATTAGTTTCATTGGGATGACGGCAACGACGAAGTGTTTCTTGACAGATTCAGAGATGAATGTCGATCGCATTATTGACTGTAGCAATCAACATCCACTGTATAGTCTCATCAAAGCCAGAGAAACATTGTTGTTTGTTCACCAGAAGCGATGATTCACTAGAGCCTAGAGAGGGGCAAACATTTCATGTAATGAAATTGTAATTTGAGTAACACTTAGAACCCGAAGGTGAAAAGGTTTACGGCAAAAATTGATATTGATTAAACAATAAAGACGTCGCTATATCAACAACGGATGAACGGGTCTCGTTCGGAAAACTATTAGCTTTGATAAGTTGTTATAATCACAAAAATCAGAGTGAATGTGCACGACGGTAATAACCAATTGGTGTTACTGTCATTTTTCGAGAAAGACTTTTAGAGTCAAACCGTTAGGCCATTACTTATATGCTTTGGTTTTATACCATTTATTCTTTTGGTTAGTAAGCAGTTTGAAACAGAAAATTATATTTTGTTATTTTGGTGTATTAGATGAATACTGCTAAGCAAACAACCGGTCACAATGGCTGGTATATAGTCAATTTGTGGCCAACAGTTTTTCTTCAGACCAAACGTGATTCTCAAATTCTCGTGCTTGTTTTTTCTTCTGGCTTTTGAAACGTGGTTACGTTGGTCCATGGGTTAGTTCACTGGCTCGTAATTTGTCTTCTGTTTTTGACAATCCATCAATGGTTTGGCAAGATGATGCCAATGAGCTTGGTAATAGGCAGATGCATATTTCTATTACGTGCCCCATGCAAGACTAAATATTGTTATTGGTATCTTCAAGAGGCTTCATTGGCCTGTGTACATTTAGAGACAATTTCAGGAAGATGATTATTTCCATTAAGACGAGGCTGTATTCTTTGAGCCAACCGTGCCTGAATGTTCGGTACTGGGCTTACGGTTCTCGTTTGGCACCGAGTCCCGCATTGGCCTCGGCAGTACGTATAGCCTCATCTCTCGATCCCCAGCGCGTCCTCCCTCAGGACACGCTGCAGAGACAAGACGAACACAAGGCCGGGCATCCCCAAAGGGGCCATAGCCCTAATTGGACAAGAGGACCTTGTCCTGATGATGCGTTGCCTGGGATATCTGTTGGCTGATTACTTTAGCTGTCACTTGCCAAAGGGGGGACACGGAAGAAACATGATCACACAGTTAATCATTCCAGTATGTACTATCACACTGGCACTATAATTATGTTATCAGCCTGCAAACAATGGGAGATATATCATTAAATATATATATGCCTCTGAAGAAGGTCCGGTTTGGATTGAAAGCTATATAAAGCCATCTCCCCTGCCAATGTTTACACCCATAGACCTTATCGCAAATACCAATGCGCAAGCGCAGACTGTTGAATGAGGTGCATTGTGGGATATATATGGATCAAATTTGGGTACCAGCTAAGCCACAATGCACCTAATTCCAAGCTTTACGCGCGCGCCCCGGTATTTGCGAAAAGGTCTATACCGCTATGATGGTAACTTAATCGCAAATGTACTTGCATTCTATACATATTTAATTCGTAACTTTGTGTGACGTCTCGCTCAATTCGAAGCAATGTAATTGGCATAAATCCTCCCGACAGTTTTTAAGTTTTAAAAATTTCCCTTCACTTGATCAATGATATAAGTTTATCTGTTTAACTTTTTAGTCAAAGAGTCGTGCGGGAGTGCTGATTGTACAAGATAACTTGATACACCTAATAATAAATCTGGCTCAAATAGAAAATTTTGATTGAAACACGTCTACGTCCGTTCGATTGTTTAACCATGCTCAAGTATTGATATAAACCATAAAACCAACCAGCCTGTGAAAAGTTAATTTCAATAGTTGGTATCGTCTTTGAGATATTGCCGAACATCTGGAGCGGTTTTGTCCACACAGAATTAAGAACAATTCATAAATCTAACACACAATCTGAGAAACGTGGCTCAGATTGAAATGTTTTCTAATCGCTCTCAATTTGACCACATTCATTTGAAGGGAATCGTTTCTCAAATTGTTATTCATTGTCAACAGCTGCAGTGCTTCTCACAAAGGAAGTTTTTATTGTCATTAATCTTTTTTGAAGTAATTGCAAAAGGTTTAGCCTGCGCACAATTTCATAGAGCTACTTAAGCAGAAAAATATTGCTTACAAATAGTATATTAAGCAGAAAATAGTAGGATATCAGTCACAACTTGTACATGTAACATGGTATTCTGGCTGGTAACCCTGTTCGATAGCAAGCATTTGTGCTTAGCTACTTTTTGTGCTTAAGCAGCTCTAAGAAATTGGGCCATGCCTTTAATTGCCTTTTGTTATAAACAGCTCTGTTTATACAAGTATTCTCCGCACATTTCCTTCCACTCTTCCTTACTGCTCAGTGGTTCTCAAATTGGTTCGTGTATTGACTACACGCCGGATCCCCTTGGCAAGACCCAACAGAAATTATTGTTAACAGTAGGGGTATTCGTTTAAACCCCATGTCCAATAAAACTAAATTCGAAAACCCTCTTTAAATTATACATGGGTAATTCACATGAAGTACGATCTCGCTTTCTGTAACCGGTCAACTGTGTGCAACGACACGCCTCAGAAAAACCTGTACTTCCAGAATGTACTAAAGGTAGACATCAAAATCAATCCATTAAAAGTTCGTCAACTTCGGAAACCTCTCTTGCTTTTTAATAAATTAAGACACTCGTAAGCTTTTCACATTTTCTAAGGGGTAGGGCTGACAATTTACAGGCTCGAAAGCGTGCAGAAACGTCTCCAAATGTCCTTTTCAACTTCATTGACTCTGAACGCAGACAAAATCGAATGAGATCTTATGCACCTGTAACTTTCAGTACGCTAGAGGTGTACTTTTTGACATGTAGGAGTTTTTGAAAGCAAGTGTTACGAAAGCACATGAAGTCATTAAAGTGAAAATGTTGTGTTGTTATTGGGCCTGACAATGTATTTTTTTTCTTCTTTGGGACATCCGTGATGGCAAATAGCAACTTGTCATTTAAGTTGTCGAGCTACTCTTCAGATTTATGTCTGTACTTGGGACTCGGTTTATATGTTTCATCGGACCGGACATACATTGCTTTTGGTGTAATGAGCGGTGTTCACGCGTGTCGCTTGTAAACATAAGAATTGACATAATTAGTCTGGAGTCGTATCATGAATGGGCTACGTTAACTTCAGGACTTTTATACAAATGTCTAACTCATATTCCAGGCAGGGTATACTTTGGGTAGCTGCAAGACTAGTATCTTCACTTGGTGTATCAAGACATGCATAAAATATCAAACCTGTCAAAATTTGGGCTCACGATCGCATTTTGCAAGAAAACATGAAAGAAAAAACACCTTTGTTGCACAGAATGGGGTTATACTGACCCAGAAGGGGTCAGGCCCCACAGGATCAAGATTGGGGTTCAATTGTGACCTGGAAGTTTTTAGAATGTAGATACTTCACTATGCTGGTTACATAAACGTGTCTTGTCAAAATTAGGGAAACTACAAGCCAATTAACGACAGTTGTATATCTAGACATTGCGCATTTACGCATTACGCATGCACACAACTCCATAGGCCTACTCTTTTATGTAAAATAGTGAAATTTTCACTATTCCCAAGAGCCATATGGCAGACAACCCTTTTACAATCAGAGAGAAGATGAGGTCAGAAGTCCTGTTCGCATTAGACGGTAAATCCTGACACGATTTCTACTCCATCTAGCTTAAGTTTCTTCCATACAACTCCACACAAGCAACAGACTGGAGGGAAAGCTAGTCTGGCAACTCCTTTATAATTCAGTTCTTTAATAATTAATACGTATACGACGTCTGACAAAGCTGATCGCCAGATTTAAAGTCTGGTCCCCTATAGTATGATAAGCTGTTGACGTGTACATTCACCCCGAAGAACCTTGCTGAGTTTCATCTCACAGGGACGACCTCGTTTCCAAATGTCAGTAAATTATATGGAGCAAGGTTCAACCATTGCTGGCAGAAAAACAGTAAAATGGTGCGTATATCAAAAATAAGCAAGGAACCAGGGGTCGATTTCACAAAGAGTTAAGACTAGTCTTACCTCGAGTTAGGAATAGTTACTCATCCTAACTTGGGACTAACTATACGTTTTTGGTATTTCCTATAGGACTAGTCCTAAGTTAGGACTAGTCCTAACTCTTTGTGAAATCGACCCCATTGTAATTTTGTAACTGGTAATCAACACGCTAATGGAAAAATTATCTGTGGAAGTGGGCTCAGGTTGCCGTCAACATGCCATCTTACCCTAAACTGTTTGTGACTGTGAAGAGAGAAACATGTGGGTGGGGACGTGTTATCTAGAGTAGTTTGTCAACTTAAATTATGAACTCAAGTTTTGTCTGTTGTGCGATCGCTTCAAATCTTCTTTTTGTGTTTTCAAATAACCTAGTTTGAAAAAATATTTTAATTTATAATGACTGTTAAACAACTATTTTGTAAATTACAGTGTAATTTACAAAAGAACTATTTAACAGTCATATAGTCATATATTTGTGAAGTGAAAAAAAGTATCTTAACCAATATGTATACTTGTTAGTTCACTTACACTGCAATACTGAATTAATTACTTTTTTTTAACGGCAAACAAAATATAGCTTTGATTTTCAAAAAAGACACCAACCCAGTGCTTACATGTTACTACGTTTGACGTAAAAAGCCATACACAATACAAACAACAGCATTTAATAAAAACTGACAAATAACGGCAAGTAAAAGGTTCATTTTTGATCTTGCAAGCAATTTTACTTTACAAACACAAATCCCCCGTGTCTTTACAATCTTTAAGACTTCCCTGCCGTTAAATATCACATCCAATTAAGGGCTTAAGATATCAATCTACGATTCATATATTTCCCATTAAAGAGACGCTAGCCAGCGCTGCAGACTTGAAAAGCAAAAGTAGACAATTGAAAAAGGAGGTTTATTTAAAAGGAAATGGACCGCAAAAGAAAGCATTTTTCCTGATGGGATTATTATTTTACAAAATAATCCAACTTAACCGTATTATCTGTAATCTATATAGAAGGTATGACTTGATTTTATGGACCTCGCGCCTGTTTGTGCATAGTGTGTCGGGGCGACTTTGTAGGGGGCGACATTGTGAGGGGCGAGTTTGTACACGGAGGGGCGAGCTTGCTGGAGGGCGACTTTGTAGGGGGCGACTTTGCAGAGGGCGACTTTGCAAGGGGGCGAGATGACTGGCATCGCATGCCCGATACCTCAAGGAGGCAACGAATGCGATTGCCTCCATGCCCCCGGTCATTGCCTTGGTGCCCTTGAAATGCTCCAGTAGAAGTTTACAATATCCATACAGGCCTGCTTACGGATCCCGTTGTGGGGTTCCTGCGATTACTGTTCTAATTCTAAAATGCTGTTTTTGTTTAGTCCAAGTGTGTACATGCGTTTTTGTTCCTTTTTGTGTGTGCTGGTGTGGTGTGTGTCTTGCCAAAGGTGTGTGGTTGCTGTTTAATTTTATTCCCCTTTTTGCTTGTGTATTTTATATAATTTTGTTGTGTATATTAATTGTTGTTCTCTTAATGATGTCCTTTTAATCTTTTTAAAATATTGTATCATAGTTGCAATTCAGTTTTTATGCTGTGATGGCTATTGTCAATAAACCTTTTATCTAGCTATCTATCTATCTATCCCTTTTCGAAAGATTTCTTTCGAGGGGTTCAAGTTGAACAAATATTTCCCTTGCGTGGTCCATTGTTTCATTGTGCAATAGACCCCCACAAGAGCACTTCCGTAAGCTTAATACACACAAGAAACGTCTATTCACGGAAGCGCAGTTTATTTCAGTTGAGGTATTGAAACTGCGACTTAATTGTTATCATATATAAAGTTTATAAAGACCCACTGTTGTTAACATGAATCTCAGAATGTGAAATCTTACTTGAGAAAGAATAATCAATGTGGAATCTGACATATTATTTCCGACTTTTGTATGAAGAAGTCAACAGATTGTAAGTCGTATGCCCAAAGAAGAGAAAACTTCGAAGAAAGGATGAACACAATTGTTCAAACATTAAATTTTGTGCCTTTCTTATCTTACTTAAGAAAGAGTGATTAATTTGGAATCTTAGATAGAGGGAGACATTATTCCCTAAATAACAGAAATATTTCTGTATGAAATATTTATCAAGTGATTACGTTCAGATTTCAAGTAGCGGACCAAAGAGTTCCTCAAAATATTGTAAGTCGTTATAGGCATACATGAGAAAACACTTTGAAGTAACGATGAACAAATTTCTACAAGCATAACTTTTCTTGCCTTTCAAAATCATTTCCAATGATGACAATGATTGAAACGAGTCTACTTTCCTCCATGGTGATGCACCTTCCCCCTATGTGTTTACTATTCATTATGCCGCCCTGAATCCTTTTGAGTTTGAATTCTTTTCTTATAGACTTTGCAACATGACACCCTGGTTTGTTTTAAGAGTTTACACACAGATGAAAAACATGTTTTTACATATATTTATTTCCTTCTAATTTATTCCCTCTCACGGAATGCATGTGTCTGGGAAAAGACAATGACAACTTCAAACCCTACGGTGTGATTTAATTCCAAAGGGATGAGGCATTAGTTCTTTTTCTCTCTTTTCTTTCTAGTCCAAGACGTTTCTGGATTCCGGGATTAACAGATTTTCTAGAAGCTTAAAACGGGACGTAAATGCTGTAGGGACTTGTAGAAGTTTAACTTAACCCTTAAAGTGCACCAGGTTCGACTATTAGTTTGCATGTTTGATTATTTTCTTATCATGAAACCCTCATGAACTCACATAACAAGCTTAACAAAACAGATGATTATAATACTAATAAAGGTATTCGGTATTTGATTCATGTCCGGTTAATTAAGGTATTACTTAAGGATTAACATTAACAGGAAGAACGTCAATCAACTAAGGTAATTAACGGTACTCTCCTTGTGTTTGTTGTCATAACAAACCGAGGGCACAAAAGGGAAATTAGTCGACCTCGACTGCAAAGACATTCCTGGCTTCGTAAAAATCCACAAACAACAAAAATAAACGTAAAGACGAGCAAAGTGTACTGTTCGAAACGTCGAGACCACCTTGGCTCTTTTCAGAGTGACACAAGTTTACTTTTACAGTTGGCCTACTTCTTAAAGGTACTGCAAACGTCAATACCACTCCTCCCAAAGGAGATTTTACACACGGTTGTACCCGTCAGTTTACTCACACAATCATTTCTTTAATAATTAAACCCGGTAATGAGACAATAGCACATTGTTATCTAAACAGATCAAAGTTAGGACGTCGTGACGTCATTGCAAAATAATTGGTTGGGCATTTGCTGAAAGAGTCTTATAAGTGTACTGCAGCCAATTTCACGAAACGCTAGGACTAATCCTATCACGAGTTAGGACGAGTATAAACCCGTCCTAACTTAGGATGGGTTCAATGCGTCCCACGCCTTTGGAAACAGAACTAAACTCGTCCTAAAGTCCTAAGATTAATCCTAAGTTGGAAGAGTTTGGTGAAGTCGACAGCTGGTACCTTCTCTGGCATGATCTAGTCTGATCTATAGTTTCGTTGCTTTTGTTTATAGATTTGTAAATATTTGTTTTCTTTCATAGTCAAATATAAGTCATGCGTGTTTGTGCAATGGGTGAACTCGCTCGATCTAGTTGTTTGTCGATTTTGTTTTAAGGTAATTTTTGTGTTGTTTTTGTCTCGTGTTCACGCCAACGAATTGACCTAAAAATGAAAGTGACAATCCCTGACCAATTTTTCATATTCGTTTTAGGATAAATTTATGTGACATTTGCAAGAAAAACAATTCAGCTTTTAAAAGGAAATCTTTGTTTGGCGGTACGTGAGAGATTTTATACATCAGGTTAAATTCACTTAACATTCATAGAAAACAAGATAGCGGTCCAGTATTTTGAGAACCTTCGTGTGAGTGCTCAAGGTTCACATTAAAATGTATTGCAGTTAGACGAATACAATAAGCACCAGGCTTAATATCAGTCATCTGATATTTTACCCCCAAATCCCCTTTTCATAAAATAGAGACATTTGTCTATGCTTAAACTTCCGTTGATTATTCTTCTTAACAAAGATTCAGAACAGTGCTCAAACACTCAGTTCCTTTGAGACGTTTTTTTTTACAAGTCATTCCTTCATTTATTTTGTGTTAAGGAAGGGTAGAGAGAGACAAGTATAAGATATATTTTGTAGAACAACTAGTGACGAAACATTCTGACTCTGAAGAGTCTATAATTCTAGAGTTGACGGAATGAGGAAAATACTTCAATCCCTGACAAGCAAACCAGTCATGTCAACAAGAAGATTGGATTAAACATCCAACAAAAGTTATTTTATTCGTTACTTTTATTCAATAAATGTTTCCCCAAAATAACAATTGGGTATAGAGACTCCAGATGAATCTCATGGAAAAGTGTCTGGTCAAAGATTGTCCGAATTTCTCGGTTGTCTTATTATCCCCGTGAGGAGCTCAAGCTGACAAGGGAGGACAAGAGTATAGAAGGTCCTAACTCGATTCCAATTTCTCCCACTTGCGTTCATCTGACCACACTACAGTTCTTTTATAACCAGGGCCCATTTTCATAAAGCCTGTAAGCACAAAAATTTGCTTAGCATGAAATTTCTTCCTTGGTAAAAACAGGATTACCAACCGAGTTTTCACGTGATTTTCAGGATTTAGCAAACAACAGCTGAAAAGCAGTATCGAGCAATAAGCAACAAATGAAAATTTGGTTGGTAATCCTGATTTACCAAGGAAGAAATTTCATGCTAAGCAATTTTTTTATGAAATTGGGCCCGTTTGGGAGTGTTATACAGGACAAGGTAAACAACCACTAATACAAGTATATAATATGATCTGTTTGTAGTGAAGATGCAGTCAGAATGAAAAAAGATAACTTAACAATTGGAGAAAAAAAAACATTTCATGCAAAAACATGCACGACAGTCAGGTGAAACTAGACCACAGCACAAACTCGGAACAAGAGTGATGATAGAGTTAGATCACGGCGTTCACTTGACTTACTATCCCATGTGGGTCCGTACAAGAAACACTTTGAATCCACAAAGCCAGACCCGTAAAGCTTTCCCTTCATAGACACTAACCATTCCACTGAGGTTTAATATAGGCCATTGACCACACTCAGCGGAATCAAACCCACGTCTTAAGTCCTGTAAACACGGTATGTGAGCTTACCTCAGGGTTAGTCAGCGGAAGATACATCCCAGTCTTCGACTCTTCATGCTCTCGATTCTTTTCGGTCTCACACTGATTCTAAACTCGTCTTCGGTCTTAAACTGAACGCCTCGGAGTCTTAAGACAAGACTTCCGGAAATTGCGTCTCGCGCTTTATTTAAGGGACGCGTTACCTTGGATCGGGCGAGTTGGTCTATGGAAAACGTTTGTAACCATTTGATATGATATGCATATGGTTTTCCTTTTCCTTTGCGAACTAACACGGTCCATTTTGTGGAGTCAACCAATTTGACAAAAAAATTGACTCCACAAATTGACGTGTAAGGAAAGCAGTGCAACTTCGAGGCATATGTGTGGAACCTAACGTTCTACTTTTAAAACATCTTTCTATCCATATGCATATCATAACAAATGTTTACAAACGTGGTACTCCTCACAGCACATACATAGGCCTTTTTCGAAACCACGGCTTCGGCTTTGGATTCGGCTTCAGGCCCCGTCCTCGTCTAAACCCCTGAGCACGCACATTGTCAAAACAACCACGGGGCCAAGCTATATAGCCTGAACCGAATTCAAAGCCGAAGCCGTGGTTTCGAAAAGGGCCATAGGTAAAACGTTCGCCCTGTTGTGCCCGCCAAACGCGAACAAAAGTCACTTCACTATTCGGTTAATCGACTTTTCGTGTACGGTGTATTCGGTATCGATCTATAATTTCGCAAATTGATGCGGTCTTGAAATGTAAGAGCAGTTGCTAGCGGCAGAGAGTTAGAAGAAGAAAAAAAAACTTTGTCCTCAATATCGACTCCATCAAGCGGATTAATCTGAATAAAGACCCAGACGGGAAGATGTGTAAACAGTTTGATGGCTCGTTTGACGCTAGGTTTAATTCCAAGTCTGTGTATCCGAAGAGCATAGCCAGACGTGCACTTTATGGCAGTTAAGATCAGGACCTAATTTCATGGCTGTGCTTACCGTTAGCAAATGATCGGCGCTTTCGGTTGCACTTACGTCAAGCGTATTTCACGGGTTAGCAGGGAATTTTGCCTTTGCTTGTGCAAGTCAACACGTTGAGAATAGTATCCAAGCAACTTCAAGTTAGCAGTGGAATCTCTCAAGAAAAATACTTAGCATTGTAACACGTCATAAGCCTAATAAAACTGCTTAATTTACTTGGTGGTTAATTAGCTGAAAGAAATCGTAAACCAAATTTACATACAAGACGAATCTAAATTGTCTTTCCTCAGGACAAAAGTGGTCACGCCCTTTACTCAAACCTACCTTCGGAATTTCATGTGATGTAAACATAGATTTTGCAAAAAATATCTTTAGGTCATTAAAGGTCGTCATCATTATTCTGAACATAGGTATCTTCAGGCGTACACGGGGATACCACACAACTTGCACTTTTAATGGTCTCAAGATTTCAGTATACCATCATGATAAATCAAGTTGAAGAAACAATATACATGGCAAAGCTACTTTAAGACAAGATGAATGCAAATCAGGCTGCACCTTTCACGATTGAAGAGCGGTTATTTATTCTAAAGGGCAAGATCGAAAGAGCACTCCTTGAAAATATTTTATCATAAGCAAGAAACACTCAGCCACAGATCATTTCTCTATACCATTCACATTTTCATTTGTAATTACTTACATGGAAATCCGACTCGTGCACCAAAAAGTCCTAGACATCATTTCGATTTGAAACAGAAGCATCAAGTAACAATTCCTGTAAACTCACCCTCTCGGCTCGTTCAAGAAAAAAACAAACCGAATGTTAGAGGGCCAGAGAGGAAAGAAATCTGCTTCCGCGTTTCTCAAGGAATGCTCGTTGTGATATACACCGACAATGGATGGTCGATTGTAGGCAGTGTTTTGCCTAGGTGCTGTGTCTGGGAGAAGCACTCTAAAGAATTAGGCTAACGATCGAGCGGTGAAGCGACCCGTCTATCGATGGGCGATTGAGAGGAAACGAATCTAGTCTCAAGCTTAGTTGGATTTCTCAGGCTTAATCCTGTCTATTGTTGTAATTAGTTTTTCGTCCATGCCCAGTAATTAACCTAATGGCATTGACCTCATCATCCAAAACCATTTCCAAAATTGTCCAGTTGTCTTTGATGTGTGCTGCGGTCCCGTCTTGTTTCATGGAAACAGCTTCTCAAACGTGTTTCATTAATAAAATCTAATTATTTTGTATGTTTCTTTGCTTCGACTCAGAAGTGGGACAACGGAATTTGTATTTGTTTCTCTTTTTTATGGATTTTTTTTTTACTGTGACTCACAAGTTTCGTCTTGTTTAGTATACAGCTTCTAACAAGATTAACACTTTAAGGAGTTTCCATAATTATAATTTAATTATTTTATATACTTCGACACAGAAATGGGGCAACGAAATTAAACTTCCCTAATTTAAATACAGTTCCAGCGAAGCTTTAGTTGTGTCATGGTCAGTTCCAAGTCTTTGAATCATATTTTCATGAGAGGAAAGAGCATTTGACCCACCTTCCCTCGCTGTCAATTAAATTGAGTAACTCTTTTTTTCTCTCGATTATGATCACACCCTTAAAACAGATTGGTTGAGAAAAACTCCGAAGTTTTGGTGAAATACAACCAATGCGGTGTTGGTGTCAAAACCAGTCTACTAGTTAAAATAACTTATCTGTTAAGAACACGAACCAACATTACTTGTTTTTTTTCAATAAATATTGGTAACTTTTTAACCGTTAAAAGCCATTGGACACTTTTTTTTTTAAGTTCACACAGATTTACAAATAACTTATAGGGTTTACAGAAAGACTTCTCTTGAAATATTATTCTATGAAATGCTTTACTTTTTGAGAAAAAATTAAAACAATATCAGTTATCGATATCGAGAATTACGGATTTATTTTAAAAACATGTCATGACACGGCGAAACGTGCGGAAACAAGGGTGGGTTTTCGCGTTATTTTCTCCCGACTCCGATGACCGATTGAGCCTAAATTTTCACAGGTTTTGTTTTTTATATAGACGTTGTGATACACGAAGTGTGGGCCTTGGACATTACTGTTTACCGAAAGTGTCCAATGGCTTTAACAACCCCTTTGTAAAGTTGAGCGTTCCCTATTTGCAAATATCAATCCGTTCATACACAGCAGGGATGAAGAGTAGAAATTGCAAATCAAAAACTCATCTCACAACAACTTCTTCTTAAACATATTGTGCGATCGTTCCATCCAAATACGCCCTACTTTCAACGCAAAGTACAATCACCTCATTATAGTTAATATCGCATTAGTAATGAGAAAAGCAATGTATCTTTACGGCTCTCATAACAAATGTATGAATGTTGTGACACTTAACAAATTGTGTACACACCATGGGGTTTCTGTGTGTATATATAAATCATTAAATTTGCCTTGTTAATGAGCAGTGATAAATGGTCATCATGGTCAACGATGACACTAAGTCATCTTATCCGTGTTAGTTCCATAGCGCTGGGCTTAATGTCATGGGAGCTGTGTTTAATAGGCACACAATTGTTGCTTTTAATAGCAGATAATGGTTAAGCACTATTTCCTGCCAAAGCAGCTCTGTGAATTTAGGCCCTGAGCTCAAGTTCATAAAGCCTAAATCAGCACACAAATTTGCTAGACACAAATATAGGTTGCTATCCATAATTTCATTAAGTTTACATTGTTGTCACTGGTGCCTCACTCAATATTTGCTTAGCAAAGAAACTTAACAGCTTTATGATTGGGCCCTGATCGTCAGCTGGGAATACATAGCAATTCATCAGGCCACCAGCGGCCAAAGCATCTTGTAATTTTTCTGTCAAAGACTGGCTTTCTCCTCTTGGCTTTCTCATCACGATTGAAGACGCCAAGCGATATCTTCAGCTTCTATGAAACTGAGACCTTCTCAATTCTTTTCCTCTCAGTGAATGAGATTGCAATGGCTCATCAATCGCGTCTTAAGACGGTGGCGCCTCAAGAAAAAAGATAGGAGAAAACGAAGAAAAAAACCTCCTAGCAAATACAGTGAGAAGTGACGGGGTCGGGTTCCCGGTTTTCCCGGACTAGTTTTGTCGATCCTGGTGACTTGGTGTCCGATAGTGCATTAATGTCGTATCAGTTACACGTATTTTCACCGGATAATCTCTTGCTCGGAACACCCTTGATCGTGAGTATAGGTTTAATCGATCCGGTGGTTTTGGTGTTGTTCCGGATTTGACTCGGGTGCCAGGGGCGCCCCGGGTTGAAGGGGGGGGGGGGTCGTGAGCTCTCGCCCCTGGACGGGGAGTGAACATTAACTGCGTAAAAAACTTAAGAAGTCAAATCACTTCACGGTCATTTATATTCTTGGTATAGAGGGGAATAGGTCGATTTTTAGTTCGGATGGGATTGAGACTATAACCAAACAAGCGTAAAAAGGCGCACTTCGTTCCCAGGGCGTGATAGATTTCGCCGCGCCATTTTCTCCAGCATGCTTTGCTCGCTCAAATCGATGGGGTGCGCTGCCCATGGTAGCGAGGCTGTAAAAAGGGCGTTTTTTGTTGTAGTATTCGGATAGGATTTGAAGGGTGTGTGCGATTTGGGGAAAGTTTGTTAATATGTTATTATGAATAATATTGTCTAACTTTCTGACATGCCATCAAACTGTTCGTAAAATTATACACAGATACTGGATGCATGTGAGTACATTGTTACAGTCACAAGGTAAAATCGGGACTATTCCATTTTACGAGGCAATTGTTTTTTACATAAACACAAAACCACACATAACTCGTCCACTCCATCACACTCTGACAATTCTACAACCCCCTTCTACACAACTTGAACCCCATTTAGACAAAAACCTTCTCCTCCGTGACATGACCTTGTCCCGTTTGGACAAACTGCCGGGAGCGATTATATTGGAAACGACGCTTAGTAGTGTCCAATAATTATCCATATTGGATTCCAACATAAAATGTTGGGGCGTCTCGGAATCGGAAGCATGTCAAAATAAATGATGACACGTCACGCGTTTTACAACAACCAAAGGGCAATAAACTATGTATCTGTGTGGTATTTTCTAGGATGTCAAATCATGTTAAATTACATCAGTGATAATAAAGGTGGTTTTTGGGGGGGCTTTTCTAATAAAAAAGGTAAATCTAAAGTCGGAACCATTCCCTAGTGAACCCGACTTCAAGCTGAAAGGGTTCAAAATCCGGAAAACTCGGCAGCATGAGAACATGACACATGATTTGTCAGAGGTGCGTATTGGATAACATTGGTTGTATTACATCATATTGGATTGGATTATATGCACACTATACAAGATCCATTTGCGAGTACTGAATCAAACCAACGTATCCCGGAACTCCCCTGGGGTTAAGTGTGCTAAAAGATCCGATCACTGGGATCGAGGTTGTATACATGACACCTTGGATCGACTGTGTTCAAGCAAATACCTCAACATGTACATGGTGTATTACATGAGCTTTATATACGATCAAGTTACCATGACTTCACACTGTGAACTTGTTTCTGAGACGCAAGAGGCGGCAAGTTGTTAAATAAGGGTGATGAAAAGAGAACACAACTTTTCAATATTTGGTTACAAAGTTTGTTTGCTAATGTGATTACTCCTGTAGACGCTGGCAACTCGTATTACCGTATGGAGTACGACAAGACCCAACGGGTACCATTGATACCGGTATTCTATAACAAAAAAGGTTTCTCCAGTTACCAGCGAAAAAAAAGAAAGAAAGGGCGGGATCCGACTTGGCGGCTACAGCTGCGGCTACGGCTGTTGCTATGGGTATTCCTTCCTTCATTGTAGGCCTACACATTATGATAACACATAGCCGCAGCCAATGATGTGGCTTTAAGTTGTACCGTCAGTTAAAGGTCCTAATTCTGGAGTGCCCCTTAGTTTTCGATTTGACTTGTTGATAAAGTCTCTCTACATCTTGAAATGGTTCTTAAAACACTTCTGAAGTGATTGACACTATCATAACGACTGTACTTTTCACTTGCGTGCTTTGCTATTAACACAGAACCGAAAGCAGTCTTCAATCACACATTCTATGTACATCAAGATCCCCATCACTATTTTATTAAACACGCCACACCGACCATGCAAGCTTGAAAGAACCAGGCTCAAGACGGTATAATGATAAGCAGAGGATGTACTTTACATCTTAAGAGCACCTTGGCAGTCTCAAGTCCCGTTAACATCCTCTGGGGGTATGATTGATGAGATCCAAACCGGATCAAACGGAACAAGCTCCTTAAGTTCCTGTCATAATGAAAAGTTTCTATAACCCCCTGTTGTTAATGTTGCTTTATGGTTTAATATTTACTCAGGCAGTATTGACCTTCGATCAAGTTTAATACTTAGGGACCATTTAATAATCTTCATTCATAATGTAAATCAAGTCGTTGCGAATTACTTCTCCTGCTGCACGCTCGAGGTTCAAGTTTGATTCTCAGAGAATGATTTAAAGTGATGCTCAGTTGACGTTTAGTTTTGTTGTGGGAACACCAACATTACAAGTTTTTGACTTGAGATACTGTAAATACTACTTGTATGTGTCATTTTTAGTTGTAATGTACAATTGAGCGTAAAACATGATTTCTGTTTTTTTTTCTCACCCACTTGCTTTTCTGAGATTGGGAACAAATAGCCATTCCCACACCTGTACTACTCAATCTTTAAAACTCCGTGCCAAGTGCATATTTCCTTCCATCATTTTATCTAGACTGTTACCTTCAACTCCCCTGGGTTATTTTCATCTTCAGTATTTGTTCTTGTAGCCTTTTACCAAAGGTGGCTTTTAGCCTTTGTGAGGAACTTTCTTTCCATTTTACTGTCATATTACATTCCTCTAGATTTCCTTCAATCCACACTTGACATCACTCACTTGTTTCCCCATGCTATATGGGCTAATGATTTTGAACAGTCTCTCTCATCTTTGTATGGAATCTGTTAGTTGATCTGTAATTCTAAAAGTCTTTAGACGTAACCATGCCTACGAATTGACCCTTGAAATGAAAGTGACAATCCTGACCAATTTTTCATCTTCGTTTAAGGATAAATTTATGTGACATTTACAAGAAAAACGTATCAGCAATAGTCTTTGTTTGCAAATACGTGAGAGGTTTATACATCAGGCAGAAATCGCTTAACATTCTTATATAAAAAAGAATCCGGTCTATAGTATTTCGAGTACCTTCACATGGGTGTTCAGGGTCACATGCGCAGCACCGAGGCTTTAGCACTTCCTTACTGAAACTGTGACATTTTCAAACCCACTTGGCAGAGTCATGAAAAGTTTAAAAACTCATCCGCGCACAAAGAAGCATTTTTACTTATTAGTGATGCCACTTCCATTGTTTATTACTAGTTTTGTTGTCATTGTTATTATCATTGTCGTCATTGTTATTTTCATCAATGCTGTATTTGTTCTACCTGTCTGTCCATCAGGCATCTCACCACATGCCTTGGCCTCTAGATGATACCTCCACATACTTAATTAGTTTTCTGCTTTGTAAAAATGTTTTCTTCTTCGTTACTACTTAAAGTCATTCTTTTGACTATGTATACTGTTTGGAAATGTTCATGAAGTTTGTAAAACGAGTTTGACTTGAAGATGTTATGTTTTGTCATGTTATGTTTTGTTACCAACGTTAAGGAAAATCCCCGTAGTGTTCATATAGGGGTATCAAGTTAAGTTGGAATATCCTTTTATATGTATCATGAAGTTAACACCAACCTCAATTATTTCAGCTTGACTTCAAAACGCGCATGCGATAATCGCCAAGGCATGTTGCCGTTTAGAAAGAACATTTGATTAAACGCGATCACCTTGTGTCGAGCTAAGCTCCAATTGTGTTAGTAATGATTTCAGAATAGCGTCACTTTCGTTCTAGTTCTCTTCTGATTATCTTGCTCCTCTGTCTATAAATTATTCCCCTTGATTGAATTCCCCTGATCCAGTAACCGCAAAAGGGGTACCTTCACATTATACAACTTTCGTTTCCACACAATTATTTGGTCATAAAGGCATTTAGGTATTCAAATCAGACGCGGTCTACTCGTGTGTAGTATACGCGGAGCAGAAAACACCCGTAAGGGGAGTGTGGAGGAGTTTTCCCACCGGAATGAGTGTAAGGGTCATGCGGGAATTGTGGAGGTGTTTTGCTGAATAAACAACGCTTCAGATTTTACCCGAAGGCAAAAATGAAGACATACTTCATCCAGACGAAACACTAACTGTATCAATTAAGCAAAGAAGGGGAAAACAGGTCTGTAAAGTCATTTAAAGAGTGAGGCAATTTTGGCCTCTGAATCACTTTTTACCTCATGTTCACTTTTCACCTCATGTTCAATCTGAACATTTGATTAAATATTCGACCATGAGGCAAGTGTTACCGTAACGACAATAACTTGACATGCAAAGCATAGATACAGGAATCGTTTTAGTTGACCTACATGTGTAAACAGCTGTGTGACCGTTGAGACTAACTACCGAGGACCTTTATTAACACAATATATAACTCAATTCAATGTTTATTGCCCGTATAATGGAATTTTGCTTTGTCGAACTTGTTCAAACAATTACAGAAAATTGTTGACAAGGTGTAAATCTGCATTTAAAAACCTATTTAATTGAAAACTTCCCGAATCCTTGACCCCGTTTCATCACTAGCTGACTAGTTCACAATAAGATGGGGACAAAATCTGAACCTTAGAACTTGCTCGCCCTTCATGTCTTCCGCAGCATCTAATTGCCTAGCGTGGATACCCTGAGTATCTGAGGAACACTCGACGCGGAAGATAACCGATTGTAAAGATGCTGCCAGATCGTATTGAGGCCTCAAGACACGTAGGGACAGTCCTCTTAAACCTTGCTTGATGTGTGTACCTCCGCGTGTAATTGCCGCGTCATCATGAACCACAATCTGACGGACCAAGGCGCGGGTAAAAAAAAAAAGCGCCGGTAGAAAAAAGCGCGGGTAAAAAAAGACTGGGAAACCCTACAGATCCGATCGAACGGTGCACCATTATGCAGCCGAACGGACCTGTCCTATCGAGCCGCAATGTTTAACCTTTCCAGATCCCTTTCCTATTTTTCTGACCGATACACAACAAAGGCTCGAAGACATTATTGCTCAGGCAGCTCTGACAGTCCACCTCTGAATTTTTATAGCTTCCTGGTCCTAAGTGCAACATCGATAATTTCCCCGTAGAATACGCATGTAGAAACTGGTAAACACTTACCTTGGTATTGCTTGGACTGCGCCGTGGTGCAGGCCGCGTTGGCTAACACGTCTTTCTTGCCGTCCAGCCATTTCAAATTTGTAGAATGATCCCGTAAGTGATGATGACTTTTTGAACGTAGTGTCTTAAACTTAACAGTCAGATTTCTGATAGAGTCCTAATAAAATAAATATAAGTTTCGTGGCTTCAGTGTTTCCGAAATCAGTTATCTAAACTATAGTAAAACGCTCGGATGAGGCCAGCTTTCGACTGCGTCGTCCTTGCGTCGTCAAAGTAGAACGCTGCCCTTTCAATCTGATCGAAGTTTAAACCACCTCGATTTAACCGAAGTTTAAATCTCTCAAACTCTGATCCACCACTCTGTTCACACGGTCATTGCAAAGTTGCTTCTCACTTGTGTATATCAGCTAGTTGAAAGAACATAGCTGATTCTTGCTCTCCTGTATATAGCTCAGTCTACACGCAAATCGCGTCACACGCAATAAGTCGTAATCAAAGGGCATGCTTTGCTAGCCTCGCTGAACACTTAGGTCCTCCGATGAAATGTGCGACGAACTGCAAGCGTCTTGAAGTTTAAAGTCATCTTTTATCCCTCTGCAATACAGTGGGCAATTAGAGGTTGTATTCCTTACTCGTCGCGGCGTATAACAAATGTTCCGGCCTATTCACAAACAGGCGTTCCGTTTTGACATTTATTAAATCGTGTGCCCAAGGATACTTGGTGAGCGCTGAATTTTCAACCGGAACATCACGGATTGTCCACATCTGGGACGCGGCGATCTGTAATGAGCATGATAACTCCGGAGAACCCCACTGATTGATGACTGTTAGTAGAGAGGGAGCGAGAGAGACCAGCTGATGTATCTTGGAGATAAAATGATATCATTGAGACGCTGTATGAGACGTGATGTACAGTGCGATGACTTCTTAAGACGGTACTCAACAATTCAACTCGTACACTTCTCTATATATCAAATAATAGAGAAATGACCCTCTATGATGGAACAGTAAACTTCTTATACCGGTTAATTAACAACATATTGTACTGATAAATAATAAACATTGCTTGGTGCAAAAGATGCACATTCAAGACACACCGAGCACGTCAGTGAGCGGCTTAGCGTTAGTCACCATCAGGCGCCTTCAGTTTTTACATCTCCGAGAATCATGGACCCATCTGCGTGAGGGCTCCTTTTAATAGCCCGGGCAGAGAGTGGCAAATCGATCGGGGGAGGGGCTGCCAGTATCACCGCTAAGTCACTACAGCTAGAGAGTGTTCACATGCACATTATGGTGAATCTTATGGGCTGTATAAATGTAGACTACTGCTTGCTTGATGAACGACGTACGTCGACACACGTCTCTGTGGACATCTTTGCAGTGATGGTGTTTACTGGGAATCAAACCAAGCCTTGCTGATACACGTACTGTTTTACATTTGATCATTTCGTGGTATCCTCAGTTGAATGATAAATCAAAAGTGCCATTCACTGAATTTAACATTTTTACACTTGCCTCTGAATTCTCGAGAACGCTTGTTTTCCGTGGATGATTAGTGAAAGAGATCCAATCTTAATTTTGTTTTGAGGAATATTTTCTTTGGACAGGATGATTTTGTGAACTTTTTGTAAATGCAACTCCTAAGTTAAATGGTACCTCCAAAAGTGACCTCCACTTTCAACTGTATTCTCAAGGCTCGTTTTTATTTATTTATTCGACTATGTTTTAGTCATATTTAGCCTAGGATTTTGTAAAGCCAAACCCTGTCTGTGTAACTTGGTTATTTTGTCCTTTCTTCTGTTTGTCTTTCGCACTCCCTAGTAGGTAACGAAGCCAATTTCAAATCCATTCAAAGGCATACATACGACTGCGTTTGTGCACTATAAAAGCCCTCCCATGGCAGAATTGACCCAGATTTCGTATCTCGTGGGGCTCGACCCATGTCTAGGTCAGGCTGACCCGGATTATGTGTTAAAATTACCCAGAATTAGGTCAAACTGACGCTGTATCCGAGTTGTAATCGTTATTATAATAATCAGTTGTGCTCGCATTTTTCTGAGTCAGTCTGACCCAGAAAAAGTCCACTGGGACCCGGAATCCGGGTCAATAATGACCCAGGAGATTATTACAACAAGCAGGGAATCCTTATACCAACATGTGTCAGACGCGATGTTGTGCCATTATGATACATCAACCAATTAGCCGTAAATGAAGGGGTGTTTTCATTTCAGCCACTGAGCCATCAGTTCGCATTTAAAGGGAAAGAACCTATTTAGCGATCACTCTTAAAAATAATGACAACACAAACCTACTTGGCTTATATAGCAGTACATCAGCTTTCGATACTATAAAGCATTGTGAGGACCATTTCGCTGCGGTAATGTGGTTGTGGAAAAAGATGTGAGTTTGTATCCCCCTAAATGTGAATCTGAGAGTCATTGCTCTCAGATACGTTTGATTTCTCAAACTGTGTAATGGATTGTTCTACCTGCGTGGACATGGCCGCTCCGGAGTTTCGGCGATGACTAAAAAACGCGACCACCTTTAGAAATGAAATTTTCACTAGGTTTGTTTTATTAATAATAATATCGAAGTATTATATAGCGCACGTATCTACCAAACAAGGTACTCAAGGCGCTGAGCATATACAAACTTTCAGAAAGATAGGATTGCACAGATGAGTTCTGAGACCCAATTATGTAGCACCGTATAAGGGTTTACAAGAGGCTACGGCGCATACAGCAGTCACAGCCAGGAACACCGGGGTGAACCCCCTTCTCTTTTTGATAAGCGCACCAGGTTATTTGCATGCGTTACACAACACATGGGACCAACTGCTTTACGTGCATTCATAATATGGGAGTAATCAATCGCACGGTTCAAAAATCCAAAGATGTAACTTCCCTTTAACAGCAAAACATCCTATCAGAGTTTATACCATTTTAAATCTTAAAACTGTACAGCCGTTTGCCCACCAATAATGATAACAGACCAACCACAACACACACTCTCAGGAATCAGCCATTGGCGCCTAAACCGCCCTAAAGGCACAAAATGATTGCCCTAGTAACAACAGCGTGTACGCTATGATAACGGTGCTCAGGCGATAACGGCTGCTGATGATGAGACATTTAATAATCAGCTGTAATTTTAAAAACATATTTAACGAGGAGACTGTCAGCTTCCTTGAACGAATGGATAAGTTGGTTATATGTTTACAAATGCACATTAGATATAAATTGCTTTCTGGGTTTTGATTTATGAGTACACTCGTCTGGAGAGAGATTGAGTGCTTAAAAGCCAGATATAATGATAGACGATACATAAGTACATGTTAGTAAGTATTAAAAAAAAAATACATGGTTTGTATGAATTTCCCACTCAATTCCTTTAAAATAAATGTGTACACAAAGACAGCCAGAGTTGAAAGGGTTACGGACTGCTAATAGTGTAATCATGATTTGACCTTTATAGAGGTCAGACCAATCGTAGTCTGATTACAAAGTATGACCCCTGACCCACTCAGCGGAGACTTTAAGGGTTTGACCCAAATACAGAAGTAGGCTAAATACGCACTCGTTTACAAATCAAAAAAGGACGGCCGCCGGCCTAAGCCGCATTTAAACATTAATTCTCAAAGCTTTTCCGTGAATTGTTTCCATGTCATTACCACGACAGTCCGCCAAGGATGGATAACTATTGATAATTCTTTCCCTCAATACTCCCAGGTTTTAGATCAATGCAACCAGAGGCTGATTGTAGGTTAATATTTGCTATTAGCAATAATTAACCGCGCTTTATCCTGTTGTTGTCCGAAGCTGGTTCGTGTTTGGGTCCAAGTTGCCTCGTGGGGGAGAAATATTGAGATCTAACGGCCGGTCATTAATGTCTGAACACGCTGCGCGGGCCGTACTTGAGTAGACCGACTGTGGGGAATTGGACCGTAAAAATCCCCGTCTGAATTTTAATTTAATTTACTTCGGATTATTCAACAAGTGCGCACAGTAGTTTCCGAACTAAATGAAATCAGCCAAGACAAACATTTAGTGTTGACACAAGACGAATTGCGTTCTAGTGACAAAGTGGAAATGCACGATTGTTTTTTGTTCTGTGTGTCTTTATTCTTGATCACGTCTCGTAAGAGATAGCAATTCATAGAATTCTAAGAAAAGTTATCTCTCAAGGGTGCAGTTCTCCCTTTTGCACAAAGATTGGAAATGTACACCAGAAAATAATATAAACAATCTTAATAGGTGCCGTACGAATAAAGCGGACTCTGTGTTAGGCGAAAATTACAAGTTTGTGTATAAGTCGTAATCGACTTCTTTTTTTTTGGGGGGGGGAGCTTGTCAATGTCAAACCTTGGGACTAATAACTTCTACTATTATACAAATATTGACTGCTTCAAGTGCTATGGTTAAAACTATGACTCCCGAGGTGATCCCCGGAGGGTTTTATTTTCCCGAGGCGAAAATAGAACGCTCCGGGGATCACCTCGGGAGTCATAGTTTTAACCATTGCACGAGTAGAAGTAGTCAACATTTGTTTTATAACACCCCAAACATTTCTAAATACTGAATGCTATCATCCACGGACGACGCGAATGCAGATTGCGAAAACTTTTTGTCATGTAATCCGAAATGGTTACAGACCATTAATTTATCATCCTCGTACACGCAACGGACGTCTGGGTACTGCACGCCGTGTGATAGTCTTCGCACTATCACACGGCAAACCGATGCACTATCACACGGCCGTCGTCTAGTAAAACTACGACATATCATGTGACGCGCTCTAAACCGATGAAAAGGCAGAATATTGGTAAGGGGTGTTATAAATTCTTATATACCGCTTTTTTTACACCCCTATAAAGCGCTCATTTTTGTGTCCTGCAAGGTTTATGTGGAGCATTACGTTTTTGAAGTGGGACCTATAGAATCGTGTAGTGGTTTACAAGGTGCTGTGGCGCAATATGCGCCCGATCATACCAGAAACACCTGTCCATACCCATTATCTTTACGATAAAGTGTCCTGGGTTCTTTTACGTGTAATACACAACACATGGGATCAACGGCTTTACGTCCCATCCGCAGGACGCAATAATTTGGGCACGTGTCTTGCTTAAGGAAACAAGTGTCACAATCAGGACTCGAATCCACACTCTGCTGATCAGAAACACCAGAGCTTGAGTTTGGTGTTCTTATCCGCTTGGCCACGCAACGGAAAGGCTGATCTAATTCCGATACCCTTTTCGTATTGAGCTGTACCCCCAAAAGTTACCAAGTCTCATCTCTCATGTTGCAAGTCATGTATCTCTGACATTGTTAACTGGATTGAAGAAATCTCCCACCAGCCTCTACTGATGGTAATGATGTCAACCAGAAGGAAAAAAAAACGAATACAATTGGATCTTCACTCTTGAGATTCGACCATCTTACAACGCCATTCCCATGTGGTATCCCCATTCTGATCTTCCTCATCTGCTATTGTCCACCAAAGTTCAAGATCCCTGTATTAAGGAAGTCTCCATTTCTAAAGCAATTCTGCGGTCAAAAAAGAAGAACCCCAACGCGAGGCCCAGACACAGAGACCAGTGGTGTAACATGTCAGTATCGCTCACAAATTGAAAGGAATCTCGCTGGAACTATGGCGGCATCGTATACCAGAGAGTCTCTACGGAAAGATTTCGTCCGAATTGCACTTTATCCTAATCAATTCAGTCGTTGCTTTATCCGTGCTTGCTACGTCGGTATTTTCACCATGCTCTTCGGCGTCTGTTTTTTTTTTTTTTTTTTTTTTTTTTGAAGGGACGAGAAAGAAACCAGAGTTGCCGAATGGAATGGTTTTTCTTGTCCATCTACCTAATGACTGAGAAGCAGTTCAATTCCCTTTTTTTTTTCTTTTTTTTTTTAAGAAGGAACAAAAAATGTTGCAGCGTGCCACCCCGCGAGACATCGATTTCCAGAAAAGAAATTCAAGTTTGAATAAAAGAGTCTTGCGAGAGGACGAACTGGATCAATTTATGCAGGTGGAGAACACAGTAAATGTGTATTGCCGATGCTCTCTCCAAGAATTGCAGTCGGAAGCAAGTTTATTGCCCAAGACGGTTTTGTTATCTTGCACTTCATCTTAAAGGGAAGGCCCACCATTGTTGCTTTATTTTCATGTGGACCCACTCTCTGGAATGACTTACCACAACGAATTCTTATTCTAGTGTTGAAAGTTTTCATATTAAGTTTGAAAACATCGTCGTGTGCCCGGCAAAAGGGCGTAAGGCCTTACGCCCTTTTGCCGGGAACATAAAGTAGTTCGTCCCAGTAACAAAAGGACGTAAGCAACAAAATGGCTCCTGACATGAAAAATATGTCATTTTTGTTTGTTCTTTTGCTAGAATTACCCTGAAGACATGTTTCCCCATTCCCCATGCAGAATTTAACCTTTCTAGAATGACTTTTGCATGGCAACAAATTTACCAAACTTTCCCGCTCATAATTCTTGAAACACAAATTTTAACATAAATTGCTTACGTCCTTCTGCCGGGAACTTTCCCTTACGTCCTTTTGCCGGGCACACGACGACATACTTTTTACGATATGGCTTTTTGTAATGGCTTTCTGTCTGATTCTCCTCTTTCTTTACTGTGTGGGGGTTCTTTCTCATGCGCCAGCAACTTATTTTGTGGATTTTGTGCAATAAAAATACTTTGTTTTCTTATAAATTATTTCTCAAAGGAACGCTCTCCTTCGCCTTTAAAAAAACATTTCTAGTCCTTGGATGGTGGTCGTACTTTCTGTTGTATAAGCTATTCTGACAATACTTGATGGATGAGAACGCACACGATGGAAGAGTTATATTCAGTGTGATGAGTGTTAATTACAAATTACATCAGATGGACGTAGCAAATGGTGCATGCATGTATGACTTTGTTTGCGTCTATAATATGGATGTTCATAAACTAAGCATGATAGCTATATGAAACAAGGTGATGGCGCGATGGTAATATAGCAAATAATATACAATACCCCATCAGCTTTGAATTATTAGTCATACACCTCTTAACATAAAGCCAACCGTTGTAGCTAAGCACAACAAACTTATGCTTACTGGAGTGATTTTACCAGTCAAAACATAATGTCTCATGTACCATGTGTGACTGGTATCCTGCTCATTTCTGCTAAGCAAACATAACATTGTTCAGCAATGTTTTCTGATTAAGCAGCTCTATGAAGTAGAAAGGTTTGCGGTAACACCATGTAATGTCTATCTTTAATGAGTTTGGGTGGTTCTGAAAAGAACCGTTGGTTTCAACTCGATGTTTCGATCAGTATGCTCTTATCGTCTTCTGGAGAAAGCTTTCTAAAGCAGTTCGTGTTTTTTGATCAATGGAAATAATAGAGCTATACAAATTGTGAGGGCTTGGGTTGGAAAGCTTGTTTGTTTGACTCCATCAGAAAGCACTTTTTTTGTTTTCCCCCTTGGGAGTATTAAACAAATTATTTGTGAAGTTTCCTACATGGAAAAATTAACTTGCCTGTAGGAGTGACAGAGGGCTTTTCTTTTTTTAACCTCCTGAGTCTAAGGCAGCCCCACGGCGCACCCACTGGGTTTATCTCGTCAGTCAAGGCCTCGCAATGTTTACACTTGACTTTAAAGACCCTGGACACCTTTGGTAATGTTGTCAAAGAACAGTCTGCTTAATTTCTGTATTTCAACATTATGCACAAAATAAAAAGCCTGTGAAAATTTGAACTTAATTGGTCGTCGAAGTTGCGAGATAATAATGAAAGAAAAAAAGCCTTGCCACACGAAGTTGTGTGCTTTCAGATGCTTGAGTTCGGGACCTCAAAGTAAATTCTAAGGTCTCGAAATCGAATTCAAATATTTTGAAAGGAATTTTTGTATCTCATTCTCGAAAACTACATTACTTCAGAGGGAGCCGTTTTTCACAGTATTTTATACTATCAACAGCTCTCCAGTGCTTTTTAACAATTATTTTGAATGCCTTTAAACCTTCGCCCAAAATCAACAACCAAAACAACCACACCGCTTCTGCCTCGGAGGTATTTACGAAGTGGGAGGGGGAAAAATATGCTCTCAAAAAATAATAAACTTGCACGTTTGATTGCGCAGAAATCCTGAGATGGTTTTCGAGATGGAAATCGTAGTTTGCTGTAGCGTCTTGAAGGGAAGTATTTATACCCGTCTTTATTTGGACTAGGCGCGCATGAGTGGCTGGGGTAACGGATTGCAAGTTATTTCTCGAGTCGCGTGATGACGGTGTCTTCTTTCACGTGGGGTTGGTATAAACACGAACCTCATTAGCCTTTTAGAGGTATGGTGGTCGGTGGACACTAATGGAGTGCACTTTTGGGGTTAGTGTACAAACATATATTTACCTATTAAAGACACTGGACGCTATTGGTAATTGTCAAAGACCAGTCGTCTCACTTGGTGTATCTCATCATATGCATAAAATAATAGTTCTGTGAAAATTTGAGCTCAATCGGTCGTCTGAGTTGCGAGATAATAATGAAAGAAAAAACATCCTTGTCACACGAAGTTGTGTGCTTTCAGATGCTTGATTTCGAGTCCTCAAATTCTAAATCTGAGGTCCCGAAATCAAATTCGTGGAAAATTACCTCTTTCTCGAAAACTACATCACTTAGAGGGAGCTGTGTCTTACAATGTTTTATAATATCAAACTCTCCCCATTACTCGTAATCAAGAAAGGTTTTATGATACTAATTATTTTTTATTAATTACCAATAGTGTCCACTGCCTCATAGTATCACCATAATGCTTCTACCATAATGTCTCAAATGGCTTAAGAGTGATCGTTAAGTCTTGTTTTTACTTAACACTTTATATTTCACAAGTACATGTACAAACTCTATAACTTTTAAGATTTGTAAACTGAATTATTTTTCCCCGGATGTTTTTATTTAAAGGCAGTGGACACTATTTGTAATTACTCAAAATAATTATTAGCATAAAACCTTTCTTGGTGACGAGTAATGGGGAGCTGTTGATAATATAAAACATTGTGAGAAACGGCTCCCTTTGAAGTGCCATAAATTTCGAGAAAGAAGTAATTTTCCACGAATTTGATTTCGAGACCTCAAGTTTAGAACTTGAGGTCTCGAAATCAACCATCTAAACGCACACAACTTCGTGTGACTAGGGTGTTTTTTCGATGACCGATTGAGTTGAAATTTTCACAGGTTTGTTATTTTATGCATATGTTGAGATACACCAAGTGAGAAGACTAGTCTTTGACAATTACCAATAGTGTCCAGTGTATTTAAACCTAAAACAACTCCTCACATTAGGTACAACTGTTGCAAACTGCTTGTCAACCAAAATTCCTATGGTGTGAATAAAATAAATAAGGTAATGGCCTGACCTTTCGACCCTAACAGAGTCTTTCCCGAAGGCTTAGTTGGATAAATTGAGATTTAAAAAATAATATAGGAGGTCAACTGGAATTAGGGCTGTAAAAGTGTAGTATAATGATTAGCAAATGTTCAGATGATAGTTTCTGTGCATAATCTAAACCCTAGCTCCATACTACACGAAGCATTGCAAATCCGGCTCAGTTGTTGTTGTCATTGCTATTCACCACAACAGTGAAATAATTAGCACCATAAGACCATCTAAAAACAGTCCCTATCAGCCCCAAGCCAAGAACATAATCTTCAGCCGACGGCTTAGACGCATCATTGGTCGACTCCTATGCGATGACACGCCCTCTGTCGGTACACCGGAAACAGACACGGAGTTGAGTCGAAAACCTAAGTAGTTACGGAAGCTCATGGTGCCAGCGAGACAATGTGCTCGGAATATTTTACAATTTTTTAAAGATTTTTTGGTGTCAGGCAGAGCTATTTGGTGACCCTAGTATGTGTGCTGGCGAATTCGAAAACATGTCCCCGATTTAGACTTCGTTTTTTTTCTTCAACCTCTCTCTCGCTGTCTCTGCCTCTCTTTCTTTTCTGGTTGAAATTGTTTTTATAGAAATGGTGGAGAGGGCTGCTTAAGTCCCGTAACACATCAATGGAATGGATTGTTTGTCTAGCCATTTCAAAGCTATTATAGGCCAAGTGTAGGGGACAAGGAAATCGACATCAAATCTCAGATATTTTTTATAGATTAAGGGGGAATGAACTTAAGGTAACTCTGTTCATCTAGGCTAGATATTATTATAATAGTTTGTGAGGCATTGCATGGTGAGGTATCAATGCAGGCCTTATATTCAGTCTGCGTTTGTAAAGTTCTGTGTGTCTATTTTGTTGAGTAGATTTTGTTCTTTAGATATCATTCAGTGTGCACAAACCTCTGTTATTAAACTAGATAAGGGTAAAAGATTGTTATTAAAATATTCTAATTCAATATGAAATTTTCCTTATGGGGTAATCGAAATGTTTTTAAAATGCGCTGCCAAATTTTTCTGAATAAATGTGTATTTTTGTGTATGTATTTTTTCTCTGAACAAATTTTGACACGTAAATACTGCTATTTCAGAACGGAAGCCTCACAAACTTTCGCATTTAGGCCTTTGCCAAGGATATACACAAAACACATGTAACATACCTGGCTGATGGCCGTGAATTAATGTCGGGATCCAAAATATATGTCACTTTTGGTTTTTAACAGACTTTCGTAACTAATGGGCTTGCAGAGTTAAATGAAAGCTTGTGGGGTCTCAAGTTTATAAAATCGGAGTTAGGATTTTCAAGAATCCTTCAAGGTACAACAATATTGGATTTAAACAAACTATGTCAATGTGTCAAAATAAGGTTTTAAAGGAACTGTCTGAAAATGTAAAAACAAAAAATCATTAACATTGGTCGTTATCATTTATTTATTTATATGTCGTCATGCTCTGTGTGCAAAGGCCTTCATCATCATCATCATCATCACCATCATCATCATCATCATCATCATCATCATCATCATCATCATCATCATCATCATTATTATTATTATAATAACGTACTACTGATACGTCTATCATCTCAGTGGAGGATCTGGGCAAAGATTATAAGATCACATTCCCAATTGGAGTGAAAGATGTTCACATCAGTTTGTAAGAGGAAACTATTATATTCTCACTCAAACGAACTAGCACGTGGTCACAATTAAAGGGCGCACCATTACACTCAGAAGTATTTGTTATTTTGTCGATAATTTGCTTTAAAATATATCAAGAAACCCGATTTAAATGTTTTAAAGGGATGGAAAAAAACTTAACTTACGATTAAAGTGAAAATATTTGTGTACAACTGTACAAATATTAACATTGATATATTTAAATATTTTCTGCAGGGCAATCATGATCCGAAGCACGTTTCATGAAACAACAAACTACCGTACAGCCCGAAAGACACGTCCAAATAGCTCCAAAAATAACTCATTCAAGAAAAATGATAAATTCACACCCGAGGGTGGATAAAAGGCTCAAAACTAATAAAAATTTGACACACTCGGTAAACAATAAAGAAATGAAGATACAAATCTTGGTTTGGGGTTATAGCTAGGAATGCAACACAACACGCTTGGGTTATAGACTTCACTGCTGAACCTATATAGTACGATGACACGGGTGATGACTTAAGTTGATTCTAATTTAAATTAACAGTTTCTACACAAGCTTAGGGGAGAATTGACTTTTTACATGAAGTAAGTTTTCTGAAGACGATTGAATGTCTTGTCTATAATAAAAACGGTAGTTTAATTACACTAACATTTTGAAACGGGCGAGTGACTTTTTACTTAACAAGATGATGACGTGTTTATTTTAAGATACTGAAAGGATACTGACAGTAACGCAGATTAATACTTCGTGGTATAAGTGAAACCTTCGCAAAATACTTTATACTGTAGCTGATGTAGGCTCTTTACCAAAAATGTTTTATAGTCATTAATGTAGAGAGTGTTACCAAAGCTATACATCTTCCCTTTAAACATGTTATCTACATTCTGCGTAAAAGAAATGGACTCTGCACTTCATTAAAAAAAGTACACGTCTGGGGCAGTTTCAACGTATAGGTATTTATTTGTATTGCAACTGATCATTTACTTTAATTAAAATAACGATCATGCAACTAACAATATAAACAATAGCGTGCTTGCTATCGTCTATAAATTTAGAACAACATTATAGGCCTATATGCATTGTAAGTTAATTCATACATGTCAATCCTTGGACATCACAACTGGAGCACACGTGCTGTTTTGTTTTCAAAAGCCAAGTGCATCGGGGCGGAAGATATAATATTAAAGGAGCTTTATAACGTGCGACGGAACTTTGGAGTAAGAAATTTATCAGACTAACCAACATTATTATTCCACTGTTATTAAATTGATCAACTTTAACTTCTGAATCAATGGATGTGTTATATACTCATAGATATCAATGTTTATCGGTATGAATGTTGTACCCCGGACTGCATTTGTGTGGAAATGCTAATTATTGTAGAATTTATAAGATATTGACTATGTCTAGTTGGTATGACACTACTTTAGAATTGCAAAGGTCTTGGGTTCAAATCCCTCCAGAGTAATAAGAATGTGTTTTTCAACAAAACTCGGGAAAAGGCCGAGAATGTAGTTCTTACACACATCTGTGTACTATATGGATCAACTAAAATGAATACTCTTTATCCCTGATACAAATTTAACATCATATATTATAGATGATTGACTATAACCAGAAGTATGTCACAGAGAGACTTGACAAGTCAGGCTCGGTCTGGTATTTGACCCTCCACCAGGCACCAGACCGAGCCTGACTCCAGCTACATGCTGAGCGACCTTTTAATACCACGCATCACAATGACCCAGATTCCACGTTCACTGCTGTATAATTTCATATAACATCCATATGCAATATTGAGAATGATGTATGAAGATTAATATAAGTGGACCAGATGCAGACGCAATAAATGCACGCGTCACTTTGGCCTGGGACCATGACTCCCATTCATCAGTTGCAATGCCCAATTTCGTAAAGCTGTTTAACAGAAATTATTGCTTGGCAAGTTTCTATGATAAGCAAAAATGGGTGGGGCACAAGTCGCAAGAATGTTAACTTGATATTGTTTTGTATGGTAACCAGTTTCTGTAATGAATACTCTTCTGTGCTTAGCAAGTTGTTGTGCTTATATTTCATGTCATATGGCTCTGATGTCTTTGTGACAATATTACGAAACAGCTATATTATTTGTCACAATGCATGTTAACAAAACCGATGTTTGTGAATGAAATTCAATGAGCCACAGAGCCTGGACTTCCTTCATCTACACAGCCTAATGGAAGAAATAAGAAAATCTTATATTTTATGGAGATTGCACTGTCTAATTCTTATCAACTTTTGATATGATGAAAGGGGGCACATCTCAAAACTTGTCAGGCTGTTACTTTCATAATTCTTGGATTTATGTGGAAATTATGGCACAAAGTGTAAACTGTCCCGTAATGACCTGTGCAGTATTGTGCCTGCCAGAATGCCCAAAGAATATGCAAGGTCACACTTATTGTAAAAAAAGTTCACATGGTCTATACATTTGAGTATATTTTAAGGGCTTAAACGGCCTGTATTTTTCCAGCCTTTATACGTGACCTTGATTTCTTTCATAACTTATATTTCATTTCATCGATCGACTGAATATTTCGACTCGGCGACTTGATGGAAATTTCATTCCAAGTGAAAAAAATTGAGGAAGCAATGTGCGTTTTTTCACCATCACCTATGAGTCGTTTTTTAATATAATATTTTTATTTTTATTTCCGCAACATCAAACATAGTGCAATTGGAGAACTTTACCTAAAGTGAGATACCGAGAGAAATGGCATGGCCATCTTTTGCCTTTTTATTATGTTGACAGTTTCCAATCAAAACTATACAATTGTTTCAGCCATTGCAGCTACCTGTAATTCAATTGCATTACAGTTTTGGTCAGTTAAACAACACTTTTGCATAATGTTACAATTTCAAACAAAAAGGACTATGGAACAATAATAACCACTCAAAAAAAAAAAAAATAATAAAACACTTGCAACTAACCTACGACCTCACTGGGAGGAGGTACATTATGTATACCGAATAAATACACAACAATAAACGAAAACGGACCTAAAACAGACCATTGGGGGTGGTTAACATCCATTTGCATAAGAAGCAAATCATTCAGAAAGGACATGTGAATACGGCTGAGCATTAATTATTCTGTTCACACTCAGAAAATAGTTTGATATCCAGAGTTCTTCAAATGACCTTCTCGTGACCCAATTATAGACGTCAAATATGACCAAGACACGATCACACAACCAAGTTCAAGGACAGGAATAATCTTCCCGTGAATAATTAAGAGGTTTCTGAGAAATCACAACAGGATCTCAGAGTAAAGTGAGCTGATTTTTTCATTTTCAACCAAGTTCAAGGAAGAGATTAGTTTTGACGTGAACAAGATGCTTCTGATATCACCACAGGATCTTAAGGTATAAAATGAGCTGATTAAACGTCCATTTGCAAGATCTCTTTAAGCTTCTGTTTGAAGGTTTTCAAAACTTCGAACCTAAATAGTTATTTTCCCAAATCCCAGTCAACATCAAAGACGACCGTCGTCTTGCTTGAGTTGCTTAAGGTGTTACAAGAACATGGATCAAGGATGATTTGAAAAGGAAATGGGGAGATTTGTTTGCCCTTCAGCAAAAAGAGGTCTGATTCAATAAACACGTTTGATTGGATATTGTTAGATCTATTCTGGGCGAATATCTCAGAGCAGAGGATGCAGTTTGCTGCTGACTGGGACGTGAATCTTGCCAGAAGAGATCTAAGACTTTGTCTAATGTGTGTTCATACATCATCCTAACATTTGCCCTACAAGAGTGCTTGAAGCATCCTTGAACAAGAGCAACAAGTAAACATGAAATCTTAATAATTTCTGTAGACGAGCAGACTACTGTTTCAAACGTCGAGACTACACCGGCTCTTTTCAGAGCCAGCACTGAAACAAACGAGATTTAATATATGGTTGTATCCGCAAGTTTACTATTAATTCATTCATTGTTAACTCTTAACTTCTGATGTTGATATCCCATAACTCCATTTTGGGATACTTTAGAACACGTCTTTAGGTATGTCGGATACATGAAATAGTCTGTTGAAAGAAGCGATCACACTGAGAGGCTTTAAACTAATATGTAATCTCCATTTTCAAACACTCCCGCGGCATTTTTACTTACCATTCTCTAAATACCATGTTATCGGCGCGATCTCTCCCCTAACAATCGTCCAAATCACGTCTTAACAACCCTCCACAAACCTGACCCCAGCTCACCCTCCCTCCTCCTGGCTAAATATTACGCCGTGCTTCCGCTTCGTGACATCGGGCTGGTCCGTAGAGGAAGCCGCAGTGAACCCCCTCGTACGAACCCGATGCCGCCTGTAGTCTGAGGAGCCCAAGTAAAGCTCGGGTTCTAAGACTCTACTGTCTTGGACACACTGTGAGACCCACGGTCTCCATGTCGTGTTGTCCGGCAGGTAATCAAGGACGGATCGATGATATTGATTAGCCAGCTATAAATCATGGGTACTTGGCCTACTTGATCACACCTAACCATGGCTCAATTTCATAAAGCCTGTAAGCAATACAAATGTGCTTAGCTTAGAAAAACTTCTGGGTACCAGCCACAATTTCATAAAGTATACCTTGTTGCGACTGGTACCCAACTAATTTTTTACTTTTGAAAGAAATTTGCAAAGCAGTATTTTCTGATTAAGCAGCTCAACAGGGCCCAATTTCATAGAGCTGCTCAAGCAAACAATACTGCTTAACTATTTGCTGCTAAGCAGAAATGAGCAGGATACCAGTCACAACTTGTCTACGTGACATGGTAGTTAGGCTGATACTCTTTATTCTGGTGAGCACATTTTTGTTGTGCTTAGCTATTTTTGTGCCTATAAGCAACTCTATGAAATTGGACCCTGCTGTTAACGATTCTCATTATCAATTACTTTTATTTATGTTGATATCACGGTAGAATTGGTAAATACAATGAGCACAAAGTTTACACAATAATTGGCTACGGTTCCCACATTGGTGGAGTCGAAAATGTCCAATCAGGTCAGCGAAGAATAACAGGTGTAAATTACGTAGTCGGATGCCCAAATGTAAAAGTCTCTTAGCATCAGTTTTGATTGATCAGCAAAAAAAAGGGAAACACAAAATTCCCATTTTAATTAACTAGATTCTGGGTCAACCTATCCCCAAAATGGATCAAGCTATCTGCTAGTGTAACTACTTTTTCACACACAATACTACAACATGTTAGAGAATAATAATGAAAGCTACAAAAAACCAATGTGTATAGATATTAATATGGTAATGATTAATACTGACTTCTCTGAATGGTATTATTTTTAACTAACGATCACCACTCCCTTATAAAGTATTAATTTAATCTATGTTCTTGTTTGTTCCCCCAGATCAGATGCAACCATTTGGACGCCATGGTCTCCCTGCCTAGCTCGGAGGGAATATTGAGATGCTCTACCACCCCGTCCTAACGACGCTATTTGCCCTCATTAGATCTTATTGGCTGGGACGCCATTATCCAGGTCAGTCAAGGTTTTTTTCTTCAAGCGTAAAATGTTCTAACAAAATCAGTCTATAATGTGATATTCACACGACAGCAATTTAACTGAGGTCCCTTGCTTACTTTTAGCATGGTTGTAAAATGTACCAATGTTTGATAAGATTTTGCAAGAGAACTTGGACAGAAGTCAAAATGGTTGTCCTTTCACACAAAGAACATTTTGTAAACTTTTCTACCTTGCAACAATTTAGCAAGGGACCCTTGCTAAATTGCTCTCATGTAAAAGGGGTTTAACACCCACTATATTTAGAGGCAAGGTATTTGGAGCCGTTCGTTTGTTTGACTCCTATATAAATGTTGATGTAGGCCTACACAATCAAACCATGCACCTGTAATTTTCATTTCAAAAGGTAGTCGCGTTTTTTAAGATATCGCCGGAAATCCGGAGCGAATATGTCCACGAAAGAAGAATAGTTTGCATAATCTGAAAAGCGTATACGCGGTAACGATTCAAATTTTGGGGAATAAAAATTTATATCTTTATGATGTGCCTTTATGGCGTAACTCTTCAGTTTAAAATGTAAATTTAACAGGCTTGTTAATTGTTTGTTTCTTGAAGTGGGCTCTCTTTTGTCAATACGCAAATAAAATTACAGGAATATCAAATCAGAATATATCAATCCTAACATATTTAATGCAGCCTGCTTCAAACGAAACTGAAAGCATACAAGGTGCCTTTTCGACCGCAATTTCCGAATATTTTAGGTAACTGCAAGGCATGTTGAACATAGCCAAAGTGGAATGTCTATTTTAAAACGCCGGGCTCACGGCGTACCGATTTCACCCCATTAAATCTATCTACAGGATTCCTTTTACCGTCCCAAGAACCCGTGTTATTGAAGGCAGAATTCCCTTTGGGCTTTAAGATTACCGACATCCAGTTATGGGAACAGAAAAAGGTTTTCGTTATTTTTTGGGGGGCCTATGGTTGTGCAGTGCGAACATGGAGATTGTATTAATAGCCTTCGCTTGGACTGTTTCAAGATGGCATTTGAACTCTTTGCTTGTAAAACATGAAATCGTCAACATAAATTGAGATTTGTCTTAGGTTCCCCACCCCTTTCTTCTACTTCTTTTCATATTATTTGAATAATAACGATTTAATTGAAAAGTCAAATTCTTCCACATTTTCTTGATTTTTTTAATTTTATTGGGGGGTTGCCTTTTTTTCCACACACTGTTGCATTGGTAAGACAACTTAGAGGCGCTTAAAGCGAATACTGCGAAATAATTTAAAATACAAGTGGCTTGTATAAATCGTAATGCAGTAATCTTGATTTCTTGCACTCTCATACCTATGTAACGAAGCCGAGGCTGGCACTCATATCTAGGTTGTTAAACCGAGGCTTGAAGGGTAGAGTCTAACCCCACAGTATGTGTTCGCACGATGGATATGATAATATGTACTGATTACCGCTAATGTACAGAGGAAACCCAACAAATTGCAGTCCTTAATGGACAGTATAAACACTGTTGTCCTTTCACACGAGGTGAAATTTCGCAACTATGCTAAAATTTGTCAAGGAACCCTTACTAAATTGCTGTCGTGTAAAAAGGGGCTATAGTAGTAGCCGAGATTGCTTGATCACGGCCGTAAGCTGCTCGAGATCGAAGGTTCCTCTTCCGGTAAAGAGCAAGATAATAAAGATCGATATGGGCCATGCAGCGAGACATCTGCATCCCCCTAGCGGGTGAGATTCATCATCTTAACGGATGCGTCCATGAGGTGACGAAGTTAGGGGGTCTGGTGTGGCTTGGATGAGGTGGTAGACCGGCAGGGTTGGCTGACTGAGGGGGCATGGAACCACTATAGGCTCCCGGACAGTAAACTTACAGGGCAGTATACCCCACTATCAATACCCGTGTATTATATACAACATTGTAGTCTGTGGCTCCTAGAATTACACACAGGCCACGGAAGCCATGGCCTTCATTGTCCCTGGTCTTGGCCTTTGTGCCCCTTCAAAACTTCCCCATAGACTTTAAGATTTTTCTATTGGAAGTGCCCTTTTCAAAATGAAAATGGCCTTGCTCTTTCAAAGATGGAATTCCAGGCATGTAACTCTTCCTCTTTAATGTACACATAAACTGTAGTAAAATACGAAAAAGAAAGGCAACCAGGCTAACTTAATTTTACATGTTCATACATAGTTTAATAAGTCACTGTCCCATTTACTGTGTGATATTGGCTTATGTGACATTGCTGCTTAGCTCCGATACGAAGCAGCAAAGTGGTCGTGAGGCATGTTTATTATAATGTGTAGCATTATACCTTCAGCGCAGTAGAGCTTTACGGTATAGTCATACCATGTACTATACATGAATATGTACACAGATGACAAACTTTGTGCAATGTCAGCTTATGTGGCATTGCTGCTTAGCTTAGATACCAATCAGAAATGGGTCACATTCATGAAGCACGTGTGTGTAGACGTTGACGACAGTGCAGAAGAGCACTATCAGTATTGGTGTGTTGTACTCTACATTGATATGATACACAGATAGATTACTTAATTAGTCACTATTACAAATGTGCGATGTTCGGTTTATGTGACATATCTGCTCTCATATTCAATACCTTCTGGAGACCAAGGGCCAAACAAAAAATAGAAAATAAACAGTTTCCACATGGAATTTCTAAAGACCGGGGTGCTCCACAAGAAATGTTGTGTACAAAGATGGGAAAATGTTACGTACATGGACAATGGAAAGAACAAAAGATGTCTCCACAAAGATGCATTTGAGAATGTGTGCTTAGTTCGGATACCAAGCAAAAATAGGTCACCATATAGATGAGGCACATTATATATGTGATAACATAGTTGACCTACAATGACCTATGATGACGTACTTGTTGTATACTTAAACAAATTATACTTGGTGAATGTACAAAATCAAAACAAGCTTTGAGCAAAATATGTCCCTATGGAAAATAGAACGGTCACATTGTCGCTTCAACAGTGCAGTGATTTGTTTTCTTCTTACACCATCTACACGTTATTTACAAAAACAAAGGTCCTCTTCGTCAGCAGTTCACTTTAACACTTGTGCAATTTAGGCTAAGACTCATTTCAAGGAAACGGGAAAGTGCTGCAGTTTGCACTTTGTCATAAAATGTCTGCAGCAGGCAAAATGTTGTTGTGTGGAAACCAGTTTTCGAGTAAATACCCAATCGGAATTTCGTGTGAAATAAAACGCAGTTCTCTCAAAGTGTCTTCTTTTAAGTTGCTTTCAAGGATTTATCAAAAACCAAGCAGACAAAATACCCCCAATATTTTAAAATGTCAGGGTATTACCAATCAGTGGAAAGTGTCATTCTACTAAAACATATTGCATAGTGCAGATGGGACACAAACAAGTTACTGTAGTGCAGATGGGAAGAAAACAAGTTAGTAACACCTTTCTGGCCATTTTGGGGATAACAAAAAACTGTCAGTAAAATCAGTCGATCCAATCGGTGGATTATGTCAATAAAGTGCTTGTTAACAGAACTTGTAATGCATATGTGATTTTGGGTTTCCCTGTATATCCGAGTCTGGTTATGCGATAGCAGAACAAGCGGTCTGGCACAGGCGGGAGAATTCGCCATGATCCCCCGGTCTCGAGTTGTCCCTGCACGCTTCGAAGAATTGGCATCACCGGAGAAAATTGAAGCTCAAGATATTTACGCTTTAAAGGGAAAATCGTGTTGGTTATTTTGGTTTTGTTGGTGTTTTTTTTGTTATGTGTGTGTTTTTTTTTTTTGTTTTTTTTTTTTGGGGGGGGGGCGGGGGGCGGGGGAGAGTTCCACGCGTTATAGTGACGTTTGATTAGAATTATTGTCCGTGCTAAGACCTAGAGCAGACAGGTGCCGTTTGCTAAAATAGACTAAAGAAGATTGCTTGTGCTTCAGGGTACTAGACTATTACTAGGCGTTTGATCAATAGAATTAGCGGCGAGAATGTTTTAAAAGTCCATCAAGTTAGTTTAAAGATAGCGTTTACTAAACTCGTCTCTAAGTAAATACAATTTTTTGTTTGTGGTAAAACCATGCGTATATCTACTTGCTGGTAGATGTTGTTCTTTTGAGAACTTGTCTTGCCAGATATTCTACTGCCGCGGAGTAGATTTTTATGAATTGTTGAGACTTCTAAATAAATATAGACCTACTAAAAACGTATATCATATTGAAGCTGGCGGTTTGTATCTGGATCACATTGACATTACCCGTTGTCATTTGCACACATACCAGTATGACTATTTATGACGAAGCATTTGTAGAATAGTTTCTACAATGTGTTGAAGTAATTATGTGATTCTGAATTATAGCCTAAATTAATCATCGAGCATACATGCATGTTTACAAGCTGTAGCCTTTATTGGTGTTACTTCTAATTAAATCCTGAAATATCCACTTCACACATTAAATTAAAAACCTTGCATGGTAATCACATCATTTTTTCATAACACCCACAAAAATGTCACATTAGTTCATAGTGATGCTCATTCTCTGAAATGTTAATGGAAATGCCAACCATTGAGGTCCCACCAGCGAGACTGTCTAACGTTTATAAGGGTACTATGCGGAAATACAACAACAATTCATTGCTCGACATATACGCCAGACCACAGGTCCAAGGCCAGTGATTTTAGCGCAGGGCCAGAAACGCACGACAAGGCGAGTCCGGTTGTCTTGTGTTTTTTCAATTCCGCCCATATCAAAGATTAGATAGCGCCGTAGGCGCAAGATGCGGAACTCGGGCTAAAATGTGAAATCCCAGCTGGACGCCATTTCGGCAAGTAACAGGTTAGTGCAGACAATGACCATTTCTATCAATGGAAAACAAAACATTCACTTGCTGAAATGGCGCCCATGCGTATTTCACGTTCCAGCAATAGATGAAGCTTCAGTTCCGCATCTTGCGCTCTATAATCTTTGGTCCAAATGTTGAGGTTAAGTTTGAAACATGTTTCAAATGAGTTGAGCAAAAGTATTTACCTATGAGGTAAACCTTTTCTTGTGCTTGTTCAAACAACAACAGTTTACATGTGAAACTATGAGTATCTTTTTGTTTGTTCTTGCTGGTCAGTAGAAATGTTGAGCTACAAGCCCTGTCTGGTAACTCCCTCACTCGAGCCCTGCCATTTGAGAGATTCCAGACAATCCGTTGTGCACGATTACACCCCATTCAAATTGAAGATCTAGGTGAAATCCCTTACATTTTCTGATGGCAGATTAACATTAAACGCCAAGACAAATCGAGTAGCTTCAAAGGCTATATCGTAAAGAATTATATTCTTGTTTCTCTCACTAAGAGAGAGTGGGGGGGGGGCTTTTAACTGTACAGATTGTCAGAAAGTAGTGGTGTTTTAGAGCATTTTGTATTTTTCAAAAGAAGAAATTGGCGGCCATGAAGAACATTGGAAGATCATGCAATGTGGTCGGACTTCATCTTTGTATAAAAAAAAAAATAAATAAAAAAAAAGTAATAATCATCAAAGCGGTATAAGGCCTAAACCAGATTGTGTTTTTTTGTTGCGTTTCAAATGTATTTTACATTTGTGAAAGCCATCTTTGAATAGGATATGTTTGAAACTGTGTTGTCCTGTTTTTTAGAAAGAAAAAAATCCCTTGTAAATCCGTCTATTTAACAATATTCAGACAAACAACTTGAAGTTTTCTCTGCACTGCTCATCAGATTATCGCAATGTTTGACGAAATTGTCAAAATGTCAACAACAAAAAAGGAAAAAAAATCAACTTACCTCAGGTCTTGTAGAATCAAGATATGTAAGTTAATCCAACAAAACTTAAAATAATTGAATGAGAGGTTTTATGGTTCTCCTTGTTCTCTCTGACGTGTTTGATGCTCAACAAGATTCAACATAAACCATACAGTCCTTTAGTGTCGCTCCATATCTGTACAAATCTGCAACAAAGAAAAGCAAAAAATGCAATTGTTTAATTGGTAACCCTTCTGAGCGATTTGTGTTGAAGAGATTTCGAAGGTCTCAATGCTTCTCCAAAGAAAAATCCAAAAACTATAAAGGAGAAAAAACCCATGTCAGATTACGGTTAGTCACTGGCTTGACAGTGTAAGTCCATATCCTAAAACTCGCAAGCCGAGGAAAAAAGAATATCTGCTGCACTAGAGCTTTCCTGTTCGCCTCGGGCCAACAAAAGTGATATAAATACAAGAATAACACAATGTTGTATACAATCTCTTTAGTTCGTCACCATGGCAACATGTAAATAATTTACCCGGTTGACTCTGGTGAACGCAATCCGCAACATCTTGTTTAGAAGGAACTCGGCGAAGATTCGTGTTCTCGCATGCCGAAGATAACATCATGTGCCAGGAAAAACAAAAATTTGTTCAATTTCATACGAGTGTAACAGATACTTTCCCCGCTCGAGATTTTTGGTGTTAAATGCACATTAGTCTGGCCACCGCCGTACCCGCTACGAGCAATTTCCACGTCTAATTTAATGAAGTCTCGTCACCTACATGAGAAGATCTCGCTTCCAGACTGACAGTTGGGGTTATTATATTTTACGCGGGAACATAGACCTTACGGCATCTAACGTTATGACGCTTCGTGTTGGACAACGTACACCACCAAATACCGCCCGTGAGCAACGGCCAAAATCGACGGCCGTTTGGTTTAAAGGCACTGGACATCTTTGGTAATTGTCAAAGACCAGTATTCTTGTTCGGTGTATCCCAACATATGCGTCAAATAAGAAACCTGTGAAAATTTGGACTCAATTGGTCGTCGAAATTGCAAGAGAATAATGAAAGAAAAAACACCCGTGTTGCATTACTTTGAGTGCTTTCATAATAAAACAAGGCTTGAGCTGGAAGTCTTTTTCTAATTGAGTGAGAAAATAACTCTTACTCAAAAATTAAGTTACTCACAATATTTCTCACAATATTTTATACTACCAAAAGCCTGTCATTGTTCGTTACCAGGTAAGTTTAATGCTAGCAACTATTTTGAGTAATTACCAATAGTGTCCAGTGCCTTTAACGGACGTGATGGAACTCTCATCGTTTCCCGTGGGAATCACGTGAGATATCTCGCTGGGGTCCGTCTTTCACCACACATAGAGAGATATATATAACAAGATGAAACATGGCCACTGGGGTTGGTTGTTCACATTCAAACACACTTATAGGGGTTCACATATGTCTTCTTAATGTTACAAGACGAGTGCTTAGTTCTTAAGGACAAATCTCGCAAGAGGAAACGAGATACATCCACCTCTGAGCAGTTTCTTCTTTTCTTCTGAGGAGGTTGTTACATATCTTGTAAATATCGTCACCCAGTCGACAGTTAACTGTTATAACATACAGTCTGAAGCTCCCTTCAGTGTTTATAGCAGAAGGGTGTAATGCTCAACTTAATACTTGTTAAAACTGTAGCGCTCTCCACCCCAAGGACAATGGCATGGAGAGACGACAGTGATATATGCAAATCACGTCTTAAGTATAACTTCGTCACGTATAATCTAACAAACTCGTTCGCGGGCATTTTTCCACAAAGGTGTTAAGTTTTGAGTTAACACACACACTTCATCCGACCGGGTAAATTTAACGCCTCGCACATCACGACATTGCCGAAGGATCAAAATAAAGATGAGTTGACCTTTTGAATCCACTCCTTCGAAATAAAAACTTTGTTGTGCAAAATCAACTTTATATAAAAGCTATCAAGTTTCACGAGGTTGGATTGATTGACCGTGGATCTTTTCACATTGAGCCTATATTCGTCCTTCTTTCTTCCCGGAGTGTACGCAAATTCGATACCAGGCTTGTAGCTAAACGTTTCTGCGTGGTCTGCCAATAAACCTCGGTGTCTGGGAAAAGTGTGATCAAGCGAAAGATTCTAAGTTGTATCACATCGGCATGTTTAGCTGGTCATCCATAATACAACAATCCTCACATTGACCTGAACCCAAATTCCACCATCTTTGTTATGTATCCTATGTTCGACAGCGATTATGGATACTGATTCTCATTACACCATAAAGGAACCCACCGTTTTTGAGCGGGAGAAAAACAAGATGAATCCACACAGCTGAATGCTCGATTTTATGCAGTGATCTTACTTAAGTAAAGAAACTGATGTCCCTCGCCCACACAAGAAGGGTACGACTTGAAAAACCACGTTGAATCACCTCGTAACATAAACCTGACCAACTGCATTAAAATTTACAAGGCTCCACTCATGGTCTGCACCACAAAATGTAACCAACAAAGCAACCACGTAGTTCATCGACTATCAGGGGCAGTGGTATCTCCAAATATGGTCTCAAATTACGTATCATGATTCTGTATTTCTTCCTTTCTCCTTTCTCAAATTTTTGGTTGAATGTGTTCAAATATTTTTATGTTATTTTGTTTTACTGACTATAAATTATAATGATCTTCGACTCAACCAGTGTGCTTTCTTCTCCATATTAAACGACTTGAAGTTGTTAAAATGACCTTTGACTCACTGTTATCATTGAGTTGGATATGATACCCGTCAACCCCGTTATTTACTTCTCAAATTGTTTATAATAATTTTGTCTTTCGCTTTATCTCCTTTCTTCAACTTGTATAGTTGTATGTACTTATACAACTATAAATCATTATGAGCTAAGATACCTTCAGTTTTCCACAATTAACGACTTAAAGTTGTTAAAATTTCCTTTGAACGTCACTGGTATTCTTGAGTTGGATATGATACCCGTCAATCGACTATCCCGTTATCATAAGTCTTAACACTGATCCTGTATGGATTATTCCAACCATATCGATGACACCACATTAAGAGCATGCTTTGTCAACGCCACAACTGGATATCATCTGACGCTCTATAGATCTAGATCGCTATAGACATTATGTATGTTTTCTTTAAGCTTGATAAAGTTCCTATGTATTTCTTCCGTCCTTACTTCCAACGCAGTTGTGTCTTTAAAGTCACCTGGAAGTGGTACTTTTTCAAAATAAAGCTTTTGTCACTAATATATGTGTTTTGATGAGTGGAATGTAAATAAACAGTTAACTAAGGTGTTCGTGACGTCAATCGAGGCAGACTTTGCCTGTAATGCGTAGAGTAAACACAATTGTACGGACCAAGTTGTGAGTTTGTACGTTTAAAAAAAAAAACATGTTTTTTTCCGGCAATGCCGTCCAGGTGTATTGCTGCTGAATGCAGAAAAACACTTTTTGAAATGTAACAACTCACGACTTGGACGTACATGTACTTTGCACGTGTGTTTACTATACGCATTGCAGGCAAAGTCTGCCTCGATTGACGTCACAAAAGGGGTAGGCGGAGTCAGCCCCCCAAACAACTTTATATATTTTTTAAACATATAAATCGTGACAAACAATTACTAAAAAAATTGTTTTATTGTTCGTAAGCATATACTCTTATGTTTGAAAGAAAAAAAATTCTATTTCCAGGTGACTTTAAAAATTTTTTGGTTTTTCTGATGTTCTTCTGATGAGACCGTTTATTCGTCATTGTTGAGAGTTGACATGACCTTGATTGTCGAAAGTTCCTTATGTATAATTATTATTATTATTATCATTATTATTATTATTATTCATTCGACCAGAACAATTAATACAAAATGTACAAAAATATGTATAACAGCACGAAAAATAAATATGTACAAAATAACATGAAAACAAACACAAGAAATACACCTAAAAACATCTTAAAAAGGCCAATACAACATAAATACAACTTTTACCAAAACCGAAATGCAAAAACCTAAACAAAATGAATCGGCTGTTTGGGTCAGGTGCTACATGTATGTTTTAAGTCCTGACTTTCAATGTGTTTCTGGTGTTATTCCATGAGACATTTCTTTCGCTAAGTGTCTGACAAAAATGCTTTTTAGGTTTATAGTTTATTGATTCCAAAGTAACGTTGTAAAACAGGCAATAATATAAACATGTTCCAAATAATACAGTTAACCCAGGAGGAAATAAATTCACTTTTATGATACTGCGGGGGAGCTCACTATTAAGAATCAAAGCTTATAAACGCGAGTCCCAAACAGGAACACCCCCTTGAGCACACACCAAACACCCATGTAACATTATTCACATTCAGTGGCACCGGTTCGCGAAGTCAAAGTCAAAAGTCCTTGATTTAAAACCAGGTTTGAAGAGATTTGTTTTGAGCTGTCATTGTGCATTTGTGTTTAATCTGTCTAGATGAAGATCTTCTAAGACAGTTATTGTCTTCATTGTGGAGAATTAACATGAGTTGTGTCCTCAAAATCGTACGTGTTGCTTAGGAAAGACAAACGAGCGTACCGAGTTTATTTGACCACTTTTATCTTTCGCCAACATGGTGCGTGAATTGAAGCGTATCCCAGCTCGGAAAAAATCCACCCACCATACCTAGAGAGGTCTGTTGGGGGCATCATGTTGACATTTAATTTCGAGAGGCAAAATTGTCTGGGCAAAGAGGAGATTCGCCTTGAGAGCTACAAGGTGGATTTCCTAGTTAAATGCTCCTTGGAGGGTGGATTGAAGACGATAAGACCAGAGTCTAAACTTATATGGACCCCGTATACACAGAGCCAAGGGTGTTTGGATGACATTTCTCTTTTATGTGTTTATGGATTGGGTTTCAACGGTCTGCGGAAATCTGGTTACTGAGCAAACGTGTTCAGCCTGATTTCAACTCCTAAATCCAACTGTTCAAATATGTATATGTGTCAACATTGGCTGGGGTTTTGGGATGCCATTTGATTTTGACTGTCAAGAGTGCTCGTAACAGGTGTATGGAGGAAAGTCTCCTGGGTTACAGGGAAAGTTATACTATCTGATGTTTCAGTGGATACGACCTTTTTAGTGTTGTGATCCTAATCGAGTTAGCAGTACTGGTGACAAATCTTATCTTTATGTTAGTCAATGAAATCAAAACGAGAAGGATGTAGAGGAATTTTCCGTACAGTCTTTTCTGTCAATCTTTTGAGGTATCAAACTCTCTTTACAAAATATATGTATATATTTATTTTCTCTGTTCTTTCAAGCTTTTATATAGAAACCTTTACAGCGGAATAACAGGGCAACCGTAAAATCAGGAAATAGGCCTTAGTCCGTGTCCATTGGGAGCTATACGGCTTTGGCTTACGGCTGGATCACCGCTTGAACGTATAGACATTTATCACGCTGTCACCACCCTGGTCTTGTTCCCTGTTTCTATAAATAAATGCTAACATCCATTGCGCATGGCACCAGACTATTATTTCGTCCAGCTTCAGTTTAGTTACAATAGGAGACTTTCCAACGCTAGGTGGCAGCAGACATACCGGGTAAATTTCCATTGTTTACGTAGTTCTGAACATGTGCATAATTCTGAGAACAATGGATTTACCCGGTAAGTCTGCTGCCCTCTATCGTCCCAGAAAGTCTCCCATTAGTTGGAATGGAGTAAAATCAAGCTGTACACACCGTGATAAAGGTCTAAATGACGTCCTTGGCAACGCCTTTCACAACAGTCGTAGCCGCCAGCCGCCGAATCAGATACAGCAAATACTACACATCAAACGTTCATATTCCTTCCATCATCTTTGACGTGTTCCCTGTATACCGATGCAATAAACACAGTATATGGTACAGAAGCCCGACTATTTCAAGTTTGTTGATGGATAAACCAGATGACCGTCCCTGACAAGTGTATATAATAAACACACATAGTGTTCCTCATCAACAACTCAATTTGTTGGATGTTCCTCGGCAAAGATGAAACGCAAATCCAATGACTTTCTAATCACAGTACATGATAACATACAATGCGTATCCAGTCATTAATATTGTCCCTGGTAATTCCAACCCCTCCTAAAAAAACAAGATTTAATTCAATTGACTCATATACATCGATCTTTAGCACCCCCAGTATGACGTAGACGTTGTCTCCAGTCGCCAGTTCAGCATGCATGTCACACAGCATTCCAACGCCTCGGGTCCGCTTTAAATAAAACATTTTTTTTGTAGCGCTACCAAAAAAATCCCAGCCCAACCTCGAGGCTATACCTGGCCTTTATGCGTGCACTATTATGTTGCTGCGTAGAGAAGAAAAATGAAATATTAAAATACTTTTAATAGAAACATCGTGCGCATGAATTAGATTCCAATGTGTGTTTGTAATGTGGCGTTAAGAGCTTTAATATTTAAAACCAGGGATCACACTGCTATTGATATCGCGATGAATGTTAAAGGTGCACTCGCGGCCTTAAAAAATAAGGTACTAATGTTATCACATTAATATTCATTCATTGTGTCGTGATATGTGCAAAGTTGAAACACTGAAATTCTGACCTATCATAGATAAATCGTATGCGTTAAACTACCGCAGTTCTGCAGTTATACTTTACACAAAATTTGTTGACAGATTTGTTACGTGACTTAACTTTTTAAAGATGCTCATTTAGGCTAATATTGTTTTATGTATGGTCAGGTGAACATCAATGAGCGACAGAAAAAAAAGGTCTGATCTACTATCAGAGTTGTTGATTTACTCGAGTCATGCGACTTGGACTCGAGCCGAACTCGAGTCTCAATGTTGTTGTTTTTTGGTGTTTTTTGTTTTTTACTCGTGACTTGACATGTTTCTTTCAGCATTGATTTGCGACGTGAATTGAAACTTTCAGCATTGACTTGTGACTTGCAAAAATAGAAAACTTGCTGCCAACTCTCTGCCTCTTATGTAATACCACCGCACAGGTCAGTCAATAAATGCTCTGATTTTCAAGGTTAACGTCTTGTCCATCTTTCCATATCTAGGCCGTAATTGAGAGTAATTTCCACCCAAGTCCTTGTGACAATTCGGTTGAGGTCGCGATATTGTTCCAAGCTCCACAGAAACCAGGTCCCGTATCCGTAAATAAGACACAGTGCTTGTGATTTGGGGCCTTTTGGGAGTTTTCTAGCAGGTGCATCGAGACGTTGGCAAAGCTTGAGGATCGACCCCAAAGCTAGATTACTTCCGTATCCCCCATCGACCTACAAGCGATGATACACCTGTGTTGTATCCATGTGATTGTCTCTGTGCAGAAAGGATCGTATAAAAGGTGACTGTGTGACTGACTTAATTTGCGCCGTGGTGTTGTTTGCGCTGCTCTACGTGACGCCTTATAATAAATCTACGATCCTTTGCTTGGCATGAGATTAACATTGGATGATAGTAGCAGGTTGCAATATATTCATGATGATGATTTCTGGCTTTAAAGGTTATGAGAGGAGACGAATGGATACGTGATGGAGACCATATTTATCGGTTGTTGAAACGTCAGTTGTGTACTGGGTTAAAATCTGTATGTTTGTTGAAAAGGCTCAAAGGAGGGGATGAATGGATCTGTGATGTAGACCATATTTCTCGGTTGTTGAAACGTCAGTTTTTTACTGTTTACAATCTGTTTGTTTGTTGAAAAGGTTCAAAGGAGGACATGAATGGACCTGTGATGTAAACTATATTTCTCGGTTGTTGAAACGTCAGTTGTGTACTGGGTTAAAATCTGTATGTTTGTTGAAAAGGCTCAAAGGAGGGGATGAATGGATCTGTGATGTAGACCATATTTCTCGGTTGTTGAAACGTCAGTTTTTTACTGTTTACAATCTGTTTGTTTGTTGAAAAGGTTCAAAGGAGGACATGAACGGATCTGTGATGTAAACCGTATTTCTCGGTTGTTGAAACGTCAGTTGTGTACTGGGTTAAAATCTGTATGTTTGTTGAAAAGGATCAAAGGAGGACATGAATGGATCTGTGATGTAAACCATATTTCTCGGTTGTTGAAACGTCAGTTGTGTACTGGGTTAAAATCTGTATGTTTGTTGAAAAAGCTCAAAGGAGGGGATGAATGGATCTGTGATGTAGACCATATTTCTCGGTTGTTGAAACGTCAGTTTTTTACTGTTTACAATTTGTTTGTTTGTTGAAAAGGTTCAAAGGAGGACATGAATGGATCTGTGATGTAAACCATATTTCTCGGTTGTTGAAACGTCAGTTGTGTACTGGGTTAAAATCTGTATGGTTGTTGAAAAGGCTCAAAGGAGGGGATGAATGGACCTGTGATGTAGACCATATTTCTCGGTTGTTTAAACGTCAGTTTTTTTACTGTTTACAATATGTTTGTTTGTTGAAAAGGTTCAAAGGAGGACATGAACGGATCTGTGATGTAAACCATAAAATCTGGTTGAAAAAGGATTGGCACTTTTGTACCTGTATTATTAATCATTGATGCATACATTATTGTGTCGATGCTTTTTGATAGCGGTTGTTTTGTCGTTACACCAGTTTGCTTGCTTGCACTGATGCTCAAAGTAACTTTCCTCATTTTTATATAACCTGGCAGTTTGGCACTTTCAATCTATTTAATGTAAGTATTACTTCTACTATATGTTATGCATCAACGTGGACGCATGATTCGAGACGTGGATCATTTGCTGCCTATGTCATCATTACACGCTTCATTCATTGCAATTTGTCATAAATAGTGCACGGTCAACCGGAGATACCATGCCACTCCATCAGAATTCACCGTTTAGTGATTGCCCTTTGCGTACACCGTGTACGGGTTGTAATAAACACAAAGTACAAACTCAGTTGAGATGCGATGAGCTATGATGCGACATTCAAAACAATCAAAATTTCTTATCCAGGATTTGGTAAAAGTGTCACAAGGTAATGGGAAATTTATTAATTTATCATTGAAATGACAACAGTGTTTGGACTGGCCAAGGTTCCCAGTGAAATCTCAAATTTGCCCTTCCTTATGGATCCATCACCCTTGATGTCCTTTCACACGAGGTGCAATTTCGTAACCATGCTAAAATTGAGCAAGGTACCCATGCTAAATTGCTGCCGTGTGTAAAGGGCTCGAGAAGCTATTAGAACGTTAAACGGGCCAATCTCCATATCTCAATAGCCGTTTTTGACATTGAATATACCCTGCGGGTGGTCACCGTGTTCGAATTCACACCCCGGGGTACTCGGCCAAACATTCCAGCGTACCCAAAGCGAACAACTCCACTTTAAATCGGACCTCACTTCACATTTCCTTCTCAGTATCTTCCAATAATTGCATATTTCCACCCAGAGGGTGTAGGTGTGCCTTACTTAACGGCCTGCCAATAGCCAATCACCGGGAGTGTCTTAAGCGTAGCGCGTTTATTTCGGTCCAGTGCGTGCTACGTCACGGACTGGTCAGCCAATCATAGACGCAGATGGATTCACCTGGACTTTATTAGATGTCACGAGGCCAGCTGTCTAGATAGGCTAATCGAGATTGGGTTACGTGTTTGCATGCACGACTAACCAAGACGTTAATTTAAGGTGACTGATATCTGACCTCACAAGTTCAACTTGAACTATTACTGTTCCATTTCTTTTTAGTTGGAGTCATGGCGGAAATATCCCCTTCCTGGATGGGGTTTGGCTCAAAGTATCCTTGCAACTCTTAGCTATTATTTGATTGTAGCCCCTTATTGTTTACGTTTGCTGTGGTTTGTTGTCTATTTTATCGTTCATGTTTTCTATTATGAAACTTTAGGCCTATTGACTCTTATCTTTTTCCAATGCTTGCCTCATTTTAGGTTTAAGTAATGTTTTTAATGTAGAATACAATACCGTATTGTGTGCGCCTTGGTGGTTTTTTTTTTGTTTTTTTTTTAAATATAGTCTTGAAGCAGATATTGTTGTCGCGTTCCTTGTGTTCTCTCCGTAATGATGAACTCTGATTAATACTCTTTTATCAAACAGGGACCCGTCCTTTGCTTTGTTGAAGCCTTCGTTTGGATGCCGTGATTGTCAGAAATCAGAACTGAGATTAATTTTCTTGCACGGATGTTTCATCCGTGCAACCATTGTTAACTGTGTGAAGTAATTTATCCGGAAAGAAATAGGTCACACAAAAATATAGCCAAAAACCTTTTTTACAAACCTGTAAAATTTAGTTAATGGTCCTAGGTATTTCATTTAGCTAGAAAAATGTAGGCAGAATCGTCATACATATTGGTTCCTATAGCCACCAATTGTTTGTAAATTAGTAACTTTGATTGCTATTATTTGTCCCGCTTTTTCCGGATACCTTCCCTTAATCCTTTGTCGACACCTGTGAAAAAATATCACAGGCATATTACTCGGGTGGGATTCGAACCCACGACCCTTGCAATTCTTGCAATTCACAGGACTCGGGAAAGTACCGAGTACTAAAATACACATCGGTGTATGGGTAAAAACCAAAATTAATATTATTCATCCCCGATGCAAATTTAACATCTAAGATATGTGTTTGTTTGTACTTGTTTATGACTCTGAAGAAGGTCCGGTTTTGATCGAAAGCTAAAGCCATCTACCCTTAAAATACACAATATTGACATAAACAACTTCAGTCGTCATGTTTTTTTTTAACACGATGACGCATCATCTAAGACTAAAATCCCTTAAAGTTCTAGCAAATCGTTTCCTGAGCTGACCTTGATTTTAAAATTGGCCGCGATAAAAGGCCGCGTTTTCCAGGTTACGCGGCATTAGGTAAAAAAAAACAGATCGGCAAAATATTACTAAAACCTTCATGACCCTGGGACTTCATTTATAGGTTCATTTTCAAGCTGGAACCCCAGCTCGATCTCTCTTTTTCTAGGTCACGTGACCCGAAGAGATTTTAATCACTGGTCGTGGTTTAATATTGAAGTTGGATGTTGAAGTGCGATCACGTCGTTCCACATTTTCAGGACGAACCAGCACGCTTAATTGGCCAGTAGTGTTGGAACTAATACGGCATCTCATTTCGAACTATGGGGGAAATTTGTGTTTATCATGCCGCTAGCTAGACAGCAAGCAGGCAGGCAGGCACAACATCGTTTATGCTCAGCACTTTTTCCATAGGTCACCAACTAAAATCTCATATACTATTTTTGGTTTGGCTGGATTTACCTACTTATGTACAAATCTGAAGGCAATCGTTTTAATACAAAACTGTTTACAAAAAAACAGAGGGGTTAAAATTGAAACTACTGGTGTAAATTTATTCGGAGCACCCATGCAGTTAATTTTGATATGCAAATACAGATGGTGTAGATTTTAACACCTCGAGTTTAACACTCTGTGACTGTGTTTCACTCGAACAAAGACAGATAGAGAGAGAGAATTATTTTCGCTTGGCCAATGCAAAACTCCTCTGCATCGCATAAAATGTTTTGTCTTTGTTTCTTGGTTCTATTTTATGGTGTGATCAAGTATCTCCTTATAGTGAGAGCCTGCGTGTGCCTGATCGGGGTGTCCCTTTTTGCATCAAGTTGCTTTTGAAGTTTGTGCAATAAAGGTAAAAGAAAACAAAACTAAACAAAATTTACTCTTTTTGCAACCTCTGTCGCGGAGGCAGCTGGACAAAGGTACAAAATCATTGAATGAAAACACTCAAAATGAGTATGAGATGGCAGCACAAAATATTGTCAGTATCCACTCATTACTGGAATCAGTTTCTTATAGACAACACGATAGCACGATTCGAAACAGCCGAATGCTTTAAGGAAATCGGTTTGAGAATTTACCTTATGGCGTACCTCCTTGAAACTTTGAGACTGTTGATGGGAACATTTAGTTTCTTATAGACAACACGATAGCACGATTTGAAACAGCCGAATGCTTTAAGGAAATCGGTTTGAGAATTTACCTTATGGCGTACCTCGTTGCAACTTTGAGACTGTTGATGGGAGCATTTAGTTCACTTGTTCACATTGATGGAAGCAAAGGTTCACCTGTTCACATCAATAGTTTCTCACCGGCTGCAGTCATATTTCACAATTTAAATAGTGCTGTCTCCACCACCGTACAAAGAAGGCAGTCTCTTTAAGGCATAATCATCAAAACGTCAGTAGAAAACATATATACGTTGCCAATGGACAATACAAGTTATTAATGACAACCGGCATGTGCCTCGGTCTCTTCAGGCGGGCTCAACGCGTCGATTCACGGCACCGTGACGACAACGTGATCCCATGACATCTTTTTGTCTCTCGGTGACTTGGTTTGGCAGTGGGGAATTCGGAGGATATAAACTGTTCCCCGGTATAGCTCCAACAACTGTCGCTTGTCACAAATTGACGGGACTTGATGAACCTTGGTAGAGATATAGTCAACTACTGCATCGTATTGGACGATAGGGAGGAGGATCCTCATCACATACACTGGAGTGGTGTGATCTCATTGTGACGGCTGTTTTGTGTATGGTTTTATTGTATGGCTCTATTGTGTGTAAAAACACCACACTTTAATTGAACTGAATGTCATGTCTGGCATGCACAACATGATATGTCTTTAATCATCTGAGCAGTGAAGTCAACCTTTTAAATGTTGTATGCATGGGGAAGGCATTGTTTAATATCACTGACATCAGCTCTGTAATTTGTTTGCTGTGTCACTTATCGTCTTTGCATTGCAAGCATGCGAAACGTGCCACCATAATGCGTATAATTGACATAGCATCATTTTAATAGTGCACACTTGCGTGTCCTAACTAAACGAAGCTGACAGTAAACAGCCGTTAAATGCACAGAGCAACTGGCCGAGCGAGATTGGAATTCTACGGTTATTGAATATCGTTTTGTAAATCATATCGCGGAGACATCAATAAAACACCGTGGCATTTATAATTTCTGAAAATATGGAGATGAGAAATTAAGTTCAGCTTGGTTTCGCGTTGACCTTTGACACCACCAAAGGTCCGAGGGAGCTGTGGACTAATGAAAATAATACACTGCAAAAACTGGGGCGTTATAATGACACCTTTGGTGTTGTCACATATAGATATTTTAGAGTATTTTTAAAGCGCCAACATTCACCAAATTAAGGTGCCGAAGGCGCACGAGAGGGAGTCCTCACACAGTATTAAGAAAGAGGAAAATCAGACAAAAAAATACAATATGGAAGATAGGACTTATACTAAACAAAGATACACACAGCTTGATTTATATACTTGATTGGAAAACCTTCACCCTGGTTACTAAACAACTTTCAAATAATGTATTCTCTCTACTGAATAAATACAAAGGAAATATTTTTTGGGTTCACTATAAAGAGGTTGAATTGTTATAATGGCAACCTATGGAGTTCGAAATCTCACTCATTCAATGTTTATTATCATTAAATGGGCAACCCATCCAAAAGCTCACTATACAAAAAAAATGACCAAGGTATTCACGCTGAGGACACATTCCACTAATAAAACACCAGATGAAAAACAGGCAAAAGTTCAGTCAAAGAAGTAACGCTACGCCTGCAAAAATCAACATATCACAGCTCGCTGAAAAGGGGATCCCGCTGGGACTCCGTAACGGGAGAGCTTGAACAAAACCGTCAGCGTGGTATCTATTTTAGAGGATAGAACTTCCCTTCAAAAGCTTAATCCCAACGGGGAAACTAAATACGGACACCCGGCGGCTATCCGTTCCTTTACGCACACAGACCTGGTGTTACCTCATGGCATGTATATCTAACGGGTGTCTCTAACATTAACAAGAAAAGTTCAGCCACACCGCGGTAACGTCAGAGTGGCATTCCAAAATAGCGCGAAAAATTATAACGGTGTATTGAATTTTCTTTTAAAGTGGGTGATAGAATCAGTGGTGTGAGTTGTTACTGTGGAGCTATACTGGTATCTTAAACCTTTTATGGGATGTCGAATTAGGGTGGATGTCAGCTAAAGTAATTTTGGAAACTGGTTGGCAGATATTAACTTCCAAAAGAATAATTCCCAGATAACTTATTCACACATTACAAGGAACTCAAATATTCCCAAAATTAACTTTTTAGCTCACTTTGGTGTTCTGGAAGTCATAGGAAGACAAGTTATAGTCATTCAAATTGTGGTAGTTCAATTAAATAAACTTCATTAATGTGAATGTTTTTGGAAGTAATGGAAAGTTTTCGAAATAAAAACGACAAGGCTCACCCCAAAGACACAGTGTATTAAGAGTAAATCCATCATTAATTATAACAGCAGAGATAGTAGCATATACTTCTCAAAACCCACGTATAGAACAAACTCCCTCTGCTTATTTTGGTACAAATTAGAATCCGCAAAACCATATTGAATTACCATATACAGCTTCATGAAGTGTAATTATTTGGTGTAGAGTGTCAATGATACTCAAGCAACGCGTAACATGAGATTGATCGTGAAGACAATGAAGATGTCATAAATTTAGACGTACCGTGGTTGATCGGGGTTGACTAATGTCATCATAAAAACATCAGAAGTAATTACAATAGAGGATTATGTTATGTAAAAGTTGATATTTATGATGAGTTGACAGGTAGACATGAGTATAGAAAAAACAGGTGGATTGCGAGCCTTGAAGGATTTAGGAAAGTAGAAACCCGAACGAATGTCTAAACGCCTACCCACATGTCCCGAACTCGTTTCAGTCTATACGCAAGAACTATTAAAAGCTACAATGTTCAGTTCTCCTTAAAGGTATTGTCTCACAGCCGATTTCACGAAACGCTATAGGATCAATCCTATCTCGAGTTAGGGCGAGTAAACCCGTCCTAACTTAGGATGGGTTCATTGCGTCCTAACGTCTATGGATATGGAACTTAACTCATTATCCCAACATGGGCATACGTTAACAAGTTCAAAGCCTCAATGTTATGTTTTCTTTAAGAGGGTCTGGGTACTTTTTGTACGACACAAAACGCAATGTTCACTAAACGTACACGGTTTATATATATAATGACGGTAGAAAGTTTCATTGTGTCACGAAAGTAATTTTCGTCTAAGGAAACGATCATTATTTTAGCATGTACAATTACAGTAGAACTGGTATTTTACGCGACTCTCCTGAAAACATCGCTCTGTGATTTTAACTTTTTTCAAAAAAAACCTTGACGGCTAATGAAGCTGAAACTTCTACAGGTAAATTAAACTACACACATCTTCATTCACAGTGAGTAGGGATTCATGTCATGTGCCCAAAACTTGATCTACAAAACCCTTTAATTAACCAGAGGCCATAGTTATCCACACTTTGTTTTGACGTGTATCAGTCATATTTATACCTTAGGCTTGGCTTGGAATAAACGCAACTCTCAAACAAGCAGTCACCTAAAATCATTCAGGTTGCGATCTGTTAGAAATCTGATATGAGCTGATGATGTATCTTGGGAATATTTTAATATCACAAACATGTGTGGGAAATTTTCTTAAGAAACTTGAAGGATGAATTTTAATTGTATACAAGTATTTACGGGTTATGATTTTTTTATATTTATATATTGATACAATTTTTTTTATAAATTAAGACAAGCTTGTGTATGGCGTCATGTTTAATTTGAATACATCCATTAACATGGTTAACATTGCATCAACAAACAGCAGAACCAGACATAAAAAACGGTAGTTACACATGAAGTAAACTTTTTTTTTTTTTATCAGAAGCATCCTTTAAAATGGTTTCCCAACTCTCAACTCAAACTAACTTGAGCTTGCCCATTTTTAATGTCAACGAACAAGCCCAGCATAAACAGCATCTCATACTAAAGCTATATATACAGATGGCAGATGCTCGTCCGAGTGAAGTCCCGTGAGATCTGACACGTGGTTTGACACCTATCTCGTGAGCTTTCAAAAAGAGCGCAACACTGCCGCTACGTATCACTCACGAGCCGAACATCTGGCCCGCTCTGAACCGGAGCCCACCAAGCCAGTAGAATGCCACGCGGACGCAAACGGGTGAGATTAGCGTTTAAATAAAACAACAGATTCCAACTATTTGGAGTCGTAAACAAACCTTGGCTGATGGATTTTGATGGAGTCATTGAACCCATCGTGACGTATGTAAACTTGACCTAGGACTGGTATGTTTAAATACACCATATTATATCACTGTATAAACACAACTGGTGCTTGAAACCACGGTAACACTGGTCTCTGCAAAGTTGTTGTTTTATGTGTTCTTTCGACCATAACACCACGACATGGTTTTGCGCTACAACATGGGCTCAATTTCACCATGGAGCTAAAATAAGAAGGCTCAAAGCACAAAGAGTCAACTTAAGATGAGTTGTCAGTATTACCATACCAGTTGTCAGTATTGCTAAGCAATTATGATTGCTTCCCAGTTAAGATCAATATCTGTGAAATCAGCCCCAGATCTTAGCCCAATTTCATAAACCAAAAGGCAAATAGATGTTTATATTATATTTTCGATGTATATAATATATTCGATGTATTTTAGTATAAATGGTAAACTTTTAGTGTAATTTTGTATGTAACATATTTTTAAGACACGCAAAACCAAAACGCAAAACCAAAACGCATTTCACTGTACAATTTATTATTGTACAGTGACAATAAAACATTATTCTAAATGCAACCTTCCGGTGCTTTACTGTACGGAATGAATGACGTAACAATATATACACATCAATGGTGAACGCGCAACATGGCCGCCTAATTTCATTGCTACCCTGTGAAATACGCTTACACCTTAGCAATTTTTCTGCTACAGTAGCAAGCACGAAAATCTGCTTACCGTTAAGCAGCTCTATGGAATTGGGCCCAGGTGTTATAGTTATTGTTGTTTTGAGTCATCCGTTTCACACGAAGTTGAAGTTGCATGCAAGAAACTTCAACGGAGCTTAATATGATAAGGACTTTAAACTACATAGCTCGTTAACCTTCGCAAAACTAGAATAATCACCTCCCTCCATTGTTGTCACCTCAATCCCACATCAATCTTCGTTCTCCCCGTCGAGGCAGTTGCTCAAGTAACAACCCGCTGTTCCTGTATTTACCCGTACCTGTCTGCGCACCGGGGTGCGAGGATTCGCGTGGCGCGCTCAAAATAGACATTTCTCGTACGACTGCGTCACACAGGGACGACCTGGCTGCTTAGAGCACATGGGGCAGATGGGATGCCTTGAATTCCAACGTACGTTGTAATGTGCATTCTGTGGCCACATAAACTAGAGTGTATTTATAGATTTTGAAGCTAATGTGTGCATTTCGTGTTAGAGCGTGTGTTTGTATATGACCGCTGATCGGACAAATAAATATACCAGCCGTCATAACAATGTGTAGTTGTTTTGATCGTAGAATGTTAACCGTTACAATATTCAACGATGTCTTCTCTGATAGAAACTAACAACAATGATGAAATAAAGACTTCGTGTATGTTTAAAAAATTGAAAAATCAAGTAGGCCTACTTAGTTGTAGACTATACAAAAGAACTTATTTATTATTTTATTATCTGGTTCATCTCAATAGCCATCAGTGACAGCGTGATACTGCTACTTTTTCGAGACATTTTTAATCCTTCTTGTGTCTAAAGTTTACAGAAACCGTTTCTCAATAGGAGGATCGAAAACATATGACGGTGCGTTTATACTGCGTCTATATGGCCGACGAAATTTTGAGAAAACGGCAACTTCAAAGATTTCAAAAGTTTGTGAACTCAAAGTATTAATTTAGACAAAAGTTACCGCTCAGCTTACACTTTTTGTTTGTGATGAAATATTTAAATTGTTCCGAACGTGTTGAAATTAATTGTATCTGGCAAAGTACGTCTAGAACATCTTAGTTCAATTCTAATTATTCTTCAGCTGGCCATACAATCACCTTTTGTTAAAAAAAAATACTTTATACAAAACAAAACTCACTAATATCAAAAATAGACTTTTCATCCCAAAACTCTAATTTCGTGAACGCTTTTATTGACCGACGATGTTAAATAATTTCATTAATTTCAATTTCAACCATTTTTAGGTGAGAAGACGTACTTTTATAAAAATGTCCTACACACTTACCATTAAAAAGAGTTCATATGTAACTGGGACAGGTATATAAGAGAATCATATCCCATAAACACGCCGTATGAACATGATAACAGTTTGGTATTTCGTAATGGGTTTGCCACACTTTGGTAAAACTCTGATGTGCAGATTCATCGTTACTGCTATATTTAGAGAGTTTTTTATTTTTTATGCTGCAATGTTTGCTTGGCGTTGTTTCAGTCTATCATTTTCGCACCTAATGTTTGCTTTCATAATTGATTTCACGATATTAATACATGGAGAATAAGTATGTATAGTTTATTGACTAAAGTACTTAAAGGAACATTACAGATGAATTGGTAAGAAAACAACTTGTCCAAGATCGCAGATCTACATGAAACTTACACGATGATGATGATAGTAGAAAACATCCCTTGAAATATTTCTGTCTGGTATGTCATATTTGATGAGAAACAAATACAACTAATTTCCCGTTTGGAATTTATCCCTCAGTGGGTTTTTTTTTTTTTTTTTTTTTTTTTTTTTTTGCTGCATCGATGTCATGCAAAAATTAATCGGTTTTCACTATTTTGCTCGTGACCAAGATGGCAGATTGATCTCAACTTCTTCAGGTATGTCAGTTTATGTAGCATCAAGTGATTACACTGCCAGCAACTGCTTTTTAGCAGAGGAACTATTCTGTAATGTTCCTTTAATGTCTAGAGTACATAATATGTCGACATTCATTATCTTCTAGTCTTATATTAAGAGATTACATCTGTTAATCTCTTCCTTAATCCCATAATATAATGTTTGACAATTATATTAACACACTGACCGCAGTCTAAATTTGTTAATATTATCTAAAACATGAAAACCAGTGTGTGGAAAAGTGATGGAGATTGTAATGATGCAATAATGATACCAGAGGGAGAATGTAACACAGTTGGAACAGCCTTAATTTCACTCTTGAGGGCGCTTCAATTAGCAAGGAACCGATCACAAATTCGTATAAATCGAATGAACTTTTCGAAGGAAACCTATTCCAACAAGCCAGAACCTCCCCTTCCTATAAATAAGAAGGATTTGCAAAATGCCACAGCTCTAACTGCTTAGACGGTTACAAACCTATGTTCCAACACACCTAAGTTCCGACGCCCGCTATGTTCCGACACACCTAAGTTCCGACACCCGCTATGTTCCGACACACCTATATATTCTGACAGACCTCTGTTGTGACACACCCCTGTGACGACACACCTATGTGCATCACCCATACCTGTGTCCCGACACACCTATATTCCGACACACCTATGTTCCGACACACCTATGTTCCGACACACCTATATTCCGACACACCTTTGTTCCGACACACCTATGTTCCGACACACCTATATTCCGACACACCTTTGTTCCGACACACCTATGTTCCGACACACCTTTGTTCCGACACACCTATATTCCGACACACCTATATTCTGACAAATCTATGTTCCGACATACCTATGTTCCGACACCCGTACGTTCCGAAACCCGCCGCAAATCCTTTGTTCGACACCACTTTTTTCCAACAGCCCCATAAAGATGTATGCTCTAATCCTAGGCCATGTCCGAAACGACGACTTCGGCTACAGCTACGTCTAGATCAGCGCGTCTTCCAGTGTTGAAGAATAGCCGATGCGCGCGATCTAGCCGTAGCTGTAGCCGAAGTCGCCGTTTCGGACACGGCCTAAATCCCAACCCTAAACGTAGACTGGGCCCCTGTCTTTATCCGCTTTATCTGCAAGGATAAAGACAGGTCCCATCAGCTTCCTGATCCAGTGATTCCATTGGATACAATGATATTGGATAAACGTGCCCCCAATTATGCCCAAACAGACACTGCTCTCAATTCAAGTCCGCAATAGAATTTGACTGCGTATCTCTATGTGAAATTAATGAGGTCAAAGGTTAAACCACACGCCAGTTTTTGGTGCCGGTGTCAGATGCAATTGTGTCCGCCATGCAATACTGTCCGCTCCGGACACTTTTGCATATGCAATCGTGTCCGGGGCTATGCAAAAACCGTCCGGCGGACATGAACATGACCGTAACATAGAGCTATCTTTTATATGGCTCTATGGCGCGTAAGCAAGCTTGCATGCACTGAACCTACGTATATGCAGCATGAATATTCATGTATTTTATGATTGCAGCGAATACCCAACGGCCGAACATTTCCCATGTCATTCATGACATGCACTTATCTTGTAAAAAAAATGGCGAACGTGTTCCGTCGACCAAGGGCGTTTAATTAACTGCAAGGACGGTTTTACACGGGGGTGGACACAACTGCTTATTCAAATGTGTCCGGGCAGACACAATTGCATTATGCAGCAGCGTCCCGGCGGACACGATTGCATATGCAAAACCGTCCGGCGGACATTGTTGCATATGCAATAATGTCCTCCGGATAGTATTGCATAGAGGACATAATAGACCGATCTACTAAGCTCCGCCCCATTGCGTATTGACCAATCACAACGCAACGAAGGTCCGACAAATAAGGTCCGACATGCGTGCGCGTATCTTGGCGCGCGCGGCAGAGTTGTGCAGAAAGGCATTGGAGAGCCCCACGTGTTCTTGCTCACACGTGCGTCGTGGGCGGAGCCTACTGGATCGGTCTCTGGCGTTATTCACGACCCTTGAAGTGTGACGTCAGCTAAACGTAGCGTGTGGATCATGAGGGGCTATCGGAAACTTGGTGGTTTCGGAACTTAGAGAAGTAACCAAGTCACCGCTAAAGCTAATACAATGAAAAGTTTCCACTCTATACGGTTATTTGATACCAAATGTTTGCAGAGACTCCCTTCCAACGACAGCTGAACACTTAACTTTAACAATCAAACGCATACAGCCCCCTGCAATCTTAAGTAGCGATTTCATTTGACACCAGCTGTTTCACATAATGAGGTTTATATTTTGGAGTCGTAAACAGGGATGCTTTTTACTCAGGGGTTAATGACCGTTGGTGGGGATACTTGTGTGTGATGCGCTGCAGACATTAAACAAGTTAAATCTCAATACAGTAGGCATTTAGCTTTACAATTACCAGACACATTTACAGCTTTTGATTGTAAGCTATCTTGACATTGACCTTCATTATCAACACCTCCCACTGCGTACACTTTAAGACAAAGGGCCAAGGTAGAATTAAAGAGAGTTGATTGATAATTTGTTATAAGACAGTAAGGAATAGTGCGTGGCTTTTTAGGATTGAGCAAAATATGCAAAAGTTATCCGCAAGTGCAGTATTTTTTGTTCGCAGCAGTCCTTTTTTTCTGCAGTAGCATTTTTTTTTGCAACATTTTTTGGGGGGCAGTTCTCTAATAGTGTTGTATTTTCTTTTTGCAACATGCTATTTGTTACTTGCAATGGATAAAAATAAAATAGCATGTCGTGTCCGAGATATCACGCGAACTAAACTCGAGCTCTGGTGTTTCTGGTCAGCATGGGTGTGAATGTGAGTTCAAGGCCTGGTTGTGATAATTATGTATTTAAGCAAGACACTTTAACCATTATTGCTTCGTCCTTTGGATGGGACGTAAAGGCGTTGGTCCCGTGTGTACGCATACGCGTGAGCCACAAAACCATGGTGCTACATATTTCAGTCTTGAACGGTGTCTTTCTCTGTCCAACCGCATTCAGCACACTATTGGTGGATACGTGCGTCATAAAAGGCTACAATATATTAAGACTAAAGTGTTGTGGTAGCGCCAATTGGAAACCTGCGACACCATGCACTCATTTGAGGTGAATCACGAAAAGGATCTAGATTCATTGTATTGTGTTTCAAGGAGCAATAGTTTCCCATCAAAAGTGTTCCCTAAATTAGGTCAAACATTCGTCTCAGAAACTTGATGTACTTTCCGTAACTTAGCATTCCATTTCACAGTCGGCAAGATTTACACCTTCATGGCAATTATGATATCAAAGAAAAGTTCTTTGGCTTCGAACTTCAACCAGTGTCCGGCATAAGACGGAGGTGTCATTACAACACAGGAAATTGTTATTAACTACTTTGTAGTACACTTTAACAAACAAGATCAACTCGTATACTTTCTTGTCTGAAGATATTATGGGGATGAAAACTCCATTAATGTTTCAGTCATTGCTTGTCTATTTTCAGATGCGCGGCTAACACCTCCAAGACAGCGCCGGTTTTGAATTATAAAAACCTTTTTTTTTTGGCGGAGTATAATTTACACATAACACCCAAACGGGCCAGGTTTCTTCCGAGATTAAATTTTGATGCCGAGGAGAACGCGAGACGCCAACGGCTGTAAAGATTGTTCGTCTTTCTTTGATATTGCTTCACGAGAAGAACATTCTCGGATGGGTAACTGTTATTATCAGGAAGTATGGTGAAAGCTGATAGACTCCATGCATCAGAAGGAGATGACGTGGTTGGTTAATTCTCGCCACCTGCCCGCGGTACATTTGCATCGATCTAGGTCTGCCAAGAGTGACTTCTGGGTCATATTATTTCATTTTAGAAATCAAAGCTGTTACAGTTTTTATATAACGCAGCAAGACCAGATTGAGATACGCATTCGGTAGTGTTAAAGTAACATCGATGGTGTTGAATACGACCTTTGGTGTTTACGGCTTGATAGTGGCGTCACTTAAACCAGTTCTTTGTAAGTGGTTCCTTGCAATGACGTCACAGACAACTCCTGTGTGCCCATGTTCTGCTATTTTGGCAGTCAACAGTATATGTAAAGGTGTGGTGCGCGTGCGCAGTAACGCATGGGAAATTTGACTCACAAAATGGCGCGACCAAGATTTATGATAACCAGAGGCGAATGGGAGACTTTCTGGGACGATAGAGGGCAGCAGACTTACCGGGTAAATCTATTGTTCTAATAATTATGCGCATGTTCAGAACTACTTAAACAATGGAAATTTACCCGGTATGTCTGCTGCCACCTAGCGTTGGAAAGTCTCCTATTGGGTCAATAGCTCTAATAGGCATAGACATAGTTTGTTAACAAGTGAAACTTTTAAACTTTATTCATGAAACTTGACGAAGTGGTGTTAGCATGACCATGACATTAGCTTATAACCCTAAACTTGACGCAACACCATAAAACAAAATGTTGTCATTGCAAGCTTGTCTTCATGACATTTTTCCACGAAGCATAGCTTCGAGTTTATCTTTGATCCATACCTCTCGAAGTTCCAAAGTTAGCCTATGTATAACATGTGAACAGTAGCACGTCTCCTTAGTTTACTTCACGAACATATAAACATTAAATACACGCTTCATAAAACAGCCTTTATGGGGTCCACTTTACGGTATCCCAGCGTATAACAGTAATTGCATGCTTCATAACACAGCCTTTAAGGGGTCCCAGATCAACCAGTGACGTCATCAGGTGGGTCTATTAAGCTCAACTTCATCACCATCAAACAACCTTTCTGAGGAAACAGTAATTGTTTTGTTCCTTCCGTGCCTTTAAAAGAGACTATATAAATCCACATCCAGTGGCAAAAGACATTCAACTAACGTCTGTGTTATTCTTTGAAAGGTTAGACGCGTTCTCAAGAGAGTTGTAATGGTCTTTATCTGAGACACAAATAGAAGCGAGAACATTGTTTAATGGTAGAACTATGCTTGACAAACGTCATTAGGAGTTTGTTTAATTACCCGAGACTGATGTGTTCTCATTTCTTAAAGGATTCGGGTACTTTTTCAAAATGTCCACTGGTTTACATTAAACTTACATGGTTTGAAGATAATGATAGTGGAAAGCTTCCCTTCAAATATTACTAACTGAGGTTGTGTAGTTTTTGAGAAATGAGTAAAACAAGTCACAATTAATTTTCGTCTCAGGAAGACGACAATTATTTTAGCATGTAAAATCCCATTAACCATTTGTGATTTTAAACCAAAACCATAGCATAACTGGTTTTAACCAGTTATGCTGTTTTTCCATGCTAAAACTGAGACAACAATTATTTGTTTTACTCATTTCTCAAAAACTACAGCACCTCAGTAACTAAAATTTCAGGGGAAGCTTTCTACTATCATAATCTTCAAACTGTGTAAGTTTAATGTAAATCTGTGGACATTGTGTTTTGTTTTAGGAGAAAGTACACAGCCCTGTAAATGAAATTGTAATGAAGTTCCCGATGTGGGGGGATACAGTGAATATTTCTTTGCACTCTTATACAATTTGTTTACTAATTACATGACATCAATTTGTGTTATTGGTAGAATCGTTTGTGTGCAAATACACTGCGAAAACGGGGGTGTTAAAATTGACACCATGGATGTTGTCACATTCGACACCAAAAAGAGACAAACTGCACACCATAACTAGGGTAAAAAAACACTGTCTGCAGTTTAAAGTGGTGTTATTTTTAAGACCAGTTAATGGTTTTTTTTCGATAGCTTTATGTGACAACATGGTGTCAGTTAAAACACCCAAGGTTGTGTATTTATTGGGTTTTTCTTAAAGGCAGTGGACACTATTGGTAATTACTCGAAATAATTGTTAGCATAAAACCTTTCTTGGTGACGAGTAATGGGGAGAGGTTGATAATATAAAACATTGTGAGGAACGGCTCCCTCTGAAGTGCCATAGTTTTCGAGAAAGAAGTAATTTTCCACGAATTTGATTTCGAGACCTCAGATTTAGAACTTGAGGTCTCGAAATCAACCATCTAAACGCACACAACTTCGTGTGACAAAAGTGTTTTTTCTTTCATTAATATCTCGCAAGTTCGATGACCGATTGGGCTCAAATTTTTACAGGTTTGTTGTTTTATGCATATGTTGAGATACACCAACTGTGAAGGCTAGTCTTTGACAATTACCAATAGTGTCCACTGCCTTTAACTAGAATTATGAAGCAACTAGTTTAGGTATTACAGACTATGATACAGAACCAACGCACAAACCACCATGCAATGCAGTATATTAAACTAAGAGCACCCCTAAACATGATTACCCACGCATAACACCACCCCCATCACACGTTGCTCACATCATTAAAATGTTGAGCTCGAAACTGATATACTCGTGATAAATAATGAGCCAACTCATGTGATTAATTTACGTAGCCATTATTTTGACACTAAAAGTCTAGCATAAACCAGCACCCACGAACTTCGTGCCTAGTCACATCTGGATTTACGTCTTCACCCTGTAAGTCAATTTTGTCTGGACTTGAAAATCACGATCCGCTCCAACACTTCTTCTCAAGAGTCACGTCACATTTTTCAGTCACCAAATTCGGGTCTGAGTGTTTGATGTGTTTATAAAAGTAGCTTGAGGTAATAAACAGTACAATATCAACCAATACATCTATAAAAAGATGGCTCCGTGGTCGTTCTAACAACGGCTCGTTTAAAGGCACAACGGCTCGTTTAAAGGCACTATACAAGTTTGGTTATTACTCAAAACAATTATTAGCATAAAACCTTACTTGGTATCGAGCAATGAAGAGCTGTTGGTAGTATTTCACGTTGTGAGAAACAGCTCCCTCTGAAGTGACGTAGTTTTTGAGAAAAGCTATTTCTAATTTTCACTCATTTGTTATAATGAAATACTTCAGCTGTTACTTTGCAAACTAACATGGTCGGCCTTTTTCGGTGGTCAAAATTTGACTCAACAAATTGGAGTGCCGTGTAAATCATGATTTATAAGGAAAACCGTGCAATTTCGAGGCAAAGTTTTGTTGATTATTAATTTCTACTTTTATAACATCTTTCTAACCATATGCATTTTATAACTAGCGGTTTCTATAACGCTTTTCGTAGACGAACACGCCCAATACAAGGCAACGTGTCCCTTAAACAGACGTTAAAATCAGGCAGAGTGAAACAGGTCGACCTTTAAATCCGGTTCGAGTTCGTAAGTGTGTGACTTTATGGGTGATTGAACGCGCACAGTGTACAAAGATCAAACGCGCGGGCAGTGCACATCTCCTGCATGCTCAAATATAGGCACCGTTAAAGTGCGAGATTTCTTTAACACGTTAAAGTAATGTACTTTGGCCTTTGATTTTCGAAAAAAAAGTGCATGTTTTGTTGTCATGCACCTTGCTTTGGTGATGTGTTTTACATTGTTGTAACTCTTCGTTTAACCCTTAATTCGAGATTACTATTAAGCTATTGATACTCTAACTATGAATACTGACTGTTTCTTGGATTCATGATTTTTCTTTACCATTTTACTGTTGTATTTGAAAGTACAATTTTTCAATTACACAAGAAAGATGGTTCTTTCTTGTAAGAGCCACTCTCGTTTACAGACAGCTATACAAACTTATTGTCAACTATAGCTGCATTAAAACTGAACTGGAAATTGAGGAAAAATTGACATCGATAGAGTAACCACATGCTTCATTAGATTATCGAGAGCATAAAACCACACCGCCTGAGCTGGACATTCAAGGAGGTGCCATTTTTCAACTACACAAGAAATATATCGTTCTTTGAAGACCCACTTTCAATTTAGACACAAAGATTTATTATACAAACTTACTGTCTACTGTCAACGATTTGCAGTAAAACTAAACTGAAAACTGAGACCTTATAAATATTGTGTACGAATTATGTCAGTAATCACATTACATATTCAATCATCAAATAAAAAAAGTCATACCTTCTTAGCTTGACATTCAAGACCATCTTTCAAACACGAGGAAGATGGTTCTTTCTTATCCGGGTCACTTTCATTTACTCAAGGATATCAAAACAAACTTTCACTCCCAACGATTCGCAGTAAAACTGAACTGAAAGTTGATACCTAAAATGTATAGAAGAATTTATCATCGATGGAGTACTAAACTTTACTCATTCAATTACCAAGAAAGAAAACATCGTACCTTAGTCTTAGCTTGACATTAAGGAAAAAGTACCATCTTTCATTACACAAGAAATAATGTTCTTTCTTAAAAGAGCCACTATCAATTAGACAAGGATATTTTTTACTGTCAACGATTTAACATTCACATAAACTCATGCAATCACCGGGAGAGAAAAAAACACCATACCTTCTTAGCTTGACATTCGAGAACGAACCATCCTGCAATATGTTACACCGATGTACATTATACACTTGAACTTGAGAAGCGCTATGGAAACTCACATCAATCCTCTACTGACAGAAATTCAACAATAAACTTTCTGATAATAAAAATAAAAAAACAGTGGCTGGTATAGTCATTATACGCGTAGCTGATATTCCAACTGTCAAATGATAGGCCATTATTACCTTGACCTTAAGGATCCCGTTAAAGGGACTGGTATTCGTCTGCATTTTGTTTTTAGGATTACCGAAAAATTATTCAAAAGGAAGGTTTCTTTGGTTGTTTCTGTTTTTGTATTCTGGAGCGTCCATTTGATTTTAATTTTTGTGGGCGTGTTTTTTTTTTTGCTTGTTTGTGGTTGGTTGGGGTGTTTGATTTTTTGTTTGTTGTTTGTTTGTTTGTTGGAATATTCGTTTACTTGTTTAATACAGGAATACCATCTAAATATTATTACATCATCTAGGAGCAAAAACCGTCGCGGTTTGAGATCTAATTTGGTATTTCCTCAATTATCGGATGCATTTAATAAATAAAAAAAACTTGTAATGAAGAGGCAATATATTTATGGTAAAGTACCATCATCTCTCAAATACCAGTAGTTCTGAATAATGTATTACTCCATCTACTTGAAGTACCTGCACTTTACACAAAGCTATAAAAACTTACTGTCAACGAGTTGCATTAAAACCCGAACTGATATCTCAGACCTTAAATTTATGGAAGAAGTTACCATCGTAGGACACCTTAAAATAAAGTACCAGTCACTTATAGTAAAGTAGCAATCACCTCATGGTGAAGTACCAATTATTCTGAATCCTTATCACATGAGGTACTTGAATGTATTTTAAGTAATTATCATAAATTATGACAATGTCAATGAATTTGTATATTTTACCAAAGCCATAAGCCGCCAAGCCCAACAAGTGATTAAGATAAATTATTGTCAATTAATTTGCACTTTTACTAATTAAGCTGAACTTTTCAAATTAAGCTTACGGCGCTTTTAAGTACATTGGCCATGGATAGTCAGGGTTAATGGAGGAGTTAAAATAACATTAGCAGCAGAATTGTTAAATTATTCCGAGTAATAAAATAATTCCGAATTATTAGATACTTCCGAATTATTAAATAATTCCGAATTATAAAATATTATTGCTGCTAATTTGGTATAATGTGTACTTTTTTTCTATGGGTATTACATAGGCACTTGCACTAATATTCATTGTGTTTAGTTTAGTATCTGGTAAATAATTAAAGCTTTTCCAATATAAAGGGTGCACCAGTTTTTTGTTATGGTGTGGCTATCTTGATTTTCTTAACTTCCATTCAACTCAATGTAGCCAAACCGATGCTGGAATGTGAAATAGTCTGGTTCCTTTTTGTAAAATAAATATAAGCATTCATTACTGTTGTTGGATACAATGATCACGACCAATGGTCTATCTGCTGTGTTTTTGCGGGTGCTACCAAAGTAGAAGTCCTTCGCTAATCATGAAATATCTACAAAATGGATAGGCATCTGCAGCATGGCCTTTCAGAATTGAAAGGTAGAAGAAATATGTATGCGTTTAGTTTCATTAAACAAAATTAAGATTGTTGATCTATTTTTTGTTGGGGGGGGGGGGGGGTGCCAGTTCATAGTCCAGAAGCATCAAATTTCATTTCACCAAGTTCGTGCAGCCTCCCTATTGAAAATAAAATTGATTGCTGATTCAATGTTGTTTGCTGAAAGTCAGCGAGTCGTTAAATTACTCTTTTCCGGAGAGACTCCACTGAAATAAATGAGGCATGAATAACTATTCCAACAACAAAAACTCGTCATAGTTACGAGGAAATGATGAGTTCAAAGAAAAAAAGGACAACAAATTAATATAAAAACTGATGCGGGAGAGGTTTGCTGTTAGATTCGATATCATTTTAATCACGTTTCTGCTCTGAAATGTTGATCAGAAAAATGCCGAGTGAACAAGAACAATCGCAGAAACGATATCCTCTGGTTGAAACATTTAAGAAAACAAATCCCGGGTCATAATTTATGCGAATCCAGGGTTTCAGGGGACCTGGGTGAAGATGACCGAAAACTTGTTATTTTAGCTTGGATTCTGCGTCAGTTTGAGCCATTTCTGGGTCATTGAGATAATCATTGTCAATGTTATCTCAAATTGGTTGCCTTTACACTTTTCAGGGGCGAAATTGTAAGTGTTCTACTATTTAATGCATTGTGAATACCGGAACAGGAAAATAATTAAATCAATCAATTACCGGTGTTTCTTACATTTTAACTTGCTACTTCCAATCAATCAATCAATCAACCAATCAAAAGTCATTTATGGAGCGCCAAAATCAAACGTTTGCTCCAAGGCGCTGAGGCAGTTAGTAGGCTGTGCCTGTGGAACAAGTGAGCTGACATTTTAGATAAAAATTATGCAAGAATATTGTTCACAGATGATCAAACAACGTTGTGTCATTAACGCCATAACCGATATATATTTATACCATCCTAAAATACTTGATGACATAGGCTGAAACCTTAGACGAGAAACCAGCGCGGTGTTGGGGATATCGGCCGCCGTTGGAATTAACCGATCAACCGTTGGTTTAGTGTATGTGAACAGACACCGCGTTCCGGGTCAACATGTGTCCGTCTTAGTTCCGGAACAGTCCTGAAATCATAAACACCCGGATTAGTTTTCAACTCTGTCTATCAATCACATAGTAACCCATCATGGTTTTAATCATGTCAAACATTCTCTTGATGTTTGTTGGTTTGGAATTTTTACCGGAGCAGACTCTCTCACGAACACATGCGGGGGGAATGTCCACCTCGTGTGGTTGCACATTGTATACACATGACGTCATCTCTAGGTATGGATTGTATCACGTGACTTTAAAACTCTGACGTAGAAGGTTGGCTCCTTTAAAGAAGTTGTGCGACTTGAATAATGATATTTTTGTTACTGTTTTTTTTTTAAATAGATTTTTATTTTATTTTGTATTAATGAATTGTCGTAATAAGCCATTTTGAGGTATGGTGGACAGACACCCCCTATGACAACATTACATTCGGGTAAATTTGTCTGACACCAAGTTAAACAGTGCACTCCTAAATGGTGTAAAACCCTATTATAGTTAGGCCAATTGCTGGACACCTTTTAAAAACAGTGTTTCACCGAAATGTTTTAAACGAGAATGTTGATCCATTAGACCTTTATCACGCTGTCACCATCTTGGTCATGTTCCCTGTACAGGAACAGTTAAATGGATGATCAGCGCATGGCACCAGACTATTATTTCGTCTAGCCTCAGTTTTGTTACAATAAGTTGGAATGGAGTAAAATCAAGATGGCCACATCGTGATTAAGGTCGTTAGCGTACAAAATAGGCGATTGCATTACGTAACCATAAAGACATTCTCAGTGTAGGCCCTATACTTGTTGTGTCACTTTAGAATCGAATCACCCTCAATCGCCAAATCACATTGTATTACCACCATGTCACCAAATCTTTACTTGCTGTTACTGTTTGTTAAGACCTAGTAATTGGGGCTGCCACCTTTAATAACCACGACACCTTTATCAGAGTACAGGTTCTGATAAAGCACGCACATTAAGCTTGAGTGAGAGACTAGAGTAATTTATGAAATGACGTACGTACATCCCAGGGTAGCCCGGGTTTGTGTTATCTAAAAACGGAAACCACAAAAAGCCACTTCAAGGTTAGCCGCTCAAAGTGGTTTACGCTAAAAGATATTACCCCTTTGTGGTGATGTCACTAGGGAGGGCAGGTTCAAGGTTTTGTATACTATTATACGTCCCTTGCTAACGGCGAGCTTAGTATTGGCGATGGAGGAACTGCGTGTTTTCACGACTTCGCTTGTTCTCTTGAACCACAATTTGTAAAGAAATATCAGTGACCTGGCTCACGTATAGGAATTATCTTGAACGTCAGTAATTTCCCCTCTGTTATTCAGTCACTTTCCGTTTCTTTGCAATGTCTTAGAGAATCTAGCGGCAATCTTACTATTTCCAATTGGGGGAAATGCTAGTGTTGACGGCTTGGTTTGTTCTCTTGAACCGCAATTTATAAAGAAATCTTTTCGTTTTTTTGCAATATCTTGCAGAATCGTATACTATGGCCCTTTTCGAAAGGTTCGGCTTTGGATTCGGCTTCAGGCTCCGTCCTCTCGTCTGAAGCCCTGAGCACGTGCGCAAAGCACACGCAATGTTGTCAAAACAACCAAGCTAGCCAGAGCTGAATCCCAAACCAAAGCCGTGATTTCGAAGAGGGCAATAACTTGTCATAATCTGACTATACGGCAGAGCGGAAAATGCACTGATTGGAGATTTTGGAAAGTTTCAAATAAAGAACTGACTCATGCGCTTCATACCTCTTGGGTATTGATCCATGATTCACTATAGACGCTGTCAATATTGTAATGGTATAGGTTGAGAGTATACAACATTGAGAGAAACAGTTCCCTCTGAAGTGACGGAGTTTTCGAGAAAGAAGTAATTTTCCACGAATTTGATTTCGAATTTGAGGTCTCGAAATCAAGCATCTGAAAGCACACAACTTCGTGTGACCATAGTGCACAAGGGCGTTTTTTCTTTCATTATTATCTCGCAACTTCGACGACCGATTGAGCTCAAATTTTCACAGGTTTGTTGTTTTATGCATACGTTGCGATACACCGACTGTGAAGACTAGTCTTTGACAGTTACCAATTGTGTCCAGTGTCTTTAAGTAGTCTGATCCCCCTTCCTCATGCTAAAGTGAATACATTTTTGGTTCTTTTGTAGACTTTGATCCTGACGACAAGATAGTGTTAGAAAGGTCCTTTTCTATAAATAGGTAAGCCTTTATATTTTTGTTGAGAATATCCGGGCACTGCCATTGTGCCATTGAACTTTTTCCTGTAAAGTGGGTGACCTATATTTATGATAAACCTTGTAAACTCACTGATGTTTGGTTCTATTAATACTTCTGGTTCTCGACCCATTTACTCGGACTGCGACAGCCCCTTCTGCAAAAAAAAGTCTTAGATTTCATTTATTTGGTTTTCTGAAAACAACACTTATACAATTTATTGTCTGTCGACACAACCCGGGAACCAGCACACGTTTGGATTAACCCATAGCTCCAGGGGGTTGGGAGGGAAAAGGGAAACCATTTTCAAGAACTTACCCGCACTTTGGGAAATTCCAAATCCTTGGATTAACCTCGTGTGAACGGTGGAATTTTCAATAAATAACTTGTCTTGTTGCTCAAAATGGGTGCATGTTTACAACGAGAGGGGCGCACAACCGTTTAATAACGGCCATGTTGGAGATACATGTATGGACATTAGGGAAGTCACCCGTGAACTCGACAATTATTTGTTGCTTTCATTTTCCGTTGCCTGAACCGTAATTTCCATTTCCTCTACCGTACCTTTGTCAGTCTTTCAATGACATCTAAATACCTCATACACATGAAAAAAAAAAAGGCAACTGACATTTTCGTATATTTATATCTTCATCAAGATAAGGCCATTTTGATATCCTCCCATCTAAATCAGTGTAACCAAAGTGAGGCCGATCGGACACAATAGTCTGGTTCCATTTGTGTGCTATAACCATGAGTTTGTTTTACTGTTAATGGATACAAAGAACACGACCAAGATGGTGGCAGTGTAAAAATTGACCTGATTTGATGAACTTTTGGAAGTAAAAACCGCGTTTAACCCCGAACTTCAATATTAAAACCAATCACTTGCTTGTATAACGCTTACTTCCTGTGTAGCTTTTCCTGTATAGCCTACGGTTACAACAAAAATGGCAACGAAATGGCGACATTGACTTTGAACTTTACAAACACCAACCCTAATATTATTTTAACTTGTTCTCTTGAACCGCAATTTATAAAGAAACATCAGTCACCTACTTAACGAAGGAATTATCTTGAACTTCCGTCATTTTTTCGTTAGTCATTCAGTCACTGTCAGTTCATCTTTTCGTTTCTTTGCAATATCTTGCAGAATCGTATACTATGGCCCTTTTCGAAACACGGGTTCGGCTTTGGATTCGGCTTCAGGCTCCGTCCTCTCGTCTGAAGCCCTGAGCACGTGCGCAAAGCACACGCAATGTTGTCAAAACAACCAAGCTAGCCAGAGCTGAATCCAAAACCAAAGCCGTGATTTCGAAGAGGGCAATAACTTGTCATAATCTGACTATACGGCAGAGCGGAAAATGCACTGATTGGAGATTTTGGAAAGTTTCAAACAAAAGAACTGACTCATGCGCTTCATATCTCTTGGGTATGGATCCATGATTCACTATAGACGCTCTCAATATTGTCAACAACTTTACAAAGTTTAGAGTGTTATGGGTATTTCGAAACTTTTAACGCGATGAAAATGTTTTTCTGTTTTAACGGTTTGAGGAGAGCACATACTATGAACTTGAAATAGTACACAAGTTTTATTTTGGTATGTTGGTGTTGTTGCTGTTGATGCTGATTATGCCATTGTTGTTGTTGTTGTTTCTGTTGGTGTTAAGTATGTGGTTGGTGTTTTGAGCTATTTTTTGTATTGGTGACGTTGTTGATAACTTTATTTTGTATTTTCTTTTAATGAACACATGGATTTATGATATGAATTGAAGTGAAAAGGTTATTGATTATGACGGATATTCTTCACAATTCTTCTCAGAAACGTGTTCGAAAATTAAAGGCAATGGACACTATTGGTAAATACTCAAACTGATTATCATCATAAAACCTTTCTTGATTACGAGTAATGGTATAGGTTGAGAGTATAAACATTGTGAGAAACAGTTCCCTCTGAAGTGACGGAGTTTTCGAGAAAGAAGTCATTTTGATATCCTCCCATCTAAATCAGTGTAACCAAAGTGAGGCCGAGCGGACACAATAGTCTGGTTCCATTTTTGTGCTATAAACATGAGTTTGTTTTACTGTTAATGGATACAAAGAACACGACCAAAATGACCTGATTTGATGAACATTTGGAAGTAAAAACCGCGTTTAACCCCGAACGTCAATATTAAAACCAATCACTTGCTTGTATAACGCTTACTTCCTGTGTAGCTTTTCCTGTATAGCCTACGGTTACAACAAAAATGGCAACGAAATGGCGACATTGACTTTGAACTTTACAAACACCAACCCTAATATTATTTTAAAGAGTTGACAATGTAACACATTTTGGGGCCCTTTTGTGTCCACCACTCAAAACACCTCTAACAAAGTTTGCTCAACAATGATTGTTTGCTATATTTATTCAGTTTGTGTACACGCTTCTGGTCACACATAAACATCGTGTTTTGGCTGTTATTGTAAGCAAACAATAGACTTCACTTGTAAAGGAATTTACAAAACCACAAGGGTCTGTCAGTCATAATAATTTAGAACCATTTGCAACAGTGATAATCATAATTTTAAAGCTTATTTACGATCCGGTCTCTGCTGATCCGTCTCGCAGTATTTGCTCATTAGTTAATGCATTCCAATAAATGTTTTACAATTAACAAAATGTTGGCCAACAGCTGTGTTGTTGCTGTTGTTGTTGTTTTTTGTTTTGGGGGTTTTGTGTTTCCACTCATCTACAGTTCATGGTTTCTGTTTAACATTCAAATATTCACCTCATGTTTAATAATCGCAAAATATAAAGTACAGTCAACTTTAGCAGCAATATTAAATTCCCGTTAAAAGAAGGCAACCATCTTTGAAATGAAATAATGAATTACACAATTACTTGAATGATTTAAAGGAACTCGTTGCCTTGGATCGGTCGAGTTGGTCTTTGAAAAACGTTTGTAACCGTTTGTTATAAAATGCATATATATGGGTAGAAAGATGTTGTAAAAGTAGAATACAATGATCCACACAAACATGCATCGAAGTTGTACGGTTTTCCTTTTACCTCGTCGACTAACACGTCGACTAACACGGTCGGCCATTAATTATGGGAGTCAAATTGACTCCCATAAATGGCCGACCGTGTTAGTTCGCAAAGTAAAAGGAAAACCACGCAATTTCGAGACAGATTTGTGTGGATCATTGTATTCTACTTTTAAAACATCTCTCCAACCATATGCATTTTATAACAAACGGTTATAAACGCTTATTGTAAACCAACTCGTCCGATCCAAGGCAACGTGTTCCTTTAAAGGCAGTGGACACTATTGGTAATTACTCAAAATAATTATCAGCATAAAACCCAACTTGGTAACGAGTAACGGGGAGAGGTTGACAGTTTAAAACATTGTGAGAAACGGCTCCCTCTGAAGTGACGTAGTTTTCGAGAAAGAAGTAATTTTCAACGAATTGATTTCGAGACCTCAAGTTTAGAATTTGAGGTCTCGAAATCAAGCATCTGAAAGCACACAACTTCGTGTGATAAGGATGTTTTTTTCTTTCATAGTTATCTCGCAACTCCGACGACCAATTTAGCTGAAATTTTCACAGTTTTTTTTTTTTATGCATATGTTGAGATACACCAAGTGAGAAGACTGGTCTTTGACAATTACCAATAGTGTCCAGTGTCTTTGACAATTACTAATAGTGTCCAGTGTCTTTAAGTAGAGGATTTGTGTGTGTGTGTTTTTTGTGGGTTTTTTTTGGTAGGTGTACTTTGAAACATTTTTGTATGTCATATGTATTTTTAATTGTTGTGATGACTCTGTAATTTGACCTTCGGGTCCCGAAGGTTGTCTTTTTTAATAAAATTCTAATTCAAGTTCATTGCCAACGGTAACCAAAAATATGCACCGTTGCTTTTTATAAGTGATCCATCTCAGCTGATGAGGACCTCCGTAGCTAACAAACTCACGACCTCATCTCAGTGATCCACAGATCTTAAGATTACTAATTAATCCTTAGAGGCACACCTAGCCAACAATTTGTCATCCCCACCCCCATCTGTTATGAGAACTCCAGCCATAACATAGCTGCAATACATCACATCTTATTTGCATCTGCAAGACAAATGACTCATGATTCTGTTGTCCGAGTTTCCTGACGTGATAAATGAGTTTCATTTGGTTTAGATCACAGAGCGCCACCCTAATGCCGCGGTAATGGACAAACATGTGCGGCATTAGACAAAGCTTTTAAGCTGAACCCTATCACTATTCTTGATCCTAAAGGGTAACAAAGTATAAAAGCTTTTAAGAAAACACGTTTAATTGATGACTTTCTCTACCAATAGGGAAATAATTACTGGGCAGCTGGCTAAAAATCATGTGGAAATTGTCACAAAGTTTTGAAATAATTATTCTCTGAGCTGACCACACCATAAGATATCTTCTGTCGTATTGATTACAACCAATTCCCGAGACTTGTCATATGTCAACATCTAAATAACCAATGCATAATGTTAATAGTAGCTGCGGAGTGTCCTGCAATATGCATGTAGGTTGAGTAAACAAGATTTCAACACTAAAGGCATGTTATATACATCAGTGAAGGCTATAATGAATACATGACTTGTCCTCAGCAATTTCTCCGATAACTTCTCCATTTTATCAACACCTTAACTAGGGTTAAATATTAATGGGACACGAAGTTTTCCTTGGCCCTTTTCTTGATACAATCATGTAACTTATTTTTATAAGATAAATCTGTGGTTGCGTGTAAACGGAACCACAGTTTTAAAAACATACCTATATTATTAATACCTATATTATCAAAATTATCACTAAATATTGAAACTTTGGGAATATCCGATCCCAGAAGTCCAGATTTCAAATGAAGAGGCACGGACACCAATCGTCGAAGGGGGGTTGGGGGGGGGGGGGGTTGGGTAGGGTCTGCATGTGTGCATTGAGCGTAATCAAATACAAGGTGGCGTAGAATATGGGAGGAATCATTCATTGAATCAAGTTTCCACATATCGAACAGTGTTGCGATGTGATCGATTTGTAGTTTATTTTTTATTCCCATCTCATGGTTCGATGGAGAAATATTAACCCCTGGAATCACTGGTGCCCTTATTGATTTGGGCATTGTCCCTGGACTATTTCTCAGTAACTATTGTTCTCTATTTATCCCACCCTGAACGTTCACACTGAAGTGGATCAATATGAGTTCAAGCATTATTGTGATGTAACAAAACAGAAATCATATAATGGAACAATCTCGCCAGCGATTTGAAATTAAGGGTATAGTTGTAAATCATTTGTTTTTGGAGGAGTAATTCACTCCAAACTTGGATTCGTATGAAAAAAAACATTCAATTATTCCCCCACGTTCCCCAGATGGAAAATGGATGGACGGATGGATGGATGGATGTTTAAAATGTTTCCATAGAACATTACCATTCAGTATCTCAAGTAATTAAAACATATACATATTGTGTGTTTTTGGATCTATAATTATATATGTTTTTAATTGGTTTACTCGTTGAAGCATGATGACATATATTTAGCATGGTCCATGCTTTTAACAATCACTGTAATTAAAAACGCTCTTAAAGTCTTTCATTCTGGGGTAAATTTATCAAATATTCTCCTCTATTCAATTTCGAGACTGACGACATGAATTAAGCAATGTGTTACCATGGAAACAGAGGGGTTGTGTATTGTTGTTGTCATTATGACCACAATTACTGAGGTAGTCGCGGTGTTTCACAAAGACGACAATTTTGGTGAGATTTTTACCAGCCAGTTTATGAATAAGTTGCCTTATTATATTCTGCGCGTGCAATAAGAAACACTGGTAATCCGTGTATTTATGGAGGCTCCAAAGTTAGTCTGATTACATTGAGCTATATTAGGCTTCGGCTTTGGCTCCGGCTTTGGCTCTAGCTTTGGCTCCGAGAGTCACTTCGGAACGTGCACTTTCGCTACAGGAATTCGAATAGCCGGACGGTCCTAGGGGACCAGGGGCCGATCTCACAAGGATCTAAGATTGATCATAACTGCAAATCAATCATAGTTGCTTGGTAAAGTGTGATGTCACAGTACATATCACTATGGTGATACTGACAATTTGTCTTGCGATGAATTTTATTGCTGTGTGATATCGGCCCCTGAACCATTTTGGAGTCAGGCTGATCCGGAAAGTGTCTAAAAATAGGGTTTTAACTCTTTTAATTAGTCAGTTGACCAATTTTGGGGTAATTTTGACACCTATTCCGTGTCCTCCGAAACGGCTCAGGCCCCTCGGGACCTTTATCCGAGTCAATTCCTTACCCTGAATTCTGACTTTGAAATTGAGGTTATAGTTAACCTTTAAAAGTTACGTAACATCGCATATACAATTGTAAGCATCTTGTGGTGAACAGGGGTACGTCAACCTAAACAAGTTTCAATTCTATAATTTCATGGATATATTATTATAATGGTAAACTTATATTTCTCTTTACATGATTAATGTATAGTTTATAAGTGTCACGGTTGTACCGTATTACACCTACAAGTTAATCTTGCTCTAGCACGCATATACCTTGTACACGTGGAAATGTATTCACATTTTAAAAATGTATTACTTCACACGTGGTATATGCATACGTGGTCATTTTGTGCAGTATAGTGCCTATTATTACACTGCACTGAATTGTACAGATCCACTCCAACAACGTTGTTTGTACTGAAATTCTTGCTGAATTTCATAGATCTGTCACAGCAGACATTATTGTTTTTACCCCTTGATGTCTGATTCAGTTTACTTCGTGCCAATCGGGAAAATAACTTTGTGTGATTCGAACCCACGGCCCGTACTATTGTTGAGGTGTACGTTTGTTTGCAGGGTTTTCTTTTTTTTTTAGAAGAAAAGGGCTAAATGAAGCATCGATCAATAGTAAAACCTTGTTCAATAATCAATGTATCCTATCGATATTCGATACCGTAACCTTTGAAAGGTTTCCCTATTGAGTATCCTTGATCACACGTTTAATAGCAAAAAAGACGAAGATCACAATTTATTGCAAAAATTCGATGTGTGTAAAATAAAAAATGAAAGAAAAAAGCTTGTCTGGTTATTAAGGGCATGACCGAGCATAATTACTTACACACAAGACGAAGATCACAAAGTATTGTAAAATTTTTCGATTTGTCCAAAAAAAAAAATGGAAAAAAAAGCTCGTCTGATTATTAAAGGGGCATGACCGAGCATAATTACTTCCTTGATGGACACCATGAAAATGAAAATTGTTCTCTCCAAGGTTGTCAGAAATTAAAAGAGTCGGGATCTAATCAGCCACAGCCCCTGAGTTTTGAAGCATTGTTCGACTAGAATTCCAATTGTTATGAAGAAATTCCTCGTGGACAAAACCCGCATTTTTCTTTTAATCATTTCTCCATTGAAAGAGCTTTCCATGTTGCCAAGGTAATTATTTGCTGTAGGTACCTTTGTTCAGAACAGGTCACATTTCCCAATCAAAATATCTTAGTTTCTGTTTTGAACACTTTTTGCATAATGTTGATACACCGGATGTAATAAGGCAATGAGTCTATGGCAGGTCTAATGCACTACGTCAACCAGAGGAAAATTGTGTTTTGAGTCCAATCTGGACTGCCAATTTTAATATCAATAAGGAATATGCCAAAGTATACAGACTTTGTTATGATTAAGACTACACAGTATAGCTTCAAACCACACCATTAAACAGACCTTCATCGTGTGGCCATCTTGATTTTACTCAATTCCAACTCATTGTAACCAAACTGAGTCTGGACGGAATAATAGTCTGGTGCCATGTTTGCGCAATGAATGTTGGCATTCATTACTGTAATTTGAAACAGGGAACATGACCAAGATGGTGACAGCATGATAAAGGTCTATGGGCGGTCGGTCGGGGTGACGTACTCGTATTCTTCCTCACTTTTAGGAACCCGGTTTGAATCCCGCTAGGGTACTAATGTATTGGGTTTTCAGTCCTTGCCTGATCGTGTTGGTTTTCCCTGTATAGTTGCTGCAAATTGTAATGTCAATCGGGGGTTTCCCCGTTAAATTCCATAAAACATTTTCCGAAAACTCTGACAATGAAGGTACCACTCGAATCCTCGACCTGCTTCACCATACTGGGGTCACAACCAAGGACTTACACTGAGACTCTGCTGTACTCTCAACAACAACAAAAGTTACACAGGCCCCCAATTACCTTTCCAAATCCTTCAAAGTACGTTACCATTGGGTGACCGTTTTGCATCACTTACCCAATTCTCTGTCGAGGCAGTCACAGTGGTTACGTGTGGTTACTCAAAGTCACTTTTAACCCGTCATCTCCAACCGCTCAGACGAGCCCAACTCTATATTTCACCCTCAGCTCAGTTCAGATTTGAAACATCACCGATGCGTCCTCCGATTCTGATGGCTGGATTTACGAGAAGTCCTTGCTGCTAGATTGCAACCAAACCACAACCGCGTACACTACCCCCTTCTTCCCTGCAGTGAAATAATAAGTAGAACTGTTCTATTACACGAGAAAATCCTGTTGCCACTATCTCCCGGCGATTGAAAGAAAGAAAAAAAGATGCCGCCAAATATAAAGCGATGAGTGAGTAACAGCCGGTCATATGGATTAACTTCCTATTCAGAAATATCTCACGGTACGTTGGAGAGCTTCAGTGATCATCAGAGTTCAAGTTCGACTGTGTACTGTGCGCGGCCCCTAGGCGATACAGATAATAGTTTGTACTTGCCAAGGACGAAGCTCAAATCATATAGGTAGAATTGTCCAATAATGGGTCTTGTTACTACGTGGCAGTAGTTGTACTCAAGCTGTGTGTTTTTTTTAAACTGTTTGCAAACAAAATATACCCCTGTATGAAAAGAAACTCCAATTCGATAATTGCATTCCAGTGTGGCGGTTTCAGTCTTCCGCCGTGTTCAGTTTTCCGGGTGACGTAGTCGGTCATAGCATGCAGCACGTTGTTCGAACGGTTGGTTTTAGCTTTCCGGCGTGTTCAGTTTTCCGGGTGACTTGTCAGATACCTCCGCGAGTACCCTGGCGAGTACTGTAGTTCTCTCAGCAGTGACCCCACATTGTTTATTACGATTCTTTTCTGTGTAGTCACATAATCTCTTGCCCCATCTTTACATGTATTAATGGGTACAACTTTAGGCAGGTCACACTCTGCTTGCATAAAAAACAACTCATACGATCCACGCGTTTGCCGCTAGTTGTACTCGACTCGTGGACGCCGCCATGACAGCTACCGGAGGGTAACGGATGACTCAATACGGCACTAAAAATGGACTACTTTCGCTTGCTGTGCGCAGGCATCGCATGACGTAATGCTACCGTATTTGGTCATTCGGAAAACTGAACACAGCGGAAAGTTGAAACCACCACACCGGGTAACTTTAAAAATTGCGAGTTTTGCAAGCCCGTGTGTTCTATTACCACTTTTTGTCTATTGTTTCATAAGGGTTGGACGACTACGTGTAGAGGAAATGTGCCATTTTGTTTATGCGGGTTTACTGTCGCTTGCGTTAAAGGCTATGGACACCTTCGGTAATTTTGTCAAAGACCAGTACGCTCACTTGGTGTATCCCAAGATTATGCATAAAAAACAAACCTGTGAAAAGTTTGACTCAACTGGTCATCGAAGTTGCAAGAGAATAAAAGTCAACCTCGTTGCACAACTGTGTGTGCCTTTAGAGGGAACCGTTTCGCAGAGTGTTGTATACTATCAACAGCTCTCCATTGCTCGATTACCAAGTAAGTTTTCATGCTGACAATATTATTTTGAGTAATTACCAATAGTGTCCAGTGCCTTTAAACAGAACAAAACTGATTGCCGATGTCTTATTGTTTATAATTGATTGACCTTTAATCGCGAACGTCCAGCAGTATCATCAGACGGGTACGATCAGCTGTTCCATTAGCAATAATTGTTATCGAGTATAATTTGAATGAAAATGGCGTCGTCGTCTGATGTGTATGGGACGAAAAATGGCGTCGCGTGTAAAGGTCCCAAGGTTCACTTAAGCTAAGTAAAACAAAATACCAGTTGATCGTTCTCTTCCTCGTTCATTTTTGAGGCCGCACTTTTTTTTCTTTTTTTTTGTCAAAAAGACAAAAGTTCTTACTAATCTTTTAAGAACTTGTAACTACATAATGTAGGTGGTGACTTTAAACTGAAGAATTGGCGGCTACCTTCGAAAGAAATACAAAATGAGAAATAAAAAAGGCCTTCTTCCTCCTCTTTTTTGAATAACCCGGACGATCAACTGTTATTTTCTTTAACTTGGCCTCAGGGCTCTCATGATAGGGGTACCTTAATGGCGTCGCGTGTATAGGTCCCAGGGTTCACTTATGGTTCTCTGTGTAGGAGTCCCTAAAGGCCCCTGGACGGGGCTTCCTCCAGACGGTACGTGGAAATCCTCGCAATAGGAAACTTTGGCCTCATGGGAATCTTGCATTGATCAAATATAGACATAATCTATTATCAACATGGAGAAAGGACTTTTCTGTAGGATATAAATAACCCACTGTGGTAGAAATGGGTTACTATACGGAAGGGTAAAGTGACCATCCTCGTCCACCCGAACCAAAGTGCTTAGAAAGATGCCAAACTTTGAACTGATTTTTGTATTTGTTTGATTTAAAATGGTTTATTTGACAAAGGCTTATCGAAGCCAAATGTTGAATTGCGGTACTGCGTTGTTTACAAATAAATAAAAAAGTTACAAATACAAGAAAACAAGCAATTCATACAATTTAGTTTTAAAGATGAATGTAACGAAAGTGCTCCGGGAAGTTTTAGACAACAACTGCCTTCAATTCGGGCTGTCAAAATCTACATAGATGATAGCAAATGATATATAAACAGAATATGTTGATTTAGTTTAATTTAATAATTTCTGTCGTGTGTTTATTGTAGCTTATTAACTGTATGATATTTCATAACATGGTATCCTATGTTGTGTATATGCTTAGCGTTCACTCTATTATTAATTAAGTGCATTGAGGAGTCTGTGATTCATAGTGCACTTTATAAGCCTAAATGCTCTGTATTAATATTATTATAATTCTCGACATAAACAATGACGTGTCGCTGGTACAAAGCATAGACTTCCCTCGGTTACTGGCCAAGAATAAAGCGGACGCAAATGCGTTATGTACTTAATTTATTTATTTTACTTAGCAAAGTTTTCTGCATGCTTGATGATTGAAATCACGTTCTGTAGTATATATCCGTCCAAAACAATGTTGTGGAAATATTTCACAAAGTTTCAAAACTGTTTTTTTTTTTTAAGATCATGTTTCGAGGACTTTAGCAACCAGCCACATCAGACGTTTATCCCCTAAGGGGTTAACTTGGAACAATAATACAAGATTAGCTTCAACTTGGACTTTCCAAACTGTCTGGCCACACTCTGCAGTGCGGTAAACTCCGGGTCTAAATAATGGGCGTGCATGCGTATACATTCCAGACGGAAGATAAAGTTACAGTAATTCGAATTCCTCGGATAATTGCGAAACAGATATTTTGTGTAAAATCAAATCACTTATGAATAATGTTTATTTTGTTCTGGTTTTATAGAGTCAGACATGGTCGTGTTACACCACCTTGTTTTCTGGTCTCTTGAATCCTCCAGAACTACCCCTAAGCATGTAAAGAACTTTAAAGGCACTGAACACGTTTTATTCAAAATTATTAATTACTCAAAATATATATTAGCATACAAACTTACTCGGTAACAAAATATTTGAATTTAAGAAAGGCTCCAGTCCTTTCATTATTTTCTTGCAACTTCGATGACCATTTGAGTCAAAATTTTCACAGGTTTGTTATTTTATGCATGTTAGGGATACACCAAATGAGAATACTGATCTTTGATAATTGCCAAACGTGTCCAGTGCCTTTTTCATACTATGGTCACTTTTGTTGGTCACTAATGCGAAAATGCTCCATCTCGTCACCATAAGGAAAACCCTCATTCATCAATCGTTTTCTGTTTCAAGTTCCACATACCGTAAAAGTTCGCTGATAGATTGTCAGCCATCGAGAAACACTCTGCTAGGGTCGACACAAGAGCCCAATAACCATTTCTCAAACTCATACACCATAGGTCCCTTTAGTAGTAGCAATTTGCAAATTCTATTTTCCTGAAATATTATACCCTAACAAAAAGGTCGATTAGCTCTTCGCGGTATAAACCATTCAACGAAGGACCCCCATTTCATACCCTGGCTGTAATTGTCTTAGGATCCTATCTGCAATTAGGATTTCCCTCTGCTAAGAGCTCAAGTTACTAGACATCATGGATTGAGAAGTTCCTGTTGAGGTTTTTGTCTGTTTGTTTGCAGTTCCATTTAGGAAGCGTGGCAGGCTCTGCATTTTGAATCGGTGGTCGATATTTGTGAGGCACTGCAAATAGCACGAAGGACATTTCTGGGGCTTTCACCGTATTTTTTTATATTTTTGTTGTGCGTACCATTTCTTTTTGCCTATTTGACAACAGTATGCAGCATGGTAAATAATAAGCATTATGTAGATCTTGATATTTGTGTACACTTTTCGGGACATTGATTCCCTTTTCAAGAAACTATTTCAAGAAACTTTTGCGAATGTGTTTGTTTTAATTTTTAACTACAACCAAAAATTATCTCGAGGCATAAGTTGATAAAGGGTCTAGGAATGCAACCAAATTGTATCAATTTAAAAACTTGTTTTAGAATAATACATATACTAGGTTAAAATATGATGTTTGCGTTTGGTAAACGCCCTTAAAAGTAATGGAAATGACATATTTTGGTTAGACGCCTACAGCAGCTTTGAATAGGATAAAGCAATTTAAGAAACATTTCGTTTGAACGTAATCAACTTCTGAAATGAATAAACTTTCACATCAACATTTTACACCATTGAGCAACTGGTTCGAGTTAATACTTATTTACCATTCAGGAACCCAACAGAACTTGTTGTCTTTTGTCCACGACTAT